>NC_051274.1:21881239-22563739 GCF_015220745.1 Sebastes umbrosus
AGGGGTTCTGGACAATATTTGTCATTATTTTGTGTTGTTAATTGATTTCCAATAATAAATATATACATACATTTGCATAAAGCAAGCATATTTGCCCATTTTAATAAGAGTATTAAATACTTGACAAATCTCACTTTAAGATCCATTTTGAACAGATAAAAACACACGTGATTAATCGCAATTAAGTATTTTAATCAATTGACCGCCCTACAATAAAGAAAACACTGATATGGGTCTTGTTTAGGTCCCCATTACTACAACGCATGTGTGCCAGTTTCACTTTTGCTTGTCTTTAATGGAAAATTGCTAAAAGTGAGAGGGCACAAGGAATGATCTGAAAAGCATGATTTGTAGTCTAGCCTTTTGAGAAGGAAGCTGCTGTACCGCTACAAAGAATTACAGATAGTAGTAAAATATGCAGATAAAATGAGACAGTAGAGAAAAGTACCTCACTGATCTCTGATCTAAATGCAGGCTTTCTGACTTTGTATCCTCATTTACAGCTGTCTGACTGTGTGTTACCAAAGCCAGTCTCACCTTTCCCTGCATGCATTCTAACACTGAAATCCATGTCTCACTATTATATAAACTGCTGTTTATGCTGACTTTTTTGTGTTACTAAGGTCAAAACTTACATTCAGGTGAATGGTTAAGTTTCTCAGTTTACACAGCCTCTACTGTGCAATTTTCTCACCGTGAGTATAATTATGTGGGAAGGAAACTGAGAAAGAACACAATGGTAACTAGAAAAGTGCACTCAGTACAGTGCGGTTCTCCGCAAGGTGTGTCTCCCTCTCCCCAAAACAAAGAAGAGTTGAATCTCACTCAATTGTCCCTACAGGCTCCCTGGAGAAGTGAATGGTGAGTGTATATAATAGGCTGTTAAGAAGTAATGTGTGTCTGCAAGTGGTTGTGTGTATACTATGTTCGAGGCAAGGACTGTTTTAACTGTAGCTGTGTGGGTCTATCTTTCTACAGATGTACTCTAGGAGGGGAAGATGTGGCAGCACATGAGCTGCTGTGTGCAGGCTACAAAGAGTGATATTTGTGCATTTGTGTCAGATCAAAGTATAGTTACTAGTATACTTTACATGCACACATTTTTAAATCTTCAGGACGGGCCTCCACAGAGAGGAATCCGTGGTCCAGGATCAGGGTCAGTCTGCTAAGTGTGGGCAAAGATTGACTGTTGATAACAAGATGGAACAAAAAGCAACAAGATCTAGCTGAGTTTTGGTGTGACTACTGTGCCTCACAGTGATTTTGTTGCAGCTTTTCTGGTAGTTAAGGTTTTAGCTTTGAGGTTAATAACAGCGTTTCATTATAGTTTAAGTTTAGGGTTAAGGTTTAAAGAAGGGCTGCCCCCTCTTAGTCGATTAGTCGACTAATCGGCCACTTTGGTCTTAGTCGACTAAGATTTCTTTTGTCGATTAGTCATTTTTTATGCCTTTATTCATGCTGAATGACTTATTTCCAAGACACCTATGAGCAAATCTCCAGTCAACACAAGAAAAAAAGTGGTGCTTTTGTGATTCTTTTTGGAGAAACTCAGTTTTACGGATCTGTCGATTAAATCAACTAATCGATTAATCAACAAAATTGTATGAGTGTTAGTCAACTAAGAATTTCTTTGGTCGAGGACAGCCTTAGTTTAAAGAATGATTGTAGTGACTTAAGTGTCTTCTTAGTCCATGCATGTGCTTAAACCTGCAGGTGTCTGTTTCTATCAACATCTGTTGAGTTTGTCAGGCGCTGTCCCTGTGAAGTATTCCTATGCAGCCTAAAGCTAGGACTGTCACTACCTCATGCTGCTCTCCTCATCCTTTGAACAACTACAAACATTCACCCAATGCCAATTTAACTACAGATCATTATCATTTCCACGGAAAGGGCGCACAACAAAAGGGGTTATAAGGGTAAAATAATGAACATGATAATGACATACTTCATAAAATGTCTTTTTCAACAAAAAAGAGGTGGGCGGGGAAGGAGTAGGGGGGGGGCACACAGAGAGAGAAAGAGAAAGACAGATCAAAACAGAGATATTGTGGAAGCATTAGATGGAGAGTTGCTGAATCAAGAGGTACTGTCTTCCATGCATCACAGGTAAATATTTCACTATATCCTGAACATCAGACGCTGTGCCTTTGATATGCAAAATGAAAAGAATGCCTCTCAACCCAAATAAAAACACAAAGATTGCAGCCAGCAATACCCTAGAAAACAACTTTCTTCAATTGCCTTATTTTATCACAAAAATTGCAGCAGGTTTCACTTCTCTTTTTGTCTCTTCGGGTGGTGGAATAGTAATGATATCCCTTAAAATGATAATGCCAAAAATTGGTCAAACTCTGACCCTTGTACTGATTGTTACTTCTTTCATGCCGAATGTGTAACCTTTCAGTTATAGCAGTTCTAAACCTTTAATCAGAGTAGGGCTGTAAGGGTATGAGATTTTCACGATATGATAACCGCCTCAGAAAATATCAGTTTCACGGTATTACATTATCACACTATTATTATTATTATTATTATTATCAGTTACTATGACCCTTACAGGAATGAGAACAGAATTATAATGAACAGAATTGTAAACCTGATAAAAAAAATAGTATGTAACTATAAAATGTTATACTACATGTTAGCAGCACCATAGCCTGCTAAATTAACTACTAAATGAAAAATAATATCAGCTGTGAACTTTTAAAATAATGTCCTTTATTAACAATTAACATATACTGTAGGTGTGTGACAGAACAACCAGGCTGCTCCTGTCTGTATCTTTAAGTCACACATTCACTCACTTCTTACATCAGCTTTTTTCCAATACCGTAGATAAGCAAATGTACACAGTATGACCTTCATATACCGTTACAACCCTGAACCAGAGTACACAAACATGCTTACTTTAATGTATCAGCATTATCACAGAATAGTAAAAAGACATTTAACAAGGACTCAAGAAAATTGTATGGAAAGGAAATGATATATACAGTAAAGATAAAATATAAAGGGTTAGCCAGCGCCTTCTGCTGCTTTTACAATAATGCTGCTCTGGGAGACAGAAAGTCATGTTGCAAAGGAGGAGGGACACGGTGCACAAAGTATTTGTTAATTGCTGGTTAATAACAATACAACACATGGGGAGATGATGACATTTCATTATAGTGTGCTATGGCAATATTCATGTAGCATCCTAGTGCATCCTTTATCATGATAGCAGTCAATACTTCCTTGTTGTTGGGCTTGGAAACTGTGAGCTACACTAGGAGCAGCATTTCTTCTTTATCTTATCATTGACTACAGACCACAGTAGTCCTTTAATGGTTTACAATAAAGCCATTGTGGAATACAATAATCACCATATAGCCTATTCCTGTGTGAGTTGCTGAAATCTGACTCTGTTAATTTGTGCTATGTCAAGCTTTAGTCCACCTCCATGAGGTATGTGTTTGAATGTTTTGCCAGGTACAGTATTTCTGCTTTCACAACCCCAAACAGAGGCCTCTACCCCGAGTCTTTAAAAGCAAAAAACAAAATCAAGGGAAACATTCTCTGCAGTAATCGCCAAATCTCTTAATGCTCTCAGAACTGTATTAAAACATTAATTATCACAGCAATTGCTCTGACCAGTCTTTCTGGCAATGGCCAACAGACAAACTGTTACTTTTATAATGACAATGTGCTGGCAGTATTCGCAGAGTGAGCCAAAGTTATTTTCAGCCAAGTAAGGCGAGTCCAGCCAATTGATCCTCTGTGACCAACCAACAGTTCTTTAAAAGCACCACATGTTTGATAAAGCTACACTATCAGGTGAGGCAGAAATACTTCTAAACACAATAAATAAATCAAAGGTAAACTAAAATGCCAATTATTATGTATGCAATTATCTTTCTTGATAATTAATACATTTTTTATATGCTTTATTACTTGAGTATTTTTAGTTAAAGCCAATTCTGTTCTCAGTACGCAAGAGTAGGAACAAGGGAAGGATGTAGGTGGGGCCCTTTGAGGCCAATTTGTGATTTGTGATTTGTGTGGCTGTAGAAATAAAATTCACTTGACTTGGAGGACAGGTGTAGCCTGAAGCAGCGTTTGTCCAATGCACAAGATACAGTTTAAGTTTTAAGTACGAGTCTGGTCCAAAGCCAAACTCTTGCAACAGTGATATTTCCCTACAGGTCTTGTATTCTAGCTCAAATCTGATTCTAACATTTTGAAAAATATCACAGCCGTGAAGAGGAAAAATTATCTTACAAGTTAACTTGCCCTGCCTGGGCACCAACCCAACCCTTACAGAATTGTAAGGTGCATGGGTTGCACGTGTTGCCAGACCCTGCCATGCCCCAGTCCAACTTTGTCTCCTAAAAATTGAGTTCCCAGAAGCAAAGGTTGGACGCAAACATATTTTGTTGTGGATTATGTTTGTATTTGGCATATCACAAATACGTTTGTAAGTCTGCGGATGGCCGCAGCAAGTGACGTAGTACAATGAGCGACGTGCAGAACAGGTGGTGTAGTATATCGAGCGACCGTTAATGAAAGTAATATTGAATAATAACGGGTATAACAAGCGAAAAAGTCCACTATCGGCGGGCGAGTGGGGTGGGGAGGTGGATCGGTCAAACACACACAGGACTTTCCCCCAGAAGACCGCTGTTCATGTACCATGTGAAACAAAGTATTATGTTATAATTTTAAGCCAAACCAAGCTGTTTTTTTGCTAAACCTAACCCAGTAGTTTTGTTGTCTAAACCTAACTAAGTACTGTTGCTGAGTTTTTTGTTTTGTTTTGTTTTGTTTTGTTTCCATTTACAATGTTAACCATGTTTTTAAAACTGTTTAAAGGAATAGTGTGTATAATTTTGGGGGTCTATTAGCAGAAATGGAATACAATATTCATATTCATGTATTTCATAAATGTATTATCACCTAAAACTAAGAATCGTTGTGTTTTCGTTAGCTTAGAATGATATCTACATAGGGAGCAGGTCCTATTCACGGAGTTTGCCATGTTGCACCGTCATGTTTCTACAGTAGCCCAGAACGGACAAACCGGAACTCTTGTTCTAGAGAGAGCCTTTCACGTTTTGACTTTACCTGAAGGCCACCGTAGTTCTCTGACTCGCTTGTGAAACTGTGGTAGCGTGAGCTGCTGAGTGCAAAACCGTGGTACCGCTAGCCGCTGTCTGACATCCATTGCTCCTAAAGTAGTGTTATTATGGTAAAAAAGGCCTCAGAGTGAGACAAACGGCGTTACCACGGTTTTGCACTCTGTGGCTCACGTTACCTCAGTCTTTGAAAGGGAGGAGTAAGCGGAGGGGTACTCAGTTGGTTGCAATTCGCAATCACAACGCTAGATGCCCCTAAAACCTACACACTGTACCTTTAAAACTGCAACGGTAATCCGGGAGAAAACACATTTCTGTCGAAACGTAATTGAGAATGCAGGTTAGTTGTATGGGAATGATATTTTGTGGGAGTCCAGTCGACAAAGGACATGAGTGTGAGTGAATGGTTAGGCAACCTTGAACAGGTGTTCAATTTTTAAATCGAGAATCAATTCTGAATGAAATTGTGACACTAATAAGATTCCCACCCTGACCAAAAACATGCTATATTATTTGCCATTAAAATGAAGCCGTCCTGACTTCTTGTCAGCTATTTTCCTCATTGCATTGCATGCTGCCCTTACTGGAGTCCAAAGAAAATTAAGAGCAACAAAATGCCCAGAGCCAAACATTTGCTGTGTGTAAAGTCAAATGAGAATCAGAGTGGAGACACAGAGACAATGTTAACATGAATCTTAGGGTAACTTGTCACCTAAACATAATGCAATCTGTGCTGTGGCATTGAATGGGCTAGCATGTGTCGTGAACACATACACAGTCCCAGACACACACACACGCACACACACACACACACACACACACATTTCTGACTGCAGTAAGTAAACAGACTTAATGGGGAACCAGGGACCTGATCTAAACAAAGGGTGAACTGAGGAAGCGTTTGCTTGTGCAGCAGGAGAGCTGTTGGCCTGTGCTCATCCCTATAGCTCACCATGCTCTGCTAAGCCACAGTGGAAATACAGTCCTCTCTCTCCTGCATCATTATCGTAGGACTGGGCAACTTTACAAGCCACTGGGGCACAGTGAGGTGACTGCATTAGTAGAGAATGTTAACTTGGTCCATTAAATGGAGACAATTTCCGTAGGTTCAGGTGTTACTAAACATTACCTGTGACAAGGAAATACTTTCTGCAGAAGAGACAGAAAGTTTGCTGTGTATAGCCATAGAAATAGAATAGGAGTAAAATGGACATTCCCATTCAAATCAACGAAGCAGGATGGTCAGAGCGGCAGCCATTTTCATGTGTACCGTTGCCATTGCAACCATTGTAGCGGACTAACTCCCATATAAACTAGAGGTGTCAAAGTTAACGCAATAATAACGAGTTAACACAAATTTGTTTTAACGAAACTAATTTCTTTAATGCATTGATGCAAGGTTGTAGCGGGCTCAAAGAAATCCAATGGTACCATATCATACTATACTATACTATGTCGTACTAGCTTGTCGGGAAGGAGGCTAAATAACGCTCCAAACATGTGAGGAAAAACTGGCATGGCCATTTTCAAAGGGGATCCACAAGTCTCCCCTTTACAGACACTTTATGATAATCACATGCAGTTTTGGGCAAGTGATAGTCAAGTCGCCTGTTGGGCTTGAGTTTGCCATGTTATGAATTGAGCATATTGTTTTATGCTAAATGCAGTACCTGTGAGGGTTTCTGGACAATATTTGTCATTGTTTTATCTTGATAATTGATTTCCAATAATAAAATATATACATACAATTGCATAAAGCAAGCATATTTGCCCACTCCCATGTTGATAAGAGTATTAAATACTTGACAAATCTCCCTTTAAGGTACATTTTGAACAGATAAAAAAATATGCGATAAAGTTGTGATAAATTGCGATTAATCATGGACAATCATGAGTTTAATCACGATTAAATATTTCAATCGTTTGACAGCCCTAGTATAAACTAAACCGACTCACGGCAAGTTGCGGACTCACTTAGGTGAGGTTTTCAGAGTCAGAGTAAATGAGTCAAATGTATCAACTCAGCACTTCATCCCCACACTCTTGTCACAGCGTAAGGAAGCACATTACTGAGTGACAACTTTGTTTGGTTCATTTTCTGTAACCAGTGTAGCTTTAAAGCATGGTGGAATTAACTATCTAGCTAATTAGAGGACAGCTGGCTAGTTAGCTAGCTTGCTAATTCAGAGAAAGACAAGCTACCTAGCTGACTAGCCCGCCAAGACATTGGGGAAACGTCTCACATGTGCGCCATGCATCTCCGGAGCTGCGTTCATTCTCTTCCCGGCGAGCTGCGACCACACTCTACGGCCTCACTGACGTGTGTTTGGTTGTCACCATAACAACCAACACCAATTGCCATTTTCCTTTGTACTAGTCAAATGGCCATGGAAAACCATTAAATGTCCGTTCTACTCCTATTCTATTTTTACGATTGTAGCTGAGGGAAATTTACAAAAGTCAAACTGAAAGGGGAATAATGAAACTGCTTTTAACACAGCATGACTATAGTTATAATGTATGCACACTGTACTTTAATAAATCCACCAGGATACTGAGCTTCATCTGAGACTACAGGAACATAAGCATCTGGAGAAATGTAAAGAACACTATAATGTTCTAGCTGTGGAAATGGAGCAGTAGCATTATGGGTCTGCGCTTTTTATCTAGCAAAGAGATGACATTGTCTACTTGTCGTTTGAGAATGTTAAGTGGCATTAGATGTAAAAAATGAACGGGTTAAAGAGCCTTGCAGAGTAACATTAGTTTAAACAAGGTTTTCCAGGGTCTCAGGGTGGAACTGTAGGTCACAGCAAGGCCAAGCACACAGATTACTATGCAGCCCTGTAGTGAAGCAGCGGAAGTCTGTAGCAAACACAGCTCTTTTTCCACATGGCTGCTCAGCCTGTCAGGGAGGCTGGAAAGGCTCGCTCCGCTTTACGCTCTTTCGCAATGGCCTGCTTGAAGACACACAGCCATCCCGGCTGGAGTGAAAGCGCACTGTTCACTCGACCAGAGGTTTCCAAAGTCAGATGCAGGGGCCTCCAGGGGTCTGCGTCACGGGGGAATTGTTTAATTTCACGCTTTTTTCACATGCTGGAGGTCAGCACAATGAGAGAATGCATAAGAACTAGGGCTGGGAATCACAGGGCAATCACCATATGTAGACATTATTAATGGTTTTACTACAGCAATGGCAACATGTGCAATATAGTGCAAGAATATCATTTATGCAACATCTTATATCCTCCACACTGACACCTTATTTGATGAGGGGCTATCCTCTCAAGGAAAACTACAGCATCATGCCATTGAGAAGTGACACTGTTAAAGAGCCACAAAGTCTGCAGAGGGAGGAGGTTGGGTGGGCAATATTGGTCGCTATTTGCACCATAGATGTGGGTCAATAGGGGCCTACTACACCCAAGAGATTTTTTTTTTTTTTTAAGATTTTTTTTTGGAGCTTTTATGCCTTTTTTTATTAGTGATAGTCAAAGATAGTATTGAAAGGGGGAGAGAGAGGGGATGACATGAAGCAAAGGGCCACAAGTCAGATTCGAACCCCGGGCCGCTGCGGTAAGGGCTCAGCCTTGGTACATGGGGCGCCTACTCTACCAGGTGGGTGGCTAAACCTACAGAAGTTGTAGTTTTGTTGCTAAACCTAAAGAAGTTGCAGTTTTGTTGCCTAAACCAAAAGAAGATTTTTTGTTTGTGTACAAAACGTAATGTTTCATTCAGTTTTACAATGTGTTAAGACGCGTTGCTTTTATGTTTAGTAGGCCCCTACTGACCCACATCTATTGTGCTTATGAAAGGCCGTTAACGGCTATTTAATGGTCTGACAACAGTCAAATCGGGTGACCTTTGACATAAGAGACAACGGTTTCCTTCCTGTTTCCCACCAACAGTCAACAACAGTCCAACGGTCTCTGACAATCATTCCTCAACCTTGACCAAGTTGTTATTTTAACCCGAAACATGTTCTTTCCCTGACCCTAACCAAGTTGTTTTTGTACCTAAACCTTATTTGTTGCGTTTCACTGACAAATGATGTCATCAGATCAGAAAACACTTATAAGTGTCGTTCTGGAGGGCAATGACAAACCACCTCGGGTTCTCCCTTCTCTCATTTGCTTTCTTCCTCTGACTTCATTTGTTTATTTGCCTGTTAATGTCTTCCTTCCTTCCAGTCATATATTCTATGATGAGAACTATTGGGAGCCGCCAATGCTAAGTCCTTTTCTCCCCTCCATAATACTCCCATAACCCTACATAACCCTGCAGCTTGACAGAGAGAGCAGGAAATCCTCCCTGTGCTTACCCTGAGCCCACAGACTTTCACCCTCCCCTAAACCGGCTCAGACAGAGGTCTTTATTACGGAGGAGGAGTGGGCCCAGAAAAGAGGAGAAGAATGAATGAAGAGGCGGAGATGACATCTCTTTGACCTGAGCTGATTGTAGAGGTTTTAAAAACCTATGTCATGTCAATTAACAACATGCTGACCATGCTAGCCAGAACACTAAACATCTACCTAATACAATAACATGTTCTCTGTTGCTGATGGACTTTTGCTGTTTTTGATGTGTTCACCTCATAAGGTTCCATTCTCTCAAAAGTGCTTTGTATTTTCATCCAGCAGATGGTTTCATTCCTTTTTTAAAGTTTATTTTGTTTTCCATCTGAGGCAGTTTGGAGTTTCAGTAAATCACTGCAAAGTGACTGCACTACGGCGTGAGGAGAGATAAGTGGTGTGTCAGCAGTGATAAAGTGACAGTTTCTGGTTTGCTCCTTGTCTAATATCCAGGATCTATCCTCGACACCAGAGCAACAGGGTAACCAGGTAAACATAATGTTGACCATGTAAACATAATGTTCCCAGTTCAAGTCCAGGGAACCTTTCAATTAAATTAAATGTATTTTTATGTAGCATTAAATCTTAACAGAAGTTATCGCGACACGCTTTTCATATAGAGCAGGTCTAGATCGTACTCTATAACCATCCCCACATCCTCTCCTCTTATTTCCAGTCAGCTCTTAACTCCATGCTATTTAATAAAGGCAACATATGCCCTAAAAATACTTAATAACAGGCATCTACTTAGGTAGACCAAGCTTGTCAATCAATAAAAGCAGTGCTTCAGCCTAAACTGCCTCATGGCTCAATCACTAGGAAATTCATTGCTGGTATAGTGGAGGAGAATATTCAATTTGCATCACATTTATAGTTTTCTATCTTTAGCAATGCATTTCTATGGCTTATTAAAAACTAAGATGTAGATGTAACAAAGGGAAAATAGTATTAGATTGGTATTGTATTGTAAAGATAAAACAAAATAGTGCCGCCTACATTTTAAAGTTAAATGCATCAATCTGGTGCACTCTGAGAGCAAAATTAAAAGGCTAGATCTATGAAGAACTTTGTGATCCAGCACACAATTTAATCGTAAACACATTAGTTGTATAGATATGAACGGTGATGACACGGCATGATAAATGAGACAGGGTCCATTTTTCAAGATGGGTGGCCGACTGCGTTGCACTGAGGACAGTCCATCCCGGTTGACAATCGTGCCGGGAGCAGGGAACCCCGTCCTTTTCTCCCAGCAAGCAGTAAGCGGCAATGTCCAAGCGAGAGGTGTTGTAAAGCGCCACTTTCACCCTGGACCTGGAGCGGGTCGTGGTGCACTACCACAGAGGAAATATGCCCGGCGTGGGCCAGCCAGGGCCGGGGAGAGTTCCCGTAAGGGGATCCTTCCACACCGAGCAGCCGTCCCATACAAGTGGGGCAAAAGCGCACCGCTGTTAAAGAAAGGGGTGCGCTGGATTTATAACACAAGAGCGTCATTGCGAAATGGAATGTGGCATAATAATAATTTTATGTCGATTATCTTGTTTTCATAATTGTTGGAAGCCAAAATCGTAACTGAAATTTGATTAATTGCACAGCCCTAAACTATCCTTTTGATTTTTTTTCTGACTGTAGGTAGAATACTGGGTTGTGGGATAGAAAAATGCTATAGAGCCACATGTATTTCATTAGCACCAAACATGTGCTCGACCTGATTCATGTATACAATTTTTATTCCCTACTCTTTTGTTTTGCACTGCCATTACTTGCTGGTGTAATTACCTAATTTCCTCACAGCAATCATCTCTTATCTTATAAATTCCTTGTTTGTGTGACAAATTGTCAGACATCTCAAGCATACACATATACTACAGCACAGTACCCTGGTTTGTTTAAAAAGCCAACAAAAAACCAAGATGGGAAGTCAGCAATCCTTCGTAATACAGCAAATCATCTTCTCGTGAGAAACCCCAACAACTGCTCAGAATGAGGAGAGGTTTGTGATGGAGGAAAGGAGTAGCAATAAAGTGCGAAGTGAGCGAGCTCATGTAATCACTGCTGCCATAATTTTTTTTTGTACCGCCTCTCTTATGCCTCTGCTGGATTCCTCGGCATGGATGTGATCAGTAGAGAGATAAATGGTAATCTCAGTAGGCATTCCCACACATGCGAGCACATGAGTAAGTACACACTCACACCCAAGCTCATGCATACACATACACACAAACAGAATCACAGTTTGATGATAATCCTGAATGCATATGAAAGGGCACGCGAGCAGTAGTATGGAAAATAGGTATGAGGGTGCAGAGGAGGGAATGGAAAAAAGAGAGTAGGGGAGGAAGTAGGGGTAGTGATGGAGTGAGTGGGAGAGGAAGGAGCCAGGCTTTATTTAATCTCAGCAGAAGTGTCGATAGAGCAGAAAGTTCAGCAAGCTGGATCGGTGGTTAAGCCTTGAGTTTTACTTTAACTGTTCAGCTCTTCTGGCAGAGAATTGTGTGTGTGTGTGTGTGTGTGTGTGTGTTTGTGAATGTGTGAAAGACTGTGTTGAAGAAATTAAACATAGTGCAAAGAAGCAAGAACAGGGGTGCTGCTGCTGGAAGAAATGTATTTAATCAAGTCAGAACAAAGGAGTTGTGTAATTTTCTCCTGAGGGCAGAGAGAACACAAGCTCCCTCTGAAAGAGAGTAGTCGACTTTTTCAAAGAAACAGTACAACAGTGTTTTATTGTATAATAGAGACATTTTCCCAATCACTTCACAGTATTATTTATTTTTTGTTTGTTTTTTTACCCTTTTTTTTTTTAGTCTATTCCGAAAATGTATCAGAGCCGTACTGATTGTGTTGAACACCCACCTGAGTCCCATATTAAACGAGAAATGTTTGGTGCATACTCCAAAAAGAAAATTGGAGCCATTTTTTATTTATCAATGCAAAAGCAAATAATGATACCACACATTGGATATACAGTAGGAGAGGTTGGTTGAGTGTAAATTAGGGGTGGGGGAAAAAAACAATATAGTATAGTATCGCGATATTGTGCGTGGCAATATTGCATCGATATAAGGACGTCACGTATTGATCTTTATTATAAACTATTAACCTCTTAACAATCCGACGGCTGCTATTCTGTCTTTCAGATGTTGTAGCGGGCTCAGTCTTAGAGCTAGAATGAACAGCTAGATATGATACTAGTATCATATATAACTAGAAAACCTAAGGAATCAATTGGTGCTAACCATGTAACTTAGAATGAGCCGTTTATATCTACATAGGGAGCGGGTCATCTTCATGGAGTCCACCATGTTGCACCGACATGTTTCTACAGTAGCCCAGAACGGACAAAACAAACTCTGTTAACTTTTCTTGCTTGGGCCGGAGTCGATAACATTACTCGCTCCCGTCGCCGCTGCTCTCTCACTCTTGCTTCACCACTCACTTCCCACATACACACACACTCTACGCACTGGCTCTGCTCCAGATGACCTACGCTACTCTTACAATAACTGGCTCAAGGGAGGGACATTGGAGTTTTCGCGTCAGCCACTGTAGCTCTCCAACACGCTTGGTACACGGGAGAGGCTTCAGTTGGTTGCAATCCCCTCACCTCACCGCAAGATACCGCCAGATGCTACACACTGGACCTTTAAGTATCGCAATAATATGGTATCGTGGGGCCTCTGGTGATTCCCAATCCTAGTGTAAATGCTCATTTACAGCAGCACCAACATTTACATTTACACTAACAATGAAACAATGTCACGAGAACAGACACAAAAGGAACTGAATTAGAAACAGTTCAGTATGGACCAGTGTTCCATAAAAGCAAAGATGTGATGTTAGATTACTATTATAAAGACTCTCAGTCAGGTACAATCGATCAACCTTAACATATAGGATGCAGTAGTGAGTGTTTTAATTACGCAGTAATTAATACTTAAGAGCTCAATTATAAACAGAATCGATAAGTCAATGGTGATGAATATAATGGACGCCTTAAAGTGAGGCAGAGTGCAACGATTTTTCGACCCTGCAGCTCTGATGCAACAAGAACTAATAATCCACTTTTGTTGTTGACAGTTCAATTGTGCAGGAACTCCCCTTCACTTCTGCAGGTGGATAGAAGAGAAAAGGCCGCTGTGATGGCGACCATTTATCTCCTGAGGGTTGGATGTTTTCAACTCAAGGTGCTCAGAGCACTCCTATAAAACTGCAAGGCGCCTATACAGCACATAAGCGGTGATCTCCCCTGTGAGATATGCAGGTCTATAAATTACATCCAGATTTTTCTATTTAAGAGTAAATCTATCATCAAGCCAGATGCCAATATATTTAT
Organism: Sebastes umbrosus; assembly: GCF_015220745.1. Classification (NCBI taxonomy): domain Eukaryota; kingdom Metazoa; phylum Chordata; class Actinopteri; order Perciformes; family Sebastidae; genus Sebastes; species Sebastes umbrosus. The sequence continues at coordinate 21,895,036 of NC_051274.1, forward strand.
ATTCTGTGACCCTCGCATAATATCAAGAGTGGTCACGGTGGAGATATGTAAATGATTAATCTACACTCTCTGGTTCTTAATGACAGCATGCAGTTTATATTATTTGCATTAAGTACCAATTTAAGGTTAATGAGAGCATTTGGAGTGCATTAAGGGAGAGTTGTAATTTCTCTTTGGCTAATTGAACTGAATCGGCAACACACTATTTCTTCAGAGGACGCAGCTGTCCCCATAAAGACACTAAAGACAAAATCGTTTGTATATGAAATGAATACATGAAGATGACTTAAGGAAGTTAATCATGGGAGACTATTAAAAAGGTAAATCACACTGACATCATTCTTTCGTTTATCTTTATTTTCTAAAACTAAACATTATTATTATTAATTACAATAGACTGGGACAGAAGGCTAAAAATGGACTTTCCTGCTGTATCCCTTTACAGGTAAGATCCAGTGTGAGGTGAGTGAAAATTAGTACAGTTTCTTTGTAGGAGCTGCATTTTCAGTATCACTTGCAACTAACCTATTGCCCTTTTATATTATTAAAAATATAATACTTATATGGCACTTTTTTGCCAGAGATAAATAAATCATTAACAGAGATTTGGTGTCTGTACCAAAACCATTTTTCAAAGTGTGGTTTAACAGATAAAACAAAGAAGACAGTGTAAAATGTTTACAGGTAAACCTCCTGGATCACAGAACGGACCTCTTTTCTAAATGTCTGGATGTGATCACGACCAGAACAAGGGGATAAATGTACCTTTTTATGTTTTACATTTATAACAGAGGTTTGAGCTGTTGGGGGACATTTCTGGTGTGAATAGGGGTAAAATAAGTCCAATGGAAAAATTATGTTCATGTATAGAAATTGTATTACATTTCGGAAAGATTCCATTGCAAATCTTGATCCAATCTGCAGAACTAAATGTTAACCCCAGATGACGCTTCCACAACCGCTTCAGGGAAACATAAGCGTATCAGAGAACAGCAGTAAAGCATAAATCTCTAAGATTATTCCCCAGAGAGATTTGGCCGAGACCATAGCATTTTCCAATTCTGACAGTTTCAAGCGGATCCCGTTCTTCCTTAAGAGATTCTGATAATTTAAGTCTACATTTTTGCTACAGTACTTGGTTAAATGAAGACACATAAAAGTGTAATTTCTGTTGTTTTGCGCACATACTATAAGTGAAAAATACATTTTCTATTTCATTAAATGATTTCAATTAAATGTCATGTTTAAACGTCAATCCCCAATTGAGTTTTTTCCATACTTCTACGGTCTCTATTGTCATATTTATCTTAACAAACTTTTACAATAATATTATAATAATTCTGATATGATTTTCAAATATATTAAATAATGTAATTTCTACTTGTGGTTTGATTTTAAGAACGTGATGCTAAATCCTCTGCTTCCTCTGGACGTTATCATTCCACAGGGAGAGAAAAAAGTCAAAGGGTTTCTTGCAGCTGCATCTGACAAGGTTCAGACATTTTGTTTAGGCATGCCAGCCAATGCCTCTCACAGGAGTGCAGACTGACCTTTCCTAACTCCTCTGCAAATTAGATCTCCTCACAACAGCAATAGATGGTAAGTATGCGCATGCCCACGTATGTGTGTGTGTGTGTGTGTGTGTGTGCATAAATCAAAATATGAGACGGAGTGAGAGGCAGAGACAGGAGTAAACAAAAAGAACAGTTAAAGTGACACCTTGTCTCGGTGCATCACTGTCCTATTATCGGTGTGCTTTCTGTTGGTGTATGTAACTGAAGCTTAAGGCCCGAATATACTCTCAGGTCGTGTTCGGACAATGCGTCATCAACAACATCAAAAGTTGTACATACTGCAGTATGGTCATCATAGTGAGACAAAGTGGAAGTAGATATCATGACATCAATGAGCCAACTGTAGAAAACAAAATATTGCATTTACAAGTAACGCATGTAGCTTCGTTTCCTGGTGTGTATTGAGCACTTGCATTTCTGTCTTTGCCATTCAGAACTTGATCCCACATTTATTTGCATTCCTCCCATCTGTTCTCTGAGAGCACACTGCTTGACGTCACTGCCAACATGCCAACTGCAGTTCAGAAGTAACACAAACAGTGACAGAAGTAGACTTTGCGAAGTACTTGGAGCTCTGCTCACTTTCACACCTACAGTATGTGCATCTGGCCAATCACCGTAAAAAAAAAAAGGGCGTAACTGTTGGATTGTTCATTTGAGAAACGTTTCAAAAATTCTGAAGGAGCTTTTAACCACTTTCACACCAGCCAAAGACAATTTGTGAGATATTATACAGTATAACTGGCCTTCAGGCAAATGGGGATGATACCAGATCTATTATGAGACTTTTAGAAGTAGATGATTACCAACAACAAATAACAGAGCTACTTTTATAGACATAAGAACAGTTCTTTTAGGCGTGCCTGGGTGCATAAAGGAAAGTTGGTCATAAAAAACAAGATAATTGAAGATGTCATCTTGAACTCTGGAAATCTGGGACTTTTTAAACTATTTTATATTTTATAGACTAAATGATTAATCGATTAACTAATAAAATATTTGTCAGATTAATTATCAATTAATTGGTCATGCAGCCACAATACTGATATAACTATTAATATACAGTAAATACAGTCCATTACTATCTGCTATCAAGGCTTTTTCTGTACATCAGCACTCTCTGTGTCACTTTTGTCAGCACATCTCACAGCAGTATCATTGTTTTATTTGTACTGTGAGTGAGGAAAGAGGGAGAAGAGGAGGCAGAGGAAGATAAACACAGAAAACAGGAGAGAGGCCAAACCAGGGTGAGAGGCTTAGAGAAGTACTTTAGCCATGGGGGAGACTGGATATTGACTCGACAAGCTTCTCTATTCTTCACTGCACTGTCTCTCATTTCTAATTTTCCAACCTCTTCTTTCTCTTACCTTCCCTACTACTATATATTTTAAAATCACCTCTCCTCACCTCTTACTTTTGCATTCACCAGCATATGCACACGAACACACACCCATAAAAAAACACCTTCTCTCCTCTTGCTTAGTTCCACTCAAAAGAATCATCAAAGGCCCTGACCTCACCTTTGAAGAGCTCTCTAATGCTAGATACTAGAGGTGTGGAAAAAAAAGATTCTTAGATGCATCGTGATTCTCTCTTGAAACATTATGTCTTGATGCAGAAAAGTCAATAATCGGAAAATTAAAACCCAGTTGTTGACATTATGAGTTGTAAGAGTAGCGTAGCTCATTTGTAGTGTGTGTGTGTGTGCACGATGAGAGAGGGAGAGCGTTATCGAGAGTAACGTTATCGACCGATCCGGCCCAAGCAGGAAAAGTTAACAGAGTTTGGTTTGTCTGTTCTGGGCTACTGTAGAAACATGGCGGTGCAACATTGCGGACTCCGTGGAGAGGACCCGTTCCCTATGTAGATATAAACGGCTCATTCTAAGGTAACAAAAACACAATGATTCTTATCTTCAGGTGATTATACACTAAAGAAAACATACTTATAATATTATATTCCACTTCTGCTAATAGATCCCCCTAATTGTTACACACTGATCCTTTAAGTTTAGCGGTAGGGTTGGGCGATTTGACGGTATAGACCATGCGGGGGTAAAAATGCGTCCACCGTAGAGATTTGGCAAGACAGTTTCCACCGCGGTAGCAAGTCTCCCGTGTTTTAGGATTTATCAAAAGGTAACGTGATTTGGGCAGACATGGAGGAGCAGAGTGAAGTTGTAAATACAAAGCAAAGGGGGCATCTCAACCAACCCAAGATGATGAAGAGCTCTGGGTACATGATTACCAGATATGTGCACATTGCAGTTTATTTTGACAATGTTTTGTCAGCTGTTTGAAATGAAAGATGAGCAAATTATGCAGGGAAAGTCAAGTCATTTTTTTCTTTTGGTATACCCTTGAATACAAATTTGTGTGATTTTTATATCACTGACTGAAGGCTGGTATCAGGCTGGTATTTATTTGCAACTGTTAAAAAAACAAACAAACCTGCAGAAACCATTGTTCTCAGGAACCTTGAGGCTTCTATTTTGAAAGTCTTGCAAGTCTTTTGTTTTTATCTCAAGTGTTGTCTCATGTGAGGCTGTTTTTGTTTGTATGGAAGTTCCAAATAAAAGAAGAAAATAATCAAATGTGATGAAGTACAGTATGATTATTTTAAATAATTTATTGAACTGAATTACTAACTATTAACTATTACTATATTGTGATAAATGCCCTTGTTGTGATATGAAATAGCATGTACTGTGATAGAAGATTTTGGCCATATCGCCCACCCATATTTAGTGGTGAAGATATCAAGTGAATGTACAGTAGTAGTTTGCAGTTTGTGCATGAATAAATGCTGCAGATCCTCAAGACCAACAGAAGTGTCAGCTTCTTGTTTCCCAGTTGCTCCAGCCCTTGAGACAAAAACAAAGTGTCTCCCCTGTGCTTTCCAACCACGGACGGGAAGCTGAAGCAAGAAAAGTTAACATTTAGTAAGAGCGGGCTGTACGTTCCTAATGGCTGAACCAACTGGATGGTGAAGCGTAACGGTCATGAACCTGTGCGTCGTGTTTACGTTCTAAGCCAAGCTAATTGATCTGTTTATTTAATTATGGAACATTGCAAACACACTATGTTTTAAAAGTAGCAAGTAGTCACACAGTGGGAAAAAATAAATCATGTATAGAAATCAAACATTTTGAATCATCAAGATGCATCGATAATCATTTTCTAATCGTATCGTAGCCCTCCGAATCGAATCGTGAGGAGCGAAGAGATTAACACCCCTAACTTTCACTATATTCAGCCTCTCACTGCTTCTTCCAACTGTCTCCACCATCCTCTCTCTGTACACCTTTCATTAGAACACCCTGTATTACATTATTGAATGGCTGCCCTTGTCAGTGCTCCCGTTGGCAAAAGTCAAATGCTGCTGAATACAAAATAGATATCCAATACTGCATGTTTCTTTCTAATTAACAGGCTCCTAAGGGTCCTATATTGTTTTGTACTGACTGATAGATGAATTGATTAATAAAATAAATGGCTATGCACAAAGGAAGGAATAAAATAGCAGAATAACATCTTTAACAGGATGTTGAAGCAACAGAGAAGCTCACTGAATGCCACCTGGGTAGAACTGAGTCTACCCAGCAGTCATGCCTGCCGAGTGCCGGCAGTGATCTGTTTAACAGAAGCAATAAGCTTCTTTTAGCCTCTGGTAGTGCACATGAATGTGTTTTTTATTCTCAGCACAGAGTATTCAGTTTTACCAGAAATAATACCAGGAAAGACTTTCACTCTATATACAACTTTGATCTTTGGTTGCTCATTTTATACTGAAATGTTTATGACTCATTTTTCTTATTGTACAATATGCTTATTGTGCTAGTTAATTTAAGCTTATTTATAATGTGTTATCAACATTTCAAATCTACAGCGAGTCAAATCTAGTCATTCTGTTTTTAATGGATGATTTTGACAGGCTGACTATGACTATGAGCATTTCTCTGCAGCATTGAAAGGAAATGGTTGTGAAATGTCTGACAGAGTCGAACAGTGAATGGTCAATTCAAGTTGTGAAGAGTCAACATTTGAGTGTAAGACATGCCCACTCTGAACTGTGTGGATTTAAGGTGTAAGACACCAAAGAGAGCAAGTTAAAATCACATTCAAAGATTTCACCCAGTCCAGTGTTTCCCCACAAAATCCCTACCAACTATCATGGAACGTGACTTGTGCATTTGTCTTGCTATCGGAGCTGTAATGAGATCTGTTAATGAATGCAAACCAAACACTTCTTGCTGCTGCTTTAAATTAAAAGCCTTTCACCAGCGAGCCACTGGAGGACTGCTTTGTAACTTGGTAAATACAAACACTAACACAGCTACAGGAAGTGCAGCGTCAGTTACCAAGGTTAGCCACTGTGCTAACTCATCATCATCAATATATGGATATTAATCAGTGTTTCCCTCAGTGGATCAGCTTATTGCAAGGGAGTAAAGGTAAAAGAAGATGCAAAGGATGCAGATACAGAGAATGAGTTAGATGGAACATCCAACTTGCCACGTTGCCATATGAGAAAACTCAATATGGCATAATACACAGAGCACATACTGCTGAAACAATTAGTTGATTAATCCATTATACCACTGAAATTAAATTAATGAGAAATGTTGATATTTGATTAATCCTTCTCAGTTATTTACTCAAGCAAAAATGGCAAATATTCTCTTGTTACATTTTCAATTGAATATCTTAGAGTTTTGGACAAAACCGACATTTGATGACATGACATTTGTGATGGGCATTTTACACAAATGTTTTTTTTCTACATTTTATAGACTAAATTAATAACTGAATTCGGAAAAAAATAATGAAAATATCCACGCAAATCAATTGCAAACAAATGCATTCCTGACACTCTTATCCAGTTTCAATTTTAAATCTGGTTTAACTTTCATTGCAAACAAATCAAATACTCTAATCTCCTTAAAAACAAATTACAGGTTTTCAAGAGGTATGCTCTGTTTACTCATTATTTTGTCCACAAAAAAAACACTGTATTAGGCTTGCTGCGGTAGATTGTGCTACCAGTGTTACACGGTGTTCACGCATACACCGATTACATTACCTGCCCACTGCCCCCACTGTCGTTTTGCTTTTTTTTATAGAAATAAAACCCATATAGTTAATTTTCACGTGTCAGTGTCGTGTTATCAATACATTATCGGACGACAAATGCTACAAACTGAGAGTGTCTGCTCCGTACAGCACAGAGTAGCCAGAGTCAGATTTCACGAGAGAGAGTTAACAGACAAGACGACATTTGAGCGTCATCTTTTCTTGTAAAACGTTCGGTGTAATCTCTAATGCCTGTGTTGTCACATGTTTATTAACCGGTGGGAAAATGTTCTCTACGTGACATCCTTACAATGTATTAAAGTTAATATAAAGACACCCAGTCCACACCCACATCTCTGCTTTAAAATTTTTAAAACCACAATCAGAGACAGTGGAAGAATTGTCCTGAGAAATCGAAACTCTGTGGCTCTCCCAGTAGGATTCAGCAGGGTTAACAGCAACAACCCCAGTTTACTTGTCAGGGGTTGGATACTGACCCTGAAAATAAGGACATCACAGGTGACTCCATGGATCAGACACCTGTAGAAGGCCAAACAAAAAAACCTTGGAAAACCACTTGAGACAAAACCATATTGAACCATGTCCTTTTCATTTCAGCATCAGAGTGTAAAACAATCAATGTTCTACCTAAACTACTGCTTTAACCTTCACACTATCATGGCTTACACCTTGTCTGCTAAATCATTTAGATTGCCTCATTCAGCACACATCTTCTCCCCAGCCACTGTGCCTTCCAGTCGCTGGTGTAAATGAGAGTTTGATGTAAACAAACTTCCCAAGTATACAGGGTGAAATATGGTAAGATAGGCCCAGAGTAGCTCGACAAAACACAGAGGCAGCATGCCCTGTGGGCATGTGTTAGACTCCAGTCCAATCAAAAATGAAAATACATAAATGAAGGGAAAAAGAAATATACAGTAATTAGAGTTTATTAAAATGCAGCGTGGTGCACTGGGATGATTTTGGGCACAGAAGAACAAGAGCAGAGGTAGTTAGATTGGTTTTTGAGGGAGAAATTCAGGAACAATTGAGTGGAGTGAGTAACACCTTGAGCTACTTCACAGACTACACTTAAAGCATGTTTCACAGCTGAATTAAGGCTGTTAAATGCACAGCACAGAGCGGGGAGTGGGGGAATTAGGTGCATTATATCAAGTCTGCTTGCAGGGCAATTCATAAATTCACGGTATCATCTTCTTGTGGAAATGGTTGGAGGGGAATACCTAATGAATGTGAAATTACAAAGCAATGGTTCTCAAAAGAGCAACTAGTGGGACTTGACCTCACATTAATTGTGCAAGCATACATGTGAACACACATATGCAGACACATGTTTTCACACTGTGCATATTGTAGAGATGTTTACATATACAGTACATGCATATACGCATGCTTATGAAGTCCCTTAATCTCTACAGACACACAAACAGGTATATGCTTGAAATAACAAGCATGAAATGCATTTAAAATAAATAAATAAATAAAGTCTAACTTAAGGCTTTCACACACCCGGAGCACGTCATGAGGCCTATATTTTTTCAAACTGATGCTTTTGTCATGAATACATACACACAGAACGCAAATATCACGTGTCGAAAAAGCGATGTAATTCTTTTTCTGAAGGAGGTCAGTTTTTCTGAGCTTTCGCGCAGCGAGTAAAGGCATCAACCAATCACGTTGTGTTGAACGAGTTGAGTTGCGCATATATTTACGAAACAATAAAACTCTGACGCCATAGTCCAAACCAAGAGTTTACAAAAGTAAAACAATATTATTTCTATTTTTATTGTTATATTTAATGTCTCTACCGAAATGGCCTGTGTTGAACAATAAAAATATTATAAATATGCATACTATTATAACTATTTACTTACTTACTAACTTACTAATTTATTTATTTATTAAACTTTTTTTGCCCGGCCACTTCCCAAAGGAGCATAAAGTGAGCGATTGACAGAAATGGAAGTTAGAAAAATCCGGCACACAGATTTTGAGAGCAATCTCACACTTTTTCATGTCAAGGACCGCCAAAATAGATGTATAGATCACAGACCATGGATGTATAAGACGTTGTGCCCTAGCCTATAAGTACATTAAATTCTGTTTATATCATGCTACTAGCACTACTAGCTACTGGCCGATAGCCGGTTGTTTGGGAACAGAGAGTTAATACATCCACCACGGTACAGGCTTACAGCATACAGCCCATGGGTGTATTATAAGATAATAAAAGTGATGAATTACAGCCAATATATCCATTATTACAGCCGCATACAGATAGCAGGAAGCTGGCAGAACCGGTTATGTCATATGAGCGTGCGGGGCGGTGCAGACCCGTGGGTCTGATGCACGTTTATGCGGAACATGTTTGGAAAATAACTCTGGATTCGGCTATTAGTGAATTTTACAACTTTTAGGACATAACGATTTAAATGAGGGCTATTTAAGTGTCCATACTCGGACGTTGATTTACCTTGAAAAAAATTCTCCTCTGATTTACGGACGTCTCTTTTCATACCAAAGTGGCGGCAGCGCCATCTAGCGGCGATTGTCAAAAAAGCAGCAGAATTTCGCCTCTTTGCTTCTATATACTCTTTGTCCTTCCTTCCGGCGTTACCTTTCATTTTTGAGGTCAATACCGATATTGTTATTTGGGACTATTTGATCTGATAATGACATAGGGGCAAATAGTTATTTTATTTTTACATAAACAATCTTGTACCGAGATTAAGTTTTTATTATTGTGAACTACTAAGGTGGACATTTTACAAGTAAAAATCAACTTCTCTGTGCTCTCTGGTGGACAAACTATGTGACACTGTTTCTAAATTACCTCAAACCTAGTTTGGCATTTCTGTACTGCAAGTTCTTGTTACTTATGTGCAATAAGATGATATTGGCCAATGTATCAGCCTGGATGATTTATCAGTTTAGCCCTAGTGTAGACTAAATGATAGTGATGAAATAGCTTGAAAAACAAAATGTGTGTGTTTCTACTCTCCTCAGTTCTGGGCCTTTTTTCCCTCTTATGGAACTCCATCCATCAACACGGACTAACGCTGGGAATGCAACGCTCCCCAGGGAAGGGCCTCCACCGGTGGGGACAAACCAAGGCAAAATACCCCGTGGGAAAACCACACACACACACACACCATAGCATACACCACACACAGCAAAACTAGTGTGTAACAACAACTGCTCAAGTACAACAGATACATTCACACAGACACACACTGCAGGCTATATGAAAATCCAACAAAATTAGATAAATGTGTTTACCTTTGTTTACATCTATTTATCTCTGCAGTGCTACATTATTTCTCACATGAATGATGTGTCATTTTCTCTGTCGCTGTCACTCTTGGGTTGCTCCTATCTATCAGGTAACACAGTCTGCAGACAGCTGTCCTGGGTATGAGCTATATCCTGTCACCATAATGTAGGAGATGGATGGGCAGAGAGCTTACATCCTGTAGAAGAGCAGTAACTGACGTGACACTAAACCTTCCACATACCAGGGCCTATACTACGGACGTTTTGCGTCATTGCGTTGTGTCTTTTTTCTAGAGCTGTCAAAGTTAAATCATTTTAACGCCACTAATTTCTTTGACGCATTAATGCAATCTATCTTTTGGAGGTCGTACTGATCGCAGTTTTAAAGCTAGAGTGAAGATACTGGCATCATAGGAAACTAGACAACCTAAGGAATCAAGATATGTGAATGAAAATGGGTTCCATGGGTTCCCAAGAGTCTCCACTTTACAGACAAGAGCTATCATGGGACAGATCAACCTCAAAATGGAAGTTCATCTGTCTGAGATGCATGCTAGCCCTGGCTCCAAGCTTTACCGTATTGAACAGCACCCTAGAAAAACACACATGTACAGTACATGCTGAAATACACACAAGCAAACAGACCCAATATGTGCTCCATCTACTGGTGTTTGGATCATTTCCTGGGGCTGATAAAGTATGTTCATTACCTTGACAGAGAGAGGAGTTGTAATCACACTAGATTGTGTAATCCTGTGCCAGACCAGTCCCTTACAGATGACTATTGGTTGATTAGAAACCATTCTTTACCATCAGAAGCCAACTCCCACAGTGACGGCTTATATTGGATCGCTAATAAAGTCTCAGAGGAGTGCAGCCCATAATATGCACTGGGCTTGGCGAGTGTATATTACAGACCATTTCTCTTGATTGTTATTTTACCGGCATCCAATTAGAGAAATTAGGACAGCGCTATGGCTGGCTTATCAGATAGCAACACTGTAAAGTCAACCATGGAGACGCTCCTAATGGTGGTGTAATAGGGAAATTTTCTATTGCCCGTATTTCATATTTCACACATAATGCGATATCTGCAGCAATGTTCTGTAGGTGGAAGTTGTGCAATTCCTCAAGCATAGCCAATTAAGTGAAAAGCCACCATGCAGAACATGTTTCACTGATGGAACTGCCACTGTTTTTAGCCTTTTATTAGAAATTGTTAGGATGTGAAATTGCAGTTGTATGAACAATTAATTTTGTTTGAACACGTTTGCATTTATCTGTGAGTATTTGAGTGTTTTCACTGCGCACACACACACACACACAAATTCCATATAAGGTGTAATAGGTATATAAGGAAAACAAATCTGATTAGAGAACTGTATGTCTTGTATTTCTGGAACATATCATTTTACACATATATAGAGAAATGCACAGAATCAAACACATGAAAGACCACAAATATGATGGCTTAGAGCTGTTTTTGTTCATTTTAATTCCACTAATTTGCCTCCCTTCCTTCTTTCGTAACTTCTTTATTATACCGTTCCAGCCCATGCGGTTTTATAGAGATAGAAAGCTGCCAGTGGAGCCAATCACAAGACAAGCAGTACTAATTGCTGATTGTATATTCTATTCTTTTACCTCCCACCCTCACTGTTTCATGAGAACACACAAGTTCCTTTCTCAGGAGCGTTAAGCTCTGAGACCAGCGCTCTGATTTAATGTAGTTTATTCATGCCAGCACACTGGCTCTAAAGCAGGAAATTAACATCTTTTAATTTCCCATATTAAATTTCACACGTTCAACCTTGAAGTTAATTAAAAACATTAGACACAAGTGAGCTATCCCACTTGCTATTGCTAGAGAAGCATTGTGAGGGATACAGTAAGGCTACCTGACACATACACAAACCCACACACTCATATAGATGTGATACAGGAGACCAACCGGCAGCATGCTGTTGCTTTAGACGGGTAATAATTTCAACCAGGGGCGTCATCTAAGATATAGATTTAAGGGGCTAAGCCTCTACTAGGAAGGTCTGAGCGCTGCTCTCCCAGGAGAAATGTTTCCACAGCCATAAAATGGTTGTTGCCCATGAGTTTTAAAAGTGGCAATAGACCTAAAATCAATAAATAATTTGGCTTTGTTGTTGCAAGGACTGTTGGTATGAATTGCTTATAAGTGAGTATACAGTATAAAGCAATTCTGTCCCTTTTTTGATAATAGAGTATTTCATAATTGCGATATTAAGAACTTCAAGACTCAGTGCACTGACTGACAAACATTTAGATGACAAACAGTTAGATGATTACAACTCAAAGATGATCGTGAAGCAATTTAATCTGTTTTCATATTATGGTATAGTTTAAAATGACACCTGCTGATGGGAATTATAGTATCCGTAAGTGAAAAACTAGTAACATGTTGTTTATAACTGGCATAATGTTATGCATATAGTATAACAATATGTACTGGCATATGCCCTGAAAACAACACTCAAATATGCCGCTAAGTCTTAATAACCACAATATTGCAATACCGCGCTATTGACAAGTCAACCGCAGGGGATGGCAAGCAAGTATCCTGTGCAGAGCGTTGCACGTTTGGTGCTTTTTTGGAGTTGAAAAATTTTAAATTTAAAAAACGCTGCACTCATCAGTGTCACTTTTTACCCAGCCGTCCAATCACAATGGAGGAGGGGCGGGACAAATTGCACAATAATAGCCTAACAATAAAGCAAAAATTAGGATAAATTAAGTAATTTGCACAAAAAAAATTGCAATAATACCGAGTTAATCATCATCACCACAGGGGAAATTCCTGCCGCCACAAATTAGGCTTGAAACACTTTCTGGTTGATGTTTTGAAAATGCTTTTTTAAGTATTTCTATTACAGTTTATTGCAATGTAAACAAATAGACAATTCTGTCTGAGTGAAATAACAATATCGGTGACAATTTATCACCATCAAACTAAAAGCGGCATTGTTCTTACTGATCTCCAATCCATTATTGATACATACAGTACCCTCCTCCATTTGTTGACTTGACATAATGACCATAACTGGAACATTACATTAAGTAATTACCACACTCTGCAGGGGTTAACACATTAGTGTGTAGCCACTGAGCTGCCTCTAAATTTGAGTCTCTATTTCATGGTATTAACCTGTGGCCCTCTGTAAGCTATGGGTAATATGCAGCCTCTAGCATGTAATGTGGTGTGTGGAGAACCTCGCTGACCTCCAGTAACAGGCCTTTTAATAGCTTATCTCCAGCTGAGGCAGCCATAAGGGCAGACCTCAGCTAGCAGACCCATCAATGAATACTTTGTTACACGCATACACAGACACTCACACTCATTACGCATGTAGAAATCCATGCCTTTACGCACATGCACACACCCCGACTCAACTGCACTCACAAACACAACCACACACACAAACAGAAAGCACAGCACAGATCTAAACTCCTTATCATTCTTCATTAGCAGCCATATGAAATGTGTCATGCCCAAACCCAAGTAATGAGGCATTCACAGCAAAAAATGTCATTCCTATCCACAGAACGTTAAAAGAGATGCTGTCGTGAGTTGGTTATATTCTAAACCGGTCCTGAGCGCAAGACATTTTTAGCCAATTTTTAGCCATTCATTGGATCACTTTGACTAATTGATTTCTTGATTTAATTGAAGAAACCTCTAAAATTGCTTTTACTGTCATTATTACTGTAAAAACTAGAGGTTATTAAAGACCAGAGCATATTAGTGAATATTATTGAGACACTAGAGATGTAACGACCGTTTTCCCCTAATGACTAATAGCTCATTCCCCATAAAAAAAGACCATAAAAAAAGATTAACAGACCAACTAATACCCTTACGACAGATTAGTTGCCTAATCGACTAAGACAGAGCAGCGGTATTAAAGTCAGAGCTTTGAGGAGTGCAGGTATGTTAAAAGACTATGAAAGAGGATGGATGTATTGTATTCACCATCTTTGGCTTTTGGTTAGTAGTGCTTTTATTGTTGACTATGACTGTATTCGAAACCGCTTACTACATACTACCGACGAACGCAGTATGCAGTATACAGTACATACTGCGTTCCTCAGCATTATGAAACAGTTAAAGCGATTTATTTTGTAGTATGCTAGGTCAGGCTTCAGCCTTTAAACCAGCTCTTAAAGCACTGGACAAAAAAAACAAACTCGTACCACTGTTGCAATATTATCGAACAATACAACTTGGATTTTTTCTTATTGTGACAATTGGTTGATGCTTTATAGGACACTGCAGGTTCAGCTCCACCACCCCTTTATCTATTTATTGTAACAGCTCATAGTGAAGTAAGACAAACAGGATCATCAACGAGGGGAGACGGTAAACATAAAACATTGCTCGGCAAAATTTACTCAAACTGCTTTTTCATTTACAGCAACAAAACAGTGGACTTATCCCTACAAATCTTAGAGTAATGTTAAAAAGGGTCATGTTGCCTCAGTAGGTATCTTTCTGCCCCGTCAGAGGCTGCTCTTTCCATCGCCACTCTGCTGCTCGGTCTGTGAGCGTCACTGGCCGGCTCTCAAGTTACAATATTCAAAATCTACACAGTTCATTTCTCGCCACAAAAAGTGAGTTCAGAAGTGAATTTAGTGATGAAATAGTGACGAAAAATGTATAAAATGGGCTGTTTTTGGTTGCTGTTGTTATGACTATAGTTTATTCTGTTCCAGTGCTTTGCATTGTGGGATACAGTAGGCAAAGTAGACTGGTCCAATGCATACTGGAGATTTTTCCAAATTATCATCTGGGTATTTTTGGCATACTGTAGATTTTGCTTTTGTTTGCATACTACATGCTACATTTTGGCCAAATCAGTACGTACTACTAATCTAGTATGCGGTTTTGGATACAGCCTATGACTCTGTTATTTGCATAAAGACCTGCACTCTCTGGAGCTCCGGCTGTCTGGCTTCAGGGCAGCTCATTCCATGAAGACTGCATTCCTGGAAGTCACAGAGGGACTCTACTGAGCCGAGCTCAGAGCTACTTCATCCTCCTCCCTGGTATTCTTCCCACACTGCAGGCTGTAATCCAACAGGGTATGCTCCCGTTTCCTGCAACAAGGATGTCTCAGGGTCCTCATGCTTAAGGTTTGCCTCCTGTTGAGAGGGCTTTTGCTTGCAGCTAGCACAGAGAGGTTGCCTTTCCACAGCACAGGACCTCTCCAACGGAGTCCCTCTAGACTCAGCCAATGTGTGTCCTTTTTTTATGCAAAAACATTTCAGATCTTTCATCATCTCTCATACTCTGTTGCGATTCTGACCACAGTCAACCGTTCCCTTCTTTTAGCTGCTCTGACATGCAGGTTAAGGCGTGCATCTCTTTTTCTCTGGATGATGTCTGCACATGGATTCATTCCAGCCGCTTCCCAGTGAGTCTTCTGATAAACATTGCTGTTGTTGTCCTTCATGGCACATACTTCCTGTGTAAGATCTCTTTTATTATCAATCCCTTCCTCCCCTTCCCTCACTGCTAAAACCTGTGACACGACTCGAGACAGCCAGCTGCCTTATAAGACCAACATCACAGCCAAAGTGCCATCCTGTCAATTTCCTCTGTACAACATTTATCGATCCATTCCTCACAAAAGCACAGTTCCTTGTCCAAGCTCTTACCATCTCCTTACTAGACGGCTGCAGCTCCCTGCTGACAGGACTCCCAGCAGAAATCACCCCGAAGGTTGTAATCCCAAGTGTTGTAAATGTAAAGGTTTAACCACTATAATGAGCAAGCAGAGAAAAGTGAAGGCAAGAAGGCGAGACTCAAAGGAAACAAGCAAAACAAAAAAAAGACAGAGTGAGAGAGAAAGAAAGTAGCCTCAACAAAAAGTTTGTGTATAATATAAAATGAAATAGATCACATAATAAATCAAATGCAAATTAGGTTTTCAGAACGTAATCAACATATTCATACCAGTAAACAAGATGCAATAAAGACAAAAAGGGGAAGATGATGCAGTTGTTTTTCTGGTTTGTGTGTGTCAACAGTATCAAGGTCGCAAAGTAATAAAAGTAATTTAACTTGTTTATATAAATGTATCCAAACTGACTGTAGAGGAGAGGGCTGATGTCACAGTCATTCTCCAGGACTCAAATACAAAATATCCAACTATGGCTTAAATTCATGCATGAATGATACATGATGATGTTAACATGTGTTCAATACTTTGGTTTATGACCTTTTTCACTACCCTCATTCCCCCTTTAAAACAAAAGTGTCTCTAGGTATATGTATATATAAGGATTTGTTTATATGTAACTGTATTAGGGCTGTCCCAAATACCATTTTTTGGGCTTCGAAGCATCGGTGAGAAATATTCGAAGGTGAAGCTTTGCGGAGTTGCGCGAGTGGCAGGCAGACATTTTCTCCTCTCTGACTGTCTCCATCTCCCCCGTTTCAGTGCCCGGAGCAGTGCCGCTTCCACACTACTATACACAAAGGCAACTCTACACACAACAAACAGCAATATCCATCTGAGAATAACTAATTAATTAATGTTGAATATGAATAATGAATAATGTTGTGGGATTATTCCTTATTTCATGGCCTATTTTGGGAATTATACATTATTACATACTTATTTTTATATATATATATATATACAGTATATCTTCAATGAAGACATACTATCCAGGTCTGATATAACTGATATTATATTCTAACCTCGCTCCGTGACGTCACTCCACACATAAGCCACGCACGTAGCTGCCTGTAGCTCCTCAAAGGATGCTGATTGGTCCGTGTTCTGGCTTGCTGGACACATTACTTAAAGCCTGACCAGATGGATTTTCATGTGATATGTGATCCTGCGTGATCTTGTGACATTGCAAGAATCCAGCTGACGTGCAAGGTAAGCTAATGTCAGCATTGAGTTCAAAATACTACTGTGACTGAGTACAGCCTCACAGAGCCGTCAGCATGGCTCTTAGTCTTGTTCAATATTCAACCAAAACAACAATTTCTCCCAAACCTTAACTAACTGCTTAAAGTTCTCTTAACATAACCATAAAACATGAATCAAGTTTGAGTTGCCAGAGGTCAATACTGTAGGGAAAACAAATAAAATATGTTGACGGTGAACACTTTGCCTATACAGTCTGTTCTATATAACCATTTCCTTGTTATTCTGTGCATTTGCTAATGAAAGAAAAGATTTATTTAGGGGACAGGGTTGCTATGTGGGTGTAAAAATGTGTAAAAATATGTAAAAATGTATGCTGAACATGTGTGTATGTCATCACTGGTTGCTGCTACCCGTCACACTACAGTAGGCTGCAGGCGACCAGCTCACCAGCTGACATCTTTTCCATTGTGATTCATCATGTTGCATGCCACTGGCCTGCTCTGGCCCATCACAGTGCAGCAACAAGGCCGATGTGACGCTAACTACAACATTTGTTAGATAAAGAGTGATGAACAATAGAGAAACAAAACAGAGAGTGCTTGTCATGCACTGACGCATTCCCAAACACACGCACACAAGCATGAGGCACTCTGCGACATTGCGTAGGCATCAGGCGTAAACCCATACATAAAACATGTCGGGTTTTGGTTTCTGATGAGTTGGATGTGAAAAGGTGGTCCACCTGAGAACGACGATGAATCGATATATTATTAAGTTTCCCCTCACCATCTCTGGGTGTCACACACACACACACACACACACACACACACGCTGTGCGCTGACATTTCGATGAAGCAATAAAGCCTTGTTCCTCCAGCTGGCATCTGCAAACTCAGTGGGGAGGAGAGGTGTCTCATATCAGTTGTTAAGACTGATCATATGCACAGCGCACACACACACACACAGGCGTGAACACACACATGCAGCGAGCACATAGCTGCATGCAGGAACACAAGTAGAATCACACACTGCTACCCCACTTACGCTGGATATGAGCCAATGTTTTCATCTCACGTCTCCTTGAACTCTCCTACTGTTTTGGAAAAAGCATTTGGAGAGGAAATGAGTATTTTTAGAAAGTCAATGTGCTGCATGTTTGTGTTTTCTCTCCCTGGTGGATAAATTCCCTTTCACTCCAACTATACATATGAAGAATGCTCACAGATGCGAGAATATGTGCATCTCTTAAGTGCTAAAACAGAGGGGAAAAAAGATACACACACACACACAAACACAGCAGGACCCCACGCAACCTCTCCATCAAGCCGCACTAGAGGGACATGTAGCTCTTTAGGCAAGGTCACTCATTCATCATCTAAATCTCTCCCTGAGTAACCCACTCACTCACTCACTCTCACTCTCACACACACACAGGCTATTCCAAGTCTCCATGTTGTTATGTGCTGTTATCTTCATCAGCCCTAAGGAGCAGGGCAGTGTCGAGAAGCTGCTCCACTCCTTTCCCTGATATCCTCCTGCACGGGTCAACTTTTTTAATGCGCTTACCAGAGCGACAGCTGTAGGTGGGGAGAGAAGACTGAGAGACGGATAGAGAAAGAGCACAGAGAGGGGCAGAGACTAACGCATGAGACGGATGTTTTGCCCTGAGGACAGTAATATCAATTTAAAGTTCACCACAGCGGCGGCTCGCTGTATTGTGCTGCAGCTCTTTGGCAGAGCAATCTGGCAGCTCTTTTCAGGTGTCACTTCATGCACTATACCGTGATTTCAGTTTATTATGCTATATACCAAACATACTAACCATACATAGTACCATACATATACACCATATATTAGGGCTGGGACGATACACCTATCTCCCGATTCGATACTATCACGACACTTTGGTGCCGATTCGATGTGTATTGTGATTTTGATTGTGAAGTATTATAGTTGAATCATACACTTTACTTTGGAAAATATCTAAGTTAATACAGTAAAAATGTTTGATTTTCAGCAAGTATGTAGTCAGAGATGTCCTGAAGTCAAATATATGAGTCATTGTCAGACATTATTTAGTAATTTTGAAAGAATGAAAACATTTCCCTCACACATTGGTGGTATTTTCTATTTAATTTATAAGGGACATGTCATGTTTTAGACTTCTGGTGAATATAATCCATTCATCTTTTTTCCATATACAGTATGTATACCCCCGTGGGGTTTGTGCAAGCGGTACACACACACACACACACACCTGCGCTGACAGAAAAGAGCCGAACTGAACGTGCCACACACGTTTAACCGGTAGAGACGTTACTACCAGAAACCTGCGACAGTTAATACAAGGAAAAAATATACTGTATGTTTTAAGACAGGACGAATAGTAAACTATACGATTTTTTATAACGTAACGACCATTCGAAAAATCGAAAATCATGACCCATCGCTAATACATACCATACTATACCATCACCAGTTATCATAAGTCTCTGATCTTAAGACACTGAAAGCTCTCAAAGTAACATATGTATCTGTGTTTTGACAGTTTTGCAACCAAGATGAGTAGTACCAAAACCCAAAAAAAGAGCTCAGTAAGAGAAGAGATATTCAATTAATGTCTTTAATTGAAAATTAATTACCATCCATTGGAGTGGCACGAGGCTCCCAATTCTCTTCCACTCTGTACCATGAAAGGAGAGAAAATTAGATGCCGCATAACAGGGGTTTAGCCATGTCCCCCACCATTGTTATGACAGGACTCATTAAAGCACTCAGCCGTGTGTGCGTGCGTGTGTGCGTGCGTGCGTGCGTGCGTGCGTGTGTGCGTGTCAGACAAATTGACCAGCGTTATATTCTATTCAGAGTCCCTCAAACAATAGAGGAGGATGATCTCAATTTTTATTGAGGTTATTTATCCATGTTCATGTCATTATCATAATTAGCACTGGAACGCATGGTTACTGACATACTGACATTATTAATTGATATATTTTTTAATTGTTTTTGATAAATTTGCCTTTAGATTTGATTGCAGCAACCAGAGAGTAACTAAGGTGCAACAAAGGTCCCTGGCTGGATTTGAACCAGGGACTTTGTGATTACATGATATTCAGACCCATATGGCCACGTGATGATCAATTTTGGTTGGTGTTTGATTACCTTTTCAACAACTTGTGAAATAGTTTATTGTCAAATATCATGAGTCCCTAACCTAAGACAATTTTCTATCAATATGTATTGAAACGTATTCAAAATGTTATGACCCATGCACAACACAAATTACAAGAGCTGTGATTAACATTCTTACAATAACTTATTTTGTCACCAACGGTCAAAAACCACAAAGCTGAAATTCAAATTCTCAGATATAACTAGCATTTTTTTATGTGAATATAAAACATGAACATTGTCAACTTATCTACAGATTGTTTCTTTGATTGGTCCATACAATGTCAGAAAATAGTAAAACTGCACATAACAATTTGCCTGACATATTCAAATGTCTTGTTTGGTCAGAGCAACAATCTAAAACTCAAAGATTTTCATTTTCTGCCGATCGACTAATCGATTAATTGAGTAATCATTTATATTTAAAGTATAACGTTAGGAATAAATCTTCATGTCCAATAATAACTTTCTCCTGCAAAAGTTAATTCATATGACATCACAAAATGGCAGAACATATAATCTGGGCTAACGCTGAGCACATGCATTGATTATATTATATATTGTATAACAACAGTACCAAACCAGAAAGTAATCCACCGTTAAAAAATTTAAGAAGGTTGATCAAGGGGTGACTCAGAGAACAGAGATTATGATCCAATAGACTGATAATTATTTATACAGTAATTCTGTTTAAATACACCACAAGAGCGCAACGAATTGGTGAAATAAAAACACGTCTCCTCTCGATGTTACAGCTTCATAAGACAGTTTTCTAAATATAATACCGAATGATGATGATGTTAATTCATACGACGTATACACCATTATCGCATTACATAATATATTGTTTGGAAAACAACATGTGGTGATTTTTTTCCTTGTTCAGTTTTGATGCATTTTATTCCATGTGACAAGTTAATACATAGAACCAAATTACATTTGATTCAGAATGAAATTGGGTTGCATAACGCCTCTGTACTTTAATGAATTAGTAAAATGCTTTGGCACTGATGTCCAAAATACTGAATGTTAAATGATGTTCTCCGTGGATTAGATAGATTTGTTTAATCGCCCTAAACATGTAAATAAGCTTTAGCTGTTGACGTCTGTGGGTAAAGGCTCAGAGAGAGACATTTGATTTGCAAAATGAGGGTGTATGCAGATTTTGCAGACTGACAGACAACCTCGCGCTGCGGAGGCGATGACGGCCGGCTCTGTGAAGCCATCGCGTGGGGTTAGGTTTCTTTCAGCGGGGGAGAGGACTAATGGGATGACGATCGATGTAGGTGATATAGTAGGATATGACAAACAAAGCATAATGGAACAATTAGATGCAGAGGCTGTGACGGAATGAAGAACGGAGGGAAAAATAAAAGACTCGAGGCTGGAATGTGAGAGAGATTATCGCAGACGTACTGTTTTCTCATTTTAAGGTATGATCCAATTGAAATGGAGGAGAAATATACCGTGAAGTGACGGAGCACAGATGACAGGAAGATTGGGCACTTTGCAAATGCAAAGCTCCCATTCAAATGCTGAGGATGAGAGTAATTGCTAGTGGTTATACTGGGCCTGGGCCTGCATTAATGGCACATTCTGCTTTAATAAGGCATCAAGCAAAACATAGTATCCCCATGACATTCATTAGTCTGTTTTATGCAGTGTGTATGTGTGCTTGTGTTCACCGGGTGTCCTGAAAACAACCCTGCGCTAAAAAAAGGGGGTTGTATTGGTGGGAGCATGTTGGCAGTTTGAGTGTGAAGGTTTATCAAACACACAGGTTTATAACACTATGAGGAAGGATTTGACCACTCTGTAAAGTTATCACGGCAACAATCATTTCATCCTCCATTGCAACAATCGCCAGGTAAACAGCAGAATCACACCTTTCACATTTTAAAGTAATTTACCAGGAACACTTTGCTGGATTGCATCATATTGCTTTGTAGCAAAGGCAACGCAATGGTCTCATTGAAATGAATGAGGGGGCTGCAGCTATCGATTATTTTAGTAATCGAGTATTCTACCGATTATTCAATTGATTAATCGGATAAGAAACACTTTTGCTTTATTATTAAAGAGCAATAGTAAATATACAAAGGAGAAAATAAGACAGGTCTTTTAAAATGAACAACTTATTGGTTTCCTTACTTACTAAACCCATCTAGTGCATTTAAGTGACATATTACATTCTCAGTTTTATATCAAACATTTTCTGAAATGCAAACAAATAAATTAAATGAAGCTTCAATGCAAACAATTAACATCTATGATTTTTAGTAATCAAACTATTCAAGTAACTCGAGGAGTCGTTTCAGCACTAGTCTGAACACAGCCTTAAATTGTGACTTCATCTACTGCAGTGCCCAACGATTAATTAATTATGCAGATTAATTATTAAAATTGCAATGTAATTTTCCGCAAGGAATGTGGTTTTGACTTTTTATAGGTGAAAGTTTAAGCCACTGACAGTAAAGTGTAAAATCTGTAATGCTGGTGTAGATTCACATTTTAACACATTTATATCCCAAAAGCATGAATAGAGCATTTTAAAGCTCCTATTGCATCTTACATCTCGAGTTGCAATAAAGCAAGGTCCACTGTATACAACGAAAATTAAATTTTACTCCGGACTCCATTGTGAGCTACTGTAGAAACACGGCGGCCGGCTCCGTGAAGAGGACCCACTCCCTACGTAGATATAAACGACTCATTCTAAGCTAACGAAAACAAAACAATACTTATTTTCAGGTGATTAAACACTAAAGAAAACATACTTATTAATATTATATTCCATTTCTGCCATTACATCCCCCCTAAATGTTACACATTGTTCCTTTAACAAAAGGGTTATCCCACAACCAAAAGTTAAAAGTCAGGTTCAGGACCTGCAGTCACTGAGAAAATAGAATGACAGGTCATTTAGTATCCAGTGAAATGCTAGAAAACAAGATTAGCAATGTTTCCAAACAGAAATCAGATGAGTAAGATATGCTTATTTATTTTTCATTTGTAAGAAAGCTTTCAATTGTACAGTATATACATATATATTTGTAATTATGTGGTCAGAAAATGACTGATTGGGCCTTTACAACTTTCTAATAAAAAAAAAAAAAAAAATCAAATATAGTATATATATCGTCATTCAGGTATAAAAGTCGTATATTAACGCATTTCCTCTTGAACAGAGAAGCCTTTAGAGTTGGTTACCCATCACTGTATCCCTTCATCAGAACTCCTGGACCAACTTAGACAGGAGCAATTCAAACTAATGAGCAGTGTCATGCCCTAACATGAAACACTATAAAAGGAGATTTCATCATTTTCACACAGCAGCCTCGCTGCCTCTCACAGTCCATCATCGTCACTGAGCAGTCTGATCAGAAAGTTGAAAAGAGTAAACTGTTTTGAGTGATGAGGTGGAACCTACATTCAGGCTTGTGCAGCAAACACACTCATTTACACACCACGTACATGCTCATACACACATGGACAATCACGTGCTGAGAGTGATGAGCCTTGTCATGCACAGATAGGACAATGATGTATTAGTATTTGTGAAGTTGGAGAGTAGATTAATACAACAGCAACTTTCAAAGCAAAAGACCGCAAGTGGGTAGAAGATAGGGCTGGGACGAGACACCTATCCCCCGATTCAATACTCTCACGATACGTGGGTGCCGATTTGATTCGTATTGCGATTGAATATTACGCTTTATTGCAATTTTTGTTTACTTTTTCAATAACTATACCACAGGAAAAAGTTAAATCAAACATTTCTAGGGACTACTTTAGAAATTCCCTAAATTGATATGGTAAAAATGTTTGATTTTCAGCATGTATATAGTCAGAGATGTCAGCTCTGTTCTCTTGATAATCCATGGTCAGCTCCATCGGGGCCATTTGACTGTATTTAACATAAATGTGAGTATATGTGTGCTCTATGGTTGTAGCGTCGGCTGATTTGACGCTTGACTGCATGTTACCGCAATGCGATAACGTTTCCTGTCCATGACAGAGTTAGCATGCAGCTTTAGCCGTGATGTCTAGCTCTGCTTTTCCTGACAATGTGTGAAACCCAAAGTGTTTCCATACTTTACTGTATGTGTAGTGTTTACCACGTTTGATTTAAAATGTGAGGGTGCAGGTTGTATCCATGCCTACCACTGGCATTAAAAAAATCTATTTCAAAATCGTAAGAAAGAAATTGCGATCCATATGTGGATACATTTTTTTCCCACCCTTAGTAGAACAAGTTTAAATACATATTTTCATGTTTGTCAGTATACAGTATATGTGTTATTCCTTGTTAAGTTATTCCTTTTCTTTAATTGTTAATTTCCGAAAATGTTTTTAATTGATACAGCTATCCAGGATCACATCTTTTTATAGGATATGGTCCTGATTAAAATCATATTTTACTTTGGTATGTTTTGGCATACATATTCATGTCAAGTCCCTGTGTGTACTGGATGTCCCAGTTATCCAAACTATACAGTTGAAGTACAAGTACACTTTTGCAGCGCTTTAATTAGTCTGAAAATCATACTTCCAATTCAAGAAAGAATGGAGGCAAGTCACCTGAGATAATATGACATATTTTATTCTTTTTTCATGGAGCCTGTCTTTTTACAATTAGATATTTAGAAAAAAAATATGGGCAGGTATTGTCAGAGCCTGCATCTTCCTGGACTAATGCTGAAGTCTAAACATGGACGTATTGTACAAAAGGTGAAATAACACTTTTGTCGATTAAGGTATTTTCTCTCCCATATGAAAAGATTCAGCATTTAGGTTGTGAGAGGCAGAAAACCAGACGGTCCATGCACACAGACACACAAACACACACATTAGGGGCGGCAGCTGAGGAAGCGGTGACAAGCTTGTTAGGAAGGCGGGTGACAAACGAGCCAGAGCACATTGTCCTGGCATTAGAGATGAGCAGAGGTGTGAAAATGTCACCACAAATAGCCCCTGGTCACCAAATGTCACCTTTCCACTCTGCTCCACACCCCTCCCTTCCTCCTACTCTGTTCTTGTCTCACCTCTTTCTTATCAGCCTCTTCCTTCTCTTTTTTCTCTGCACCTCTTTTCAGCATACACTGCTCTTTTCCTCTCTGTCCTTGTCTGCC
The DNA here is from genome assembly GCF_015220745.1 of Sebastes umbrosus. Lineage (NCBI taxonomy): Eukaryota > Metazoa > Chordata > Actinopteri > Perciformes > Sebastidae > Sebastes > Sebastes umbrosus. The sequence continues at coordinate 21,920,193 of NC_051274.1, forward strand.
CCTCCTCTCATCCTTCGACACTGCTTTCCTTTTCATCTCCTCAAAAGGGCAGAGAGGAGGAGAGTAAAATAATAAAAGTTTTCTTAACTCTGCTCCTCTCATCTCTGCCCTTCCCTCATCTCTACCCTCCTCTTATATTAACCTATACTCCCTTCTTCTCTCCAGTCCATCCATTCATCTATACATGTTTATTGGGGATGTCAAAGTTAACGCGATAATAAAATGTTAAGGCAAATTTGTTTTAACGCCACTAATTTCTTTAACGCATGAACGCAACTTATGATTTTTTGGTTGTAGTGGGTGAAGAGCGAGTGAAGACACTGGCATCATATGAAACTAAAAAACCTAAGGAATCCATTGGTATCAACCATGTCATACTAACTTGTCACAAAGGAGGCTAAATAATGCTCCAAACTTACTTAGGAAAAACTGGCATGGCCATTTTCAAAGGGGTCCCTTGACCTCTGACCTCAAGATACTAAAGAAAAGATATAGTATTAAATACTTGACAAATCTCCCTTTAGGGTACTTTTTGAAAGGATAAAAAATTGTGTGATTAATATGCAATGAATTGTGATTAACTATGGACAATCATGCGATTAATCGCAATTAAATATGAATTAGCTTAACTGGATAATTGTCACAGGGGCTACAGGGCAACCAGAGGAGCTCCTTTTTCACAACTATTTCCTATATATCTTCCAGACACCCTCAGCCCAACCCGGACATGAAGTCCTGTAACTAAATGTCCAAGAACAGTGATCCGATTCGTCAAACCACTGAAATAACACGCCAGGAAAAGTGATATATTCCCAGGAAGTGGTCATTTTTTAAATCACATTCAACCCTATACTCCAGGTATTTCAGCTAACAATACAGTGACTACTTCCTAAACTGAGTTTTCTATGAATATGGAATCACTTTTTTCTCTTCCCCTCACTTGTGGGTTTGCCTCGAGTGTCCCTACCAGGAACCTTAACGGGTTCCCAACAACATTGTTCCTGAGGTCACTGAGACTTGCTCACACGATCCGATTACATCTTGTGGGTACAGCTTTTGCTATGAGATTTAGGTCTGGAAACCATTGCACAAGCACTGAAATGGCCCCGCTAATACACAAACTGAACCAGTCAGCATGATGGTAACATGACTTGCCACCTCTTCAGCCTCACAAAAACTGTTCAAAACGACTAAACCAAGAGACAAAATGAAGCATGCTTTCCTATTTCTCATCTCATATCTCTTGAGACACAAATTTGAGTGTGTTCGTACCATCAGGACAGGTTCATGTTGATGGTTCAGTGCTGGAAATAAGTGTCTATTGCACAGCAGACATGAAATGTCCTCTCTTAACCTCACCTCTCTGCATTTTTCCCTCTGCTGAAAGGGAGCCATGAGACCAAACCCCTCCTGCAGTGTGTGAGGCCCATGGCTCACAGGTCATCTGCCGTGTGAGCCACTGATTACTAAATCTCCATATCTTCCCTCTGCAATGATGAACGGGACTGTACTTTGCCAGGATCAGATCACAGGAACACTCATTATAGTCCGAGTTAAGATACATATGATTAATGACGGCGTTGAGACAAACCAGCCTCGCTCATCAGACTGGGAGACTACATCCTCGAGCAGCGGGAGGGAGGAACTTACACCCCACTGCGTACATACATGCCGCAGTCATTTTTACATTCACGTTTAGGTCCACTTCTTTTCAAGATTGATATGATAGATTGAGAAAAAGGGGGAAAGCCCATAAAACAACCATTAAAAGGACTACATTTTCTGTGTTTCCCTCCACCAGAGCAGAGCAGAGAGCAGTCAGAAGAGACAGATGGTTGGTAAAACGCAAAGAGCGAGGAATGAGTGTGTCTTGATGTGAAATGGAGGGAAGAATTGATCGAATGAACTGAAAAAACTTCTGGAAAAATGGAAAGGGAGCAATAATAAGTTCCCAGTTGATAGTCGTAACAGTTGTTGGAGTGCATATTGCAGTATTCAGCTGTGGGAGTGGATGGGCCGGTATGCATGTCTCTCACATTAAAAATGCCCCTTAGTATTTCTCTTGTTAGGACTGTCAAGAGACTAAACACTCACACAACATATTTTAGCCAAGATCATCAATAAGCTAATATTGATGGATTGGAGTTGGCATGTTTACGGTCTACAACAACACACACATCAAGCTGTCACATTCATCTTTCAGTATGAGCATAAGTGAATGTTGTTTGTGCGTATCTCTGTGTATTTACTACGTACAGTGTATTGGTATTAACAGCACATTATGCAGGGCTCTCCGGGGTTATTTACTTAAAGGGTTTCAAATTGACTGATCAGTCATTGATGGACAGGATGGGAGCATACTGACTCCACAGTGTCAGCTATTGATAAGTGGATCGATCATGTTGATAGCAGCCTGAGAGAGCTTGTTTATTGGCACATAACCTATCGAGTACTCTGATGGATTAGACTGTTTAAGCACTGTTTTTATAGGAGGTGGAGAGCTGAAATAAAACATTGACAAGCATGTGTAGGCAAACACACACATATGTTTGAAATACAATGTCAGAAGTGTTTGGTATATTAGATGAACACACTTTTTGTTTTTTACCAGAACTAATAAGCAAACTGCTTCCACCCTCAAATGATGCTTTCACAGAGCTGTAGACAGACACCCTAATTATATATTTTTTTTATCTAATTAAAGGTGCTACATGCAAGATTGGGAGCATTTCTAATGCCTCTGCACAGCTCTCAATATGGCGACGACTGAGCTACTGCAACAGTACTGACAGAGTTAACAGTGTTTAACAGTCGTCTAGATGGGGCAGTGATATTATAAATTGCTTTCAGAAGTGTAATGGATGAATGGATTACACTTCATTATGCACTTTAGCAATGATGTGGCATGTATGCCTATTTCAGCCTTCTTTCAGCTGCGTCCCCCCCCCCCCCCGACTCCTGCAGTGTTAAACGGACTTGAGAGCAAGGAAAAAAAATACAAACAAAAAGATACTTCAAAGCAGTAAGCACTCACAGCATACAGCCAGCTGTCCTTTCTGCATTTTTCCAGTTTAAACTGTGTTGATTGCAGCCTGGATTATGACTTAAACGTCTTCGTCTTTGTGTAATATTATCATACGACCCGTGCACCGAGCTCTGATTTGTCTTTAGGCGGTGCTTTTATACGAGTTGATCTTTTATCCGGAACATAACCTGCTCCTGAACAGGTTAGCTGTTCAGCATCAGTTACCATGGTGATCTACCCCGGTAAGAAGTGAACCACCATCGTAGGACAGAAAACCCAGGGTTAACCCTGAAGTTACCTCACTAACCGCAAATCCTGCTTTGTAGTACAGGCCCCTGGTTGTGAGTCTGTCTGTGTAACAGTATGAGCGTGTAAATGCACTGAGTCAGGGTTTTTGGCTGGCAGCTATATGGTGGCTAATTCCAGCTTTAGATAAAGTGAATAATTATGGAAGCAATCAATAAAGAGTGGAGCAGGGGAGAGAAGCAGGATGGGAGATAAGCCATTGGCTTATTGACTTGTCAAGTGTCGCTATCAACACGTACAGTACAGCCTTTTGAGTGGGCTTGCGCGTGCGTGCTTGTGTGTGTAAGAGCATTTGCGAGTGTATATAATTACTCCATAGTGTCTGTATCTCTTTGTCATGCTCTGACAGCTAATTAGTTGTGCTGTCTCAGGAGTAAAGTCAATAAGGGGAAAATGAGGGAATCAGTGGATCCACCTATTTTCATATTCAGCTGTGATGTGGTGGGACATTACAACGCAACACTCTGTCTACAGCATGCTGTGCAGCCGTGGAAGAAAACACAAAGTAGGAACTTGCTCCTTTATATAATGACCTTGTCTGCACAATATCAGCAATATGCCAGTTACTGTAGCATCATGAATCATGAAACAGAGTAAGTTCACACTCAAGGATTTAAATGTGTCTGCTTCCATAGTCGGCTGTCACTTTAAAAAAAAAAAGTTTGTATTGGAGCAGTTCATTACAACTCGAATATTTATTTTTTCCCACAAATTTCTAATAAACAGTGACAGCCGAGTCAGCAAGCATTTTAAGTTACTTCAACATATCTGATAATAGCCCGGTCTATTAGAGTTTGCAAGCTTGCAGAGTTGCATGTCCTTACATGTGGTCCATGCTCATAAAAGACAAAGAAGAGTTGTTGTTGTTATTTGTGTAACAAATAATGTTTAATTAGTAAAACTCAAAGTTTGATGTACCCAAAATAAACTAAGAATTAGCGCCAGCCGTCAGCCCTTTCCAAATAATGCATCCTGCCTTCTGTCAGCGACAAACTTGGCACAATTTGGTGGATATTACATACAAAACCTCTTTGGAAAAAGAAGGTGTGCTGTGCAGTAAGCAGTTTGAGGACTATAATAATCAAGACAGACTATTTTTAAAAGGCCACACCTATTACATTTCATCAGTTTTGGCAATATTGACATCAATATAATGACTCGAGGATTGTTATTTTTAGTGAGGCATACTAGGTTGTTTTTCTGTGTTCAAAGTGAGTGAAACAACGCTGAAAGTTCAGGACTGAAGCAACACATTAACTTTTTTACTGTAAACGGTAAAAACATACACAGGACAGGAAGCAAAAACACACAAAGGATGACAATACACAAGATGGAGAACTTGAAACAACACCTGCTCAGTTCAAGTACATGTTCTGATGCTATTTTGGAATTCACCATAAGGCTAATCAAGGCTTGACAACCGATCATATTGTAGTAATACAACCAACAAGATGGTGCATCTCGTTCAACAGCATCAACACCATATGGCATTACATAAACACCCACGAAGAAGAAAGTAGGCAACCTGTTGCTTTATACTGCCCAACAGATTGTAGAAGCCTGTAAAGTCATACAGGCTAACAAATAACACTGACATCTATTGTTAAGCTTCTTAATACTGAATATAACAAACTGACAATATTTCAACTGCTCTGCATCTTACAGCATCAACAAGCTAACAAAAAGTCACAAAAACTGATATATGATAAACACAATAATCACAATATTTGACCTGTAATCATTTGTTTGAATGTCACTGCATAAAAGCGCAACAGCCCATATTTTGTGTACTCCTAAAATCCACTTTCCATCTGACTTATTGCATGCCCTGTTGCCCTTTCAGTAAACTACTGCTGAGAGCGATGTTCTATTCGCTATCGCAAATTAGAGAAACTAGCCAACCCTGCTGAATGAATTATCATGACACAAAACATTTGAGAAGTAATGGGAGGAAGCCTTTTGATTTCGAAACCATAGATGGAAAAAATGTTGATCGTACAATTTGCATTTTAATCAATTTGGACAAATTATGTGCAAGTTTTAATTTGTTAAAATAATTGTGATTAATATTGAATTGACACCGCAACCGTTAACATTCTTGCTGATTCCTGTCCATAGAAGCACACTAATGGCCCATTTTGGTCAGAGGAACTTTTGAGGGACTTTTAGTTCCTGGGTCATAGTTAAAAAAAAGTCCCTGTTCACGAGGCAGTGCTTTCCAATGGCCCAACTATCAAGGTAGGTCTGATATATATATATGCCGGCTTTTAGTCGGTATCACGTGTAGTTGTCCAGCAGATTAAATGATCAGTGGCCAAAATGTCCGTTGGGAAATATACCAAATTAATAAATGAATGAAGTAATAGCCTAATATTGTAAGATGTGTTGCCAAGACAATTTAAATATAAACTTATATTATGCAAAAGTGTAAATACCTCTGCTCCGCTGAGCTTCTAATCTAATAATACATTTTTTGTCAAATTCAGCGAATAATATATGTACCGTATGTAGGTTATGTGTTTGTGTCAGCAAGGTGGCACAAGTTTCCTCTTCCTCCCTGGAGCTGATTGCACATTTTCATCCACTTTAATCCAACAGGAACTAGTAAGAAATAGCACACCTGCTAGACAGAGTCTCTAAAATATGTTTCCCTGAGTTTAGAGGCAATGAGATAGTGGAAAATGGTTATGCCCTGAGAGTGTGTACGTGTCTGATGGATCATCATGGCCTCAGGCACACATACACATGCATGCATTTGCCCTCTCTCACACACACAAACACACACACATACACACAATAAATAGGAGAGAAAGAATGAGCCATGAGAGAGACCTAGGGAGAGATATTAGCTGCATCCCTCCACCCCCTACCTGTCTCACCAAATATGATGTGGCCACATAAAGACAGTCTGCAGCAGCAGGAGAGGACTGCTGAAGCACAGACTTTTCACCGGCTGAAGTAATGGGCAGGAGAGAGGGAGCCGGAAAAACAGAAAGAGGGAGAAAACTGGACAGGGTGTTAGCGAGAGCAAGAAAGTGTTAGTGAAACCTTGTGTGCATGTGCGAGAAAAAGCAAAAAAAGAAAAGACAGAGAGAGGTAATGACGGCATGCTAGGACGCAAGCAGAGAGAAAGAAAGAGGGCGAGAGATGAGAGAGAGAGAGCAGAGCAGAGCAATCCTAATAGCTGAGGGTAAAACCTGCAATCTACCATTCTGTCTGATCTCAGCCGTCCTATGAGTCAAGCCAAGAAAGCTTTGAGATGCTCCATGCACATTAACCTCTACTCATCCTCCACCCACACTCCTCCTCTGCCTCATCCCTCTTTCCCTTCCTACACACATTAAAGTGAGCGCTTCAAACATGCTGACATCAAGAGCATAATAACTGACATTTAGGTTTATATTTGCTTCACGAGGACGTACAGAACATATGATAACCCTCACAAAAGGCATATGGGATCACAAGGATGACCAATCGAAGACCAATTTCTTCTTATCTAGACATTATGATGTTATAATAGGGGATGTGCATTCCAAGCAAAAATACTATTAAAAAATCACTAGGAATTATTTGATTATTATTCGAATAATCGCCGCATGCATTACTTCTATTTCTACTTGTTAAATTTTCTCTTAATGGGAGGACGTGAATATTTCACTAATGCATATCGCATGATGACCGTATTGCCTTGGCCCAAGAGCAGGCTTTCAAGCAACAGTAGTTTCTCCAGTAGTTTACAATAACTTGCATTTTGATGTATTTCCTCATACAGTATTCACATGGAGAGGTGAAAGTTAAACATTGTAATTAAAAATAAAAATTATTTTCACTGATACATTCTCACAGAAATGGAAAGTGAAAGGGAACTCCAACCAATTTTACACATCAAAGTCTGTTTACAGGTCTTGGAGAGAACTGTTGCGTATCTGAAAGAAGTTGTATAAAGCCTCCAGAGGGAACTGCTGAAATCTGATAAACTGTCTCAAGTGAAAACCAAAAGTTTGAAAAATAAAAGAATCTGAGTATGTGACTAGGCAAACTCTGTCCAGATATAATAAAATCCTCCTTCCACAACCTTGTTTTTGTGCTCTGGTTTTTATATGAATATAAAAATGTGATAAGACGTTTTTATTAGTCAGCTTTACAGGTAGTATGTAGTGTTACATTTTTTTGCACAGTGGTGTGGAGTTAGGGGTAAGGAATGGGATGATACTATTTGGCTAATCTTACCAGTTCATGAAAGGATCAAGATCTGCCTTTAGGGCTTTTAAGAGAGAGGTCATGTTTAATTTATACAAGCGTGACATATCAGGAGAGACAGATGAGCCCAAAATGGAACAGCCATTACGGGGACACTTAAATTGATTTATTTTTTAGCTAAAAACATCATCAAATTGACTGATGGGCATATCTTCTTATTTATCATCTAAAAAACTAATATCTTGCGTTACTTCCTGGATGACTGGTATGAAGAATTTCAGGTTAGAAACATATCAATTCAATAAATCAATTTTATCAATTTAAAGGGCTAGTTCATGCAAATGCTGTATAACAATAATCATAACACATTATAAAGCATTTTACAATGACTTATACGGTCAAGTATCATAATATTTCATTAATACTCACTCACTAATATTTTTTTTGCAAAGATCACAGTGTATTATAATTTTCATAGATGTTTGAAAATTATACTTTTTTTTTTTATAATGCATTAAAATGTGATTATACGTTTCTCTAAGCGATCATTGTTTGCTTTAAGTAAATTGAAAAATATATCATTAAATCTATGCAAGACAAATATAGTCTTGTACAGCGCAGAGCAATGACATTTGGTTTCCACCAACATTAAACAATTTAAAATTGCATTGTGTCTGGGAGAGGATCAGCAGGTAATAATGTTATCTGTGAACTGCTCCTCATCTCCCCCCTAGTCCTCTGGAGGGGCTGATTGTCTGTAATTCTGTCTGAAGCTCTTGTAATCAGAGTTACGGATAACTACAGTATGCCAGCTATTGCTATACACACTGTATTTCTTCTATAATAGCACTGTGATGGATTCTGGAGGGCTTATAGTAAGTGAAATTTGTGCACAGAGGGAGGAAGAAGTAAAAGCACAGAGGGTATATCGTTTTATACTTTTATTTGCCCAGAGAATAAATAATAAATATTCCATGACTCAGTTGAGATTTGGTTTGTAGTAACAGAACAAATCCTGCTGCTGGAACTAAAGAAGCAGCCAATAGCTCAATTAGTCATAGCAATGGTGCTCCAATCGATCATCATCAACTTTACAGATGTGTAGTTGAGTTTAATACGGGCGAGTTTGAAGATAGTTGTGGTCTGAGCAATGGCGATGGAAGTAGGGAGATAGGAAGTTGGGAAGGGGCTGTTGGGCGTCCCACTTTATTCCCCTGGCCCGATTTGGCATCACAGCTGGTGTGATCCCATCGCAAGATATAATAATATACAATGTTGTTAAGAATAGTGAGGAGCTGGAAGGAGAGCAGCAGAGCCGTGTAGGTCACTCAGAGGGAGTCATGATTGCTGCCAGTGGCCAAAGCACTTTAGTTATAATGTATGTAAGCAACAGCCTATGCCACCAAACTGATTATATTCAAAACCTTTTCAAGCAGTGGAGCATTAACCTGGCCCACGACAGATTACAATCTTGGTACAACAAATGCTGTGGAAGCCCTGAAAAGAAAAGATAAAAGGGAGGAAAAAAAGATCCATTTGACATCCATCCAGGCTGTTTATCTCACAGGACTTCACAGCTGCTTAACAATTATGCTACCATTGCACCAACTGCACCAACTGCACTAATACATACAGTACATGTCACTGAAAAACTTAGGATATAGGGATGCACCAATTGCGAAATGCTGGGCCGACATCAATGTTTAAAATAACAATTTTTCCAATACTAATGTTTTTTTTGTGTTTATTGTTATTTATTTCCCTTTTTGTACCAAGGAAACAAATACAACTTCATTATAAAAACAAGTAACTGAACTAGTTTTAAGTCATTCAGCATTTAATTACACCCATTCTTTGAATGAGTACAAATTCAACCATACACATTTCTGAAGCAACCTTTAATATAACCTTCTTTCAAATGAAAAATATTCTTTTTTTGAAAAATAACTGCTTCAAAAGCCTTTTGAGCCTGCTACACACAAAAACATTATTTTCATGAAATAACTTAAATGTAATGAAATGTAAAGCCATGGCTATCTTTTGTGTTTTTCATACAGAATACAATGTTCTTGCCGCTGATCTTTCTCCGACACAGTGTAATACTCCTACACGGCCAACGTTTTCCTTCATTTTTATTTGTAAACAAACCCCACATGTGCACGTTAAACAGTAAATGGTAAATTGACTTACATTTATATAGCGCCTTTCTAGTCTTCCGACCATTCAAAGGGCTTTACACTACATGACAGCATTCACCCATTCACACACACATTTGTACACTGATGGCAGAGGCTGCAATGCAAGGTGCCAACATGCTCATCAGGATCTAATCTAAATATTCATTCACACACTGATGGCACAACCTTCGGGAGCAATTTGGAGTTAAGTGTCTTGCTCAAGGACACTTCAACATGTGACTGGAGGAGCCGGGGATCGAATTGCGAATTTCCGATTGGCGGGTGACCAGCTCTATCTCTGAGCCACAGCTGCCGTTAGAGCCCTGCACGGGCCAAAAACTCCGGCCCTGGTCCGTGGTGTTCAGGCCCTGGTCCGGCCCCAGCCCGAAAGTCTGCAATTTTTCAACCCCGAGTCCCGACTTTAAGCTCTCTCTGATGTGTGTCGAGCCAGTGGCTTCTGAGTCAGCAGCTGCAGTAACAGCACAAGCTATCTGTAGCTACTGCTGTCAAAGTCAGACCGCAAATAACTAACACAACATTTAGCCAGCGCAAAACTGATGCAACACAACATCTGCCACTGCTATCGGTGAATGTAATTCGCAGATAGGCTGATGGTAATCAACATAGCGAATATCGACCGATACCGATGTCCAGCCAATGAATCAGTGCATCCCTAGATATTATGCATTTGTACATGTGGTAAATTCGTACCTGAACAGCTTGTACAGAAGCTTGTTCTCTCGTATAGTGAGATATGGGTTTTAGACGAGAATGTTTTTCCCATCACTTACTCTCCAACTGTTTCAGCCTGCTCCTGCAAAGCGGTCTCCTACAGAGAGCAGTCTACACCCTCCCCTGGTCAACATTAGAATTAGCGATAATAAGGATGGAAATTGGGCATTTCAAATTGGGAGAAAATGGGAGAAGGAACAGACAAAAACAAAATGACTTTAAGGATGCTGTCCCCAGTTTCTATGGTGTGGAAGGCGCTGCATCTTTATGCCAAATAGCCAAATAATAATAATAGCTTCCCATATTTTCATATAAAAATATATCCCTGCTCTTGCTACATTTGTGTTGGGTCCCACAAGAGCTGCAGGATCCCAATCCCATTGCAGCCCTCAGAGATAGCACAAACTGTGTCTTTGAAATGCTAAGCAGAGTGTTTACTGGATTCGTTTTTCACATATCAGTGATTTTATACTGCTTTTTAATTACTCTGAAACGGTCGGGTGGCAAAAATCTCACACCACAGCACTGTCCTGTTCGTCTCTCTCACTCTCTCTCTCTCTCTCTCTCTCAGTCCACCTATTGTGAACGTGGACAATACTTTGCAAGTTGAACACCAAAACATTTAATACGCGTTTTTTTTCCGACAGCAACACTTTGCAGCAGTATTTTATGTTGTGATTGAGCGTGACCATAAGGTAGGCAGGGAGCTGTAAATGTATGGCTTTTCCATTATAGATAAGAGCCACAGAGAGACAGAGAGAAGCAGCATAGTGCATGTCCTTGATTTAGCGGCATCGATCCCTATCTGCTCTCCAGCCTCTTTCATTTGCTATGTGTAAAAGTCTGTGTGTGTGTGTGTGTGTGTGTGTGTGTGCGTGCGTGCGCATGTGTGTGCGTGTGTGCGTGTGTGTGTGTGTGTGTGTGTGTTGGCGGGGCAACCCTATGGCTATGCAGAGCTCAGGCAGAGATAAGGTTATCAGAACACACCTAACTGATATGATTGGCAAGGTGACAGGAGGCCACTGCGGACCCTGAGGGGTTGACTTGCCACACACACACAAACACACACACACACACACACACACAGACTGACCTTAAAATAAGTTTAATCTTTTGTTTATCCCCGTCACAAATGGAGGCAATATCTGCATGAAACACCACAGAGACGTCAAACAGCCATCGCAGACTTCAAAAGGAGCTGCTTATTATTTTCAGCAAGTGAACTATCGCTTTTGATAACAACGCTACCAAGAGAGACAGAGACAGAAAAAAGGGGGGTTGGGGGGGGCGTGAAGGAAACAAGGAAAGAAAGAGAAAAGAGAGCGTTAGAAAGAAGGATAAGAACATGGGTTGGAAAAGCAGGGGTGCCTCTGCCTCTCTGAGATAGCTAAACCAGAGTAGCGAGAAAAAGCAGAGCGACAGTGCCACAGAGAGATGAATCTGTAAAGCAACGCTGGGACGAGAGATACAGGGGAAAGCAACAAGATTGAGGAAGGGATGTGGAGAGAAACAGATAGGAAGAAGAGAGAGAGAGCGGGGAGGGAGGAGATGGATAGGCCCTCGATACACATTACCAGAGGAAGCCAGAAAAAATGTACAGCTAGACAGAGAGTGAGGCAATGGACACACACACGAAAACACAACGCTCGCTCGCTCCCTACCGAGTTCCCTGCTGCGTCCTTCTCAAGTTGAAATCAAAGCACTGTATAAAAGTAGGTGAATCTTTAGTGTTTAGAGCAGAGGTAGAAGAGACGTTTTGTTGACTGATATAAATCTGTCAGCGATTGCAGAGTGAGATAGTTTCACAGGAAAAAAGTGAAATAAAATAAGTGCACTTTACTGTTCTTACTACTCCATCGCCGCCATATTTCCTCGGCCGTTATTTCCTATCTCTATCTAAATCGTATTTTCCACCACCCTTTATCCCTGCTGTGGTCTCCGCTGCTGGTAAAACACACCCTTGATAAATGGCCCCACATAATCATCCCTTCACTTTATCAGCATGCAGAGGGAAAATGAGTTGCGCAGGAAAAGGGAGGAGAGGTGGCAGAGAAGAAGAAGAAGAAGAAGAAGAAGAAGAAGAGGAGGAAGGGAGAACTGGAAGGAAATGAGGGATACGAGTGAAAGATGATTGTAAAGGTATATAGAGCAGGAGGAGAAAAAGTAAGTAAATGAGGATGGGGAACAGCAGAAGGGCGAGAGAGCGAGGGATAAGTAAGAGCAGCTGAACGGATGGTGATGAGATAGATACATAAAGCTAGGGAGGGACGGGTGATACAGTGAGGGCAATGAGATGAGGGAAAAGATGAAGGGAGAAGGACAGATTATGGGAGGGACGGAGGACGGAGGGAGAGATGGATCGGTCCTACTTGAGCAGACCCGGAGGAACAGATGAATCTACGTGATGCATGATGGGAGCCAGTCCGATAAGACAACCAATCACAGGCTTTGGTCTAAATGGGATAACCAATCATAGGCTTTGGCCGGCATCATCATTCCCCATTTCAGATAAGTCCCCAGCACATCATGTCCATCTTTTACTGCACAGCGAGCTGCAAGCTGCCCTGTGTGTGTGTGTTTTCATATGTGTGTATTGTACTGTATGTGTGTTAGTGTTATAGCCTGTGGCTGTTTTCTGATTCAAATGCATCTATCTTAGATATCCATATCTGTGAGAGTCTCTTCAATTGCTCTGTTATTGCTACACAGAGAAGCGCTGAACAGGCAAAACGCAGTAGCACATTGTTCAACTTAAGTTTGAACTGTGCTGGATAATGCAACCGCAATCTCAGTCAAGTGCCCTGAGGTAAGGGCGCTCCGGTCGTTATCAGCTGATATTCGCTCTAAATAGTTTGATCGGTGGTCTCTATAAAGGCCGAACAGAAGAGCCGATCACATGCAAAACAAGCGAGACAACTTCTCAACGTGCCGCTAAAATGGCCTCAACGGAGTTCTGAGTTGTGTTTCTAAACCCCCTTTACACAGCCTGTTCAAGGCGGGACTGTTACACCGTTATCCCGCCTCAAACGCAGACACATTTTGTTAAAATGTTGTACATTTTAAAGTTAAATGCATCAGTCTGGTACACTTTGAGAGCTAAATTAAGAGGCTTGATTATGAAGAACAATCTGCTCTAAACAATTGTGTGCTCTAGCAGTGGTGGAATGTAACTAAGTACATTTACTCAAGTACTGTAGGCCTACCAAAGTACAATTTTGAGGTAATTTTATGTAACTTTATACTTAAACCCCACTACATCTCAAAGGGACATATTGTAGTTTTAACTTCACCACATTTATTTGACAATATAAGTTACTAGCTACTTGTCAGATTCAGATTCTTAAAACAAAATATAAATCAACTAATAAATTATGATGTATTATTTAGTAGTATATAATTACAAAGTAAGTAGGCTGTCAATCGATTCAAATATTTAATCGCGATTCATTGCCTAATTGTCCATAGTTAATTGTGATTAATTGCACATTTTTTCTCTGTTCAAAATGTAACTTAAAGGAGATTTGTCAAGTATTTAATGCTCTTATCAACATGGGAGTGGGCAAATATGCTTGTTTTATGCAAATATATGTATTATTGGAAGTTAATTAACAAAACAAAGACAAATATTGTCCAGAAACCCTCACAGGTATTTAGCATACAAAAAAATATGTTCAAATCATAACATGGCTAACTCAAGCCCAACAGGCAACAGCAGCTGTCAGTGAGTCAGTGTGCTGACTTGACTATGACTTGCCCCCAAACTGCATGTGATTATCATAAAGTGGGCATGTCTGTAAAGACGAGACTCGTGGGTACCCGCAGAACCCATTTTCATTCACATAGCTTGAGGTCAGTTCCCACATTGCAGCAATTAGGTTGGTGATACGATCTTTGCACAATACAAATGATGGCAAAACTATGAAAATAATATTTCACTGCACTTGCATATCTTTTTATTTTACTCGAAGTAATTTGAAATTCCATAATCACATTGACCTAGCAGTGCACACATTCAAACACAAATGTCAGGGAGTCATGTTGGTCTGAAGGCGGTTTAAATTTACCTGTCATAAAACAGGCTAATTATCAAGACAACACTTTGCGCACAGAAAAATACTAAATTCTGACTTGACAGCAACAGTGTGTGTGTGTGTGTGTGTGTGTGTGTGTGAGAAAAGAGAGAGAGACATTGTATGACACAGTATTCACGGGAGGTGTGAAGGTCAAAGCATCGGGATGTGCTGTAATTGTGGGAGACGTTTTAATTAAAGCGTTTTGAGAAGGTTTTCGAGGGGTTACAGCCTGTGGGGTGCAGACTGATCTTACTGTCACAGAGACTCACACAGACTGACATGTGTGTGTGTGTGTGTGTGTACATGACTGTGTGTGCTCACGCGTATCAACGTGGAGAGACAGACAGCTAGAGTCCCCTGGCACTGTTGTGACAAGCTTGTTTGAAATTGTCCAAAATAGATTTTTTTTTTCCTTTTGCCTCTCTATCTCCTAATTGCTTTTTTTTCCCAGTATATTTTCCTGCTTCCCCTCCCTTACACCAAGACCTCCTCATACCCCCCCTTCTACAAAACAGCACGCTTGGTTTCCAGAAGACAAATTGCCTCTCATTTTAAGTCAGGTAAACATTTTGGTGAGGTTTGTTGTGCTATTTATAAGCCAACAGAGAGCTGTGGCATAAAGTCGTTTCAGAGAAAACTCAGCTTCCTCAACTTGACTTCACAGTGAGCTACAGCTTAGGGTTTGACTCCAAAAGCCTGAAAAGTGTTTGCTAAAAATGTATTTAAAAAATAATTAGCAAAAACATAAATTATTCCATCCTCATGTGGATGTTATTATTTCATTTTTTGAAAGCAAAGCAAAGACTCTACAGACATGCTAACTGCTCTATGAGGTTTACCTCGGCACTAGTAGTTGAGAATCACCAGAGGCCCCACCATACGATATTATCACGATACTTAAGTTACGTTATGATCTTATTGTGATTTTTAACATTTTGCGATATGCGGAGTATTGCAATAAGATACATTGCAATTTATTACCTTTTTTCAACTGCAAATTATGCAGTTTGTCAACATCTGCTTATCTAATAAGATCCAGTTTTCACTCACAGTGCATCGCAGAGATTTCATTCACATATCTTGAAGTCAAAGGTCAAGGGACCCCTTTGAAAATGGCCATGCCAGTATTTCCTACCCAAAATTTAGCATAACTTTGGAGTTATTTAGCATTCTTCCCAACGACCTGGTTGGTACCAATTACACCTTAGATTTTCTAGTTTCATATGATAACAGTATCTTCACGCTAGCTCTAAGACCAACCCCGCTACAACCTCTGAAATACAGAATAGAGGCCGTGCCCACCGGCGGGCCATTTGATTGTTAAGAGGCTAATAGTTTATATAATAAAAGATTGATACTTGACGTCTGTGTATCGATACAATATATGCTGTATTGATTTTCCCCCCACCCCTACTAGGCACCACTGAATAAACAAAAAAATTGCGATGTTGATGATAAGTTAAGGTAGCTCCAAAGTTATTACAATTCATTCAGAAAGAAACTGTTTTTATTGTGGATCTGTCACACATCGCCGATACCTGATCTGCTTCATAATGTCAGTATCAGCACTGATCCATCACTGACAGACTGATATTGCCATCCCTAGAGCCATGTCGCTAGTGTGAATAAAAAAGCAGAATGGTTTAAGTTACTCAGAGCAGGCACCAGTTGTTTGCAAAAGCATAATTATCCAACTTTTCTATTTCTTCTGGATGAATAAAATGTTTTAATATGAATGCAAACTACATCTCTGCATCTGTTCACTGTGTAAATGATATATGGAAGAGATGCATTACAGTTCACTCTTCCTTTCATATGTGTCTGCCCTCTGGATCATTGGAGGCCAGGACTGAGTTTAGCTCCAAATGGATCCCTTATCACACAGTCCCCAGCATTACAGCAATCATTCACTGGTCATGGCAGCAGTGTGTTTCTGTGTGTGTGTTTGTTTGTTTGCACTGTACTGTATGTGTCTGCAGTGTGTGTGCTTGTGTGTATTGTGGTGCAGCTTTGTTCTTGACTTGTGTCCTCACTATGTGCTGCAGTATTGATCCCTGATGGCCAGAGGCTGGCTGCCTATTGATCCAAGTGCTTCCATAAACATGTTGAGATGACTTATGGTGTGTGTGTGTGTATATGTCTGTGTGTGTTTGTGTGTGCATGACACAAACACTGTACGACTGTACCGGGATGATGGGATGATTGATCGGGAGGGTGGACAAGCTCAATGAAATACCAGTGTAATTTTACCCATATAAAATCATGAAATAGTGCGGCCATGTACAAACAAGCTCAACAGCACACCAGGGAAATAAAAGCTTTGACCATTTAGCCAAAACAGAGTATCTCATTAAGAACATCAGTCAAAAGCCAGGGAGAGGAGGCCATCTCCGTTCCAGATAGTGCTGGCCTCAGCACTTAGCTGGACACATTCTTTTTCCACCACGTCTAAAGGCCAAAGGGATGAATCTACACAGCTGAGCTGGACAGACAAAAAAGATGCGTGTGTGTTTTTTTGTGATGTGTTTTCTGTATGTTGTCAGGCTGGCGACTACGCCCTTGGTAAAGACGAAATATGAGGAAAGAACTAACGTTTCAATACTGCAGTGTTTCCCCTACCATTAAGCCTATAATAATAAATAGATATATAGATATTAATAGATAAACTTGACATTTAAGGCTATATAAGATATACCGGTATTGATAACCGTGATATTTCAAAATGAAATATTGATATCATATTAAAAATACATATATGATAATATTGTGTAAATAATCTAGCACCTCTTAAATCATCTTATATGATTACAGACTCTCCATGCAATCGTATTTTGAGTGTAATTAATTTGCCAAAAAAGAGACCAAACGTACAATAAACAAAGTTGAAGATGAATTTGACTGATTTTTTTTTTTTTTTTTTTTTATTTCAAATTTTCTATAGATATTGCGATAATATCGTCATTGTGAATTCTTTTGGCCACAATAATTAAGTAGTGAAAATCTGGTATCGTGACAGCTCTAGTTCAAGTATTGTATTTCTGAATGTTGTGATATTATTTCTGTGTAAAAGATTGTACATCTATTCATAGTTTTTATCTTTCCGTGACCGTGCATTATTTCACTTCAGTTGTATGCAAAGTTGTGGCAAGATGCACTTTATTGAAGTTTTTGTTTTGAATGAGACAAACACCATCAATCTGGTGGCCAAGCAGATGCATGCACTGCATCAGGACCATCCGAGAGGCGCAGGAGCTAACCAAGTAAAAGACTGCAGTAAAGCCAGCCGTCACTCGCATCTCTGTGGTCAAATTAGCTGCCGCTAAAGTTGGAAGTGCACCCATATTCTGACCTTTATGGTAAAGGCATTGAAACATCCCAGGATACACGTGACTATGCCCACTTTTCAAAAAAAGGTATTAACACAGATTATATACAAATACATATATGGCAATAAGATTAATTGGATTATATTCACAGGAAGTATAAAACATATTATCTGTGTCCCTTATAAATCACCACCCCTCCAAGACAGTTGATCTAGGGGAAACACTGTACTGTAAAAGTAAACTGGCAACAACGACTGAAGGGAAATTACATTACAGCATACTATATTATATGATAAAAATCAAGCTCTGCACTGAAAAACAACACAGATATTTTGTTGCGAAATAAACAACAATGAGGCCATTATGCTGCCAAATCAGATCAGGAATATGGTCCCTCTGTGCTTAAATATTATGTTAGTATGGCTAGGGATGTCAGACTGAAATAAATGGTCAATAAAATACAATGTTTATTGGTGCTTTCAGTTTTATCAAGAGAGAGGTCTCGTTTTGCCAAATGCAAAGAAAAACGTCTACGGGGGGACTGAATTTATGTAGATGTTGGAAATAAGTCAAATGTGTAAAAACAAGGGAATTGAGAATACAAAGAAAGAAATGTGAATAATAACAGAACTTTATTGCTTTCATCAAGAAACGGATTTGTTTCAGGAAATGAGGATAGAGGAAACAGATACACAGAATGGGTGTTGGGTTTGTGAGAAAAATAAAAAGAACACAAATCTAAAAACCAGTAAAACAAAATCTCTCCCATATTCCAGGGTATGGTTAAAATGAGTGCAAATGAATGTTTGCAAATGCCAATATCCACTTTTAAATTAGGAGCTAAGAAAAGTGAAATGACTGGAGATGTACTGAACCTGTCTGGAAGAGGATATGAGCATACTGCTTTGGTACATAATAAGTAGGACAGTTCATGAGTTAAAACACTTTTCCAGGGATCAAAATTGCAGAGCTTCTGCTGATAGTTAGGTCACCAAGTCTCCGATGAGCATGTAAAGTTTGCTTAACGACACTGGAACTTGTACGATCAGATGACACATGTTGTAAATAGAAGTCATGACTGGTTCAAAAAAAGAAGGAGGACGCTCATCAAGCAAAGAACTTAATCCCCAGTGAAACGCTGTGGTGGATATTTTAGTTTGTAGGGAACTGGGAATCATATTTGAGGTTAAAACTGGGTCGAAGTTCATTCTTCCAGGAAAATAGAGTGACTCACCGGATGTATACTGTGGCTATAATGTCGTATTCACACCAAGGTCGAAGCAAATTTCCGGCATGCTTTACTCGCACGAGTTGGACCGCCGGGATCATTTGTGTTCATTCGCGGTACTTACTCTAGACACGCTGGAGAGGAGAAGGGGCTGGTCTCCATAGATCACAACAACTTTTCTTTCCGTGAACTCCGACATTGAACACTGTTGTTGCTTTGCACATGTTCTGGAAGTCCCAGATATGTAGGAAAACCAAACGCCACCGTGTCTGGATGAATAACATCACCCGGCGGTTCTCTGTGAATTTCATCGAGCTGGATTCACATACATAGCCATTGGCCTGACTGTATCTAGCAAGCCACACGTTGCTACTGCGCGTTGAACCCATAATAAACATATTGTGCTGTGATTTAATTGCGATAAACGTTTCAAAAGGATGCCGAAATAACTACATAATAATGCAGAGTTGTAAAAAGTCTGAATTCATGGTTTGTCAGATCTGTCCACAAGACGACAAGCAAACAACTTTTAAAATGCTTGTTTTTTTAATGGAGTTTGGATCGATCAGTGCCAGGCTATGGTAACATTGTAGCTGCTCCATCAACACCCAACATAACGTCATCTAGGTGTAAATACGGCAGCGATATTGTTGTTTATACCATAGACAGTCTATGGTTTATACACATACATTAATAAACAGAGTTCTGGGTGCCTGCAAACGGCCACAATAAGTTTGTCCTCTATCTCTGTTTCAACAATGTCAGTGACGACAGTGACGTCAGCAGGAGAATCTCAATGCCGATAGGCTTTCTATTTTGCAAGGGCACCATCACTGCATCCTGTGCTTAGCGCTGCCCAAGACCATTGTGATTGGTTTAAAAGAATACAAACTAGCCAGAGCGTTTTTTTTCCCCCTATGGCAGAATGATCAAATGTTGGAGTACCCAGACCTTTCTTTAGCTCTGACGCAGCACCAATAGGTCTGACTATGCAAGACTACCGGTAAAATAACAATGAATAGCAATCTGCAAAGAAAGTTTACTAGCAAGAAAATATTTCTTTTAATGATCAAAAAGCTGTAAATAAACCAAAATCAAAGAGCAAAGATGAAAACATATTAAGATAATGGTATTGCAGTAGTGTCTATGATGACAACCTTATAAATCATAGCAAATCAATCTGCACTGAAACTTTAGTTAATCCTTTTAGATGAAACATTACAGCAACAAAACAAAGACAATTTCATCAAATTCCTAAAATATTTGAATAACAAAATCATTCAGTTCACAAAGGCATTTTGAGTGCCTGTGTGTGTGAGTAAGTGAGTGAGTGTGTGCCCATGTGTGTGTGTGTGCGTCTGTGTTTGGTGTTTACCTGTTGGAGCCTCGGGTGGTAGGTACATATTTAAAGAGCTCCTCACAGAAGGGAGTATTGGAAGGAGATATGATCTGAGCAGCTCTCACAGTACGACACCATTATAGCAACTGCTCTGTGTGCATGCATGCTGTGTATCTTCTTATACACATGCATTTAGGCATGCATGTGTGCCCACATGTGGCTCTGTGTCTGTGTGTGTATGCGTTTGAATATTCATCTGCGTGTTAGTGTGTCACACCAAGGGAAATTATGCTGATTGCCTCAATGAAGGAGGCATAAATCATATCCTCCACTGTAATCATCTGCAGCAGTTTATGCTTGCAATAAATCTTCTTATCACAACTGTGTTGGGTATCTTACAAATCAAGACTGTGACACCTGTTTCACTTCGAGGGGGGACTACACATAATACATCCGTGCTCAAACTGTGATATTTCATACTTAAATAACCATCTTTTGTGGTTGACGTACTGTGTAGAGACTACAAGTCTGTGGCCGCGGGGCCATTTTCAGCTCTGGGGAAAGAAATCAATATTAAAGTGAGAGTATTAATGAATGTTTAAGCGTCTGCTTCAGACTACTATTGATCAGATGGCCTTATCAGCAATGCTGGGCCTATCCAAGTAGAACAGTGATCCTCACACTCCAGGAAAATCTCCCTAGATATTAACACATGGATAACTGACAGACTGAACATCTGCTCAGCGGATGCCAAGATTCAACTGGCTTAACACGAGAAGACAACTGTTCCTATCCAAGTTGCAGGGGAAGCGTGCATTTTTGATTTTTGAACACAAGCTCACATCTGGAAAAATCCTAGTTAATGTTTATAATTAACTTGGTTTGAAACGTATATTATAGCTACTGATTACTGATTACAGAAATGCTCAGTGTTCAGTGAAATTATAACAATGTTTGAGCTGTTAGACACAGAGACGGCTCCAATGGGCTCCAGCCTTAAGAACATCCATGCATGTGTTCATAATGTACATAAATACACACATATTATGGGGCAATTCACATGCCGCGTCTAAAAACGTGCAGAAAACGCCAGCCGTACCGCTTTCATCCTTTTATCCAAGGTGCTTCGGATGTTTCGTCCTGACGCGTCTATACTGTTACTAAGCAACCAAAATCTAAACAAAGCGCTGAAATGATTAACTTCTTCTCCATATATTTAGAGTAGACTGATATTAACGGAAGAAAGAAATGATATCTGCCGGCTGTGCCTGGTTGTTCCTTGGCACATGACATGCGGTGCGTGCTGTAAAAGTTTAATTATTTTTATCTCGGAGCGCAGCCGTCGCGCCCTGAAAAATAGGCGCTTAGGAACGCTTGCACATGGCGAAGGCGTCGCTCCTGCATTTGAGCACGCCTGCTGCACGTCTACATTGACAACAATGGATTTGAGTGCGCAAAAACGCGGCATATGGACGGCCCCTATGGGTACACACATAGATATAGGATGCACCGATCAGACTTTTTCAGTCCCGATAGCGATACCTTGGCTTTGAATATCGGCTGATACCAAGTGCCGCTCCGATACCAGTGTTTAATTAATAAGCTGTAGTGAATTGTTATTTATTATTAAGATAATACATCGTACACCAGCAACTTGGCAAAAATAATCTTCAAATTAACAGGAATTACAATTCAGGTGTAAACCTTCTTAGTGCAACAACAAATTGGTCAAAACTTAGACGGGAATTAAAATTTCAGTATTTAATGTATATAGTATATAAACATAGAATTGAATTTAATACATCAGCCTCATTGTCACTGATACCCGATCCAGCTATTTGAGTCAGTATCGGCCCGATATTTGATCCGGTATCGGTGTCGGTGCATCCCTACATCCCATTCTCTCTGCTTCTATTTTCTGCTCACATCTTTGCCACTTTACTGTCTCTCTCATCCACTATTCATGTTGGATTGTTACTCAAACATACTACACATTACACAAACACAGAAGTTTGGCAAAATCATTCCTTCTTTCTCTCCCCCTCCACAAAGAGGAAAAGCACAGCATCATGGGGATTGTAGTTGCCAACATCACACTGGCTGTGATGCGCGCAGTAGATGGAGGAGAATGTTTGCACTTAGTGTGCGTAGGCTCTGTAGAAAACAGAGCTAGCTTTACTCGGGGCTCAGGGAGACAGTAAGCAAGTGATGCAATTATGGGATCTGACATTTAAACACCCACCCTTGTTTTAACATTCACACGTACACATATACGACGTACGCGCTCTCTCTTTAGAGCGAAGGATTGACATGTTCGCCTGGAAGAGGAAAAACAAAGAAATGGAGTCTTGCCTCTTCCCACACACACTCTCTGTATGGATGGCATTTGTGCTTTACAACAATACAGAGTGATTCTGAGAGAGCAGATTAGCGCGTCTGTGTGTGTGTGTGCGCTGTATCTGTATGTATGTGTGTGTCTGGAGCTGTCTGGAGCCCATCTATCTCAGTTTCGCTTCTGGTCTGTCTCAGCCAAACAAAGATAGTGAAGCTGGCTGAGGTTAGCAACTAAATCCTTGCTTTAGGCATGCGGTACTTTCCATCAAATCAAAGCGTTATTTTAACTTTACAAACTCTTTCAATGGTGAAAATGTAAGTTTGAAATGCATACAAAATGAAACAGACAGTTCATTTTGAATATACCATTCACCTAATAAACGTATTACTTTTTGCAGCTGCAAGGACTCCCTTCAGATTTAAACTCTTCAACTCCCAGGGGAAGCCTTTGCGGTCTCCTCTCCTTCCCATCATTCCCCACAGGCACTACGTCACTTAAAATGGACATATTTGATATTGCAGGATCCAGAAAAGTCCTCATCTTTGCAAAAGGAGCATAGGTTTTCTTTTATTTCTTATATATTTTGCACAAGTGCAGCCTAAGCATACATTGTCCAAAGTCATGAAGACCACTGTAAGTAGGACCTTACAACATTTCAACGGCCGAAGTTAAAAATGGATAACACCCAACCTTACTAGTGGATGTTAAAATAGAGTTAGCCGCTACAGAAAAGGTAAGGCCTTTACTACCTCCTGATTCTCTTGACCTTTCAACTTTGCCCACCAAAATCCAATCAGTTCATCCTTGAGTCCAAGTATGGTTTGTGGCAAATTTGAAGAAATTCCCTCGAGGTGTTCCTGAGATATCCCATTCACAAGAATGATACAGACCATTGGATCTTTTGATGAAAAAAAACACACTGTAGAATGGTTATGTTGATGTGCTATCTTCTTCAAATTTGAAACAGGTGTTCACCGATGTGCTTACGGCCCCATACTGTCCATTACCTATACAGATAAAGCCACAGAAACTGTTTTTTTTTATTATTATTTTAGGCAGTTACATTTTTCATCTTATACTGACTTCAAAGACCATTTAATTTGGGTATGTCCTTTTAGGCGTTTTTCCTAAACTAAAACTAGATCAAAGCTACAGTGGGTAAAAATGGAGCAAATATGATTAAAAAAAGTTATTTTTATAAAATGGTCACTATATCCTGACAGTAGTGCATGAGACATCTGAAAAAAAATCATGTACCTCTGTGTCCTCCGGTGTTCCCAACGGCATCTGCAAGATTTCACCGACCGGAGGAAAACAACCAATTAGAACTGATCTGGAGCCTGCCGTCTCTGAGCAGCTATAAATCACTAGAATCACTACTTTTTAAAGCCTGAAAACAGAGCCATGAGGAGGTGCAAAAGTATATATTTCTCTCAGAACACTTGAATTACAATATGCTGGAAGGTTATTATGGAATCTTTGCCCAAAGATGCCAAAAATATACTGCCTACTGCCACTTTAACTTGATGCTTTGATAATTTAGGATAGAAAGATGCCCTTATAAATGAGGAACCAACCCTGTTAGAGAGGCTCCAGCCCTCATTCAAGTCAAACACAGATGTTCACCATCATAACGTCCTCCTCTCCATCCCACACTAGAGGCCTCTAGTTTAAGGGCAGTACACTTTAATGTTTATTGGCAGTGCAAAAGGTTAGTCGGCAAGTGGGACAGCGGGACAGAATTAGTACAGCTGCAGCTAAATGACTAAAGGGGTAGGGTTAATTCAAAGTAATACGCCTTGATGGCTTGTATACGTTCCAGCCATGCAAGCTACAGATATAATGACCCTTTATCACAGCTTACTGTAACATTATTTCATATCTGTAAAGTGATACCATCGTAGAGACCCAGCAGCCTCAAGACAGATTAAATCACACCTGAACCATAATTCATTAGATCATTATGTTTTACTACATATAGTTTAAAATCCACCATATATTTTAATATTCACAGAGTAAGTAACTGCTGAACCCTCGGAGACTTCATCAACCGTTATCCTTTTTTTAAAAAATCATACTGTATTTCATATTTCTCCAGTTGTAACAGATCAGTGTCAGAATAATATTAGTGAAGGAGCTGTTTGAGTTGCACAGAGGTGCTCCTGGCATTTATAGCATTTTATTTTTGCAGACTCACTATGAGCCTCCAAAGGTTCTCCAAATAAAAGTATATGGGATATTTTGTAAAACTGTAGAAGCTAATTCAGAAAAGAAAACGCTAAAGAACTAATGTAAAAAAAAAAAAAAGTTTGAATTGTTCATGTACTCCATGTTTCTATGTAATTGGGAGTTCAAGAGCAGTAAATTCCAGTCATCCCTACTGAAACCCATTTATAGGAACAGAAACAGACTACTTAGCTTATCTGCAAAGCTTCCGATTATTAGCCTCGAATTACAATTCACCCAGAGTCACCTCTGGGTACTTGTTTATCTCTTCCTCTTCTAAAAGCCTGTCCCTCTTCTCCCTCATTCATTTGCTAATACTGGAATGAAGGATGGATGAACAGGTCATGCTAAATGGCTGATGGTAGCAGTGATTACATGAGAGAAACGACAGGATTTCAACCTTTTAGACTAATCTAACATTAGTCATGTTGCCAAAACAACTCTTTATTTGATGTTTAATCCATGTTCTGGCTACATAAACACACCAGAGCTAATATGTGTTTTTAAGGTACTTAAAATCAGCTCATATTTGACACAGCTGGATAAGAAGATTGCAAATCCCAAATGCTTCACGTTAATAAACACACTTGGTTGGAGCCCCTGTCAGGTTATCCCAGGTCTTACACAGCAGATGTTCATCTCTTTATGTGTGTATGTTTGCTTTCCTCCCTCTGGCTATAACACTCCATAGCAGTGACCCGCAGCTCCGCCACCCTCGTTCCGCCGTAGGACAGCTACAGCACACACTGTTACGACACACTCACACCCCTTGCTGATTGTGTGACACCCGCACCAATGGCTTCTGACAGGAATGGGGTATAAATGGCCTGTAAGTCAATTGCTAGGTCACTGTCTTCCGGGGATGTCAGCTCCATCATAACTAAGTCACTCACACACAAACACACATACACAGTCTAGCCAACTAAAAGACAAGTACGTTCTATTAGTCATTCAAAACTTATTGGGAAAGTAACTTCTCAGTAATGTAGTTCAGTAAGTGTCACTTGTCCTTTTCGGGCAGTGGGGGTATACTTTGCTCATCATCTGTGATATGAAAAGAAAACATTTCTACCCAGTCAGAGGAATAAAGTGTGAGTCATGTTCATAGTTCAGCTTTCCTACGAGGCTGCTGACAGCTCTGTCAACAGTTAATTGCCCTGTACAATAGACACGGAAACAGGAAGTGTTGAGTTAAAATGATTGTTTTAACTTTTTTTGATTTCAGTGACACATTCTACATATATAGACATAGAAACTGTAGTAATGTTGCTGGTATGATGTCAATATGCAGTTAAAAGATCATTTTTATTGTCTATTTATAGTAGTTAGGTAACTTAGAGACAAGACCTATAGCCTGCAGGACCGTTATCCAGCATAGCTTTGTGTACAATGACACAGCTGATAAGAAATTGCAGTGATTCAACTGGTTTCCGCCAGAAAAGTTGTTAAGACCGGAAGCAAAGTGTTGGTGGGGGCTGAGCAAAACTCGGAGGGACGGCTTGTCAACAAAATGACAACAGCGGGCTCACCTTAAGCGAGCGAGCCTGAGCCGTTGTCGCTAACTGCGGGGCTAACACCCTTAATCTGCAGTTGACCAGCAAGACACGTGAACGAGCATTTATTAACCGACAGCCTAAACTGTACACACTGGACTGCTACGTTCACAGCTACAACGATACTGTTAACTTCATACACACTGTTCCTGACACACACATACTCTCTCTCTCTCGACTGCATACTCACTAACGTTATGGGCAACCACCAGGCTGGCGGAAAACCAAAATATGCATGAACTTTCTAGTAAACAAACAATGTGCTCTATGCGCCTCCTCTCTCTCTCGCTCTCGTCCGCACACACCAACACTCACTAACGTCAAGCACACAATCTACACACTGAGTTATTCCTCAAAGGAGTTTGCTACCTGTAGAACATATTTTAGTGTAAAAACATCTTAAAAATACATAAATCCAAGATGATTAGGCCCAGAGGGGAGTCAACTGGCGGGCCGCCAGGCTTGCAATACACCGGCAGAAACCCTGCTACGATGAGGATGAGAAGCTGACTTGGTAAAGGACAGCTTAACTACATTAGTGACTTGTCTTTAAAATCATTCACTATAATCATATTCGCAACTGTTTTAGTACCAAAACATCTAGCTTTTCTGCAGAGTCAGTCCAGCTATTCTGCAGTTATTTTATTATTCACATGTAAGGCATGCACACTTGCACACTCATGGTGTGCTAAATTCATTCTGTTGAGGTGCCTGTGATATGCTCAAAGCCTACACTGAATCTCCATATTCTCACGCAACCCTCTGTCTTGCTGTCTAATCAAATTAGCGTCTCTCTGCTCCGCATCCAATCAGATTAGTATCTCTGCTCCCTGTGGTAACATCAGCAGCTTTGACCTGCTCTTCTCCAGTGAGGGGTGCGCTTGGTGGTAGATGAGCCCACGCTAGCCAAGGTATATTTCTCTCCCTCTTTGAAGTCAATGAGCTGATGGATCTGATCCAGAGAGACTTGCTGTCTGCGAACAGCACACCTCTATGAGTCTGTTTGGTTTTCTCCTGCAGAGGAAAACGTAGCTCAAGTGGACACGCTGTCAGATTATGTTTTGGAAAACAGGCCAAGGATGCAATGCCGTGCTCGCTCGCTCACTCTCTCATGTGTATTGTCATTCTTTCTGTCTCGTCTGTCTGTCTCTCCCTCCCCCTCTCTCACACACATGCCACCCACTGTAAGATCTTTCTGTGATGTCTGGCTGCCCTTTCTCTTGAATCACTACAAAATACACTGGAGAGCACCCACCAGACACTCGTTCTCGGAGTGTGAGTGGATCACTTTTCAGTACGGTTTGACCATGAAAGGGGTTCAAGTGTTCAAGCAGATACCTTTTATGCTCTCGGAAAGCACTGTCACTATGCAGTCTGCCAATATGCCACTATAAAAGGCAGATGGCATTTAAAGGAGTTGGATTTGTGTGGATGTGAGTGTGCGTGTCCATCCAGATAGGGGATCCATCAGGGGTATTTGGGGTCTGAATCTGCAGCTCCATTAAGAATCCAATGGTCCTTCAGAGTTTCATTGATTAGAAGGAGAAGAGAGTGATTGGGGGAGAACATGGAGGGAGACAGGGGGCTATGGTCAGTAAGGGTTAGTATTTAATGGCTCCCTTCCCTTCCTACTCAGCCGTCTTCCTCCCTAAAGATCACTCCATCTCTCTGTTGCACCTTTGCCTTCTCTCTCAGTTATTTTTTTTAAACATCAATAGTAGCAGCTTCACTCTAACATTTACCACACATGCAGAAACAGACAGTACACGTACACGCACATACAGTAAGCCAGAGGGGGGGGGGAATGCAGAGCAAGCCGCACTGTACAGCACTGTATATCATCCACAACCCATTTTCTTAGAGTTTTATGTGAGTTACAATAAAGCCTAGTTATTGTGGAAGCAGATAGTCCCCTAGCCCTCATCATAAACTGATTTCTCCTTCACTGAGCTGATGAGGAAAACAGAGAAGATGCTGAAGGAGGGAAAAGGGAGAGCAGAGGATGAGGGGATGATGGGAAGAGGATACAGAATTTTATTTGTATGTATGTATTGGATGGAGATAGGGGCTGAACGATTTAGAAAAAGTATCTAATTGTGATTATTTTGACTGATATTGTATTGGTGATATGATTTGCAATATTACAGGAAAAGATCATTTTCACATCATTGTTCTTGTCTTCATTGAAAAACATATTCAAATGATTATGGTGTGATTTTTGTGGGGATGTGTAGCAAACAGATGTTTTCTTTAAATCTGTAGGCCAGGACATCTCTGCAGCACGACAATAACACCTTTAACACCCTTTAACAAATATTCTGCTTCCTTCGATTTGAAAATTGCAGTAGGCTACATTGCCTTTACGATAAAAATTTCGATTTATTGTGCAGCCCTCGATGAAGAGCAGCAGAGTAGAAGGATACGATGAGGATGGAGGTCAAAGACAGGAGAGTGGTGTGTCCGGGGAATATTTAGAGGGAAGGGAGAGCAGCGGCTCTGATCAATATGACAATAAGGAGAGGACAGCCAGGGTCTACCCAAGTCAATAGACTTTAAGAACAGAAGAAAAACACATTGCAGAGAAGATGTAATCATGCCAGAAATTCTTTCCTCTCTGTCTTAAACATGCACACACTTAAAAACAGTCCCACATATCAATGTGACAGGCCTACTAGGCCAGGTTTGCCTATCAATAACACTATCCCCAAGGCCTGTATTACTTATAAATGCCGTCTGCTACAGTAACACAATCAGCAGAGTTTCTAGCAAAGACTCTGGCTTGGTTTTGCTTTTAATCTGTGCCCCACAGCTTGCTGCGAGCAAATACTAGACAACTTAGCCAACTGCTCGCATGATGTGCAGCGAAGAAACCTGAGAAGTAGACACATGAAGAGGTTTTCATTTCAAATGTATAAGAGAGCAGATGTTTTCCTGCCTCCTGACATACAACCTTTATGTTTTATTATGTGCATAATATGCCAACTCATGCTGCTGGCAGCAGTGGTCTCAGCATGATTTGCTCCAACTTTCACAATAGTTTGAGAATATCCCAACTGTTGTAGCTACTGGAGTTACATTAAACTTACATTCTCATTAATTAATTTATACATTGTTAGCCTGGTGGCAGTAAGAGGACATGCCAGTGTTTACTAGGGATGGGTATCGTTTAAAACATTACGATGCCAGTACCAATACCAGACATCTCCGTATTCAGAACTGTGTGCAAGCAGGCAATCCCGGCTGTATGAGTTGTAGCTGCTGAAGTAGTGTGCAAGTTCCGCGTTGCAATAAATCGAAGAACGCTTGCGGTGATTGCGAGCAAATGAGTCATCTCTTTCTAGAGAGTTAGATTAGAAGATCGATACCACTTTCATATCTGTCTGGTAAATATAAGGCTACAGCCAGCAGCTGGTTAGCTTAGCTTAGCAGGAAGATTGGAAACAGGTGAAAACAGCAAGCTTGGCTCTGTCCGAAGGCAACAAAATCCTACAGTCTTGTTATCACTGTGAGGTTTCCAGGCAGCCAGCTGAGACTCTAGGACAGAGGCCATTAACAGGCGAACCGTAGTCCAGGTCCGGGCTCAGACGCAGTCCTATCCAGACCAGGATCTATAACCGATACATTTATTGAGATCTATTTAATGTTGACGGATCGTTTCTATTTTAAAACAGAGCTTTTAATCAAGAATGGACAGACTTTCACATGTTCAGTCTTCCAATGGGGAGTTCAAAACCATATGTTCCGAGACCAAGGCGACCACTATGAGACAAAGCACAAATCTTTTGGGCAAACATACCCATTCAAATCGAATTGAGGGCACAGAAAATAAACGATCTAAGCCGTTACTTCAATATACATAGCACTGAATCATAACACGAGTTAGACATTATGACGTTTCGGACCTTTGATTATGGATATTTTCTGGACCTCTTTGAATTTTAATTGAATACCCCTGCTCTAGGAAGTCACTGCTCCAAGAAATAGGCACATGAACCCCCATAAAAGCATAACTTGTCATTTTTAAACTTTGTCTTTTGTACCAATAAAACAAAAGACAGCTTTACAAGTGCTGGTGGGTGAAATATAAATAAGCATTTTCCCCAAATGTCAAACTATTTCTTTAAATGACAAGCTCTGCAGTGAATGTGTTTCAGAGCAAAGTAGAACAGTGATACAGTTAAAGATCATCATTATGTTTGTGTTCTGTTTGAGCTTCAAAGAACAGCATTTCACTTCCCTGCTGTGCTCTTTGTATAAAATATGGAGCGTTAATCCTCGTTAATATCAACACATTCATGTAGTTTAACCTTGCACTATGAAATACAAATTGAATGAGCTTTAAAAAAATCCTCGCAGAGCCTCATCTGGCATCACATGAACAGGAATATAATTCTCTGAAATGTGTTGTGCCAATTCTCAGAAACAAGTGCGATTATGAAATTGACCGAATGAAGCCCACGTTACAACTGTTTGTCAGTCTATCCATCTGTCACAATGATGTGTTACAGCCAAATTGTTTTGACACTCAACAAGTGCATCTCGAAAGAGCTTTGCATCCGTGACCAAAGCTTCCAGCTATTGCTTACACCTTTTTTTCTCTGTTCTGAAAACATGAACTTTTCTGTTGGAGCACACTTTCACAACTGTTTCGTCCATGATATTGTTCACTTTTAGATCAAACAGGAAAACAGTTTGATCACCGCTGGCCAACAGTGCACACTTCCAACCAAACGCAGAGCATTTAGCAGCTTTAGGCCTGCTTTTCATTGCCAGAGCTGTCTTGTGATGATTTAGTCAACAATTACAACGATAAGCTGAAGACTGCCATTGACGCTATAGCACCAGCCAAATTTAAGAAGATTAATCTAAACAGAGACCACCATGGAGAACTGGGGATTTTATTAAGAAAAACTAAGCTGCAAGTCCATTACAACATTTCTGAAGAACACCTATCTATTTTCAACAAAGCAATTGGTTAATTTCTCAAGGCTGATTTCTAAAATTCATAATAATCCCAGAATGCTTTTCTCAACTATCCGACTCCAAAAAGACACTCATTCATCACCTCAACATCAAAATGTGAAGAGTTTGCAGCTTTTTTCAGACACAGGATAACAAAAATCCGGTTGGGTTTAAAACATGTTATACAGATGTGCTTGAGCACCTGTCTTTGGACACTTCCCCTCTGCCTAAGACTGCTATGAATGACTTTGCTTCTATTGATAAATAAATGCTCATGAACGTAGTAATGCAACTAAAACCCCCCACCTGCTCACTGCTCACCAAGTCTTTTTTAAAACTGTGTTTAATTGTCAAGAGGATGAAGCGCTAGCGATTGCTGACTGGCACTGAAAACTGCTATTGTGAAACCTCTCCTAAAAAAGGTGGATCCTTTAGTGCTAAACAATTTCAGGCCAATTTAAAACCTCTCTTTTTTAAGTAAAATTCTTGAGAAATTTGTGTTTAAACAGCTAAACGACTACCTACATTTTAGCTGTATATTTAAGAAGTTTCAACCTGGTTTTCATCCCCATCACAGCACTGAGACGACACATCCTTATTAACAGACTACAGAAGTGTTTGTCCTCTCTGGCTCAGTTTTAGATTGGTTAAGGACTCATCCGTCTGGTCGAGAGTATTGACACTATAGCATAACATGTGGGGTTCCTCAAGGCTCCATTCTTGGACCTGTGTTGTTCAGTCTCAATATGCTGCCACTGGGAAATATAATCAGAGAACACAGGATTCATTTTCACAGATATGCCGATGATACACAACTGTACACCTTCTTATCACCCAATGACATCAGCCCTAATGATAATCAGGTTCAATGCATTGATCATATCAACTTGTGGGTGTCACATGATTTTTTGCAATTGAATAAAGATAAGACAGCGTTTTTAATTATCAGAGCAAAGGTCCAGAGATAGAGATGCTGTGCACTTACTTAATATCCCTGGCACAAAACACCAAGCCCCTAGCAAAAAACCTTGGCATGCTCTCAACCCTGATTTGAATTTTGAATCTTAAATCAGTAATCTCCATAAAACTGCCTTTTATCACCTTAGAAATATTGTTAAATGGAATCGTTTCCCTCCCGGGCAGATACTGGGAGACTCATGCATGCTTTTATGACTAGCAGGCTTGATTACTGCAACGCTCTCCTTTCTAGTCTACCTAAGAAAGCTATAAATAAACTACCGATCATTCAGAATGCAGCAGCACATGTAGTAACCAAGACTTGAAAGAGAGCACACATGTCACCTGTCCTAAAGTCCCTCCAGGTTTAGAAAAGATCCGTTTATTGGTGTTCAAATCATTCAATGGAGTAGCGATTGAATACTTGTCAGACATGCTCTCAATGTATGTTCCCCCTAGATCACTCAGGTCCTTTGAGGTGGCATTTAGTGTCTATGGTCGTGACCTCTGGAATAGCCTGCCAGAATCTGTAAATACCTTTACAAGAAATTTGAAGACATACCTTAATCAATTTTATTCTCATTTAAAAAAATATTTATATTTTATCTTCCCTCTTCTACTGTGCTACACTGGTCTCTCTGTTCTACCATGTCTCTTATTTCCTATATTATCATTTCCTTATATTATTGTTTATTTTCATTGTATTGTTAAATACCTTGTATTGCAGTTTTGCATAAAAGGCACTATATAAATAAATAAAGTTTAGGTTTAATTGTTTTGCCACATTAACATAGTTTATAATTAGAGTGACAATATAATTTGTGCTGCCAGCATGATTGGTTCAATTTCACCCAACATCTAAACCAACAGTCAAACATAATGTTCTCTCTTTATCCACCATCCATTCCGACAATTTCTGCCGCGCAGCCCCTCGTTTCAACCGGTCTCAACTTGAAGAATAATAGAAAACAGGGAAACCAGAGACTGCAGCAATTAATTAATCCTGCATGTTTTTATCCTGTGAAGAAATGGGCAGGGTTAATCAAATATATGCCCACTATTTAATTTGTTCATCATTGCTCGAGACAGAAATTTATACAAAGCCGAGTCTAGCTCTACTTAATATCTCCTCCTGGTCACTAAAGCTAAAAACGTTCCTAATCCATCACAAAATGTCGAAGCCTTTCCTCTGTTAAATTCTACCTGTGCCCTTATGTCAAATATAGCAGTCACTGAACGATTATGATCTTGTTTTACATCCACAGTTGCCTTTTAAAAATAGCTGTTATTGATTTGTCACAGGACTGCAAAACGAGTAACCCGTGTGAACATAGACACTTATTTAATGCAATTCTAAGCTCGTAAAACACATTAAAATGAAGATAAGCTTACTGTTGGAACTTTGAGTGAACACTTTGGGTGTATCTGCACTAACTAAACTGTACTCTCTGTGTCTTGCATGCAGAGGTCCAGAGTCAAGCAAAAATACTCATCTTTAGTAATGGTTTGTTTATGATTAAGTGTGATTTAAGACCCGATTTGACTTTTTTCCGGCCATTAATTAGGCGTTATCAGTCGTCATAAGCACCATAGATGTATGTCACTACATTGTAAAAGTGAAAGTGAAACTGAAAAAGCAACATGTTCTAACATATTGTAAAACTGACTGAAATGTTACATTTTTAACACAAACAATAAGGCTTCTTTTGGTTTAGGCAACAAAACTACAACTTCTTTAGGTTTAGGCAGCAAAACCACTTAGATAAGTTAAGGGAAAACCAATGTTTTGGCTTAAAATAACTACGTTTCTAAAGTGAAAACGAAACTCAAGGTATATGAACACAAAGACAATTACACATTGTTGGGCATGCGAACCCCGGTTTCCTAAGGTAGAGCTAGAGGTCGCTGTCATGTTCTTTTATACCTCCTTTTGGTGATCTACCATTTGAATAGAGGATAAAACCTACTACTAGGTGAAGTAGGCCCCTATTGACCGACATCTATGGTGCTTATAGCGACTGATAATGCCTTTTAATAGCCTGACAACAGTCTAATTGGCTGGTTTTAAGTTCACAAGAAGTACAAGAGGATACTCCAGTCTAGAAAATAATGTAGTACTTGAACTAACAGAGGGATGAAATTATGTATAAATTGCAGAGATTATATCTGAATTAGAATTAAGTAGATGTGGGGTCCTCTGAAGGTCTCACACAATAGAAATCGATCGCGTTGTCATTTAAGACGGCTATCGCGCTGTACTGGACCACAAATTATCAGAA
Source organism: Sebastes umbrosus (assembly GCF_015220745.1). Classification (NCBI taxonomy): domain Eukaryota; kingdom Metazoa; phylum Chordata; class Actinopteri; order Perciformes; family Sebastidae; genus Sebastes; species Sebastes umbrosus. The sequence goes on from NC_051274.1 coordinate 21,954,911, forward strand.
TGAAAACAGCATTTGGATTGACTGATAGATTTTCCTCGTGCACTCACCTGTAAAAGAGTCCATCCTTTATCCCCGAGCCTCACACCATTCTCTGAGGTGTGGAAGGGGGCAATTGAATTACCCCCACTCTCTCTGGCCCATAGCGAGTGATATGGGACTGGATTCCATTACACAAACTCTATCTAACCCAGACTGCGGCCTATCTAAACCTCATATCCCTGACAACACTCCATACATCAGCCACAGGCTAATACACTCTAATAGGCAGGGGCCTCACCCACAGATTTACCATATGACCTGTCTCTCTTTCTCACTCGCAATGGCTACCATTTGTTTGCCTTTGCCTTACTGTTCCTGCTTGTACTTCTCACACTTTCTGTAGGCCTTTGTGTCTTTTATCTTTCTTTCACTTGTTGTCTCCATTTATTCAGTTTGCTCACTTCTTATCTCTACCACTTCAGTGCACTCCCATTGCTCTCTTTTTCATCTCCTCTCCATTACCGTTCCTCCATCACTCACTGTTTTGCTTTTTTTTATTGTACTGAAATAGTAAATTACAGAGGACGAGCGGAGGATTAGTGGGTGCCTCTCTTTGAAAGGGTTGCTCTCTTATCTGTATGTCTTCTGTCATCCTCACCTAAAGTATACTCTATTCAAACCAGGAATCCAAACCTCAATACTTTTTGGTACCGACCAAAATATAGTATCAAAAGCTGAATGATTTAAAGCCGCAGAATACCTGGTCAGAGTTGTAATCTTGTTCATAATATAGTCTTTGATTAGATATTTTAATCAAAGTTTTGCCAAATTTAGCTTATGTTATTTCAACAAAGTTCTTGTACGGCTGCAACATTTAAAGTGATCCTAAACAGTTGGACTGTAGTAACAAGTGGCAGTCACAGGTTACAGGGATGCACCGATTTATCTGCTGAACATCGGTATTGGTTGATATTCGCCTTGTGCCTCGATTGCCTTCCTGTCTATCCTGATTTTTCCCCGTTTTCCAAGAGCACCTAATACGTTTTTGCCTTACAGTTGAGTACACAGAGCAACCAGTTATCTCTCTCTTCACAAAACTAATACTTTTGATGGGCTCTGTAAATACTGAAACATTCTTCTCGTTGAGTAGGTAGATATAGAGTAGCTATAAAGGCTTTTGAAATAGTTATTTACCAAAATAAAAGTATCTCTTTCATGTGAAAGAAGGTTATATAAAAGGTTGTTTTATAGATTTTCAAAGACAGTGTAATGAAAGGCTGAATGACTTTAAAACACTTTGTTCCCCTGGCACAAAAGGGGAATAAGTAACAGCAAAAACCAAATAAACAAAAACATCGGTTTCAGCCAAATTGTTATCTTAGACATCAATATCGGCCCAGAATTTCACAATCGGTGCATCCCTAGTTGCAGGATAACATAAAGTCAGAAAAAGATAACTAAACAGAGTTGGATCCATGGCAATATATCTATCTAAAGTTTGATAACATTAGCCATCATAAGCTACTGGTCATTCCTGTCCAAAGGGTGTTGTAGAAAACATGTTTATATTTAGCATAGAAAGAAGAAGTATTGTTTCAGTATCGCTTGAGTAAAATATTGGTGCTAGTATCAAATTATTTCAGACCATACTGATCCCCATATCAAATAAACATTAGTCTTTGCTGCAGGTCTGTGTGCAGGTAAGTGAAACACGATCAAATTTGTACATGCCATATTTTTTGTGCCGCCAAACCATCCCTCTTTTCTTGCCTCCACCTCTTTTTTCCCTCTCTCCTCTTTTTGTATTCCTCCGCCTTCTCTCCTTTCCCATTCCCAAGATTCTTCTTTTTCCTTCCAACCTTACATGCCTCTCTCTCTCTCTCTCTCTCTCTCTCTCTCTCTCCCTCTCTCTGAGAACATCAAAGGGCTGTGTCAGTACCAAAGCTCAGCTCAACAGTGGAGTGGTTGACCTTGGATGCTCACTAACAACCCAGGAGAAAGGGAGAGAGAGTGAAAAGAGAAAGAGAAGAGGAAAAAGAGAAAGTGAATGAGAGAGAGAGAGAGAGAGAGAGATCACACACGAACAGGAATACTAACCAATCTTAAGATAGGAATCTGTGAGGCTCACATGAGGAGAGCGATGTTTACTGTAAGCTGTGGTGAACACAAATCAGACAAAACCACAGACAAATTTGGCAGCAAATATCTGAAAATTTCAGGCAGTGATTTTGCTTATAAATTGCAGTTGTCACTCTCCTTCAGACACCTTGTCTGAACACAGGAGATAAATGTACTTCACAATGAGGCTGTGAGTTTATATTCATTCATACAATATAAACAAATAAAAGGCCAGAACTGGAAATCAGTTTGTTTCTTTTCTATAATTGCAGTATTATGAGCTACAGTATGTACCTTCTCACAATAACAAGCAATTGTCTGGATCTAAGTGTTTCACTGCAGAGGGCAATGGGCCAAATACAAATGAAAAGACATCAAATTTAAAAAATCTTCACTTGTATTCGTAATAATATACAACATCTATTACAAAAAAAAGTGTTGTTTTACAACATTATAATATAGTGGATGAATTGAGTTTAAGAAGACTTGTCAAATGTCAAAGTCAAAACACACCTCTGCAAATATTCAGAGGGTAGGTTTGGTTGGCATAAGTGCCCAAATCTCTGTGCGTTGGAGCCAAAGATTTCACCTGACATGTCAACAACTCTGTGATGAAGAAACTGTGTTCTTGCATCTGTGTTGCATCATTAACAAGTAATACACACACAACCACAACCATGCTTATATAGGCTACACACAAAAATGTATTTTTATAACTTTGCATGTGTTACAGTTAAGATATAAAATGTACAGATGCACAGAAAACACACACACTCAACCGAACATGAATATCCTGAATCATAAATAATGCACCTACATACACTAATGAGCCATAAGTGTTTTGCAATATATATGAGAGGGCGACCAACAAAAAGATGGAAAAATTGGGAACACATCAGCTACAAAGAAAGAATGATACCAATTCATAGAAAACCTCAAACATCAACAAGAACAACATACAAACCATTGTCTGATTCTGTTACTTGATGTTTGGACAAATCCTGAGTGAAGACTCACTTTTTTGCAGGATAAGATGGAAGGTATAATTAAGCAATAAGCCATGAGAGGCTGTGATTTAAAGTGATTTAACAGCTAAGGGTTGTATGTTTTTTTATAAAAACGGTTACTACATATACCTGGCATGGTTTCATTAAATAAACACACAACAACAAAAAAATGCAATAATTTATTGATGACAAATAATCATTCTTCCGCCAAGCAATCTAGTTCTTCAGCGACATTTAGCAGAACAGTTGCCAAGCAACACACAGATGCAGTGGAAAGCATGTTTAAAGATTGGGGTGATTATTAACGTTTAACTGGATAGCGCCATTAATTGTGCAATTGTTGAAGTAGTGTTCAATCATGTTAGCACTTATTAGCACTAATTACGAGCATACAAGTCACGAGATACTACGTTATAAGTGGTCATGTACACTACGTCACATATCATATCACATATCATGCGCTGTGGTTGCTTGTAGTGACAATAGCTGTTATAAATACGAACAGAGCATGTAGGTGTCCTCATAAAAGCCTTGAATTTTACTTTGATTACCTGCTGAGTAGCCAAGCTACACTGTAATAAAATTATATCACTAGAAATTGACAACATAACTAGAGAAACGTTAGCTTGATTTGTCCAGATCTTCAATTTCTCTGTCTCTGATTCAATTCAGCATGTCTCTTTTCTTTTTTATCTTCCTCCTCTATCCTGTCCATGTCTTCCAGCTACTTATCCACGCTTAGCCCACCCACTAAATCAAAATTCACTACAAAATCTGACATTTTGAGACAATAGGTGACTAACTGGCCCAGTGATACTATTGTAATGCGGTCTCAGTTGTGGGTTTATAGGACGATACAGTTACATTTGTTTACGGATCAGCAAACATGGTACGTTTATCTGCAACATACTAAGGAACAGACAATCATAACGTGTTATTTAGATGTCTGGTGCAGGTGCATTCGACTCCAAATTTATAATTATAAACTACATTTCACTTTTTCACATTTGGAAGGAGACGAATACAGAAGAAGCACACCTTTTGCACTTTTGCATGAAAGTTTTGAGTGTCAGATGCATCAGAAAAGCCACCTTCAGGACAAAAGCTAAAAAAAGATCCATGGACAAAGCAGTGTGCATGATCCTTTTTTATCTCGCTTTGAAGAAGACATTGTTTTCCCATCTCCTCCTCTCCTTCCTTCCTCTTTTCTCCTCCCCCTGATGTCAGTGACTCCTCATCAGGGACCACATTAAAACTCAATCAATTACACACACACACACACACACACCTACACACACACACACCTCCCAACAACTGTCTCTCTGTGTCATCCCTGGGCTTAATGCCAGCATCTCTCTCTCTCTCTCAGTCGCTCTCTGTGCAGTGTTGTCCTCATCTCTCTCATTGTGATCCTGTGGCCTTGTTGGCCCTGGCATTCAATTTAGCTGTCATCCAGATGCATCCCTCCCTGCACACACACACACACACACACACACACACACACACAGATGGATTTCCTGTCAGGACAGTTTGAGACCAATCAGACTGTGGTATTGGAGCATGCCCAGATGAGGGCTAAAGGCCATCTAGGGACCCCCCACACAATGAAGTACTCCCTTTAATCCCAGACACACACACACACACACACACAGAAATGCATGCATGCCAAAAGTTATATACATCATAAAACCCCAAAAAGCACACAAACACATGCACAGTCAACTTCAATAAAACAGCACTTACATTCACCACCAGTGGTATTCAATTTGAATGCATTAAGCCTGCATGCGTATGTATGAGGAATGCAGACGAATCTTCTCGTGTGTGTGTGTTTGTGTGTGTGTTTGTGTGTGTGTGTGTGCGCGCTAAGTTGCCTTTAGGCGCCATCAGGGTGTCACACAATATGGCTTAGCCCGGGTCCCACAGGAACTGAACGGTGTCTGCTCAGTTTCCAAGAGATCAGCAGAGCCAGGCACAGAGCAGGAAGAAAAGAGGACGAGTGACAGAGATACAGAGAATGACGGGGACAAAAAGAGAGCGGCACAGATAAAGAAAGAGGGACAGAAACAAAAAAGAGAGAGTTATTGATACACAGAGAGAGAAGGAGCTGGTGGAAACAGACAAAAGGGAAACCAAGTGGAGATACGATGAAGGGAGGTTACACAGGATGGAGGAGGGTCTGCTGTACACAGAGTCATCCATGGGCAGCTCTTGGGATTGTAAAGAGGAGTAAACTAAATAATAGAGTCTTGGTTCCTTCAGCTTTGTCACTGGATGATTCATCTTTCAATAACACACCAGGGAAGTAAATTCAAAGGAATCATATAAGACATATTAAACATGTTATTCACCAAATCGCCACTGAACATTAGTAGCTTCTATGCCTTTTGTATTATTGATGCAGCCCTTGTGTACAGTTATCTTTTTTACACAGAAACACAAGCATCTCCCTCTCAAGCCCTTCTAATACTCAGTAGCAGACTAACACTGCTTTCTTTATACAAAAATCTTTACAAACTATATTATAAAGCACTGCAAAGAAAATCTGACTTTAAATTGATTCAAAAGTTATTGAGCCCTAAAAAGAGACTAAAAGTTATCTCTCAACTCTTGAATACAGAAAACAAAGACAAATACTGACCAAATGTTCAGCGACCAATAAGAATAAATGTCCATATCAGGGCCTGAAATTAACTTATTTTCACTGCCTGCCCACTGTGGCAGGAAAATATTGTTTCTTTTATCTGCCACTTTTGAAATCTATGCAATAAATGAAGGAATAACATTTTAGATCTGATGTCATTCAATATTTGATATATTTTACACAAAAAAAACATTAAATGCATGGTAAATTCCAGCGTTCAAATTACAACTTAGCTTCCAAGGGAGCCATATTTTCCAGTACTGTACTTTGTTATTGTCATCTATAGTGGTTATTTGCATAAAAACACACAATTTAAATAATTAAAAAATACATTTTTGTATTTCTGTTTAAATATTTGCTCTGATAAAAAAACGATCTTGGCATTAGCAGTTTTAATTATGCATTATAAGCTGCTTAGAGCTAGTGTTAGAAAGTTAAACAGATAACTCCCTCTCTAATATTCATATTGCTGTGAAAATATCTCCTTCAAACAACTGGATTTATTCAAGTTTCTCGCCAAAAACTACATTTATGCATTATATGACTGCAAAGTATACATTTAGTCAAAAAATGACTAATATCGAATCAATATAAATATGTTAGACAGCCAAACAGCTCTGCATTAACAAAACACGGCCTGCATTACAGCGTTCCTGTAATGATTTCCTTTAGTATTTTCTAGTATCCTGTAGGGAGAGAGGAATATGAATGTGAGATTTCTGAGGCAGGAAGGTTTGAACAGAATTTGGACAGCCTCTCTTCATCCCTACCATGAACAAAACGCTGAATTTCAAATTCAGTTTTTAACCGGCAGCATCACTTTAGAGGTGCTGTCAACCTGCAATACTGAAATCCTTTTTTTTTTCTCACCCAAAGCATCTCTGCTCGCATCACTTACCAGCATGAGCTGTCAGAGTAGATCTCATTAATTGAGCCTGCTTGCTGCTATTTACTTGTTTGTGCTGCTTCGCGGTTCACTGGCTCCTAATACCGTGCATTAGAAAATGGTTCCAGTGATGTAACAGAGCGCAATGGGGTGTTTTTTACAGCCTACCTGGAAAGCAACTGGTTACTATAATGTAAGGATTGGAAATGGAAATGGATTTATATACTGTAGCTGATATCTAAACATTAAAAAATGCTTTGCAGTAGACCAGCCTGGGACATACCTAGATAGGATATGTGGTCAGTGTAATACAGTAGGTGAGGTTGAGACAGATGTGTACTTCCTCCTAACATGTGAAAAATACACCAGAAGAGACAACTTCAAACCAAATATACTTCAGCGTTTGACTGCTTTGGGGGGTTTCGGTAATAAACTCATTCGTCACAATTTTTTTCATGAGTTTTGTTATTCTATCTAATCTAGTTTATCTAATCCAATCTAATTTTGAATTTGATTTTAGGAAAACTGTTATGGCATTTTAATAAAAGCTTTTTTTATAAAGCAGCAAAATCAGGAAATGTCGGGTTTGCGTCAGCAGTAACTTAACACAAACCCTATACAGCTGAAAGCAAACATGAAGCCATGAAATAAAGCACATATCTGAAAGCACAAACAGGGATTTAGGAGAAAAACTTGACTTCAAACTACAGAGATTCGGCTAGAAGCTACAAAACTACGGAGAGCTGAACACACAGGGACTTTTAAAAACGTCTTTCTCTCTGGTCTCCTGCACAGACATGAGTTGAGTCTCGCTCACAACATACGCTTGTTTGAGGGGAGGATTTGGGGGTCGTCAAGGTCTGGGTATTGGCAGGAATCTGATGATATGATACGTATCATGATACAGGGGTAACAATTCAACGTATTGCAATATATTGCTATACTGTAAACAAGGAAATATATTTAGATTTTTTTAATCTAATTTTAGGAAAACTGTCATGATATAAAGAACACACCAGAAATACACACGGGGGGGTCCCGTTGGGGGGCAATGGGAGGGAAAACCCTGTACCACCATGACACGGACAGTGCAACACTGAGTATATCTTTATCCACTAAATGAAATCTAATTTACTTGAGTCTTTGATCTCATCAACTCAAATAAAATCAGCACATTAACTGTGTCAATACTTCCAACTGACCCACTCAGCTTTAAGTACTCATTACTGAGAAATGCTAACAATGTTAACAAGCTGTTTTGGTATGTTAAAGGACAGATGTACAATGGGCATACATTTTTCAAAATACACAGTACATTGATAAACAAAACCCCTCATTGGCTTGTTGTACCAGAGACAGTTGGAGGCAGAAAAAACAGCTTGTCATTAACACATATTTCACAGTTAGTCCCATAAAACAGTTTTCCCTTCAGGTTTCACTCCCACACAAACACCACATATAGAGCTCTGAAACCCCGTTCTGACACAACATGTCTCATCTGCTAAATTGTACTAATGGAAGGTGTTACAAATTAATTATGAGAAATTGTTTTTCATTTTGAGATTTTCGCTCAGCTTCACTGCTTTCAAGGAGGCGGGGGGTGTTCAAGTTGACCTAGTGCCAGTATACTCCCTGCGTTCCCTTTTCTCTCTTATTCCATTTTCTCAATTCAACATTGTTTTTCCAATCTCCTTCCTTAATCCACCCCCGCGCCTTTCTCCCCTCTCCCTCTTTTAGCTCTGCAGTTTTTAATTAAGTGGGCTGTCTACATGACATTTACCGTTAAATAACTCTCATGTCCTTCTCTTCCTATTCAATCTGTAGGTGTGTGTTTATGATTTGGTAGATACATGCATATGTAAATGTGTACTTTGTATAAATCCTTCCATGTTTGTCTTCAGAGGTGCGTAGCCATATTTTGCTTGCGTGTGTTCGACCCGTCCTGGGTGCGGGCCAGAGGTGCTGATTGCCAGTTGACCGCGGGGGCTATTTTAAGGCCTAGTTTAATTTGTGGTGATTGATTGTGATAATTAATTTGCCGTAGGTAGATGATTGTGGTAATTAATTTGCTGCAGCTCGATGATTAAGGGTTGCTGGTGTCCCGTTGTGACCAGCACTGTTTGGCCGATTAGCTCCTTTGCTGCCACATTCATTTATTGTTAGCGTGCACCCCTGTTCACAGCTGTAGCCGGGGCCCGACGTCTCCCAAAGCATGTGACCTCAAGAAAAAAAACTTTGGGCTAGCTACAGTCAGACGTAATATATAACTCTGACTGTGCAAATGAGAAACTAAATACGCTATCTAAACTCACAAATGCACACATATTACTAAGAAGTTGGAACACATGGATTAAATGTGCACACTGGGTGTAAGATTTGTTTTAATCTGTTTTCCGTAAAGTCTTCAATATATTCTTTCAATATATTTTATTCCTATATTACAACAGAGGCTCTTAAGAGAGCTGCACAGCGAGATAGCAGAAATATTGCTATTTCTATCCTTCATTTGCCTGGTATTCCCTATAGTCTCTGCAGGATTGGTGAGGTGGAGAGCTACTCCAACCAAATGAGACTTGCTGCTCAAATGAGAACGAATGGCTTTTCTAACAGCGATATTATTAAACACACAGCACTGGTGTTTCAAACGCATTAGTGGGACTGATATGAAGTTGTTCGGCTGACTGGCGGAAACAATGAACTCTGGCTAACGTTATTAATCGGAATCATAAATCTATTTCTCATCTGGTCTATCAAATAATGAGGTAGAGGAAACCAAGCAAGGTTTTCCATTAAACCGTGGCATGCCACACAATAGGGTACATAGACACACGCTTTTACACACATGCACACACATAATACAAAAAGAGCGAGTCAAATGGAAAGCAAAATGGGAAACAGTAGAGGGGGAATAGTTTTTTTGACATCTTTATGTTAGAAATTCATTTATGCATGGCCCAAGATGGACTCTGGTTTATTGGTTTCTTTATTCTGAAATGGAATTCAATGCGGAGCGACGGGGAAGAATGGGGAGAGAGGGACCTCTCTATTTGCACCAGGAAACAGTGCGAGGCGTATTTAAAATGCTGTAATGAAATTAGAGCAGGCATTTTGATTATCAGTCTTTTCGGGCTGCAAGGGAAACATCTCCAACAACAAATGAATCATTAGCAAGAGGGGTAAAAAAAAAAAACAATTTACCAGACTAACAAGCACTGCAGCACTCCATAAGAAAGGGTGCATTCACAAGCTCCTACTGCTGTTTGCTTGGGGTTTGTACTTTTGTGCGTATGACTAGTCCCAATCTGTGTGAGCTCTCATGCTGAAACAGCCCAATGCATATCCAAATGAGACCTACATGGTGTGTGCTGTCTGTGTGGGGGTGGGGGGAGTGTACACTATAAAACATCATACAGGAAGAACACAGTGGAATCAATTACTCTTTTTTTGTTCATTAAAAGTGCTCTATATATATGATATCCAGAGCATTAATATAGCTAATATAATAAGTATTTGCAATGTAAAGATATAGAGTGGGTTGTAATCCGAGCTTCTACGTGCTTTGTTGATATAGCCGGGCCGCCCACGCAATATGTGCATGCCTTTTAGTCTGTGGGCTAGAAAATGGTCTGAAAAGTGAAGCCAATGCTGAAATGCCTTAAACCTGCATTCTTTCTAATAGCCAGCAGCGGGCGACTCCTCTGGTTGCAAAAAGAAGTCTGATTGTATAGAAGTCTATGAGAAAATGAGCCTACTTCTCACTTGATTTATTACCTCAGTAAACATTGTAAACATGAGTTTATGATCTCAATCGCTAGTTTCAAGTCTTCTTCAATACAGCATGATGTTCATTTAGTAATTTATGGTCCCATTTAGAGTCAAATAGACCATAAAGCAGGGTATGCTTTAGGGCGCGGCTACCTTGTGATTGACAGGTCGCTACCACGGCGTTGTCCGGTCTTGGAATTGTCCATGTTTTCGTCTTACAACTTTAACCCTTTCACAGTGAGTTTTCATTTTTTGGAAGTTAATTGTAAGATTTTCACCTATAAATGTCTTATTCAGCATTCGACTGTACTTAGCTCCACTTTCTGTTGTCACTTCTGGTTGCAAAAACCAAGATGGCGACAGCAAACCAATGGTTGTCGTCACGGTGACTACGTCCACTTCTTATAGTCTATGCTTTTAGTGCATGTTTGTGCATGTAAGCGTGCCCCACAGGCTAGCTCACTGCTGCCACTCTGCACTGCGCTCACAGCGGTTGCAGCCGATTACGCCGTCCCGACCGGCAGCGCCGTTGCAGAAGTGTAGCACCCACCCTCCGGTTCCCCCCCCAGTTTAACACAGTTAGCTCTGTCAGCACTGTTGCCGTTGTTTTCACTGTTAGCGCTGTTAACATCGTTATCTGCGAGCCGCCGGCTCAGCCGTAATTTGATCAGAATATTAGCAGACTTACCAGAATGCATTGTTTGAGAGTTAAACTATCCAGAGACTCTTCTTTTTTGTAGTTTGAAGAAGACATACATGATGGACATTTGCTGTGTCTTAAATACATATTCAGATAAGTCATGGTTGTTTCTTTTCACAATAATTTGAAAAATGCTAATCACGATGAAAGTTAGTATTTCATTCAGTCCCTGCCGCCTTACATACACCAAAATGGAAATGGAAAGTCGGTAATGTTTGTCAGTGATACTGAACAGTTTATTCACCTTAATATCCAAGTTTATTGTTTCTCTTGTTTTCTCAAGTTCAGTTAACTCACATTTAGGAGGCAGCAGGGGAACTTACACTTTCAATATGAACCAGCTTAGAATGATTTACAGTGAAAAGTCAAGTGAGTCAAGAGGTATATGGAATAAATCTGTACAACAGAAAATATCAGTTTCTGTGAAAATGATCAAACATTCTGTATTAAAGCTGAATGAAAATTCAGTGCTTACTCAGGGAGAGACTGCAGAAACTGAGAATCATTTATGCTTCTATCTTTTGTTTCACTGCAGCCTGGAAGCTACTCAAAATGCATGACTGATACAAAGGACTGGCTGAATGTAAATTTTACTTTGTCTCTGTCCACATATCAAATATTTTCATAGTGTATCTATTATGTTTACCTGTCCTGCAATACATAGAGCACATAAAGCAGTTATCCAGTTATAGCCCCGCTCTGACTAGAGTTGGGTTGATTTCTGGTTTTGCCGGTCCGGTCTGGTGTACGAGCTTACACTTGTTTGATTTTATACCAAGCGGCTGAACCAGTATTTGTCATTATGACACATTCTGGACAATTAAACGCCAGCCTACATCAGCAACCTGTGCCGACGGTGTCACGGCACAATCCATCCGATATGTTTTGAGACATTTCACTCTTATCCAAAAATGTCAACCTGCTGCTGGGAGATCAGATCACCAGTCAGAAATCAAGTCAATGTGATTTATTGTCTGTGAATGCGTTCACTAAATATTATGCCAATCAATCCAATAGTTCTCTTGATCAAGTCATGACATGGTACGTCGTAAACTTTTGGGTGTCTTTCTATAAATTTGCTGTAGATGCTTATGGCCCCCAGAGGAGGAATCATACTCTTTTTTACTCTGCTGACCTTTCCTCTTGTACTACAATAAGGCCACAATGTTTATTCGTACACAGAAAAAAACTAAATCTCATAGGTGGATCACCAAGTTTACTGAGGGTGAACCCTTTCCATTTTGGACACTACTTGCCATCCTCAGGCCAACATTATGCAGAAGATAATGTATTTCATGGTCCTATTAGCAGATTAACCTTTCAAAGCAAATTAATGTTCTCAGGGCATAGATTCCTATTTAGCTTAAACAATTACATGGCTTTTCTTGAAACTGAGTCAAAACATAAATAGGGAATTTGCATTTACTATTTTTATTATATAATAACAGTAATAATTATTATTATCACTAGGGAAAAGTGGAGCACTGACAATGTCAGTGTTTGTAATACACATGCCCAATTAAAATGCAAACTTGCATGTGCTTTAACCTACACCGATCTTGCAATAAACTACTCCTATTACATGCACTCTCATTGCTTGAGTCTAATTAATTTTAAAACACAAGAGCACCTAAGCCAATTATATTTCAAACACGTACAGTCTTCACAGGTCTGTATTGATGTGTTTTGTGTTTTCAATCCGAGAGGTTGCAAGAACATCAAAGCCTGCAAATAATATCACTTTAAATATAACACTTCTTGCTTGTGTTTGTGAATTCAGCACTAGTCGATACGATATTTGCCACCTTTATGAAGCTCCTCTGCAAAAATATTATGCCAAAGTTGGGCCTGCATATTAAACCGACTCCGCATTCTGGATTAGCATTTCATTTGAGTGAACTTTATGTGCAAATGCCATTTGCCTTTGTTTCGCAGCAGAGGTTTTCACTGATTCAAGTGAAAAATGTCAGATTGCCCTGACTTATGTGTGCGAAATACCATCTGTTCAGTGTCGATACGAAGAACTCAAGAAAAGAAAAAAATCACAAATAAAATGACTGCTGCATGGAACACACATGCATAGTTGGATGGATGCATACACACAAACACGCACACACACCTCCCATGACTTGATGAGGTTGTTATGATTAATGGAGGTGAAAATCACTTGCAATATAAGAGGCCCATTTGACTCCCCTAACTCCTTCAACACACATATCACATGCAGAGCGCTCAGCCCTTGATGCTTAATGGAGCCCTCATATGGGTTATTGATCGGGCAGACCACAGCTAGATTAATTTATTCTTCCAATCAAGCTTTAATTAATAGCAGGACACTGCTAAGACCTCCATTAAAAATCGTGGTCATTACTCACAGCAGGAACATAGAGGAAACCAATAATCAAAACATGGCTGATGCTCCTTTGTCCCATATTCAGGGCTTCAGCAAGTTGAACCAAGGACACTGGACGTGTTGTTTATCTTATAGAAAAAGTATTACAAAGAAAAACTTGGGGAAATTTTACTTTGCTGTTGTTTGGAGAAAGACTTATTAACCAACCAACGTAAAAATTTGGGCCGTCAATCGATTAAAATATTGAATCACAAATTAATCTCACATTTTTTATCTGTTTAAAATGTACCTTAAAGGGACATTTGTCAAGTATTTAATACTCTCATCAACATGGGAGTGGACAAATATACTTGCTTTATGCAAATGTATGTATATATTTATTATTGGAAATCAATTAACAACACAAAACAATGATAAATATTGTCCAGAAACCCTCACAGGTACTGCATTTAGCATAACAAATATGCTCAAATCATAACATGGCAAACTGCAGCCCAACAGGCAACAACAGCTGTCAGTGTGTCAGTGTGCTGACTTGACTATGACTTGCCCCAAACTGCATGTGATTATCATAAAGTGGACATGTCTGTAAAGGGGAGACTCGTGGGTAGCCATAAAACTAATTTTCATTCACACATCTTGAGGTCAGAGGTCAAGGGACCCCTTTGAAAATGGCCATGACAGTTTTTCCTCACCAAAATTAAGCGTAACTTCGTAGCGTTATTTGGCCTCTAACACGACAAACAAACAAACAAACGAAAAAGTATGACATGGTACCAATGGATTCCTTAGGTTTTCTAGTTTCATATGATGCCATTTATCTTCACTCTAGCTTTAAAACTGAGCCCGCTACAACCTCGAAAAGACCAATTGCGTTAATATGTTAAAGAAATTAGTGGCGTTAAAATGATTTTGCCCTAGTAAAAATACAGATATATACAAATAGAGCAATAAATAAAATGCTGCATATGCACACATATATACAGAAATATGCACACAGTGGCTGCAAGAATGAGTGGAAAGAGAGAAAGGAAGGAGAGGCAGGATGGAGATGGTTGGGGAAAACAGACAGCTAAGAGGTTGAGATGTGAACGCTGGATGATTTGCCAGACTGCATTCAGCAGACCATAAATCTCTCATGTTGCTGCCCATGCTCAGGATGATTATGCTAAAAGTGGATATTGGACCTCTCCCTGAAGTTGGTGCCATTAGCAGGCAGGAAGTAAATACTTAGACACGCACACAAAGAGAGAGAGAGAAGCTTCCTCTCACCGAGATGGGCCTTTAGTCCTAAATGCGTGTATGACGAGGAAGAAAGGATGAGAGGAGGGGCAACTTAACAATTAGCGTTCATAATGAGATCAGGGTTATCAGACAGCTCGCTGGTCACGGATGATGAAAAGAACACTAATTCAGTTTGTCTCTTCCTCAGTTCCGCTGGCCCCCGCTGCTTGCTAAGGGACGCAGAGAGAGAAAGAGGAAGGGTGGGGAAATGTCCATATTAAGAATAACTCCTATCCGACATGTGCTAAATCATCTCTGCAGTGTAATTTCATTGCTTACACTGGTTACAATAACTGCAAGCTTATGAGAGCAAAAGCCATCATGGAAATCTCATTCTCGCCTGTCTGCTAGTGCTGGGACAATTCACCTATCTCCCGATTCAATACTTGGGTGCCGATTCGATACGTATTGCAATTTAATATTAAGATTTATTGCGATTTTTGTTAACTTTTTTAACACTAGACCATGGGAAAAGGTTGAATCACCCTCACACATTAGTGGTATTTTCTTTTAATTTAGAGGGGACAAATGTTTTAAAGTTCTTGTGAATATAAACCATCAATCTTATTTCCATATGTGTGTTTTCTATATAGAGTTCCTATTGTTAACACCTTATATTGAAAACCGGACGTAGTCACACGTGTATACTTCCGCTAACTTCGCCAAGTCCGACGCTATACATCCATGGTCAGCTCCATCGGGGCCGTTTGAATGCATTTAACATAAATGTCAGTATATGGGTGCTCTACAGTTGTAGCGTCGGCCGATTTGACCACGGAGATGCGAGTGACGGCTGGCTTGACAGCACATTACACGTTGCAATGCGATAACGCTTCCTGTCCATGACAGAGTTAGCATGCAGCTTTAGCCATGTCTAGCTCTGCTTTTCCTGGCAATGTGTGAAATCCAAGGTTTTTCCATACTTTACTGTATGTGTAGTGCTTACCACGTCGTATTTAACATGTGAGGTTCCAGGTCGTATCCACGCGGACCCTTCGCCGTTTTCTGCTTTGTTGTTTCGGCTCACGGCCGCTGGATGTGTTTTGTTTTGGTGAACGGATATGACGTCACGTTACTCTGGCTACAACCAAAAAAGTGGTAACTTCCTTCTACCTCTGTATAGACTGAAATGAAGCAAATATATCGATTCTGGCATTCAAAAATGTATTTCAAAATAATGAAAAAAAGTGCGATACATAGATGAATAGATTTGTTTCCACCCCTACTGCAGCTCTTGGTCACTGCCAATGTTTTTGACTCCAAAATGAACCTGTTGTTTTTGCCAGTCCTCTAAAAATAAACTGCCCAAATGATGTCAACACAATTTTCTCTTTTTTTGTATTTCTTACTCCCTTGCTTCCTGTTTACTCTCTTATTCACCTGCTGCCTATAAATACCTCAAAGCCGGCCCTGGCTGCACCTCAGTTGGAGCTAAATGAGTGTAAACAGCCCTGACTGGGCCAGAGACGGATGAGTGCCACCGTCGAGGGAGGAGGCCGAGAGATGGATGGAGACACAGAGGAAGGAGGAGAAGACAGAAGAAGGGACTTCCACACACTCCTCTCTATAGAGTTCCTGGTGATAAACGGCCTCAGCCCGGTCCTCCATGAGCTAAAGCCAGGCAGCAGTCCCAACACATAAAAAACACAGAAATACTAATCAGTAGCACACATGCAAACACACACACACAAGCAGGCAGAGACATAGTGATTTGCTGTTTAGTCTTAAATATACCTTCTTCAAATCCTGAAGTAGACAGGAGGATATCGGTTGGGTGTATTTCCTGTTTCGGAGAGTTTTGTTGCCACGCCCTACACCCACAATCCCATTCTCATCGATGCACCTCATCAATGGCGCCTAATCATTAAGACTGATTGGGAGACATCTCAGTGTGAAAGGACCCCCACACAACCCATCTATCACCAACGCTCACAGAAACACACACACATGCAGACACGCACACACACAAACACACAGGCTTCATCCATCACCCCCTGTGGCTGGTCTATCTGAGGTCTCAGTGATTAGTTGTCCTGCCTGGCTGAATTATGATGTTAATAAGTCACCATTAGTTCCCGTGCCGTGTCCACACCCACTTCACACATGTGAGTGAGAGCACACACACACACACATACAAACATACCGACCCAAATCATTCAGCTACATCTTCCATTTGGTCTTGCCATCATTTATACAATCGAGTGAATTACAAAAGAATTCACCTCGGCTAACTTTTTACATTATTTCTTGCGCTACAAAAATCTGTTGAAAATGAAATTAGACATTTTAGCTCTCACATTAAAAGTGAAACGGAAGCAAAATCATTCATCATGAACTTTGACACTAACAAAATCACTTTGTATTTCAATTTTATATCCACATAAACCTTTTCCACAGGAGGCAAGACATTTTCATTTGCCCTAGCAGGAAAACCATGTGATTAATAACATTCATACCGACTGTATTCATTTAGTTGAGCCAGTTTCAGGGCTGTGCTTTGTGTATGCTGTCTCACTGGTGTAGTTATTGGACAATTAATGAAGCCATTTTTAATGTTATTAGTGACGCTTGTGCTTTTCCTGTTATGACAAGTCAAAATGTCTACCATGAAAAAGGACCATACCAAGCTCTGATGACAAAAAAAGCAAAATCTATTTGGCAAATGGGGGCGTACAGTCCTGACGCAATTGTCACAGGTTGTCGTAACTCAAACTACTGGTGTGACGGGAATGTTTTCAGATATTTGGAGGTGAACGACGGACAATTTGAACAACATGGATGTGGGGCAAGACTTTGAGGTGCGGGAGCTCCTGGCCGTCCGCAGTGAGGAAGAAAAAACAAACGGCAGATGACCGGGACAGTGAGGGACAACGTAGTGCAACGTTATACGGACATAATAAGGCTGCTGAATGAGAGAGGCATCCGCCGTTACGCACAGAAACAGACCGTGCAAGCCAACCACCTCACAGTACAGCCAGCAGTGAGCGCATCTGTTTTTAAAGCATGTTTGCACATTTCCCCCCCTAGTACCTGAGCTAATTGGTATGCATTGCTCCATTGCTGTGACCCAGGTCGTATCTGGATTGTCATGCAGGGATCAACCCGTGTTGACTGGCTTGGTTTGAATTTACAAAAGGAGGATTGAACATGGGTCAGACAACCCTGGTCATTGGTGTGAAAGAGGTATGACTACTTTTAGCTGCTGCCGTCAGGAATGAGTTTTAGATTGCCTGTATGTAAAACTAATAGAAGGAAGATTAGCTTCACTCTAGAAGCCATTAGACTTGTGAACAGCCACAGTAGAAGATATGGTCAGTTCACCTTGCGTATAGACTGATACTCTTGACCTTTTACACTTTAACCTGTGTCAGATATTGCTGCTATTAATCCTGTGTGTTTCTTTCTAACACAATTTTGTCATACTTGTATTTTTAGATTGTTTCCTATGTGTATAAGGCATTGTCTGTGTATTTCTGTTTGTACACTTGCTTGCCTTGAATTGCCCCTTGAAGAATGAATAAAGTATTTTTAATTAAATTGAATGGGGTTTCGTAATGACCAGCACATAGCCCACACAATATTACACATACAGTACAACAACTTTTTCATTGAGGAAAGTCACACCAGGATGAATAAAGAACAATGTTGCTGTCCGTGGTACCGAAACAACAGGGGAAAGCTTTGCAAGTCTTATATGACGAAAAGCCCAAATGCAAATACTAACTGACAAAAATTTCAACACATTATGCAACACATCCGGTTTTGCCTCTCGTATTATCCAAATCGCTGTGTGGACAGTGTGTTTTTAATTAGTCCTATGAATCTGTCACAGAGAGATAATCAAAAGCATTTTATGTGGTCTACTAATGGCAGGGCAGCCAACATAACTCAAACATGCAAATACAAAGCTGGGAGTCAACAGAATTATTTATATGAATACAACCACTTTCTGTCAGTGAGAACACTGTGCAGCGGTGTAGCTGTTGCCAAGGTCTAATCACAATAACTCATCAGCAGCCGAAATGCAGCTTGCACAGCACCACACATTCAACAGGTAACAACAAGCACAGCCTCAGATTCGGCTACGGCACAAACACAACATAAAACAAAAAAGAAATGATTAAATTACTTAGAGAATGACTTCTATTTAGCCATCTTCTGTTATGGCAACATAAAAATCCTCCCTCTTGTCCCATTCCATGAGACTTTCATATCATAGTTGTAGAAATGATGACCAGAGCTTCATCTTTTATACTGTGTTATTTCTCATATACAAATAAAAGTGATTATTTCTATTAGATTGTAGTGAAAACGAAGCCTTAATTATTCATGATAAACCTTGATGATAAGAATAGTTTTATATGCAAATGCAATACCAAGCTCTGACGGCATTCAACTGTCTGATGACAAATACCCCAATCTGTAGTACAGGGATGCACCGATCCGACTATTTCAGTCCCGATACCGATACCCGGGCTTTGGGTATCTGCCGATACAGAGTACCGATCCGATACCAGTGTTTAATTAATAAGCTGTATGCATCACTGTGTGGAAGTGACTGGGATCATTCTTTTATGTGTAAGGAAAGATTAGGCTTGACTGAAATATTAATGTAAAACAAAATGTGACATAAATACATACTGTAGATAACATAACTTAAATTTAGTGAATTATTATTTATTATTAAATTAATAAATCATACACCAACAACTTGGCAAAAAAAATAGGAATTACAGTTCAGGTGTAAACTGTTTTAATGCAGCAACAAATTGGTCAAAACTTAAACAGGAATTAAAATTCCAGTATATAATGTATATAGTATATAAACATAGAATTGAATTTAATAGATCGGCCCCATTGTCACCGATATCCGATCCAGCTATTTGAGTCAGTATCGGCCCGATATCCAATCCAGGTATCGGTGCATCCCTAGTAAGCACACATTATATTCATAATGTGAGATCAGAGGGAAAAGTCATATTTTTTGGCAGAATGTGTTAATGATAATGAAGGAGGGTCAAATAAAGTATAACAATGTGAAGTTGGTACACTCCCTGGTAGAAAACAACTGGAAAAATCCTGGAATGGGACCAAACACCGAATGCAAATAGGCCAACAAACTAAAACTCTCATATAAAATACTATCCAACACATTTGGATTTGCTTCCATACTAACCAAACACCAATAAACCCCATTGTGTTTTGAGCTATATGAATCTGTCATACATACAATGACTCTCTTCTGTGCCAGGAGAGGAGACTTATGTTCTGAGCAGCAATGCACAGCAGAGATATATCTTTAATTCTATTTTTATTGCATTTTTTATTTCTTTTTTTCTAGTGTGTAGTAGTCGTTGGTATGTATATAGAGATTTGTAAAAATGTTTAGACTTACCTTGTGTCGAGTGATGCATGTCTTTGTGATGTATGTAAATTGCTGCTGTAACACCTCAATTTCCCTTCAGGGATCAATAAAATCTATCTATCCATCTATCTATCTCTCTATCTGTCTGTCTGTCTGTCACACAGACAAAGTCACAAGCGTTTAGTGATGACAAGGTGGCCAATATAACTCAGCCATGGAAAAATACAAAGCCAGTATTTTTTTAAATCAAATATAAATCAATTTAAAAAGCTTTACAAAAAATATATTTTTGGGAGGTATATGGTTGAGGAAGAGTTGTGATAAGGGTTGTGTTAAGGGTTGGTTTTTATCTACTTTTTAACTCCGGATGGATATGTGGGTTGTAAATAAACTTGGGATGCTGTTCATATATTTAATTTGGGATGTAAATAAATCTGGGATAGTTTTTATATTATATTATATTATCATTCTATGATATTATGAGTTAATAGAGGAGAAGTGAGAAAGGGGTAGGGAAATATAAGTTTTACTTCTACCTACTCCTTTTCGGACACTATTACTCTTGTTTTGTTTGTTATTATTTTATATCTGTTTTTATTTATTTTTATGTTCGAAATAAAGTCATTCATTCATTCATTCAAATTGTGAAGACACAGCAATAAAAGTGTAACCAGCAGAATAAATACAACTTCCACAGAGACACATTCAACACAATACAAATAACACAAACATAATTAAAGGAATTTACAGTTTGTAGAGCTGTATTCATCCACCACCATATATTATAGCACTGTAGAAGTCCCACATCTGCTTCCTCAGCTGCACCAATCTGACCTCGCCAAAATTCAGAAGCATTTTTTAGCCTCCTTCGCGACAAGCTAGTATGACATGGTTGGTACCAATGGATTCCTTAGGTTAGCTTAGGTTTCTAGTTTCATATGATGGCAGTATCTTCACTTTATAGCTTTAAAACTGAGCCCGCTACAACCTCTGAAAAATCGATTACGTTAATGCGTTATAGAAATTTGTGGCGTTGAAACAAATTTGCGTTAACACATTATTATTGTGTTAACTTTGACAGCCTTAGTTATATGACATCACACAAGAAATACAGAAAAGTAGCCGGACTGCTGGTAATGCTGTTCTGCTTCTACTGTGATATTGACTGTTCTCCATAAACATGTGTTCATGTACAGTATATGTGTGATATCCATGGAAGACCTTTCCTCACCAATGGGATGAACTTTGATGAGTACCGACTGTCCAAGTCAATAATATTTTGGCCAGACATTGTTCTACTCAATACCAGCCATACCTTACCTCTGGCTCAGTCGATATCACGGAGACATGGAGGGACAGAAACGGCAAGAATAGTTTGGCCATTAGGGGCTGTAAAATATGCAGGTATGGCCTAGGATTAAATAATTGATTAGGATGGGTCGGTGGTGATATGTATCATTGCTGTTTGATAAGCTATAGCACCATCTGAAGATAGCCCTAGAGAAAATCTATGCAGTAGGTAAGGGTAGACTATTGATTAGCACATATCTTATAGAAGCTCTGATGACAACTAAATGTGTGTCGGTGAAATGTTCATTAAATCAATAGGGAATGCTCATATGCACCATTCTGTTTGATTAGATCCTTAATTACTTACCTGGAAGGAGTGTTATATATAGTTCAGGTGCTTTCCGGTTTGTGTGCGGGGGAAACAGTTTAGCTGCACATCAATACACCTGGGATGCTCTCTGCCTAAGCACATCTCTCTCTGTTGCAAATTATAGTGTTTCAAAGTTGAATATCGCAAAAAAGAATATGACCCAGAGTTTCCAATTTATTCCTCAAAGCATGGAAACTTTTCTTTCAGCTTCAGGTTTAGTTGATGAGGCTTTTTTTGAGCAGATTGCCTGGATAATAGACACTACTACAAACACTACTTGAATTAATTGCAACATATTGCTTTTTAAGCGAAGATTCATATCATCTCTTTTCTATACCCAAGGGTCATTACCTACCAAAGTAATGCATGAAAAATATTACAGACAATATGTCCTAGTGGTGGTTGCAGGAAGTAGATTCCAGGCGGGGCTTTAGGGGGGCCATCTGCTCTTGAGTTCCACCATAATGACCGGCTTATGAAAGCTCTGTCCTAAAATTTGGCTGTACGTACGTAGCAGCAGACAGTCTGCCATCTGGGAATCACAACAAGTCCGCTTTCCGACGCGCATGCTCGCTGCGTTGGAAATGATCTGAAGAGGTTCTTCAAACAACCATGCAACATATTTGGGAAGGCATGTGCTTTGGACTGCCTTTGGTTCGCATATTTTGGCACCAAAAAGGAGAAACTGGATTCCTTGTTCCACTTGTCAGGCAATGCGCAACATTAAAACATTTCTGCATGTGTGTATAGTTTTTTCATCTGACATCAGACAAACCCTTTACTTTATTCTGCCCCTCTATATCTCTCATGCGCATTCTCTCTCTCATGGGGAAGCTTCAACTCAGCGGAGCATGAATATGTTTGAGTTTGAGCAAGGTGTTGAAATTTCACCAAAGCTGTGAAGCCTGGGTGAAATGGGATTGTCACTCTAAAGTAAGCCGGGATCACATTATTATGCTTTGATACAGTGTTGGTGAGTTCAGCTGACGTCGTCACTGTGCACAGATATGAAACACACAAGAAGAAACACACACAAAACTGAATTTCCCTGCGTGCTGAGGTGTGAGGAGGTAAGCATTATGCAGCTTCAGTTTCTCTCTGGCTCACAGAATTAGCTGAGGTTAATGTCTGCACTTCAGCTTAGAAAGAAAGTGGAGCGCACTGTGTGTGTGTGTGTGTGTGTGTGTGTGTGTGTGTGTAGAGGAGCACGGCGGGGTTGACCATTTTCTCTTCTTCTGTAACTTCATTAAAGAAATATAAAATGGCAGGCCATTAGGGCAAACGCATTCAGCAGCCTCTTATTGAGAGATGCTTTTAGAAAAATCTAATTCACCAGAAATTGTGTGGCACTCCGAGACTCCGCACACGCACACACTCCTCTAATCTTCCCAATATGACTGCAGCTCTGTGAGCTCAGCGAGGGCTGCGGGAGGAGGAGATGGGTGGCACCCCGTTTCCACTGTGATAAAGTGGCACCTCAAACATGGCCGTCTGTTCGCCCTGCCTTCTTCTTATTAAACAGAAAGAGACCAACAGAGATTGCAAAACAGACAAATTTGAACTTCACACTCATTTTTCCTTCCCTCCGCCTCTCCTTTATCAGCCTCCATGTTCTCACCTCTCCCTTCTCGATGCGTGCCTCCATTTCTCCTCCTCCTCCTCCTCTCCTCCTCCTGTGTGTGAGTTATTAGGGATGAGAGGAAGTCATTCTCTGTGTGTGGTTATTAGTATTGATCTCAGCGCCGTTCAACAGCCGTTTCCTGCTGATTTCCTCTCGTTCACCCTCCCTCCTTTTCTTACTTTATATCCTTTAATAGCGCCCACCACCCCACCCCCGACCCCCACCCATCCATCTCAGCTCTGTAGCAGCTCTACAGTGAAGTTTCAACACAGTACTTTGCCTGCTGTGTCTGACTGATTTACTGGATATTGTGGCCCTAATGCCGCTACACACACTCGTGCACGTACAACTAACTGACCACAGAAACAATAAATTTACATTCAAGCTCAGGTCTGAGTATTTTATTGACCAATAAAGCCACGCACACACGCACACATCCACTTTATTCCTGCTGTTTGCACACACCTCACACACACACACGCACACACACATCTATTATTGAAACGATCACTATTTACTACGGGGTCCTCAGACTCTCCTCACATGGAGGCACGTGATACTCAGCCTGGTTTGCTGCTGCTCAGTCAGTTGTTTGCAGACTTACAGTAAACACAATGACATTTCAAGGCTTCTATTTTAGTTAAATCAAACAATGTCGGCTTTAATCAGACTTTCTGTAACATCAATCCACTTGAATGCACACACACACATGCATGTATACAAATACACTCATACACACTGCCAAAAAGCCCAGTGTGTGCAACGAATATGAAGGTAAAGTGTACTGGTGCAAAGCTCACGATCAGTGTCCCTTTATTATTAATGGGGCATTTAAATAACACAGGTTGAGGCATGTGTATTATTCATAGTATTAATGTCACTTCTCACCCCACACAGTGTGTCCTGCCAACGTCATCCATCATGAGATGTAGACACAAACTAGAATTACCGCCTCGCGGTTGTATGCCTCCGCCAACCAGTGAAGTTGCAGTTTACATCCATGTCTTTGCGAAATGTCATCACTTCATAATTTTATCCTATGAGACGTGTGTGTGTGAAATAGTCATAATTAGGATATGAATTCTTGAATTATGGCCAAAAATGTGTTTTGTGAGGTCACAGTGACCTTGACCTTTGACTACCACAATCCAATCAGTTCATCATTGATTCAAAGTGGACGTTTGTGCCAAATTTGAAAAAAAAAAACGCTCAAGGTGTTCCTGAGATTTTGCTTTCACGACAATGAGACGGATATGAGGTCAGACTGACCTTGAACTTTGACCTTTGACCACCAAAGTTGAATCAGGAAATCCTAGAGTCCAAGTGGATGTTCACACCAAATTTGAAGAAATTCCTTCAAGGTGTTCCTGAGATATCGAGTTCACGAGAATTGACTGGACGGACGGACAACCCGAAAACACAATACCTCTGGCCTTAGCTGTCGCCGGTGTGGAGGAAATAAAAACACACATACAAACAGACAAGTATGCACACATGTGAGCCATGTCAAAACGCACACAAATCGGGAATAAATTTACAACCACATTAGATAATAGCGCTCGTGTGGTGTGTTTGCGAGGTCATTGCGTCATCGACTTACCTCCTTTTTTCCACTGGTAAACAGCTGGCCCCTTGACACTCACTAAACACTATCAATTTCGATCCCTATTCACCAGTATCAGATTGTAACTCTAACCTTAACCTTAATCCTGCCACCAATCCAATGGATCGTTACCTTTAGCATATTTAGTGCTATTGGCATGTCCTTCCTCAGTGACCGTGTCTATTAGTCTTGGCTAATAGAGCAGCCATCTGTAATGAAGACACACTACATAGTTCCCAATGGCTTGTGGAAGGGAAGAGATGTAAACAAGGTCAACAGTGAAACCAAAACAGCTCATCACAATGAGAGGAAAATGAAAGAAAAGCATCATCACGGTGTGACAATAACTTGGCTCACAACAGTAGGAACTAACAAAGGTATTTGTAAAAGGAAAAGGGGAGCAGAGGCCTGGTTCTAGCGGGGGAAATCATTTTGTTATCTACAGTTCAACTTGGCCTGTCCTCTGTTGTTGAGAGGCTGAGGAACACACAGCTTTGTGCTGCTCAGTGACCAGGAGGACACAGTTTTTTAAAAAAGTACAACTTATAAATAGAGGCCAGCTTCTGAGGGACAGAAGAGAGGACAGAACTCACTGACACAGTCACACAACCAGGCAGAGACGCATACAGAAGAGTACCAGTGTCCGAATACTTCGTACTACATGCTAATAGAATGGAAATTTTATAGTATGTGCAATGTCAGTTCAATCAGGAAAAAAACTTAAATGAAATAGAGGCTTAAAGAATAATTAAATGCATTTATTTGACTTTTAAATTGGGGCTTAAAACGTTTCCGTTTGCCACTGCCTTTCCTGAAGTCATTTAAAGATGTTATATTCTTATAATCCTGCATTTCTTAAAGTACTAGAGTGAAACATTTAGGGGGATCTATAGGGAGATATGGAATATAATATTAATATGTATGTTTTCTTTAGTTTATAATCACCGGAAAATAAAAGTCACTGTTTTTTTGTCACTGTTTTAGCTGTTTATATCTTCATACGAAGCAGGATGCCATGTTAGCTCAGAACCAAACTCTGGCTCTAGAGAGGGCCATTCATGTTTTCGCATCGGCCACCTTAGCTCTCCTACACGCTCGGCACACGGGAGAAGTTTCATTTGGTTGCAATCTGCAACCTCACCACTAGATGCCAAAATTGTTGTTTTTGTTTTGTTTTTTAATTAGTGTATTATAGTATATTTATCTGTTTTATATGTTCATGTCTTTTATGCTTTATGTAGAACACTTTGAATTGATAT
Source organism: Sebastes umbrosus (assembly GCF_015220745.1). Taxonomy (NCBI): domain Eukaryota; kingdom Metazoa; phylum Chordata; class Actinopteri; order Perciformes; family Sebastidae; genus Sebastes; species Sebastes umbrosus. Next base: position 21,981,155 of record NC_051274.1, read on the forward strand.
TAAATAAACTGGACTTGCTTAATAGGAAAAGTTGAAGAGATATGTGAGGAGTCTTTGTTGATTAGATCCCATCATGACATCTTCAATTTACAGGCGTAGTCGCACCATAATACAAAATATCCAGTGAGTTCAGTAAAGTCTTTTTTTCATAACTTTATTTTCCAAGATGTGAGCCACCATTGTGACATTTAAACCAGGTAGATAAGAAAGGAAGACAAATAGGGGAATAAAAGTATAAAAGGACACAACAAACTAAAAATAACACTAAAAAGGTTACAGACATTATGTCATAAATAATAAAAGCTAACGTACAAATTACCCAACCTTATATACCCCGCAAAGATTTAAGGGACATCTAAGTGTAGAGCAACAACCTGGTCAAAGGATATTTTTTGATCAATATGACCAAAAAGGAGAGGAGCAGTGGCCCAAATTAGAAAAATGTACATTTGATTTTCATTCCATGATAAAAACATGATTTTAGCAGGTGGAAAAGATGAATAGGAAAACAACCACAAACAAATCCTCAATTGCAAAGGGTATCTTACACTTAGTCAAATCATTACATGGCATTATGTTCATATGTATTACATGGTGCCTATTGCGTTCCTGTATGCTCAGTGTTCATTAAATACTATAATGTAGAATGCTATCAATTCAGAAGCAGCGACAGACACACACGAAGCTCATTTACAAAAACACAAACACACTCTATTCACGTGGCACATCAGTGTGAATATATACAGAGACACATGCACCCAATTATCAACATCTAACTGGCTGCTATATTTAGCAGACGTGTGCTGCGACAAGAAATCTCAATATTTCTGCTATAATTTGTGGGAAAAAAAGAATCGTCATGCTCCGTGGCAGCAATGCTCTGGATTAATGACAAACCTGTGTAACAGCCTCTTGTGTTCACTTCAGCCCAGAGCAAAATGGTGAGGTACATATCTGTCTCTCATTTGTACTTGTTCCCTCTCTCTCTCTCTCTCTCCCTCCCCCTCTCTCTGCAAGTGTGAATGATATTCAGTTGCACATTAATCCGCCCTGGATATTAATTACAGTCTCCATTAACATTTAATAAATACTTCCCAGGTGGGCTTGCTGCTGAGTGAACTGAGAGCCTTATCAAATATTAGGCCTTTAATTGGCCTTTCACTCCAATGAATGGCTTTTTAATTAGCGTGCAGTTATCAGCCCTGCACCAACCACAGGGCCGGGCTGATCAGCACACGCAGATGTGCCAGTTCTGCTGAGTGAGGGCATCTTAATGACCTGAGGTAGGCCACTCGTTGCATAATACACCATTCCCGTGGCGGCCAAGGGAGGAATAGTGCAATCTGTGGGTTGCAGGCCACAGCCAGACACTAAGTGATTGTCTGGTTATAGCATGGAGATCTATTGGGATGGCAGGGATACAGGTTTTCAGTAAGACATGTGTGTGGATGCAGAGGAAGAGGCACACTCGGAGAATGGAACTGCTACAAAGTACCAATACTATTTCATCGTCAGTTGTCATTAACCAGTCAGGACCCCTGTGATGTGCACATTTTCTTCATTTAATGCATTTGCTTAGTTACTCAATCATTGTTTTCACTGCTGATTTTCTGGAACATATCCAAGCATGCACGGAGTAGAAAGCAGGGAACCACCCTGGACTCATTTCCAGCCCTGAGCTAAGAAAATAGACAAACACTCACTCTGGCTACAGTCCAGTCCACCTGACTAACATGGATCTGCATGTTCGACACAACACTGTGCAACTGTATTTCCACTCATTTGGTTTCCTTTTTCATGGATTGAATCTTCATATATAAAATGTATTCAGGGGTTTCCTTGCCACTGAATAAGTGCCAGCAACCCACAGTGAGATTAAGACCTGTTATAAAGAACTTTTAACCAGGGCCAGATCTAGCCCTTTTGGTGCCCTTGGCAAAATACGATACGATACGATACAAATTTATTGTCAGTTTGCACTGAAATTCATTTTGCATCCATAGGCATTTGGAGTCCCCCACCGCCGCCGCTGGAGCTGCTCTATGGTTAGGGTTCAACCCTAACCTAGCCCTGTAAACTGCAACACACATCAGACATCCCAATGGTTATAAGACAAAAATTTTGATTTTTATTTTCATAAATATCTGTATTTATTATGATATAAATAAAAAATTGGTCCCTGATATTATTGGCTTAAAAGTGTTTACTCAGTTTCACTACAATGAGAGTTACAGCAGTGAAAAGTGTCTCTTTCTTTATTTATTTAGTTGTTCATTTGTTACCGCAATGCAGAAAATGAAGAGAAGAAAATGAGAAGAAGAAGGTGAGAAGAAGGAGTTGGCGTGCTCGGCGGCCGCCTATATGGCCTATGCCTTATGCCGGCCCTGCTTATAACCCAACTAAAGCAACTTCATTGGTTATTTTAAAAGATTTTCAACCATTCTGAGAATAAAATACAATACAATAAAGCTTTATTGTTCACCAGGGTGGAAATTTGTCTTCGGCTCACCAAACGCAGGAAACAACAACATTAAAAAAACATACATGCAGCTAGTGAAAACAAATACAGGTTATGTTACACATTAAAATCAGTTCATGACTGTGTCTGTGGCTAAGATCTGCTCAGTCACTTTGTTGAGTTAAGAATATTGATGGCACAACACATTTTTATTTGCCAGAGGGACTCTATAGAGCCTCCCGGAGCTCAGACTGGCTGAAGAGAAGAGCTTTCTTCCTCAAGGGCTTTTGGGGTTTACCAACTATTTTGCTTGCCATGGACACAATCCAGTGTATTCTTATATCTAGGTGACCATACTAGGCAGGAAGGTGAAATGTCAAAACACTCAACAATAGTTTTATACACTAATTATAAAATCTGCTGACTGACACCGAAGTTTCAGAAGATAAAGTTGCTGTGAGCGTATAATATCTGGGACAAACACTTGTGAAAAACTCAAATGTACAGATATTGTCACAAAATACCAGCAATCAGCAACTTGGTCTAAAAATATCTGCATCAGCATCCGCCGTTGAAAATCAATATTGCGTTAAAGTGAGAGCATTCAAAATAAATATGGAGAAAATGATGAATGAAACACTCCAATATGTCTGATTAGAAATAATATATTACAGCTTCAACTTCAATCTGTCTCTTTTTTTCAAGGCTTCTAAGCAAAGCTTTTTTTTTTTTTACTGAATCGTAAGGAGACTTCCTCTCGCTGGGAGATTCTGGGTGTGATGCAACACTCAAACGTGAATCACTGCCATATCCGGACCACCACCAAATATTATACACACACACATACACACACACACCCGGGCACAAATACACATATTCACACCGACACGCAGTGAAAACACAGCAGGAGAGAGTGACGGCTGTCACAAACACTTAAAATCACAGAGACAGAGACGCCACCTGGAAGCTTTGGATGTACGCACAGACACTTACAGCACACACACTCACACATACGTAAATCAGTCACTCAAGTCATCTCCCCTGTCTCCTAGAGCTTTAATTAGCTTATAGCTAGAGCAGGGTTTGTTAAGAGAAACACACCCAGGATATATGCAGTCAGTCAGTGGACTTCTTTGCAGTCAGAATTAGCTGTTTTCCAGCACTAATGGGGTTATTAGGATGTAGTAAGTGCAGCAGAAATGAGACTGGAAAGAACAAGAGACAATTTGCCCGCTCGTATAATTTTTTACGACTGCAAAGAAACTAACAGCATGGGATTTGATTTTGTCACAAACAGCACTGTTTTCCCTGTATTGATCAGATCGATGAGGTTCATGGGATTCTTTCAGTGGTTGATGAACACTGAGGATAATTTAAGCATTGAAAACAATTGGTATACTCACTTGATGGAACCAGAGGAAATATAGCTGAAGGCAATGCAAGCAGTTGGTTCGATAATAATTCCTTTCTATTCTCTGCATTTCCCTTTTTGCCTGCAAAAGTTGTTTTTTATGAGATCATTAAATCTACAAATAAAATTAATACGTTTGTGAACTTTTTCATTGGAGTCCAACAAATATTACCAACTCAAATAAGTATGTATGTGTAGATGAGTGTGTGTGCGGTGGACAAGCCTGTGTCCATATGTGCAAACTGGAAATGAACTGAATCTTGTTTGTTTTGTTCTCTGGATCCGACCTCATATACATAATACAACCTCCAACTCTTATTCGTTTTGTAATTACTTTTAGTAATTACAAACTAGTATTTTGTCATACTTCCAGTACTATTGAGCTTTGAATATGAGCACAGGCAGGTAGCAGTGCATTCTCAAAATGTGACGACTGTGTGCAATAGAGTAACTACAGACAGATACGTAGCAAGAGGCGCATCTGCAAACCTCTTGCTACCAATCTATGGACACCTCTAAGAAACTGCCAAATACAGTGATCAACTAAATGGCCATACTTTGTAACTTTAGTGTGACACATGTCCTCCAAACTATGAAAACACATTAGATCAGTGGTTCTCAAAGTGGGGTTCGGTGACCCCACAGGGGTCCTTGAGGGTGTTCCAGGGGGTCCCTAGCAAAAAGGGGAATAATTAATTTTCATTATAATTCCATCCATAAGTAACACAATGACATAATGTCTGACTATTTTGGGCATGGGTTTAATACATTTTCTGTAATACAACATCTAAAAGCAAAACTCCGATGAGGGACCCTGAGACATAATTAGGGCTGCACGATTTTGAAAAAAAAACACGATTATTTTGACTGATATTGCAATTGCAATATGTTTTGCGATATTAGAGGGAATGATCATTTTTACATCATTATTCTCATTTTCATTGAAAAACATCTTAAGTCTGTAGAAGATGATGTGTAGGCCAGAACATCTCTGCAGCACGACAATATTTAGTTTAATTTTTACACACATTTCGCAAACAAATATTAAATATAATAAAAATATATATGATTTAACAAATATTGTAATTTTAACAAATACTGTAATTGGAGAATTGCAGTAGGCCATATTGCAATTTCAATAAAAAGTTTGATTACTTGTGAAATGGGGGTCCGTGGTATAATTTATCTCAGTTTAGGGGTCCTTGACAACTACTGCATTAGATAATATCAAATAGTTTAAACACAGAAGGCACAACTTGGAAATGTTCCTTCTCACAGATGAAAATGCTTATAACAACTATTCACAATATAGATTCACAGGATCATGTTCGTGATGCAACGAGCAGCGAACCTGTTAGGGAACCACAGAGAAAGACTGGATTATATAGGGATGAGTTGTGATCTGGTTTATCTGTAAAAATGATGATGTCCCCATTGACTGGAGTAACAGTTCCTCACTAAAATATCTCATTAGAAACAGAACAGCAGTGGGAAGACATTCTGGACAGCTTTTCTCTGTATGGCCAGTGTTTTCATTATTGTTCATGTTGCTGCAAATCCACAAGGACCCTAAATGCAAGACTTCAGTTTATGTTCAGTTGGTGTCAAAGCGGCCCTCGCTTGGATCAAAAGATTATGTGTGATGTCCCCAGAAAACATTACACTTTCAGATCCAGACCTCAGAAAGTCCAGAGTCACTCCAGTTCTTACACAGAGGTAACTGAGTTTAGGACAGTCCAGACCAAACTCGGCACCCGGCACCGTGTGGGTTCACTGGCTTTCTTTCAGGAGCTCAGGAAACCTAGCTCGCCCTCTTTTGACGTATCTACATGCGTCGTTTTGTGTCCTAAAAAACAGAGATGCTGTTGGGCTGAGGCAGGTCTGAGCTTTATGGCTGAAATTATCCAAAAAGGTATGCTTAAAGGAAGAGCTGAGTGAGGGAGCCGGCTGAAAGCACTCAAATAGAATGATAAGAGCTCCCTCTAGAGGCAGACTCACATTGCAGTACACGCTCTCTCTCCTCTTTCGTTCACTTTGTTCCTTTGCATTTATGTGTGACGATGCAGCTCTCCCCTGTTTCAGAGATTTGAATGGTGGTTGATGAAATCCTGTAAACAAGGTCTCGACACAACACCGACTGGTGACTTTATTGAATTACAGCAGGTGTGACATCAGCTGACACCATCCTCTCCCTGAGTCTTCAACTGGGATGATACCACAGTCTCCTGCTTACCTCACACCCACCAAAACACACACACACATATACACTCCCGCACACACACACACACACACACAGCGTCTCCCTTTCTCCTGCGCTCATCCATTTTCTCCAGCAGCTCCTCCGTGTGGTTTTAATGCAGTCTGTCTGTCAGTCAGACTCACTGTCTTTTCCATTCGTTAGACTTAAAGGGAGGAAAATGCCTTTGTGTTTGCCATTTTTCAGTCTCCTCTCTAAAGTAGGGTTGCTGAGGAGCACACACGCGCACACACACACACATACGCTTAAATTATTTACACTTCTATCAGCGTTAATGGACCCTTCAATTACATTATACGGGCTCAACCTATAAGTCCTCCGCAAACTGTCTCCTTCCCATAATGAACAACAGCTTCATATATATTTAATCTGAGGGAATGTATATGACATGCTGAATGATAACGGATGGTCATCCTGCCTTTATGCCATTTTACAACCTTCTTTCCTCTCAGGATCATCTCATAGGCACTCTGAGTTGAGCCTTACTGGAATCTCTTTTCTCTTATTCTTCCCTTTTTACAGGGAAGTGATGCTACAATATGTGTCCACTCTACTGTAAAAAGCTGCGTCCCTTTGCCCTCTCACTCTCAATGTCTGTCTGTCTCCTGATGGTGTCTGTGTCGTCCTCCCTCTCTGTCTCTGTTCTGCTGCCCTGCTCCCATGCTCTTTCCTCCTTTCACTCTGGTCTTTTCATATATAATGCATGTTAAACAAACAGACATGTCAGAGTCACTCAAATGCATGGCTGTCTCCTCGTTGCTGCCCTATTCACCCCGAGAGTGGCGGTGTCACGTCTCCAAGGCCCCCGTGTGCAGGTGAACTATACAGCAAACACACACTATACGTTATACAGGGGAGAGTCTATTTATACATAAAGGTGAAACCTGTTTCCTCACATAAAAAACATACCAGTTCTGAGAGAGGAGCTTTTATGCAGTATCGAAGTTTCAAGGAAATATCACAAAGGAGTTGCATCCGAAGCTATTTGTAAAGTAGATGCTTATTCAAAAGGAGAAAAAGTCTCTTTTATGAAGGATTTTTTTTTACCGCCACTTTCTTGTAAAGGAGTTCCGTTTACGTTCGTGTCTGTGTCTTTGTGTACACATAAAAGTCCATACTCGCATATCGTGACATACAAAGCTATGTTTGATCCATGCAAAACTCCATTTGGTCCCAGAGTGCTAAAGACTGCCAGTAAGAGCGATTTCCCTTGTCTGTTGCTTTACATGTAAATCTAATTTATCTGTTAAGGCGTGGAGGGGATAAGCTGCTGCACTGGCTCACTCTTGAATTGTATACATGCATAAATAAACACACACACACACACTCTTCTACAAAATCCCAATTTTCCAGGTGCAGAGGTCTGTAGAATGGAGCCAGAGCCACTCATAAGGAAACTGCATTATTCTCCATCAGCACTGCGGAGCGTCCAACCTCTTATACCATCCACCACTAGCATGCACACACAAATGGAGTTTACCACTTGACGGAGAGTGCGATGGGGCCTGAAAAGCACAAGGGTATACGAGTGGGATCGTGCTCGATCAGCGGCAGACTAAGTTCATTTTCATATTCCATACAGAATATGCTCCACTTGCATTGCAGTGATTTAATGCAGAACGACTAAGTGCACATCTCGCAGGCACATTATACAGCATTTGGAGTTGAAAGCTCACCAGAGTGTCAACATGTGTATATTTTCTCAGATCAGTACATCACTGCGTTTGTGCGATAAGTCTTCACAATGTATCTTCTCAAGATCAAGTGTGAACATAATGCAAATTTATAGCATAATAAAGCCGTTAGAAGTACATAAAGGTAGATGAATTGTGCATTCCTCTCTCCTATAGCAGGCTCACCTGGGTGGGAAGAATAAACAATAAGAATAAATGATGTTTCTCTCTACTCTTTCCACCCACTGAGAAAACTGGATTTATTCAGACAGCTAATGCACACACAGTGACTCAGAGTGTATACTGTGTGTGGATGAAATGGGCTCCAGAGGCTTTTCCTCTCACACAAAGCAAATATCTGTCCAGGAATAAGATATTGATTTGTCATTTCCCAGAGCTGGAGCTAAGTAAACAGGCTAAGCAGACGTGTGACCGGCGGTGGCTGATAATTGTTGACCGGTAACAGTAGTAGAGGCCTTGGGAGGAAATGAGACACTGAACTCAGATGTACTGTACATCCTGCATCGCTCACATGGCCGTGCATGGAACGTCTCCTGTTTGTGTGTAATCACTTCTCTTTGAATCTTTTCTGCTCAAACAAATCAATCAAATATTTATTCCCATGTTTACAGCACTTCCGCGGTATGAACAACAAAACGTTTGTCGGAGTCGATGTGAATGTTTGAGCTTCTTGTTGTGAAGAAGAGGGCCCAGAAGAATAGAAGTCGTTTAGTTTACGGTTTAACTATTTACATGATTAACAACAGCAGAGAGTGTTTGTCCTGGATCAGGAATTTTGAGTTCATTTCAGGGAAACAGCATTACTCATAACATTATTCTCTTCTCCTCTATTCTCCTTTTATAAACATATAACATATTAGATATGATAGATAGATAGATAGATAGATGGATGGATGGATTGATGGGTGGGTAGGTCGGTAGGTAGATAGATAGATGGATGGATATTGATATATTTTAGCTAAAAAACTAACACTGAAATTAATTTACCTTCATTTTTATTTTTTTAGTAGTATTATTAGTAGTATTTTTAGTTGTATTTATTGTTTTAGTTTTTATTAGATCAATAGATAAATAGACAGACAGACTGCACCTTGTCCCTGATTATAGATCACCATTATTATTATTATTATTATTATTATTATTATTATTACTATAATTATTATTACTACTCAAAATGTAATTATATTATATTGCTACTATATTACTGTCATTGTACTTTTGTACTATCATATTATATGCTATACCGTGGTATTCTCTTTTATTTCTATTATACATACTTCATATTATTGCATTATTATTGTATTGAGTTTGTATATTACATACACTACACACATACACTGTATATATATATAGTTCACACACACCATGGCACAATTTTTTTTGCACAAATATTTGCACAATTCACTTCTACATAGTCAAAGATATAGTCTCTGTATTATATATTGTATAAATCACCATATCATTTCGTAAATTTCTTTTCTTATTTGTTTAATTCTAATAGTTCTTTATCCCATTTTCTTACCTCTCAGATTGTCTCTGTTCTGCTGTAACATGCGAATCAATTATCTTTATTTAAACATTGTGTTATTAATTCTGAAATAAAAGCCCCCTGAGTGCTTCTCTCACCACAGAGTGCAATGTGTGTCCACCAGATGTCACTAAATCCTCACAGCCATGTGCACATTACTGCAGTGAAGTCATCCACCCGCTGGATGGAAGCACACAGAAATGAATGCATGCATGTTCAATGCATTGTATGGCATCAGGCTGAAAAAAACAAAAAACAAAGAAGAAACAGCAGCGGGAGGAATGAAGAGTCTGATGCTTGTGATCCAAACCATGTAAACAGAGGAAATGTTCTCCGGCTGTCTGCAAAAACCTGCTTTAGTTTAATCGTGTTTTTTTCTATTCTCCAGCTGTTACACTACGGTAAGAGTCTTATGGGAATAGATTTAGTTTGTTACTTACATAAAGCTGTACTTTGGTGTAAGAGAGATAAGTGTGAAGCGCATCTGGAGCTCGAGACAACAACAGATGTTGCACCAGGAAGTCCAGACAGTTATTATTCAGCATGGGACTGCTGCTGACACAGACATGTAGTTTCAGAATGTAAATAATATTGTGTTAAAATAACAAACATGCAAACATATTGTTTTAAAACACCTTTTCCCCATTAGAATATTGTATTGTAGATTCTAGCTATTGTTGATTTGCTGCAGAATAATAGTGCACAGCACAATAATGCAGTGGTGGAAGAAGTACTCTTTTACTTCAATAAAAGTACTAATGCCACAGTGTAGAAATACTCTGTTACGTATAAGTAAAAGTCATGCATTCAAAAGTATCAGCATTAAAATATACTTAAAGTACCAAAAGTAAAAGTACTCATCTTGCAGAATAATCTTTATTATATTATTACTATTGATGCACTAATGTGTTCATCACTTTAATGTTGCAGCTGGTAAAGGTGGAGCTCATTTTAATGACTTTATATACTGCTGGGTAGTTTAATCTATAATAATACATCATCATTTATTAGTTGGTTATATTTTGTTTTAATAATCTCAATCTGTAAAGCTGTCAAATAAATGTAGTGGAGTAAAAAGTACAATATTTCCTTCTGAGATTGAGAGGAATAGAAGTAGAAAGTAGCAGAACACGGAAATACTCCAGTAAAGTACCTTAATATTGGACTTAAGTACAGTACTTGAGTAAATGTACTTAGTTACTTTGCACCACTTCAATACTGTATTTCTTTTAAGACTTGACATTCTGCATGACCAAAGCTACTTACTTTCACAAACAATCAGTACTTGTGTTAGTAGACAGCATCATATTTAAAACTTCCCACCTGCTGTAGCCACATTTACTGTAATTTACAAAATCTTTCAAGGATTTAAATCCCATCAGCTGTCTTTTCAACTGGGTTAGATTCCCATACAGTGTGCCTAAACCCAACAGCAACAAGGGAATTTGACACATTATTGGGCAAAAAGTACTGTAGATGCAATAGTCATTATCTATCAATAATATCTCTTAAGGTTTCATTTCTTAAATAAGTACACCATGACCTCATTGTGAGAATCTAAATGGGAAAAAACTGTTTTTTATTTGTGCTTGCATTAAAATAACTCATCATCCCTTTATTTTCTCATTTCAGTGACATCCAGTCATGGCTCAGGAACCAGCAGCTGAGATCCAGCTACTCAGAGGCCAAAAGGTCAAGCTGATAGAAATTCTAAGCGCAGATGCCGACTTTGTCCTGCAGCATGCGGACTCTCGCTGTCTGCTGTCTGTTCGCGGCTACCAGCAGGTGAAAGCTTGCCGTGTCCCTAGTGAGAAGGTGACAGAGCTGCTGGATCACGTCATCCAGAGAGGTCCTGAAGCAGCACGGGGTCTGCTGGTGCTGCTGAAGGACCAGGCCCTGCAGGAAACCTTCCCAATGCTCAACACAGTCAACACACTTCTGTCTTCAGGTAGGACAAAGTCTGCTCAGTATTGTCAGCAATGGAAATACTGTTAGATTTCCATGTTAAATAAACAAGTTTTCTCAATTTACAAGGAAAAAGTGAAACATCAAGAAAGAGAAAAAGTGCTTCTGATTTACAAGAGATTATTCCAGCCAAACAGATCTGCAACAAAGGTGGGTCACACTACACTCAAAGCGATTCCCTTTAAAACATTGTAGAGACCGTCACCTACTTTATCTGCCTCTATCTCATTGCACATGCAGGCTCTTGCTTGATTAATGAGAAGCAGCTGATGACCGTGGCCCGTACCATCGGCAAATCTTGGAGGGAGATTGGCAGGCTGGCTCTGGACATCCCCTCTGTGAAGCTGGAACAGATTGAAGAGGACCATTCGCAGCATGTGGAGCGAGTGTTTGCCATGCTGCACTACTGGAGCACCCGCCAGAGGCGAAAAGCCACTGCTGCTCACCTGCACTCGCTGCTCAGTCAGGAAGACTGGGCGCTGCCACCCGAGAGCATCGACTTTCTGTTGGAGACTGACTGAGGCCTTCACTGTCTGGTGCTCACTGAGACCGAAACCCTGTTTTTACTTAGAATGAGTGTGTTTCACATGATATTGACTCTCATACATCAGACCGCCTTGACTTTTTGCAAAGTACCCGTATGTGCCGCTCTGATGTATTACATATCAGGAAAAAACAACACTTAAAGACTTTAGTACTTTATGGAATTACCCCACAGTGCCACTTAGTACCACCGAGGCCTTTTGTTCAAGGTTCTTCATATACAGTATGTTTACAATCCATCTATAAATTTGTCATCCTGATTGTCCATACTGTGATTTTACTTGGTCTATTCTGTACACATGACATCTATTGCAGGTCTCACCGTCCAGGTTTTACAGTTACCGGGTGGGGGGGGGGGGGGGGGGGGGGCTGTCCTTATCCGAACCGCGGGTCTAAAGATAGAGGGTGTCGTATGCTGTACAGATTATAAAGTCCCTTGAGATATTGGGCTACGGTCAATGATCAATTTATAATACTTTTACAATAATATACAAAACTGTGTATTGTTTTATTAAATTTCTTTGAAAGAGGTGTTTTTTTTTTATAGTGTCTGTATTCATGTTTTGTATTCTCCTTCTAGTCAGGGAGAAATTAGGAAAACAACTGAGCAGTGCTCATTTTATTGTAATGTAAATACACTAGGGGATTTAAAGAGGAGGATGAAATAATATTTCTATCTTTTTTATGTTTTGTTTAACGTTGGGCTGCAACTAACGATTATTTTCATTATCGATTAATCTGACGATTATTTTCTAGATTAATCGATTAAATCCTTTGGTCTATGAAATGTCAGAAAATAGTGAAAAATGTCCATCCCAGTTTCTCAAAGTCCAAGGTGATGTCTTTAAATGTCTTGTTTTGTCACTCCAAAACCCAAAGATATTCACACAGCAGGAAATCTAAATGTTCTGCCATTTTTGGCTGGACAGAGGCTAAAGTCTGTCACAGAGTGACTGACTGAGTGATGAAGTTAGATGATTGGTCGGTCAAGTGTTGGAGTTTCCTCATTGGTCGTTGCTCTTTCAATATGAAAAGGCGGGAACAGTCCTTTGTTTATGTTTCCAGGGGGGGCTGTGTCAGCAGTTCCACTCCATTGGTCCTCTCTTATTTTTCATACATAGCTTTACAATGTTGTGAAATGCTACTGGAGTACATTTAAGAAAGATTTCCTGTATTCAACATTATAGACATGACCACTGACTATTTGTGTAACAATTTAGCTATAAATTCACAGACTGACCATACACGGTCCAGACATACAGTTTACTCGAGTCCTGTTTTCATGACAAATTACTTACTACAAAATGGTTGGCGATTATTTTTCTGGTGACTAATTGTTGCAGCTCTAGTTTACGTTTTGCTTAACTTGATAAATGTTCAGCATGTGGGAGAAAATGTAATTTTCCCTGAACGTACAGATGATTAGGAGTCACAGTTATATTGTGGTATTCCCTATTGATCTCCATATCGTGGTCTTTTAGATTAAAAAACTCATATCACAGTTGCTGCCTCTATGAGTTTTCTTCTCTGTAAAATTCTATAACTATTTAATCTGATAGTATTGAAAATAAGGTTTTAAATGGGTTGAGATGCAATGAGAATCATTTAATGAAACGCACAATACCTTGTTTCACATGAGAAATTCACGTGTGACTGGATGAAACCAATTATCTTTCTTTTTGTGACAGAAACTCATAAATCAGAAGTTATTCATTTTCGTTCTTTGCCCTCATTGCAGACAGTTAAATTAACAGGGACAAGAGGTCCCTCCCACTCCTACTGTGTCTCACCCTGCCTTTCCTTTGCACCCATTTCCCTCTGTCTGCCTTCTCAGTACAGCCAAATATAAAGGGGTAAGGTTTCACCAACATTTCATAGGCGTGGATATGGCAAACAGGTTCCCAATCTCATGTAAGTACAGTGTGCTATTCCTGTCTTTTCCTGTGTATAACTCTTGAAAGTGTTAACATGTTTAACGGTTCTTGCAACAGCAGATGGACAGGAGCCAGCTAATCTCCGTGACCTGAATGAGCCTCTTGTTGATCACTCGGAGGGCCAACTCTTCTTGAATGAAGCCTTCAGAATTATTATGGAGGAGGTGCTCTGCAAGGGCACCGACGTCAAGCAAAAGGTCAAAATCGCAATGGTGTCCGATTACAGTGAGTACTCTGAGCAGAATCTCTTAATCCCTGTGTTCCTCTTGCAGGTTTGTGAGTGGAGAGAGCCGGAGGAGCTGACCCGGATTCTGGATCTGGAGCTGAGGGCGACGGGGGAGCCACAACACAGCCTCCTACAGAGAGTCAAAGATGTCGCCAAGTACAGCATCAAGACAAGTAAGACTGTCAGAGACCGCTGACACAGTTAAATACTGTGGATTGACCCTTATTCTTTCATGATAAGACTTTTCTTGTTTCTTTTAAGGTCACCCACGTTTTTTTAATCAGCTGTTTGCAGGAGTGGACTATCATGCCCTGGCTGGCAGATTCCTCACTGAGGCTCTCAACACTAACCTGTAAGAATAAATATAATATATAACTAAAACATATAAGCACATCATTATACAGGGGATGCATGAATAAGTCTGTAGAAATATGATCCAAATAATGCTTTAAATAAGGTACTGTGACTGTATTAGGCGGTGGTGGAGGAAGTAAAGTAAGCAATAATCTGTAACGCTGGCTGGCACAGAATGGACAGAAACCCTCAAGCACAACTTGAGACAAGTTAAAAACAAGTCCAAAAAACACAGGCAGATAAGCTAGGTAATGAGTAATGAAGACAATCTGGCGAAGGACCAGTGGAAGTGGGCCAGTATACTACAGGAAGCAGGTGAGTGAGTGGGAGGAGCAGGTCAGGTGGTGAAACTGGTGGGAAAGGGGTCATGCAACTTTGCTTTGTCATGAATGCTTGCATGCTTTGTCAGGATCCCTTGGCATTACTTTATGGTCGCAGTAAACATGTGGTTAACGTTGTGAATTCAAACAAAACCACTTTGGTTTAGGCAACAAAACCACTTAGTTAGGTTTGCAGTTTTAATTACCATGTTTGTACAGTGAAAATGAAACTAAACATTGTGAACATGAGACATGAACAGCGGTCTGGTGTTTGTTGAGAACGGATTGGATTATCAGAGAGCAGGTGGGACAATGGGTAACATGGAAAACCGGGCAGAATGAATGAGAGATTAGGGAAGATTAGTGACATAGTCTTTTAGAAGTCCTGCATTCAAAATGACTATATTACGCAAAAAAAAAGTGAAAAGAGTGAAAGTAGAAAAAGTAAAGTAGCTGTTATGCAGAGTTATATTCATGTTGCATGATCATATGTTTTGTACATAAATCTGAATCTGGAAAGTAAGAAGTCCCTATAGCTCTCAAATAAATGTAGTGTAGTAAAAGTATAAAGTAGAAGAAAAATGTGATACTCTAGTAAAGTAAAAATACCTCAAAATTAAACTTGTGCTTGACTTAATGTGCTTAATATGTTCCGCTACTGGTGTTAGGCAGATGTGGTAATGTCTGTGTGTATAAAATGTGGAATACAATGCAATAGTATGAAATACAACTTATTATATTTTGTTTATTATACTTTTTTTGTGTGCAGCTTCACCTATGAGGTGGCCCCGGTGTTTGTGCTGATGGAGGCTGAGGTTCTGAGAGGAATGAGGCAGCTGGTTGGCTGGACGGAAGGTGACGGTCTTTTCTGCCCAGGGGGTTCTACCTCCAACATGTACGCCATGAACCTCGCACGCTACCGACTCTTCCCAGATGTCAAAAGCCAGGGGCTGTGGGGTTTGCCAAGACTAACCATCTTTACATCTCTAGAGGTCAGTAACTGCATGTCGGAGGGGTTGATGATCTATCAGAGGTGTTTATTGATGATCACACTGTAGTTTATGTATTGTCTCTATATAATATGATTGTTTTTCCAGAGCCACTACTCTGTGAAGAAAGGGGCTGCCTTTCTGGGCATTGGGACAGACAATGTCATCTTGGTGGAAGTGGATGATGGGTAATGTATTTTTCATAATAAGAGCTGCAACTATTGATAATAAATGAGCCCATCAATTGGCATAATCAATTCATTTCTTAAAGAACAGTGTGTAATTTTGAGGGGGGATATTGGCAGAAATGGAATATAATATTCATCACTATGTTTTCATAGTATATAATCACCTGAAACTAAAATTATTGTGTTTTAATTAGCTTAGAATGAGCCCTTCATATCTGTATAGGGAGCGAGTCCTCTTCACGGAGTCCGCCATGTTGCTCAGCCATGTTTCTACAGTAGCCCAGAACGAACAAACCAAATACTGGTTCTAGAGAGAGCCTTTAACGTTTTTACGTTACCTAAAGGCCACCCTAGTTCTCCGACGCTTGTGAAACTGCTGTAACGTGAGCCGCAGAGTGCCAGCCGCCGTTTGACTTCCGTTGGGATGGCCTCTGAGCGAGGCGAACAGCATTACCACGATTTTGCACTTGGCGGCTCACATTACCGCAGTCTTGGAAAGGGAGGAGTGAGTGGAGGGGTACATAGTTGATTGCAATCTGCAACCACACCACTAGATGCCGCCAAATCTTACACACTGTACCTGTACTGTACCTAAAAACTGGTTCCATCTCATCAAATGTGAGGATTTACAGATTTCCTCTAGTTTATATAATTGTAAATTGAACATCTTTTGGACAATTGGTCAGATAAAATTACCAATTTGACGGTATTATTCCATTCTTTTTTTGACATTTTATAGTCAAGACAATTATTCAAAAATCTATAATGAAAATCATTGTTAGTTGCAGCCCTATTCATAATGAGTCCCAGGTTTCTATACAGACAAAATAAATCTCTTGTGTGCTTCAGAGGCCACATGATTCCAGAGGACCTGGATGAAAAGATAAAGCTGGTAAAATCTCAGGTAAATTCACTGATATTTAGTAAGCACTCAGGTGTATCACATACAATATGTTGTGGATTTAGGGTCACTTGTAGTGGTTTTAACAGTAATTATCCACGAGGTATAACTAATCATAAAATATTTTGTACATCCTGTGCAAACCAGACAGCACCAAGTGCAAGAAAGCGGAGTTCATTTTCAGTTTGTATCTACCAGGGTGCAGAGCCGTTCCTTGTAAGCTGCACATCAGGGACCACAGTGCAGGGTGCGTTTGACCCACTGGACCAAATAGCGGATGTCTGTGAGAAACACAAGCTCTGGATGCACGTAGACGTGAGTCTGGTAGAAGAAAAACCTATGTCTGCTGACAAGCTTCTGTTGTATTTGTTCAAATTTGAGAACATGCAGAGTTTTGTCTGTTTGGTCATGTGTTACAGGCTGCCTGGGGAGGGAGCGTGCTCTTTTCCAAGCAACACAGACATCTGATGAAAGGGGTTCACAGGTATTGATACAAAAGGCAGAAAAATGCATTTTTCATTATGAGGAAGGCAACATTTTGTTTGTTTTTTTATGTGTGTTTTATGTGTGTTTGTGTGTGTGTGTGCGTGTGCGTGTGTGTGTGACAAGAGCAAATTCAGTAGCCTGGAATCCACACAAGATGCTGGTGGCTGGCCTGCAGTGTTCTGCTTTGCTGCTACAGGATACCACGGTTTGAGGCTACAACATTATCTGATACGCACAAAAACAGTTTATGTTTTTTAAAAATCTTTTACAATCATTTCTGCTTGTCCTCAGAACTTGTTGAGGAAGTGCCACAGTGCCAACGCCACATACCTCTTCCAGCAAGACAAATTCTATGATGTGAATCTGGATGTCGGGGATAAGTCAGTACAGTGCAGCCGCAAGGTTGACTGTCTGAAGTTCTGGTTGATGTGGAAAGCCGTTGGCTCCATTGGCTTTGCGGAGCGAGTGGACAAAGCTTTTATCCATGCAAGGTAGGCATGCAGCTGTAGCACAACACAAGCCTGGCATAGGTTAGGAGTCAAGTAGTAAATTCAAAATGATCTAATCTTTAATGAGGTATAATTTAAAAGTACTGCTATTTATCTGTTTCACTTTTTGCATGTCAAAATAATTTACACCTTTATCAGTGAGTTGGCCATTTCAGCCGATTAGATGATTATCAAGCTATTAAATAAGCGTTATCGGTCGCTCTAAGCACCATACATGTGGGTCAATAGGGGCCTACTACACCCAATAGTAGGTTTATCATCTATTCACATTGTAGATCACCGAAAGAAAGTATAAAAGAACACAACAGCGACCTCTAGCGACTGTAGTAATTATAACAGGAGCAGAACAGCATGAAACTCAACGTGTAGTTGTCTTTGTGTTCACAAGCATTAAGTTTTACTTTCACTTTTGAAACGTAGTTATTTAAAGCCAAAACACAATGTTTTTCCCTAAACTTAAGTAAGTGGTTTTGTTGCCTAAACCTAAAGAAGCCTTTTTGTTTGTGTTCAAAACATAACATTTCATTCAGTTTTACAATGTGTTAGGATATGTTGCTTTTAAGTTTTGCAACGTAGTAGGCCCCTAATGACCCACATCTATGACGGTTATAGCGAAAATGCCTAGTTAATGGCCTGAGAACAGTCAAATCGGGTGGCTACTTAGATGCTGATTTCTCTGAATAAAAACATCAAGGAAGAAGGGACATTTGGGTCCATCATGCACAGCAGGTTAAGATAGCTTGTAGGCTGCTTTTGACATCTAATCACCTCATTTTCCTTATCTTTGCTTACCATTGAATCCTAAGTTATACAGCAGGAACATTTTCAGTGAAAACTTTTCTTTCTTTTCTCTTTAAAAACAAAAGTCTATTAACATACATCCTGCAGATATCTGGTGGAGCAGATGAAGAAAAGAGAAGGGTTTCATCTTTTGCGCGAGGTAAGTAAATATCTCAAGCATAATGAGAAAGATGAGATTTTTTCTCCCTGCCAAATTGTTGAGTACCTGTGTTTGTTTGTCTCCATGGACAGCCAGAGTTTGTGAATGTATGCTTCTGGTTTATACCACCAAGTATGAGGGGGAAGGAAGGGAATGCAGATTACCAGGACCGACTAGCAAAAGTAAGTTTCTGTATTACATCAGAGGACTACAGAAATTAGTTTTGTAACTCTTCTGTTGCACACACACATTAAGCACTGTGCATGCTTTTTAATTGTTAGAAGATATGGAAGCCATCATCTTCAAGTATTTACCACTTCTGTGCAGCACTTCTGAATCAAACAGGTAACCGTGTATGTGTGTGTGTTTTTGTTCTTAATAACAGGTAGCTCCAGTCATCAAGGAACGCATGATGAAACAAGGCACTATGATGGTGGGCTACCAACCTTTGAGAGAAAAAGTCAACTTTTTCCGCATGGTTGTTTTCTCACCGCTGGTTTCCCAGAAAGATATGGACTTCATCCTTGACGAAATCGAAAGACTGGGAAATGACTTGTAAACAAAACTTGTAAGATGTGTAACTCTTGTCTATCAAGAATTCAAGGTTACGCACAAAGCCTGCCATTAATGACACAAACTACCTAACTGTACCAACTCCTGTGGGAACTTAGACAGCTGTGATAATATAAGAGCTACTAAACTGTGAAATCTGAGGACAATGGACCAGAATATGAATTAATAAATCAACAAATAAAGAGTCCTTATTCTTGATAACTGTGAAGAAAATAAAAGAATAAAGACTTTATTTTAATTTAATTGATTTTATGGCCTTTATTTGAAACATTTCTAGTGAATTAAACAACTGTTCTGAAATCAGTTCACTTTTTTAAAAAACATTTTGCAGAGCTGGAGAATTGTCAACCCAAACATTTTTGGGGATCTATCCTTTTATATTTTACTTTTGTCCATGGTACATTTTCTGAATGTAAAGCCTTCATGTCTTTATGTCACCTGGTCCCTCGTATTTGCTTTCATAACTCTAGGGCTGCAACTGGTGATTATTTTCATTAATGTTTTGTTCTATAAAACATCAGAAAACAGTGAAAAATGCCCATCACACTTTCCAGTGTCCAAGGTGATAGCTTGAAATGTCTTGGTTTGTCTGACCAACAGTCTAAACCTTAAGGAATCAACAGGATAAAACATCACCAAAGCAGACAATGTGGATATGTAAACAATATAAAATCCACAGTGGCTGCAGCATGGATATATAATAACAACTGGATACCGGACGCCAAGATGGCGCCTATTCAGTCCAATAAGAATTGCTTGCCTGGCGCCGAGCAACATGGCAAACTGCAGCCCAACAGGCAACAACAGCTGTCAGTGTGTCAGTGTGCTGACTTAACTATGACTTGCCCAAAACTGCATGTGATTATCTTAAAGTGGGCATGTCTGTAAAGGGGAGACTCGTGGGTACCCATAGAATCCATTTTCATTCACATATCTTGAGGTCAGAGGTCAAGGGACCCCTTTGAAAATGGCAATGCCAGTTTTTCCTCGTCAAAATTCAGCATAAGTTTAGAGCGTTATTTAGAATCCTTTGCAACAAGCTAGTATGTCATGGTTTGTACCAATGGATTGTAGCTTTAAAACTGAGCCCGCTACAACCAAAAATCACAAGTTGTGTTATTAGTGGCATTAAAACGCTTTTTTGACTTTTTCTTTACTCTGTTACGGATACCACTTGAAATGTATCGAAGTACTATTCTTTGATAAATAGTATTTAAAGGGACTGTTTGTAACTTCTTACACGTATAAATCAATCCAGGTCAGCGTCCCATGCGCGCTCGCATGTTCAGACAAGACTCCAACACAAACTACACGGAAGCACCAAAACCGCAAAGTTGTATCTAGTGAAGCCTGTCTGTTAAACAGTGTTGGCCTTTACTCTGTTATGTCATGGATGCCACTTGAAATGTATCAAAGTACTATTCTTTGATAAATAGTACTTAAAGGGACTATTTGTAACTTTCAGAAATGCTTCTTAACAGCGACACCTGTGGCCGTGAAATCAACGAAAGTCAGCGTCGGGCTCGCGCTTGCTCGCTCTCAATATACCTGAACGAGCATCACTCAAAACAGTGAGGCGACACAAGTCAGCTAAAACCACAATATCACTCTATATTTCAGCTGCTTGGCAGTAATGTTAGCTGACCAGACGAAGGTCTCTCCATGAACATGATTTAGATTTGATCCTAGTGTTGGCTTTTCCTGCCTAAGTGCAGGCTGAGGCAGCGGGGCTCTGCAGCGGAGCTCTGCAGCATGTCTCCTCTGCTCTCTCCGGCCGCAGCCGGAGAGCAGAGGTGACACCGGCACCCGGTCGGTAACGAGAAGACAACGTAAATCTCTGTAGAGCTCCGTTACTTCACAAGACACGGGAAACCTCTGTTGGTCTGGAGGAGCTGCAGCAGTTATTTCTGCACAAACGTCCCCTGTACATTCACTAGATATTCTCAGAGCTAAACTAACTCTTCTGCAGTGTGGAGTGAGCGCGCGTTCACGTCTAGAGGTGGAGCGAGCTGAGAACGCGCGCTCTGTCTGAGTGAAGGCGAGCAGGCAGAGGAGGAGGGTACAGCGGCTACATGCGAACGCGCATATGCGAGCGCGCATGTGTGACGACCCGCTACATTTATGCGCGTACAAAGTTACAAATAGTCCCTTTAAGTAAAAGTAAAACTACAGATTAAAAAAAGTACAAGTACGCATTGGTCATTTTAAACAATTATTGCCATGTAAAATAAAGGCATTTTAATTTTTTGTTCAAACACTACAGTGTGCTTTGGATTATTTTTGAGGGAGACTTGCATTTTGTACTTTTTTCCACCCATGCAATGAGCCCTTCACAAGACTGAACTAGCTGCCTATTATGTTTCTGTCTCACTCATCCATTGGGGGTCTCAGTCCCCTCACAGCGATGGCAGCAAATGTGTGTCGCTTTAGCGTCAATCACGTGTATTCTCCGAGCTAAACTAACTCTTCTGCAGTGTGGAGTGAGCGCACGTTCACGTCTAGAGGTGGAGCGAGCTGAGAACGCGCCCTCTGTCTGAGTGAAGGCGAGCAGGCAGAGGAGGAGGGTACAGCGGCTACATGCGAGCGCGCATGTGTGACGACCCGCTACATTTATGCGCGTACAAAGTTACAAATAGTCCCTTTAAGTAAAAGTAAAACTACAGATTAAAAAAAGTACAAGTTGGTCGCAACGCATTGGTCATTTTAAACAATTATTGCCATGTAAAATAAAGGCATTTTAATTTTTTGTTCAAACACTACAGTGTGCTTTGGATTATTTTTGAGGGAGACTTGCATTTTGTACTTTTTTCCACCCATGCAATGAGCCCTTCACAAGACTGAACTAGCTGTGGATTATGTTTCTGTCCCACTCATCCATTGGGGGTCTCAGTCAGTCCCCTCACAGCGATGGCCGGCAACGTGTGTCGCTTTAGCTCCAGTCACGTGGCAGAGCGTGCGGCCAATCCCCGCTCGCTCCGGGGGAGCACTTCCGGTGTCGTTTCCTGTCAGTGTTTGTAAACTGAGGAAAAAAATTGGAAGTGCGACAAGAAATAAAACCTACAAAACTCTTAAAAATCAAAAGGTAAGCAGTCGCTTTTCTCACGGTATCTGACTCGCTGCTCTGTAAAGGTTTTATCATCAGCTAGGTGTGTGTTAGTAGCGGCTGTAGCCGGCGAGGGAGGCGCTATTTAACGGTCTGCGCTGAGCCCCGCACCGCCCCGCACCGCACCGCACCGCCCCGCACCCTGCCGGGCTGTTGTTGTGTTGTCTGGTGGCGGAGGGGTGGAGGTGGAGGAGGAGGAGGAGGGTTCACTCATACAAGAGTTGTACCAGAAACCAACTACTGTCTGGCTAGCAGGCTAGCCTTCTCTGTTTCATTCAGCAGAGACTCTCAGCATGCTGGTAAACCTACAGTCCTAATAACGAACACACTGCCTCCCCAGTGGATGTAACATCAGTCCCGTGTCATTAATAAAGCTCGTTTTGATCAGAGATGGTCGCTTTTCCATCGTTTTTGAGGATGAGTCGCTAGCTCGATCTCTTGTGCTCAAATGCACCATTTTTATTAACCAGTCATTTGTTTTTGCAAGACATACTACTTACAGATTTTCAACTTGAAGATAAATAGATTTAATAACATGTTCCACTAAAGTGATGAATATAGGATAGCAGTGTTTGTTTACTATCAACACTTTAATTAATGCATGGTCTGTATCTGCTACATCATTTTCATTCACAGCCTATTTGATGTAAATTTATAACACAGAAAACTGCAATAATCATAATGCTCCCTCTGGCATATTAGTCAATTAGGAGTTATGTGCATTGTGCTCAAATGCACCATTTTTATTATCCAGTTTTTGTTTTTGCAAGATCATAAAACAAGAGATCATTTTCAACTTGAATTTAAATAGATTTAATAACATGTTCCACTAAAGTGATGAATATAGGATAGCAGTGTTTGTTTACTATCAACACTTTAATTAATGCATGGTCTGTATCTGCTACATCATTTTCATTCACAGCCTATTTGATGTCAATTTAACACATAAAACTGCAATAATCATAATGCTCCCTATGGCATATTAGTCAGTTAGGAGTTATGTGCATTGTGGGTTTATGTTAAACTGCCTTGCTGCCAGGGAAGTAATGTGTTTTTATCAAATTATCTGCTTTCATATGACAAGGATTTAACCATTCCCCACTGAATTTGGGGCCATTATCTTTAATTTAAAGGGCCTTTTTAGTTTTGTACTTGTGCTACATGTTTTGAGAGACAGTTGTTTTTTTCTACCATATTTCTATTGGCAAATTTACAAAGTTTTTGATGGAATCTAAACGCTAAACTCTAACCAAGAGTTATTCCTATTTTCCAAATTCATTGTAAGGTGCAGATCTAGCAGCTTACACAACTGTTCCTGTTTGTTGTTGTTATACATTTAACACAACCAGTCACACTAAGCATCAAAAATTGCTATCCCACATACTAAAGGATGAAATAAGTACTGAATGTGTCTCAGTCTCTAGTTCAGTAACTGCTCAAGAAGTCATATTTAAATCCTAAAATCATTCATGTGCACGAAATGTTCAACCGTTTTAAAAAATAATCAAAGTATCAAACATCACTGACTGGAGGTAATACAACTTTTTCTTTTCAGAATAGGGCAAACATGAAAGACTAGGAAAAAGTCCCATCCAAATGCCTGTTGTGTGTTACAAATGTATACACAATCTATTAGTTATTTTTACACTATACCTTTTAATTCCAAGGACATATGTGTGTTGTGTTCAGTCATTATCACGCAATGCTTTAGAATTGCACCACAGGTCACTGAGTACAAATGTTTATGGCATCTGCAATCTTAATAACAGATTTCATTGCATGCAATCCAGTATAATGATTAGCTGGCTACTGAACTGTTTGACACCTTAATGATTCATTAATTGGTTTGTGCTATAAAATATGACAAAAAAACAATATAACTTTCTTAGATGTAGACTTATTTAAGCCACTATGTGCATGAATATGCTTTGAAGCGTCAGCCCCACAGATATATTATGACAAACTAGCTTCCCTCAGTTTAGAAAACATCACATCGTTGCTTATATTCCATTTTAAGATGCCCATATTAAATTTAATTTAAAGGTTTAGATACTTGTCTTTCATATATTTCAGTATTAGGCTACCTCATGTATGAAGCATTTGTTTGATTAATGTATCATATGTACACAGATGTATGTTTTTCTTTTTGACTGCTTTCATTTTTCCCATTTGATGTCATTATTTTTCTCAATCTGACTGTTGTGCTTTTTCTCAACCATGGACACGTGGCATGCACCAAACCATTGGGGCTTTCTTGCCTTATAAACTGCACATATGAATGCTGCTGGACCTAAATTTCTGGTTATAAATCCAGATTTGGTGATTTGTGAAATTTTACTAGATTGGTCTGGTTAACCAGCATGTCAAAATGTTAGCCTTATGTTGTCATGCCTCTACTTTCAGGCTTTGGCCCCTGATGATTTGGGTGGGTGGTGGTGGTCTCTTCTGTTGCCCCTCATCCTAAGTGAAGCCCCCTCTGTTCCCCCAAACACACACGCATTCAAACCACGGCGATGACACACCATTCTAACAACTCTGTTCGAGACCATATGAAATGGGTCAGTGGAAGTCTCTTCATCTCCAGAATCACCATCATGTTTTTAGTTTGTATTCCCAACCCTGATGCCAGTGCATTTCTCTGTTCCTCCCATTACTCAACTCCCTCTCCTCCTTCCCCTGACTCCTCGTCTCTGTGAGGAGTCCTGCGGCCAAACCCCTCTTTCTGCTCTGACATGTTGTTTGTGTTGCCAGGCTGGGTTGCTGGGCTGCGAGGCGGTGCTGTCCAGCATGGCCCTGATGCAAGCCAACAACATCCCAGGCCAGAAGAGGATGATGTCACCCTTGGGTCAAGGGCACAGGGCCAGTCCTGAGAGCCACCAAACCCACTCGCAGCACAGCCACAACCACCATGGACACCAGGTCCACCATGGACAACCCCACCACAGCCACATGGGCCATCCTTCAACCGGGAGCTGTCCACCCCTGGTAAGAGAGAGAAAAACTGGGCACGGTCACCCAGAAAGCCCCTTAAAGCTGTTATTTCTAACTCTGTTTAACATTGAAGTTGTTAATAGACAGATCTATGGCAGTAAAAATAAACTTAACTAAACTTAAAACTCAGACTGAAAACAGGCAGCTCTAACTCTGTGGTGAGTATTCGAGTATTCAACAAAGCCGTGTAATAAAAAAACATTTATTCAATGTTTATATACTGCCTATAAATTCTAAAAGGGGTTAAGGTGTTACCCTGTATATATAGCTATGTATTTTCTGCTTGATTGAAAGCTAGCATGCAGTGCAGTTTACGTATAAGCCTTCCTTTCTCTGAAAGCTGATCCGAAAAGACGGTGATTATCACTCATCAAGAATGATGGATGGAAAGGACATGCAGGCAAACCAGAATATGCAACCCAAGAAGAAGCACAAAAAATCAAGTTCATCCAGCAAAGTGAAAGTGGAGGTGAGGGTAGTTACATGCAAAAGTGCAAAGAAATACTCCTGATGTTCAGTGTCACTTTCAACTAATGTTGTTATTGTTGTTGTTAGCATTTAATGCCACAAATGGATATGGACGATGACAGTTCCCTGAAAGTCCAGAAGAACTTCATCTGCGACCACTGCTATGGAGCTTTCCGGAGTAGCTACCACCTCAAGCGACACATACTCACACATACAGGTGAGAACTCACAGCTCACGTCTTCAATGTGTCTCACTCCTTTGCATTTAGTGGTTAGATATGGGAAACAGGGTGGTGTAATGAGTCCACTATTCAGTCAGTGGACCACCCTTCTGAAGCTTCATCTGCTTGGATTAAACTACAAAAAAAAGACAGACTCAAACCATCTTAAATAATTTTAAGAACTAAACTGGGCATGTACAATTGTTTTGATGCAAAGAATGCATATTTTAAATTTGTTATAATGCCTTATATGAATTCGTACCTGTCCTTACTTTTCTTCGTTTTCTGAATTTTGGTCCTGTTAGTCCATGTACCGTAAATTTTGCTGCTCTTTGGCCAGGACTCTCAAAACAAGAGATTATAGTTACTAATTCATTTTTAAAAGTATCTTGCATCCAGTGAAATATGCCGCGAGTATTGATATATACTTCTAAATGATCGGCATGTGTTGTTCACAGGAGAGAAGCCATTTGCTTGTGACGCGTGCGATATGCGGTTCATTCAGCGCTACCACCTGGACAGACACAAGAGGGTGCACAGCGGAGAGAAGCCGTACCAGTGTGACCGCTGCCATCAGGTTAGTTAGCCGTTGTTTCAGTATAGCCTATATGCTTTACATGTACTTTTAGGTTTCTGTATATTATTCAGGATCTTACAGCATTAAACAAAATCCATCTGTCTTAGCGGTGTCAGTAGCATTGTTCTGCTAACTTTGACTGAAACACGTCTTTCTTTGCCTCCAGAACTTCTCGCGGACAGACCGGCTGCTGAGACACCGACGGCTATGTACAGTCGGGATGAGCAAAGAGGAAAACCAGTACTCACAGGACCAATCTGCCCATCCAGCCTCCTGGAGCCCCCTACAGCCTTCCAACAACCGTCTGACTGTCTGACCCTCCGTTTTCCCACAGAGACCCTACAGACAGCAGTCTATCGCTCAGCAACGTCACACGTTGGAGCTCAACAGTACTGTAACCTGAAAACAGCCTCGCTTAAAACACAAACAAACTTTACTTTGCTCCCGCCAGCTCTATCACAGAGCTTGAAAATGGATTTTTGTACTTTTTTAATCTACTGTTCCATCCACGACACCGACAAAAGGGGACGGACTAATCCCAGATCTTGGACAACAGGTCTTGGTGTTATGGCAATAACTGAATGGAAAAAGGCACACGTCTCCTTTTATCTGAAAGGTTGCAGGCTTCTTCTTTTTTTGTTGCTGCCGAGGGATCACAAATATTTTTGACTGTCAATGTATCGTGCAGCTTATTTTAGTATCCTGTTGACCTGCAATCAACCCGAGTGTTGCCCTCTACTACATATTGACTAAAGGACGAACACAAAGAACCGTGTAGCTTTTTAGTGTTCAAGTTCTTCTCATTTTGCGTTCCTAATGCTACTAATCGAGTACCGGCTGCTGCTCAGACGTGAAAGGTCACAGCAGACTCGTGGTCCTATCCAATAATGGAGGTGTTGCGTGCGTAACATATCTGAAATTCATTTTGATGTTATTTTTGATAACAACAATCTAAACATGAATGGGGCTTATTACAGAGCAAAATCTGGTAACCCATTTTCACTTCATGTAGAAGATCAACTTTTTTCCCGACACACAAGTCTTAAATTGATTTAAAATAATATCTTGCCTGCTACTCGGCCAGCTGTTAAACTGAAATACAGGTGCAACTAGTGTTGTCTCGATACTGGAACGTCTAACTTCAATACAATACCTTGAAAAATACCGATATTCAATACCATTTTCGATACAGTGGAGAAATTGTCACATTGAAGGCATACAATTTTAGATTTTTATTAAAAGATAAATAGTGGTGTGTGTGTGTCAACTCGCTGTCGGAGAGAAGAGGGAGCCGTTTCAAACCGTTTCAAATATTCAGTATCGATTTATTAAATTATTTTCGACAACACTAGGTGCAACCCTGTTGGTGATGTGTACAAACAGTTTGAAAAAACACTAAAGGTTAACTAGATGCTCCTGAAATGTAAAATGTTCAACTAATGTTGGTATTAGTTAAGTTGTGTAGCGACTGTTGGCTCCCATATTCACTGTTCTACCTTGTTTTAAAGGGGTTTTGTCCTGTCTGTTGAAATACAGTAGAAAGCTGACAGGTTTTGTAGGAAGAGCCCAGATGTTTTGATGCTCTTGAACAAACTTAGTGATTTTTTTTTTTTTTATATATAATGACTGGATGTAGGAATCGCCTATCTGTTGAAGAAATTAAGGTGCTTCTGTAATAACCCTCGCGATATAAATGCATTGTGTTTATTGTCTCTCTGTTCCTAGAAACCACTGTTTTTTCCTGCTCAGCGTTAATAGATTTTGTCTGACTTTGAAAGACATCCGTCCTTTCAAAAGTGTTTTGCAAAGTGAGGCTGAAATCCTGAGGTTCACCTGAAAGATGATCAAAACTAATCCAAGGCGTAAAATCATTTTCACCGGAGGTACTGGCGAAATTAGGTGCAAACTGTTGAAAGTATAATTTGGTTCATTCAGATTTCGAGAGCTCTCCTACGTCTTGACCTGACTGAATGTGATCTGAATATAGTGCCATGTCATTCCATCTCCAGTTTAACCATCTTCAATGAAGATGATGAGCAGTGGACAGGGGGAATATAAAGGTCCACGTGGCGTTTTGTACGATGATTACCTACATTATATTATGTTCAGGCCTCTGTGTGAAGACATGAGACTGTAAACACTGGACTGAAGATGTTAGCTCTATTGTAGAGGATTGTATTGTAGACTGGTACTTCTGTTGCTGTCAGACTTTTAGATTATGTGAAAGGAATTTGGGGCCCGACACCGACTTGTCTACTTTTTATGAAGTTAATATATATTTAAATTGTATTAGGGGTAGAGAATAGTATGTATGGGACCTACACTTCAACAGAAAATCAAAGTATTTACAAAGTTATAATCTTTAGTCTGATGATTTCTTATGACAACTGAAAATGGAACGTCATCCTTCAACTTGCTATTAGGAGTCAAATAAAAGCTGCCACTCTTGCTTTTTTGTTTTTTAGTATAGCAGCCATGATTAGTCAGCATATTTTTTTCTTTTGCATGTATTTGTTGGAGGATCTTGTATAAATTTTGTTTTGGTAAAGAGATTTTTTTTTTAATATGTGAGCCCCACCTTATTTGTCATTTCAGGGCTGAAGTGAAATCGGTTTTGACTCAAGTCAATCATACTGTAGTGAACGGAGTTTTAGGGCCCCAAGTCTCAATAAAGCTGTTACACTTTTTAAACAATTGCATGTTGTTCACATTTTCTGCAACACTGGTTCTTAAGTGATTTTCCAGATTTCCCCATTAACGAATCATTGTGACCTATTTTAGTTGTCTTCCACTTAGTTCAACACAATATGAGAAATTTAATTACTCGTCTTCAAATGACACATTTCTTACTGAATCTTTCAGACTAGAAAGACTGCAAAACATTTCAGAAATATGTAATGCACAAATCTTGTCAGCAGATGGCATCCATGACCACATGAGGGACCATATTCTCTATAGCATATGAAGAAACACTTCAAATGTTCTCCCATATTGGTGGTAAATTATCACAAAATACTCTGGGTAAGGATTTAACATGAATGGATAAAAGCAGATAGTCCTCACTTTGTATGAAGGTTAATAACCTGTTGTTTAAATAATTAAAAAACATTGTTGTTACTTATAGATGGGTCTCGGGAGGCAGGTGTGTTCAATGCCAAAAGGGGAATCAACTCCTGTGACCGTATTCATTTGGCTTGAATACAAAGTTTTGGCCAGAAGACCATCAAACTATGAGTCTACCAAAAACATCACATTTAATACAACGTTTGTTCCCAACCTTTGGGTCCCGAGCCCCACTAGGGGTCGCCAAAGCTTCTTGATTTTAAGGGGTGTAGGACAACTTTTTTTTTAAATATACAGTTGCCTACATCTCAGCATTTCATTAATTTCTGTGAAGAATACTAAATGAAATTGTTATTTTTAAAGTTTGGATTATTATTTAAGATATAAACAGGATAAGGGCACAGTGAAGACCTGAACACAAGCTAGATTCACTCTGCTAAACAGCCTCGTCCTACATTAGAAAGGTACGCAGTTAAAACAACCAAAGAGATAAAAGAGCAATGACCAAGCCTCTGGGAAAAGAAAACACTGATTTTGTCAAAAAAAAAAAAGAAGTCTTTTTAGTATGAATGATTCGTCAAAATTAAAAAAAAACTAAAAACAATACACAATACAGAAAATTGTATAAAACGTCCCTAAAATTAACAGGAAGAACTCATATCTGATGTAATATTCACAGGAAATAATCTGCTCAGAATTCATCCAAATTGCTCGTTTTACACAAACTTCCTGCAGTTATTGCAGTCATTATTTGGGTTAATTGTACAGTTTATCAGTTGTTCTGTACTGTTATTGTTATGCAGTGAATATAATATGAAATATTCATAAATGTGCCACTTAGTCAGGGGTTGTCAGTTTACTAATTGATAGAAAAAGGTCCCCTAAATAAAAAAGGTTGGGAACCACTGATATACACAATAAATCATCATAAACTGTATGACATGAAGGCATTTACTCTTTTCTTTTAAATGAGGCTGCAAATTGAATTTGTTGATTGACACAAATAAAGACAAATCTCCTTGAACCACAGCCCAGAGTCTTAAAACTGAGTCCCTTTTTTTCTGACCATTGTTCAACAAAACAATTCCAATATGAAGCAAATCCTCACATTTAAAAAGCTAACACTTGTCTTTCGGTTGATGAGAGAAACAATTAATTGCTAATGGAAATAGGCAGTGATTAATTCTCTTTTTATCACCCTCATTAAAGCTGAAGTAGGCGAGATTAGGGCAAATATGATTAAAAAAAAGGTTATTTTTATAAAATTGTCGCTATATCGTGACAGTAGTTCATGAAACAGGTAACCTGAAAAAAATCATGTGTCTCTGTGTCCTCTGGTGCTCCTAACGGCATCTGCAAGATTTCACAGACCCGAGGCAAACAAGCAGTAAGAGCTGAACTGAGGTCTGCTGTCTATGAGAGCCGGCTGTCAATCACTCGCGAACTCCGACCAAACGGTCAAACTAAGCAGCGCTGATCAAATATGAATCAATATTATGTTACGTTAATGCCTATTTCTCACCTCAAATGTTTTCAGAATCATCTTGTAGTGTACTGTTTAGCTGTATAATGAGAAAGTTTGTGACGCCGCCGCCATTGTGAAATCTGGTGAAGGAACGCCAAATTCCAGTCACATGACCGGAGCACAGCCAATAGGAACGCTCTTTCAATGAAATGACCTGTGATTGGTCAAAGTTTCCCGTCACAGGCTAGATTTTGTTAAAGCGTGAAAACAGAGCCATGAAGAGGTGCAGAAGTCTAGTTTTCTCTCAGAACACTTGAATGACAATATGCTGAAAGGTTATTATGGAACTTTTGCCCAATGATGCCAAAAATATACTGCCTACTGCCACTTTAATCAACTAGCACAACTACACATTGCAATACAATTTTATAATTTCTAGTTGGTTTCTACAAAGCCTTGTCTGCACCACAAGAGGGAGGTGTATCCCAAGCTACCGTCTGTTCACAATCTTCCTTCCTTCCTTGAGACGGTAAGAAACAGACGGTACTTTCACTGAGCAAAGCCAAGTGCTCTGTAGTTTTCTGGGGCTTTTTTTTTTTATTCATCGTTAAAGCCGAGACAACCGATGATCAATCATATCTGATGTTGCATTCCACTACTTGGAACTTGCAAATAAATGTTAAAGTAGTTTAGGCCAATGGTTTTCAAAGTGGGGTTCGGGGCTCCCCAGGGGTCCTTGAGGGGGTCCCCAGAAAAAAGGAGAAAAATGATTTTCACTATAATTCCATCCATAAGTAACACAATGCCAGAATGTATGACTATTTTTGATCATGGGCTTCACTTACTGTAATAAAAAGAAATATCCTATGAGATGGGGGACCCTGTAACAAAATCATATCAAAAGGGGGTCTGTGGTCTAATTCATGTCAGTTTAAGGGTCCTTGATGTGAAAACGTTTGGGAACCACTGGTTTAGGTCAAAACAGTCACATTTTATGAGTTTGCAAATCCAATTTGATTACAAATCTTGCTAAAACAATATACACAGCAGTCAGTCCTGTTTAAAGAAATACGATTTGTTACAGATGTTGCTGGTAAGAGGTATTATTGTCACACTGGGTGTGATGATAGCTGATACCCACATTCTTCAGAGAGGCGGGAAGAATTTCTTCAAGTACATTGCCCCGTCATTCCGTCTGCGTAGGTATTGCCACATCAGTCGTACTTTAGGCAGATCATACCCTTTAGCACCTTCCTTTTTGCTATTGACCAGTTCCTTAATTAAAGCATTAGGATAGGCAGGATGAGATCAGCCTGAAGGCTGCTGGGAGTGTGCGCCTTCCCCCATGGGAGACATCCCCTCCCTCTGCAGCCTGATTTACAGCACCCACAGGCCCCTGGCACTTAACAATGGACCTCCTTAAGTGAGGTAGATGGGGAGGCGACCAGAGACGGGGAGATAACACTCCATCTTCATACACAAAGTGCTGAAATCATCTAGGTTCGAAATCATCTCTGCGAGACAGACTGATCATGGAGTCGGTCCAGAGGTAAAGTGTGGGAGTGCTGCCTTGTGCTCAGTCTGGCTCACTCCATCAGGGAGTGTTTAAGAGTGATAGCCAGCTCACCTCTCCTGTCAGAGGGATGATAAAAAAAGAGGTCCTCCAAACAGAAATTTTCCCCAACAACCAGTAAATCTCAGCCAACTGTGCATACTGAGTTCTGTAAACATGTGGGTGGTTCAGAGGTTTACAAAAACAAGCGGTTCGGCAGCAGAAACATTCTGTCTCCAACAAATGTTTGGATGCCCCCTGATCAAATACATCACAGGCTCACGGCGAATGATTGAAACCCTCCCAACAATGGCTCCTGCTATCTGCCTCTCCCCGAGGTGTGGGAGAGCCTTTTCATCTCAGGCTTTGATTAATAAAGGAACCGCTGGTTGGTTGAAAGCAGCGATCTCTCCCCCTCCCTCCACCCCCCCCACCTATAACATCCATCATGCCTGTGACAGCCCACCTCTCTGTGTTAATTAGCGGTGATATTTAAGCTGTCTGAGGTGTTCCATGGCCGTCAGCGTGGTGGTGCTGCTCATCATTAAAATTTCAATTCCTCTGTCCGGGTTACTCCCATTTCTCTGGACACCTCGGTGAACACGTCCTCAAACATTCACACAGAGGAACGGGGCCGAGTGTTCACTGCAAGACGACAATAAATTAGATTACCACGACTGTTTTTCTCTAAATGAAAAATGTGAAGAATCTGAAATTAAATGTGAACATAACCCAGTTGGGGCACTCACTGTTTTTTCTACATACATTTTAACGTTAACCCAACTGTGTCAGAATAAATGTAAAAACATCAATTTGACTTATCACACTTGCTCAGTGACTATTTGATATTATATGAGGAGAATTTGCCATAAATCTAAAGTTCTCGTCAAACAAAGAGCAGTGAAAGTGTGAACGCATTACTTATTAATGATTACCAAATATTGTAATATTCTCTAATACTGGGGGCTATTATTCAGAAATAAATTATGGATGTAGCTGAATCCTGGACTGCCTTATAACCAAAAGGCATCCTGCACCAGTAGGAGAATTTTTAGCAGTATAAAATTAAAGAATAGCTGGGTTAAGTGAAGGGCGTCTTAGCCAGCGGCAGCCATTCCACACCAATCTGAGAAGGACAAAATGGCCTCCAAAGTGTGTACAAAGTTGGTGTATACACAAAGTCCATAGGGTGCCAGGGTTTTACTGTTAGCGTTGCCAAAATCTAGTAAATGTATGGAAATTACCGACGGGATGTCTGCCAGCCACCTGCCTCACAAAACATCTCTGACGGGGACTATCATGCTTCAAACTGTCCCATATTCAGATGTGTGCCACTACTTTTCTAATTAGTGTAACTCAACAAGATTAATTATCCTCCGCTTATCATTCCCAGTACTACAAACTGTATCACAGAGGAGAAGAGAAGCGAAAGCCATCACCCGTGTGGCTGGTAACAAGGGAAAAGCTAAAAAGTTCGGCCTACTTGCGTGTTTTGATATTTTTCAAATCATGAATATTCATACATGAAAATTAATCTCCAGTCGAGTCAAAACAACCTGAATCTTTAAAATTAACTTTTTGCAATTTGGCTCAATCTCACGTACGGAGTGAAGCCGGAGAGATTTGAGAGAGAGAGGGAGAAAAACTGGAACTGATTACGGGAAAGCAGAGGCACAAAAAAGGCTGAAACCTTTTGATTATTTGACCAGAGGTGGCTTTTGACCAAAGCACAGGTGTAAATAGTTAACACAGTCTCACGGCAGTTTGTGAAATATTCACCAAATTTAATCTATTTGATACATAGACACAAATTTCCCTTTTTTTTGTGACGCTCCACATATTTTTTGTGTGTTTTAAGCAACACGTGTCAATTTACGCTCCAGTCCTTTCAAAATAAAACTACTTATTTTAGTTTAAGTTTAGGAAAAGATTGACTTGGTTAGGTTTAGGCAACAAAACTACTTAGTTAGGTTTAGGAAAAGATTGTGGTTTGGGTTGAAAGAACTCCGCAAGTGCCATAACTTAAGTACGTAAGTTATGTGACAAATAAATCAACGTTGCCTTCTGGTTTCACACGGGACACGAACAGCAGTCTCCTGTGCAAAAGTCTGGTGATTTTGGACCCACCCATCCACCCTAACCTCCTCTATACACGGCGTTCGCCGCTCCTTATACTTCCCAGTCCACAATTCCAAGGATTACATAAGAATTTATTTTGTGCTGACCATCATGAAAAAAAGGGATATTCATGTCTATGTAAACAAATCAATACATTAAATTTTGGGACTATTTCACAAACTGCTGTGCGACTGGGCTGAAATAATAAATGAACGAGGGCTGAATTGCTTCAGTTTCAGGGTGTGCACATATCCGAGTTTCTAATGTGCAACACCGCACTGGACTGCCAGTCCTCAGTTCAAACAATCACTAAATCTTCTGCCTCAATTAGAACAAATGTTAGTAAAACACAGCACTCCCAGTATGACGGCCTCCTGCTCTACCATGTACACCTCTGCTAAGGGTCTGCAGTAAGCAGATATATTTACTAAGATCAAGTTCAGTTGTGCAGGACCTTGTTGCTGAGATTTATTTGGCCA
Source organism: Sebastes umbrosus (assembly GCF_015220745.1). Lineage (NCBI taxonomy): Eukaryota > Metazoa > Chordata > Actinopteri > Perciformes > Sebastidae > Sebastes > Sebastes umbrosus. The sequence continues at coordinate 22,016,467 of NC_051274.1, forward strand.
AACAGAGTAATCCACATTCCCCTTGACAGGATGGACACCCCGGCGCCCTGTCGACTGTGTAAGAATCACTTTCCAACAGAGGTGCGTTAAGCCTCGACAGATACATTAACATGCCTTGGCCTTACGCCTCCCTATTAATCTACAGCTGGTTGGGACACGTTTGGACTGAGTTGCTTCTCCGGGGAACAACCAACCAGCCACAACAAGAGGCCGTATCTGGGCTTCAGAAGTGCTGGATGATCACTGCACTGTGGAAAGTCATATTTATCTGGGAAGCCACGACCTCTATGTTCCATAAACCAGAAACACATTTGATAAGTATCGGGAGAGATGAAATAGAAACCACACATTTCTTCTCTAGTTTAAATGTATCAGAATATACATTTTACATGACCTCACAGCTGCAGATTTGGTAAACGATGAAGCTAACGATGTCAATTTGCCGGTCCAAAAGATATCCCAATTATATATTAAAGGTGCTATTGATGACATTGTAACATTCAGCCACTAGATGTAGCATACGCCCTCCCCTGTTCCATTGCATTCACTTCACAACAAGTTGTTGCCAGGCACTGACCGTCAATCTCAGCCATTTATCCGTTTTTTCCAAACTAACTGACGACACGGAGATAACACGTGATACCAACATTATTACACTATTTGCTCAAAAGCCCGGTTAGAAGTGGGAATTAAATGTCAGATATATTCCATAGAGATAAACAAAACATTAATTTAGGACACGCCAACATTTTTTTAATTATTATTTCACAATCATAATATTTTTTTTTCAGGAAAAGCCATACTTTTATCTGGCACCTTTCTAAAGGCTCTCTGGATGTATTATTTTAGATTATTTTATTTTATAGGACTCGGTCAAAACCGAGTATATGGCTGGACAGTGTATGGTCAGTCTGTGAATTTGTGGCTAAATTGTTTTACAAATAGTCAGTGGTCATGTCCATAATGTTAAATCCAGCAGTACATGGCCACCAAGTCTCATTTGCATAAAGGACTGTTCCCCGCCTTTTCATTTTGAAAGAGCAACGGCCAATGAGGAAACTCCAACACTCAGCCGACCAATCGTGTAACTTCATCACTGTCATTCACTCACTCAGTGACAGACTTTTGAGTTTGTAGGGCTGAACCTCTGCGGTCCTGCCAAAAAAAATATTTGTCTACCAAAAACATTTTTATCAATAAGACCTTTAAGGGTGCAGTGTGTAGGATCTGGCGGCACCTAGCGGTGAGGTTGCAAATTGCAACCAACTTAAACTTCACCCATGTGCCAAGCGTATAGGAGAATATGGTGGCCGATGCAAAAACGTGAATGGTCCTGTCCAGTGTTGGGTTAGTCCGTCAGTTCTGGGCTAATGTAGAAACATGGCGCTCGGCTCCCTGAAGAGGACCCGTTCCGTATGTAGATACAAACGACTCATTCTGAGGTAATGAAAACACAACGATTCTTATTTTCAGGTGATTATACACTAAAGAAAACATACTTATAAATATTATATTCCATTTCCGCCAATGGATCCCCCTAAATGCTACACTGTTCCTTTAGACAGTTTACAAAGGTTTACAAATAGGGCATGGTTCAACAGAAAAGACCTCAATGAAACAGTTAACTCCATACAGGTATATTTGTCTCAACCTCTTCAAACACACCGCCAAACTATCCATCATTGCGCTGAGTTCAGAGGGATCATGTCTCTTAAAGATGTAAAACCTGTTTTCTTTCTCTTACATGGCACATTGTCAGAGGGCATGTGTGTAACCCCGAGTTATCAAGTTCATGAGAAGGTCTCTGATGAAATTATGCAATCCCACTTGACAAGGCAAGTCCAGGGCTTTCCTCTGTCTCTTTATTTTCCGACAATTTTCCACTTGAGCAGACGACCTCAAGTGTGAAGTGAAAGAGTAAAGAGAGGGATTTGATATCCAAGGGAAACGGAGCATGAATTCACCAGGGGTTGATAGACGGGGCAGGGGCAGCCATGCTTTTTACCCTTAGAGATTTCCATGGGTCAAGGCTGTTACAGGGCCGCGCTCTCGCTCCTCTTGATCTTGTCAGGATAAACTGTCAGGCTGATGAAGAGATAGGCTGCAGATAGATGATGGCGTTGCACGAACGCCAGGGCTGCGGTGAGCAGATACAGTAGTCAGACCCCAAAGTGACTTTGGCAGTTTGCTGCTGTTGATCAGCTATGAGATATATGCGTGATTTACTCAGTCGCTTAGGATCTTCTGACCCCGAAGTCAAGCAAAAACCTGTTGAACATTAGAGATGTGGAATGAGAGAAGAGAAGAAGACAAATGCACATTCCCATGCAGGTAGAAAAATCGGAGGCAAGATGTGACTGGATGCATGCAGACGTGCACAATCACACATTTTCCATTCCTCTCTCTTCGCAACACAACTGGATGTCTGTCTTTGGCATTAGCGGAGTATTTTGTGAACTATTCAAAGCATTTTTGGAAAGACACCCAGTATTTTATCCTATCACACATTTCTCTGTTCTCCCTCTTTGCTCACAAGAAGGTCTCTTCTCCTCTCATGACGTCAGGACTATTATACTCCAGCGCACCTCCCTTCAGGGATAAGATTTTACGATTGCAACCTGACACCGTTTCTGTGTCCTATAAGCGACAGAGCTGTAACTCACTTCAAAGGCAGGAGGCATCAAATCACAGTGCACCCATAAATTAACCTGTCAAGCCTTGGCCAATGAGGACGCAGCGTTAAATCTCTGCTGTCACGCTGGCGGCCAATGGAAAGACGATGGCAGTAAATCTGTCAGGGGTGCGTCTGTTAACGGTGTTGTGGTGTGGTTGGGGAATCCACGGGGAGGGAGGGGAGAAAGTGAGAAAGACTAGATGACAGAGGGAGGAGGGAACAAACGGAGCTATGCAACACAAAATGCCTTTCCTTACATTCTTCGGTACTGCTACAAAACTACACACACACGCTGTAGTAAAAGAGTGGAGGGGTTGCAGAGGATTTTTTTTCCTGAGCAAAACAAGACTAAACGTGGCCAGAGAGAAAAAAGGAGAAACAGATGATATGTTTCCCTGATGGATGCTGTGGGAGTTAAATAAGCAGCAGAAACACTCATAAAGCTTTACGGCCGGCATGGCTGTGTGTGATGTTGACTGTATACAGTGAAAATGACGGATGACCCTCTTTTAGTGCTTCCTTTGCATCGTTGCAAGACCAAAAGTGTTGACCGTTTGATAACAGCGGTAACCCAGTAACCTCTGACTGTCATGACACAGCAGCACCATCAGTAGCCCGGCTATACACGCTGCCCTCTGGATTACAGGCAGGGACCAGTCGAGCCCATCCACAAACCAGATGTGCCCCAGTTGTGCAGCTTCAGAGGATGATGGAGTTGCCCCTGCGGCACAGCAAAGCCGAGCGACTGCGCTCGAGGATCCTCTTTTGCCATCTAACCACAAAGAAACACAACATGCTCCTGCCGCATCTAACCCCTACCACCTTTGACCACCGAGTATTTTCACATCCACTATCACTCTTCTAAAGCACGCTTTCAGTAAAGAGTAATGCACTGCACTGGCACAAGAGAACTGTGGGGGAAAACAGCAGAGGGAAAACACATCAGGTAGAATAGTTCCTCGATTAACAATGCCCTTGGTGGTGCACTTTCATTATCCTATCAAAGTTGAACATTTTCATGTAATAAATCTTTCAGGAATCATAAAATAACTGCTCTTGCAAAGGCAATGCGACTCCAAACCAAAGGAAAAAAGCGTTCCCTTAACAAAGCCCACAATTTTTTCACCAACCTATAACGACATCCAATAAACCAGCCACATTTGCGGTGACATTTTTATCTTACATCCCCCCCAAAAAAAAAAAAAAAATTAAACATTAGCATCAGAATTTACAGTCATCTTATGTCATTACTATGAATACTTTTTTTTTCGTCTTCAGAAACATAAACAGCGTGTTGAGTTATGGCAGAGGCAGGCAAGAGTGCAATGGTGGAGGTGTTGTTTTTGGCTGGCTTTTCCTGGAGCGGCCATGATTCTCTGTTCTATGGGAATCCATAAACAGACCCGGAGAGGGCAACTGGGGCCATAAACCACGTCAGGCTGCCGAGATGCTGCTGAGGCAAAAGGGAGCAGGCCTGGGCTCATACCTCCTCCTCTCTGCATGCACACACACACACACACAACCATATGCGCTCTGAGCAGCCTTTAATGACCTATTTCAAATGTTTACAATGGTTTTGCGGATGTGATGGTGGTTTCGTTTATTTTGAAAACGGAATAAATGCAGCCCAACAATAAAAAAATGGATGGGCTGATTTTCTGAATTAGGTCATTTTTCCGAACATTATGTTAATATCATTATGTTAAATCTATTGGATGGAAAATGTGAAAGCAGTAGAGGTAAAATGGCCTTGTTAATTTTAATACACTGGGTCATTAAACATCATGTGGGTCTTGGCCTTTGTCCCGCTCAGACAATATAATGACACTTCCTTTAATATGTTTACTGTGCTGCATCCAACATGCTGTCATTGGTTTCCCCGGTGTTGTTTCTCTTTAGCAGGGCGAGCCATTGGATGGGTGCTCAGGCCCATTGACTATGACATAAAGACTCTGTAAGCTTACAGATGATGATAATTTATTGACTCTAATTCAGTCCACTCACACACATACACACAAGAGGAAGAGGGCGACTCTTTCACTGTATGCATCGATCAATTACAAGGCTCTAGCCCACACGTCTCTGACAATTTTACTGCATGTTATGTACAGCATGTCAAGCTACGGCGTTTCAAACTGTTATACTCATGCCTGTATAATTAATATAAATTACCTCGCTGGTTTTTTATGATGGTGCAACTGTAATTAGCGGATGAAAGCAAGTCACTGCGCCCCCGATTGGTGCTGTAGGGCTATCTAGATGAAAAGTGAGGGAGGTCTGGACAGGCACCTTGGGTGGGATCTGTTTTAACCCTCTCTCTTTCCCTGCCGTGCCCTCACTGGGATCTCATCTAATCACATTTACTGCCGTCTACTTCTGCTAACCTCGTCCTCTTTAACCTTCATGTTTCCCCTCCCTCACTGTAACCACACACTGAGACAGAAGCTGTCCTCATTATGCCAGCAAACTGGTGCGATAACAGTAAACTGGTGCGATAATGGAGTCCATTTATAATGATTACCTTTCCCTTTCTTGCTGCTCTGTCTCCAGTAAGTAGCATCAACATGGCCTCCATTCATGCTATCTCTGCCGCCATAAAGAGCCACAGATTCAGGGGCTGAATCAAACTGGAGCAGAGCCAAGACAATAGGTCCACAGGTCAGAGCCAATAACAGTTTCATTGACTGCACTCCTCTCTGTTACGTGAAAACATCAACCCACATGCATGCATCCACACACACACACATTCTGTTGCCTTGTTTTGTATCAGCTGTTGTCTGCCAGCAGTTAACTGTGATTGATACACAACATGCAGAGAGCTATTTATTAGTTATTTTATGTACCGTAATGTTGAGCTGGGAACTGAAATCAATTAAGTCATTTGCCCCAGAATAACTAAAAATGTAAATTCCTTATAAAAGAAATACTCCACTAACCCTACAGTGTGTGCACAATCAATTGCAGTACCTCTGTGCCTCAGAATACCATGAATGCATTACTTAGGGGTGTTTTCTGTCCTACGTGTTTGTGATTGAGATAAGCGGCTCCCATCAAATTTCACTGAGGGTGCACTAAACGCAAGATTTAACTGATTATTTGCCAGTGGAAGAGGTGCGAAATTTCCCATCCGGCAAATAAAGGGTGAAATGGTCTAATTTACATTCTGTAATCTGTGTGATCATTTCCGCAAACTGCTCCAGGCCATAGACATCTCTACATCAAGAGCATTCACTTTATCTGCTTCTCACTTTGATGTCTAGGCCAAATGACTCATTTAGATAGAGATAAGAGAAAAAAAACTGGAAAAAAAAGGCAAACATGTCATGTATGCCAGTTTGTGTAAAGGCTACAAACAGCTTAAAGACCTTTGACTCAGGCCAACAGACACGTCACAGCATGCCAAGTGCATTAGGAGGTAGTTTCTGATTGTACAGACAAAGAAAGAAGGAGACTGTAACAATACGGACCACCTAATGTGGTTCAATTTAGCCATGGTTGGATCCGTTTGTTGCACACCCAACACAAATCTCTTCCAGCCAGAAATACCTTTAAGTGATCATCATGAGAACATATGCAGATACCTGGCTGGAGGAATGCAGATAGATCATTTCTACTCCTGTAATATGCATCAGGTACCAACATGATGTAGTGCCCTTTCTCACATCCATTTCTCTCTCGAGTGTATCCTTCATTTGCATTACAATGAGCGTACGAGGTTAGTGTTTGAAGGTGGGGGTGCATACGTTCGAAGCGCACAATTCATGCCGCACACAGTGGCTCTCTACAGAGCAGAAATGAATCAAGTTTGACTCCATAAAACTGATCTGCATGTCACAGCAACACAATACAGTGTAAGCTCCTGATCAAAGCGGCATGAATGAGTCTCCTCCCCTCTTTCTACTGTCTTGTCTTCAGTATTTATGTACCTCAACCTCGCACTTTGCTGCAGACGCCAGGAGATGGAGCCCTCGCTCTAGTGTTCTCTGGGTCTCGCTGAGGTCTTGGAGAACAAAGAGCGCACAGCATGGCAGCTCTGAAATAAGGAAACACTAACTCTTAAAAGCCTGCTACATTTGAAGACTTGAAAAGTATGACAAATCACATACTAAGAAAGCTAGTCTACAGTTCACGACAAGTACGCATTTCTAAAAACAATGGTGAGGAATCACATATCAGTGTCAACAAACATTTATTTTATGTATCTGATGAATGGAAGATCCCCGGACAAGATATATTTAAAACACACCTCTGTGATCAGTGGTATGACTACAATACTACTCGTTTTTATCACAATATTCATGTAAATTAAATGATATAGTGCCTCAATACTTTGTACAGTAAGACGACAGGATGCTGTCCAACAGGATAAAATTCTTGTTCAAGGATACACGTGGAATGTTACAACAGGCTTGGTTGAGGTTTATCAATGTTTTATGGACAGATTTGCTGGTATAATAAACACCCAGATGCTGTAATGGAAAAAAACAAACAAACAAAACAGGCCAGTCTTCGTACTGGAATGTACACCATATCTTATCCTCATGTAGATTATGTCATACAATGCAAGCCTGTGCAAAAAGAATAAAGAAAAAAATTGGAAATTTTGTCAAGCAGTAGTCCTGGGAGTGTGACTGGAACAGCCAGTGGTACTCGTCACAGCTTTAACTGAAGGAGTGGAAATCAGAGGAAAAGGAGTATGCGGATCAGTGCCACAAAGACTGGGCTGAACAGCGGCTCACTGGTAGACTGGTGCAGGGGCGACTCTACCGTAGGAGCGACCACTTGATCTGTTCTTTGGCAGACTGAAGAACCTGTGTGGAAGAAAACTAGGTTTGACCAAGCAGATCACTCCAACAACAAAACTTTAAAAGGTGCTCAATGCAAAATGCAGAGTATATCTATTGCCTCCACACGGCTCTCAATATGGCGACGGCTGAGCCAGCAGCTCGCAGTTCACAGCGCAGTGCACAGCGGCAGCTATTAGCTAGCCAGTGGGTCATGCACACATGCACTACCATGCATTAACAAGCACTAAGAGGCATGCACAGTCGGCCCGGCTATGTAAGCAAAGCACAGAGAAGCTCGGATTACAACACACACAGAGAGAGACTTCATTCTCTGCTCAGGTAGACATTACTCCACTATATCTTTATATAGCAAATAGTTGTTTGCTGCTATATTAATGCTCTGGTTATCATACAGAGCAGCTTTAACTGTCATGGTCAGTATAAGAATGGCTACAGTAAAAGATAAATCTAAAAACTATCAAATTGAACAAAATGAAAAACGAGTGGTATCTTGTTGAGGTGGTTAAAGGGATGAATGTTAAATAACCTACATATAATTGTTAAAAAACAGGACAAAGAAGGGTGAAAGAGTAATGTAAATGAAGAGAGACATGCAAGATCTAATTAATCATCTTAATTCATTGAATGAAAGGCGAATCATAACCATTAAGTATGGGGATTGGGGACAGCCATTAATCACAGCCAGAGGAGGGATGGTGGTAGCCAGTCTCAGGCCTCTTAAATGACAACATTAATCAAGAGGAGCTCACACACAGGCAGACTCTTGTAAGAACTAAAAGACAGGAACCACCGTTGGCTACCAGCACTTTTACAAGGAATAATTTGTAATCATGTACACTGCTATGCATAGAAGATAATGCAAATATATGCAAGGGTGAAATTTACAGGGGTGGACACAGGGGATATGTCTCCCCCACATTTTCAGAAGGCAGTATTGGACCCTTCCACTTTTTAAAGGCCAAAAACATTATATACATTTTTTTTTTTAAAACAGGAGAAATTGCATGCGCCATGCGGAAATAGCGCTCACTCAAGCTCCCAGTCGCCTTCCACCTTCCCCTCCCCTCCTCCAATCATGCCCTCATTCAAACCGTCCGATTCAAACAGCGAGCAACTCAGCAGAACCGTTGCATTAGTAATGTCCAAACCGCCCCAAACTACAGAGCACGGAGGACATAAGACATTTTTTTTAAAAACGTAATTTGAGTGATGTCTTCAGACACAATCTATATTAAGTTAGCAAATGTTATGTTACGAACATTCATAGTGAGATTGGAATATTGATATCCCTTTGTTAACGTCTTAAACACAGTAAATGTTAGCAAGCTAAAGAAAATGGCATTGTTGAATTGCTGTGTTATTTTTTACGTTGTTTCAAACAAGCACAGTCAGCCCACCACTGTGCTTATTCACTTTCATGAAAGTGTTTTTATTTTTTGGAAATCATTTATTGTGTCTGTAACTCAGCAGAAACAGCTGCCCAAGCAGGTGATAGGCAGATGTATTAAGTGGAGAGGTGACTGAATTAGAAAGAAGCAATAACGTTAATGCGTAAAAGGCCGTGATACAGATGGGTGACTAATTCAAACCCGCTGAGGTCGTTTTTTACGCGTATCATCTGGCTTCTGTAATGTAAAAAGTTTTTGATCTATGTTGGCTACAATGTTTATTTCTGTCCCTGATCACCAAGGCATAGAAGAAGAAATGTCATCAGCCAAAAGTCTTGTGTGATTTGAATAAATCTTTTTTTTCTTCTTTTGTATTTATGATCATATAACTATTTAAAGATTGATGTGACATCACTGTAGCATATCCCTGCATATTCCGATAGCCCAGTTTGTCCTGAAAAAAGAGATGTATACAACACGACATGTGCATTACAGTATTGAGGTTATGCATGCATTATTACGATCCCTTTTGAGGATTTATGCCTGTATTATTCCCCACCACCTTTGCAATCAAAATTTTTGCTCAAGAATATATGACAACCTAAAGGCGCGTGATGAAGTAGGAGTAGAGGAGAATGAGGCTATAACAATGACCTTCAATTCATAGGTTCCTGAAGTAATGAGCTTTAACAGTCAATAAACTAATGGGGCTTTTAAAGTTCATAGCAGAGAGGAGTGAGGACTCACCTGGGTGACTGTCTGCTCTGTCAAAGGCACATCATCCCCCTACAGGAACAATTAGGTGATGTTTACATCCAACACAACCAACATCAAATTATGTTGAATATTTGTTGAGAGGAGAGGAGCTTACCCTGAGAGCCACACGGTGCACAACTTGTTGTGGGTCACTCTCCAGGATCACCCTGCAGGAGGCAGCAAAGAGACCGACCAACAATTATTAATCCCAGAGAAAAAATGCTGTACTAACACTGCAGTCTTTTAAACAAGACTTGGCATCAAAACTTTCAAGCCGCTCAATTCGTACATACCCTCCATCTACGATTTCATCCACAGCCAGGAAGAGTCCTTCCATATTCTCCAACAAAGCCCTTCTCTCGACATTCTTTCTACAGAGTAACAAAAAAAAAAACACACACACGTGTCACGCTGAACTTTCTAGACATCAGAAAAAAGATTTGTTCAAAATAAAGTTTTGTTGAAGTTTTGTAGAATAAATAGCAGCTGCCAAAACGTACCTCAACATCTGACTGAGCGAATCAAAAAGGCAGTTTAGAACAGCCATAAGCATAAGCTGTTGAGAATAAAAGAATATATTAGATTCTGTTCATGTCTAATGAGCCCACAATGTTTTTCTATCATCTGGGAAAAAAATCACTCAGGAAATAACATGTGTGTAATCACTTGTTATGGTTTTCACAATAGTTCCTTAGGACCTTAAGGCACATCATTTCTACCATTTTCTACCTAAGCCAAAGTTGGTATCCGTCTGTGCAGGCTCTAAACTACTGTGGTTATAAATAAAAGACACATGAAGAGTATAAATAACACTATATTTTATAATGGATGCAGTTACTTTAATTACAAACATTCATTTTTTTGTAAAATATTAAAAAATAAATACATTTGCAAAACCCAAATATAGACAGACTAGTTCACATTGACACACAATCTTATTTAGTTTCTATAGCAACATGCACTGTATGCCACAATATTGGTACCTAAAATAATCCCAAATAATCTGAGCCGTGAGGCAACACTGTTGAATAGCTCGAATGAGAGTAAATTTGCTAGTTAAGTCAAAGCCAAAACATCGCTGATCAATTTAAACTAGGTCATTATGTTGTTGCGAAATTTTATGAAAATAAAAATCTGTATGATGGGTCCATTATTTCTTTTTGATATTAACATTGATCTGTTGTCTAAATAAATCAATGTGATGTTGGAGAAAACTCAACAACAAAATAATAATAAATAAACAACACCGCCACAAGTGACATTTAGAAGCACCACATAACAGTACTTCAACTTTAGATAGGTGCAAATGCAACATCACTTAAGATAATAAGGCCACACAATTAATTATGACACCAAACTGCAGTTGGTGAAAAGTTAAATGACTGCAAAATGTAAACTACAGAATAGACCGCGTAAAATTAAGACTAATTTTAAGAGATGGCTGAAGCCTATAAATTATTTGGAATATCATATTAAACTGGGGAAACTATAAATTGTCCCAAATTACTGTTTGATCTCCGACTATTCAAACCCTCCCACCAGTTGTAAGAGACAGGATGGGGCTATTAACAATTCTGGTAGATTTATGTTTGTGTGACTTTGCTCATTGCTCAATAATTGGGTTACAACTCGTACTTAATAATGGTTTAATGGTTCATTATAAAATCCTAAAATTAGGCTTACCTCATTTTCATGGGAACTTCCAATCACATAAAAGAAGAGGTCTATGTTGCTCTTGTAGACAACAGTGAGGCCCTCGAGTAATGCTATCTCACCTAAGGACAGACAAAAAGCAACCATGCTTGTTATTAGACATGTACTGAGGAAGTAAAGTGGCTGTCTTTAATGTAGAAAACATATCTTACTGTCTGTCCTGTGTGTTTTGTTGAATATGTTCTTCTCAAATGCCTTCTGCTCCTTCACTGTCGGGTACGTATCATCATAATACTGTAGAAGGATTTAAAGTGAAGATGTTATACCGGTAGACCGGTATATGTTGATATGTAGAACTATAACCCAAAGCACACTTTAAATAGTTTGAATTTTGATTAAAAGGACAAGGCTGGCAATATTCTATATTTTTCTTAGTGTCAATAAATACAAATACAGATACTACTACTAATAATAATAATAATAACAACAACATACAATAATAAAATAAAAATATAAAATAAAAAGACCAGAAACCAACAGTGCATTAGTCAATCTCGCAATACTTTCCAACTTCCCCCGCCAGTCAGTGACACTCAGCCCAAGGCCCATTCGTTCTTACTTAACAAATAAATCTAATAAAAAAAAAATTAAATAATGTCCTAAACAACAGGGCACTGTTGCTGCACTAGTCAGTATTTACAGCATCGTGATAATGTAAGGGGAATTGACTCAAAATAAACTACAGTGCCCATGTTCAAGGTAATTAAAGAGCATGTCACCCAATGCAACAGTGTGGATCTTTGATGTGTGAAAATTGAGGTATATGGCACAGAGGAATAAACTAATATTAGGTTTTGGCCTCAGAGATAATACTTTTAGGGAACACTTATTGTAGGTTGCAAGGTCACAAGTAGGGTTGTATAATTCTTGGAATATTCAAGGTAGAAAATAAAATGTAAATATAGTGCTCAGGCTGTAATTACCAAGTCATGTAGATAAAAAAACAAGCATTTTATCATTTCATAAGCAGACATAATCCATTAAATTTGCCAACATTTTTTGAAAAATACATACAAGATGAAATGTGACGTGGTGAGTTAGCTAGCTAGCAAGATAACTAATGTGGAAAAGTACATTGAAAATTGTTGCCACCTATGTGGGCTGTGTGCAAACTTAGGTTTAGTGAACAACGAATTAATAAAAGAAATGTTTTACAATGAATACATGGAAATAGATTAAATAAACTGCAGTAGTGTTTGCATTAGTGTGGGCTGCACATGTGATGGGAGAACGCACTGTTCATGCAGATGGTTGTAATTGTACTGAATTCCTATTTAATGGTATGCTTAAAAATTATCTACATGTGATGGAAGAGCACACTTCTGAATGCAGACACTGCATGGCTACAATTTAATTAAATGGGCATACTTTTAACTAAAACATGCCATAAGACCTAGTATTGCTTTTTTATGTGTATTTTCCCCGCCAACTAAGTTCACTATTAAAAGGTATGACTTTTACATTCAAATTGTGCAAAAAATCCCCATATTTCCCTTGGAAATTTTTCAACCCCTTGCAGCCCTAGTTACAAGGGTTGCACATCCAAATGTAATGTGTAGCCCCTTCTTGATACACACACATAGAACATGCTGTATATACAAATATTTAAAATAGCATTGAACAAAATAAAATTAAATATCGTAGCCATCAGGCTCCACAACCAAGGCTGACCCCCACATGAAAACTGCACATGAAAACTGCACTATCTGGACTACCTGCACTACCTTAAACTTAAAACACGCACTATCTGGACTACCTGCAACCACCTCTCCTAACCACTGGTGCACTTTAAACTTTAAGCTTACGTTACACTGCATCCCATATACCATTTTATAGACTGCACATATTACATCTATTTATTGTACACTACATTTTTTTTATTGACGGACGGTACACGCTATGTCCGTTCACTATGTTCATTCACTATGTATATTCTGTATTTCTATTTATTGTTTTATAATCTTTTTGTACACCTGTACCTGTGTATCTGCACTTTGCTGCTTTGACACCTGAATTTCCCCCCGGGGATTAATAAAGGTTCATCTTATCTTATCTTATCTTATCTTAAAAGAAAACTATTTAGTTACTTATATACAAATCCTTATATATCTAGAAAGGCTTTGGCTTTCTGGGGAATGAGGGTTAAAAGGTAGTGGTATGGTAATGTGGGGAAAAAGTAAGTATTATTTGAGTGGGATTTGTTGATAAGAAAAATAAAGAATATCACACCAGGCTTATCCTTTAATGTTAGATGACCCAGGACTAAAAAAGTTCAGATAGGAAAGGCTTAAGAAAAGTTGAGGGCAGTTTTGTTGTACAATTGTCTTAATCATACCTTGGCATAAAGCCTGTCTCCATCGTTGTCCAGAATTAGAACTGCTTTGACAGTGTACAAGGATGGTTCCTGTTAAAACAGAAGAATTAACGTTAAAGCACCCACTCAATCATTACCAAACAGAGGAGCTCGTTTAGCGGCAGGCTGCTGCTCCCCAAGTGCTCCACAGACAGACTCAGGAAATCCTTCGTCCCCCGAGCCATCAAACTGTACAACACCTTTCTATGGAGGGTGGGGGGGGACAAAGGTGGACGGTCTGCAGGACAGATAATAATGCATACAGTGCACTTTCATAGACCAAGCTACTGGAGTTACCCTGCACTAAACCCATTTTAAACACTCTCTTCTGCACTATATTCACTTTTTTAATATTCCTGTATCACAGCTGTTACCCTGCACTATTTTCAGTTTTATTCATCTCCTTGTATTTTTATATCTGGTATATTTTTTTGTACTTTGTACTTTGCACTACTAACTTTTTTACTGCCTTCTTACTAACATGTTTTGTACTATGGAACTGTGATGCTGGAAACCTGAATTTCCCTCGGGATCAATAAAGTTACTATATAGCTATCTATCTATCTATCTATATCCTGCAGCTTCTATGGCGATGACACTATTTTCTCCAAGTAGATGTATTTTATTTTGGTCAGAGAGGGGAATCAAAATCTTGGAGTTTACATTTCATTTTTGTAAAGATGTATTTCCTAATTTCTTCATATATCACTCAAAGGAGGACGGTCTGAAGGACAGATAATAATGCACAATACTCATTTTTAGCAGTCTCTTCTGTACTATATTCACTTTTTTTAATTAGCTGTTATACTGCACTATATGCAGTTTTAACAGTTTTCTTCATCTCCTTGTATTTTTATATCTGGTATATTTTTTTGTACTTTGTACTTTTTACTACTAACTTTTTTACTGCCTTTTTACTAACATGTTTTGCACTATGGAACTGTGATGCTGGAAACTTGAATTTCCCTCAGGATCAATACAGTTACTATCTATCTATCTATCTATCTAACTATCTATCTGTTTATCTATCTGTCTGTCTGTCTGTCTGTCTGTCTGTCTATCTATCTATCTGTTTATCTATCTATCAGTGACTGATATCAAACATATGTCATGAATCAACAATGAACTGGTGACATCAAACTCTGACAGGTCGACGGTGGACGAGCTAACATAGTATGAGTGAAACAAACACACCAATAAAGACTCACCAATAAACACAAATAGTAATAATATAACTTCTTATTCTCTAAAGGAAGACGTGACACTTCCACATCACCAACTAACACAACACGTTAAAGCTAACGTCTCTGATGCTAAGCAGTTAGCTGGTTAGCCAACACAACTCGTCTACTTCAGTTAGCTCTCTGTCGAGTTAACTAGGTAACTAAATCCCCATATACTTCGCTTTCGTTTCGATAATAAATAGTTATAATTGACAGCTTGAATGACACGTATACTGTGCCAGTTTAATTCATCCGCTAACATTTACCAGAATGGGAGAATCCATCTTCTCTCTTGTTAGCAAACTAGCTACTAGCAGGCTACTAGGCTACTGGTGCTTCCGTGGTTACGTAATTACGTAATACGTACAGTCATTGAGGCATTACGTCATTACGTACAAGGGCAAAGAGCAGTTTTTTTTTTATTATTGAAGATAATTCATTTACAAACATTAAGGCATTGTAATCTAAACTCATTACTTCTAACATACAGAGCACAATTGGATAGGAAAGATAACCTAAATTATAAAAAATAATATAATAACAAAAATAAAAGAGAAAATAATTAAAGGAACAAAAAAGAAATGCATAGATAAATAAATAAATAATAAGACTGTACTGTGTCATAGTAGCTCTAGGGGTCATCATCATATATGTTCAGTTCTTCATAAGCTCTGAGGAGAGACTTTGCATGTTGTCCATTCATTAGTCTTAAAGCACTGAGATGATTGTCCACAAGGTCCCTTTTGAAAACGGAAAATAGGGGTTTAATTTTCCTCCATTTCAGAATCAGAATCAGAATCAGAAAGGTGTTTATTGCCAGGTGTAAGGGGTATACACTAGGAATTTTCTTTGGCTTTGTTGGTGCAGTCAAACAGTATAATTACAAAAGAATAGATAAAAAACGTAGAATAAAATAAAAATAAAATAAAATGTACAATTTACAAAATAAGCTATAAACAGATGTAAACAGATAGTGCAAATATTTGGATGCATGGATGAAAGAAATTGCCACAAAGAGCAGTTTACTACTGGGCGCGGAGCAAGGAGAGAAAATACATTTAATTTATGCGGAAAGTGAACTGATACGGTTAATAATAAAGATTCACCATCATTTATCCCTTATGTGGGGGAAAGATTGCAGCTTGATAATGTCCCTCAGGTAAAGTCAAACATTGTATATTCTCCATGAACCTGTTATTCTGTCTTCTGCTATAGCCTACAGAAAAGTAACATTACAACTATCCCACCCCTGTTCCTTTTATCATGAAAGTAAAATGTAAAGGTTATCTGTAATTTCCCAGTGATGGTGCCTATAGGGACTCTTTACACACACTTTAATTGGCTACTTTATCAAAAAGTAAGTACAACAACAAGCCAAGTATACCTTTCTGTAGACTTATAAGGCAAGAATACTTAATTATACTTTTTTTAAGTATATCTCGATCAAAAGATTAAGTACAAGTAGGCCTAAAGGCCAAGTATACTTAGACTTTTCTGTATACTTATCAGTATAAGACAAGTATACTTAGACTTTTCTGTATACTTCAGTATAAGACAGTATACTTAGATTTTTCTGTATACTTCAGTATAAGACAAATATACTTAGACTTTTCTGTATACTTGTCAGTATAAGCCAAGTATACTCAGACTTTTCTGTATACTTGTCAGTATAAGCCAAGTATACTAAGACTTTTCTGTATACTTGTCAGTATAAGCCAACGTTATTTAGACTTTTCTGTATAAATGTCAGTATAAGCCAAGTATACTAAGACTTTTCTGTATACTTGTCAGTATAAGCCAAGTATACTTAGACTTTTCTGTATAAATGTCAGTATAAGCCAAGTATACTAATAATTTTCTCTATACATGTCAGTATAAGCCAAGTATATTTAGACTTTTCCGTATAAATGTCAGTATAAGCCAAGTATACTTAGACTTTTCTGTATATTTGTCAGTATGAGTCAAGTATACTTATGTATAATTTTGTTAAGTATATCTCTGATAAGTACATAAAAAGTAAACTGAATGTATACTCTCTTATTTTAAGTTTAAAAGAAGTATACTAATAGCACACTTGAATGAACTTTTTTTTGGTAAGGGACATATTCTTATGAATTACACAATTGAGGTTAATGTCCGAATTCAAATCTCTACTAAGGATACTGTAGTTAAACCAAATTATTATTATGAACCAATATAAATTTGGTGACTTAAGGAGGTTGCTTTTTTTATAGGACTGCATGGTAACCAAAAAAAGCTCTCATTTACAAGCCGTTTTAGCTTGCTCGTACTCATCAACATCTTTTTTCAGGATCCTCCTACATTTAACCAACCCCAATTATCTTAGTTCCCACTTCTGGGAAGCATCTGGAAACCCAGGCTGATGGGGATTTCCCTGTATCTTACTCCATAAATGACATCACTGTTTGGCCTTACTGTAAGATATTTTTGGGCTTGAGTTTGAAATAATACGGGAATATGTAGGCCTAGGCCTACACAGTTTTGAGAGCAAGTGGTGCACAGCTATTATTTTACTGCAAAAAGTGTATGGCGAAAAGATACAAACTATTTTGACATGCATTCATAACACCACAACTGCGGGCAACCATGAAATGTTGCAATACGGCACGAGGCTTACACAATTCAGCCACTACAATTTCAAAGTTAACCCGACCGGAGAGGAAACTAGCTCATACTTATAGGTTAAAAGATTCTCAGATATCATTGTCATGCCATCTCATGTCAGAAGTCAGACACATTCATACATTTATGTATTTAAACACCATCATAATGATGAGGATGCTGCCAGAGAGGTTGAATGAAAGTTGAATGATGAATTAATATGCAAAAATAATGACAGTTACTTCTAATGGGGCTGGCTTAAAATGGAACCACACTAATGATTTCTTTTAAATAAATTGTAAACTTATGCACCTACACTTCATAGCTGAATGACCTTAAAGAATAAAGCATGAATGAAGCATAAATTGACAGACAATCTTCAAAGCATGATGTGAGGAAACTGTTCAAGAGACTAATAATGTCGCTTACAGTTCAGCTAATATTTGCCATGTATTAATAGTCCTGTCTAATTCTCCCAAAGATGAAAAAGTATAAATTAATAACACAGCAATAGATGGAGAGAATGAAGTAATATGCTGCTCCCCTCTTGTCAGCTTATAGTATGCCAGCAACCACAGCAGTTAGCAGTTCCCTTCCTCAGAACCAAGCGCTTCTTTTATCAGCATTAAGCAGAGCTTCCGCCAACCAACATCCTCCTTTCCTTACCTTCCCTCTCTCAATGTCTGTATTACTAAACCAGACTAGACCGTCATTGCTATGAACACATTGCCTAATCGCATGTATGTACTGTATATACCCACATTGACACAGCCCACTAAGTTAAAAAGTACTTATTTTTGTTTTTTTGTAATTTTATTTTCCAACTCCAAATATGTAATATGTGAATGCATAAATACAAAAAATGAAGGGGGAAAAAAATCTGAAAAATAATTAAGAAATACCGTACTGTTGTTACAAAACTTTATCTTAATCTAAACAGCTTGAGATAAGCCTTATTGAGACATTCAGAAGAATGATGCTGCATGTTCAGGTTCCTCATTTGCTCTGTTGCCGGTAGTGATAACCATCATGACAGATATTTTAAGGAACAGCAATGGAAAGTTTATCTCTGACTTCCATTTCTATCTGTATCTACAGTTGTATGGAGGACAAAAAATAAGAAAATAAATTAAAACAGAAATATCAATTTATGTCACATTTTATCAATTCATTAATGACTACATTTATTTTTAATATTATTTTTAATGACTAGATTAATTTTTAATATATTTTTTGCTACTTTTAATGGCATATTTATCTATATATTTTGTTTATATATATATATATGTATATATATATATATTTACATATTTTGTTTATATTTATATTTATTTATTTGAGTCATTTATTTATTCATTCATTTATTTTTGAGGACTGTGTGTAATAAAGATCCTGCTCATTTGAAAAAGATCAGAAATGTACAAATTAGAATATGGATCTTTAATATTGTCCACAATAGGATGAGGCAAATATGTGAAATTGAATATTAGCCAAACAATCCACCTACATGATGTAGGTGGATCAAATTCACAAACCCTTTCCACAATGAATGATTTCACATATTACCATTTTTATGTCCTATTTATTTGCAGTGTTGTTTTTATTGAATTTTCATATTAACGATGGAAAAATAAGTAAAACAATGTTCCTTATTTTTTAAAATTTCAAATTAAAATTACAACTAGTTATCAATATAAGAAGAAGAAAAAAATACTCAGTCTGCCCTCTCTATTTTTATTCCTTTCCCAGAAGCGGACTCCAAAAATATTCCCTTTTTGATACCACAACCCAAGGCACACATTCATTTTGTTTAGTAGTGAGGTGGTTTTTCCGCTCATGTCTGATACAGCCTTTTGGATGTTAAAACTAAACCAAAGATGCCACATTCCTCCATCTTTAATGAACAAATGAAATGTCACGGAAACACCAGGACACACAGAGGAGGTGGGGAACAACCAGACGGACAAGCATGTTTAACCATTAATTTCACGTAAAACTCAGTGATCATTAAGAGAATTTAAGCCTAAGTGAGTCAACTGTGGGCAGTTCCCAGAAAACATGTCCAGTCTATTTTTGAAGTAGAGTTGTTCACAGCATCGAGATGCACAACGAGAAAAGGCCCTGAGAGGTTCAGGCGAGCTGGAAAGCAGAGATGTCAAAGACTAATTGAAGCAAACAAACACAAACAGGGGGAAAGTAGGCGTTGACCTGGGAACTGTGTCCAGATCCAAAACCACTGTGGTCGCAGTAATAACAGGGTGCTCTTTGGCATGCTGTGGCAGTGGTTGAGTCAGGGGCTGGGTGCTAGGAACTTGGGTTGGGAAGTCCCTTCTTTGATTCCTGGTAGACATTCACCTTTCTTGACTCTGTCAGCCACCTACTTTTTCCATCTTAGAACAATGACAAAGAAAACAGAGATTTATGTCTCTGTGGGATGTGATATTGTAACTGGCCAGACAAAACCTTCCATGTTCTCATGGTTTTTGAATATACAGTGCCTTACCGAAACTCCATTTATGTTTATTGCAAGCCCTATAATGTACATTTATTTCACAATAAAAACGTTTCTGGTCAGTATTCAGAACAAACATTTACATTAAGTTCCTAAAATGTATTTATCCTCACACTCTTTGTGTTCCTGTATAATTAAAAATCCAAATAATTATGTGAATTACCATTAAAAAGGCCGCAAGATTAGTTTATAATGCTGCTGTGAATCACATCATAAGTGTTTTTATGTATCCACTATGAAAACATAACGAGCCCCCTGTACATTTTTTCTGTATTATTGTTTTATACATTCAAACTTATCGTGTCTGTTATTACTAAAGAGGTGGACACTTGTGTGTTTATGTATTTTGTGTATATTTGTACTAAAGTTAGAATATTTTTTGTATTAATTTATTAATAATAATTAATAATTAATTAATTTATCAATTTGAGTATACTTGTGTGCAGTTTATTGGAAATTTGTTTCCACTCTAAGTCATTTTGTTTTCTGTTTAACGGTGTTAAAAGATACTCACTAACGCTATTCAAGGAAGAAAGTGATTGTGACATCTGTTTTTCGGCTTTGCGTTTCGGAGAAAAAGAAATTCTATGTAAGATGATGCTTACATTTACGCAAATGACTGTAGACTTCTTTTCTTTTCAGAAAAAGGACTGGCAATCCCTTATAGGTAATCGTAAACATGCATTTACATATGCTTGCTTTACAAAGACTAAACATAGCATATGTAGTATGCCACAGAAGCTGAATTCACAGACAGATATTTCAGTATGTCCATCAAGTGATTTCATCAACAAAGGCTTTTAAAAATGAAATCAATCCACTACAATGTACACAATGTACACAGTAGGAGGTCTTTTACAGAGCATGCTTGAATATTTCATGTGATGCAGATTAGTCCCAAAATCATCATCGTCTGTGAGACCGACTTGCTATCTATCACTGTGCATAAAGATAAATTGTTCTACGGAACAATAACTCTGCAACATCTCTACTATCCGTAATTGTGTGAGAGGTGTTACACAATAGAGCAGTTCTACACAACACACAGCCTTTGTGAGTTCACTGCTCACAGTGCTTCAGATCAGGGGATTTTTTGGTGAGGGATTTTAATGGTCACTTGCTATGTAAGACACGCTCCCCTCCATTCTCCCCCTGCTCCTCTCTCTCCCTTGGCGGTTGCTCTGCCAGATAGACGAACAATGTGGTCTTTCTTACCTGTCGGAGGGTGTACATTCCATCTCTGCTAAACTAAGTCTCAATCCTGCCTCCGACCCACCCCTGCTAGAACAGGGCCCTCACTGCAATGCCGGCTCCAGGTGCTCCACATCACACTCCTCATACCTTTCGTTTTGGGAGGACATTTGAAAGGACATAGATTCTTGTACGGTTTGGCCAGGACACAGACAACCATCCGGCTAGTTTTACTTTTTTAATCTGATTGTTTTATGTGTATTGTCATTACATAATTAGAATCCAAATTGCTTACAGGTTTTTGTAAACATCTACCTACCTCAGTGTGGACTGACAGAATGATTGTCGTGGTGCATGCCAGACTGTTGGTTAGTGGTTTGTCATGTGGGCAAAAGGGAAATTTGGAGGTTGGGGTGCAAGTGTGCTATTAAGGATACAAGAGTGCAAAAAAATTGTGGTGTGGGTGCTTTACAGGAAGATTGCGTTTGTCTGCACAGAGCCATCCCATTTATGCCGGTGGCTGTATGTGGCGCTGCACAGAGAGAGACAGACAGTTGAATGAGAGATAGAGCAAGAGGCCTCGTGTGTTTTACTACACCAGCAACACCACAGCATATGTGAAAAAGAACAGAATCTACTTTTACTCATTTTTTTTCCTTCTTCTTACCATCAGGATTGTTCTTCACATCTGAAGTTTTTTTTTTTTTACTCATCACCTGTTGAAGAAGCAGAGAATGCTGCTCAGGTACGTTCATTCACATCTTTTTTTTTGTTCTATTGCAAAGTATGCTGAGAGGTCACAACGTTCCCACTTGAATTACATTTTTGTTGCTGTTTATTAAAGTAGATGTAACACTTCAGATAATGTGACAGTACATATCATCATATAACAAAGTGAGCTATTGAACAATGTAATTATATTGTTGCTGAAGCTTCCAAGCCTTTGTTGTAGTTGTTAGTTGTAAATAATACAGTTAAAGTAGACAAATAGATTTCCACAAATTAGATTTTATTAGAAGTTTTATCCTGCTGACTTAATTTAACTCACTGTTTTATCAACTTCTTCATTTTACGGACGGATGGTGAATTATGAGTCCTTAGAGTAACGGTTATAGCAGGATATAATAGTTTTAACCCCATGTTTCACAACCTTTAAACATTACAAAATAATTCGCAGATGGCAGATGATAGTCTTACAGACAGGTTCCACTGACATCATAAACAATATTACAAATTTAATGCACACATTTTGTTTTGATATTTTTTTTTTTCTCAGATCGGAGACAGTTTAATTGATCCAGACCATTAAAGTCTCTTCAAAGGCTTAACTCATTGAACCAAGTCTGTAATCTGTGACACCTCAGTGTGACACAGCCTGCCGTTTGATACTCCACTCCAATTAGCAAAATTAACTTTCTTTTTATCAACTTTTGAATTTAAGATAATTGTAACTTCAAAGGTACCGTCAACCTCTCCCTTGGCTGTGTCATAACCACAAAGCCGTTTCTGTATTATTGTCAGTGAAGTAGCTTGAGGCTGCTACTTGATGACATCTCATTTTTTGACAGGAACACTCCAACTTGTTCAAACATATTTATTGAATCAATCATCAATCATGGCTTTGGCAACGACAAATGCAAGTTATTGAAGTGACCTTTCGGCTGTAAAGGTCGAGAATAAAATCGTTATTCTAGCCCACGCAAAAGATGAGCTTTAATTGACAATAAGGCAGACTCTTACCGTTTATTTATGTGTTAGTTTATTTAACAGGGGCAGATAAACATTGTTACATAAGGGGAAGCTAATTTGCATCACTGGTTAGGCTTTTAAATTCAGGTACTAACAAGCAGATTCAGGATAAAAACAACAGCACCAATAAAACAGAATGTGTTTATGTGAATGTAATGTACCTGACTATGTATGCACTGTGAGTATAAGTACAAATGTACAGTATGTAGGTGTACATTTGAAATGTGGATCGATTCAAAAGTTATTCAGTGTCCACATCTCTGTTAAGCCGATGTTTCATTTTTGTGTTGAAAAAAATTCTGATCGGGTTTTTTAACTCCAAATTTCTGAAATACAAGTTGGAGATGCTGAAACTTTAAAATAACGGCTACTGTCAGAGCTTAACCGAAAGAGTTTAAAGATTTGGCTACAGTCAACATGTTAGCCATACACCAAATTTTCCAAAGCAGCCATCAGGCCCCAATGTGTCTTGTAGAGAGCGCTGTTTTCCCGCAGATTGTCTTATCAGGGGTCGGCATAGCTGCACCCAGGACAGCTGTTGGGAGGAGTCAACTCAACTGAACTGAAACCTTCATATGCTCCAAAAAGATCCCTCAAACAGTCATTTATTTAGCTCCGACAGGTCCACAGATATGTGATGCACTGTACGTATTAGAAATGTGTGTTTGAAGGCATGGTGTTTTTTATTTCTTCTTTCTGATGCGTCAGAGTGTAGAGGCTGGATAGGTGGTAATATCTCGCTGTTCCATGTTCTTACCAGGTTGATCTTTTGCAGCAAGAGCCTGTCCTGATGTGTTCAACAGCCAACTACGTTCTCCCTCTGAGGAGAACCTGTGAGGTAGGTCTGTCCAAGAGCTGGAAAAAAAAAACAGAAACACATAATCAAGCCTGAAATAGACTTGTGAATGAGGTAATTCATTTTCTTTTCTATCACAAGGTATTAGCCAGTCCAGGCAGGCTGTGTGGGGGAGTGTCCATGTCAACTAATTTCCCTGGAGCCAGGTCTCATGGAGCTCCTCAGGACAACGAGATGGATGCAGCATGGCAGGAGCTGATGGCCATCACAGAGCTGCAGGTAACTCTTCAGCACTGACACACTGTAAAAATCATGTTGTTTTTTTTATATATGTTGTATTGTGTTTTTTGGGTCACAGTTTCGGTACGGTTTGTTTTACACAATAGGGAAAAGAAAAACAGAACCATTCCCATTAAGTTTGAACTCCAAAATATAGAGTATAAATAGATTGACTGATAGTAATGACTGATATTTCTATATTATATGAAGCCATAACACTGATTTTTTACATGAAATAAGGCAGGGTACTAACGGTCAAGCAGGCCTATATGTTCAGATAATTGCCTCTTCTATGTCTCTAGTACCTCAAGAAATAATTAGCAGGCCTGTGTTTAATAGTGGTGGAACAGTTCAACAAGTGCCCAGTCTGGTGATGCTGTGTTTGGACAAGTAGCATTTACCACACATACACGCATACATATGAGGGATGTCCTAACTTAAGCTTTGTATGCACTATTATTCCTTCAGTCCTGTTCAAATCCTCCAAGAAATCAAATCAGGGGGCTTTTAACACATAACTCGCACACTATTCTGACAAATATGTGTGTATCTGCATCGTGATATTGAAAAATATTAAATTAATTTCCAAAAATTGGTTTGTGTTTTCCATTAGCAACTAGTATATGAATATAAAGAGGTATGAGAGCTTAACGGAGGTAACAGAGCACCACTGTCTAATCCCAGATATGCCAATTACTGTATGTTATCACAATACCTCATGCGGTGTTATCATGGAGGTTGTATTGTTCTTAACAAATGCATATGAGGACACTTTAAAAAATGACATTTATCAGCCTCAGCAGATATGAAAGTATTTAATAATTTAATTTCAATCTGTGACTTATTATTCTCGGTGTCATGTTGAAAGTAGAGTATGAAACAACATTTAAAATGTGGTTCATAATTACTAAACAGAATATATGTGTTAATTCTGGTGGAATAAATACATATTTTCCACTTTTCATGTGTTGCTAACTGTTGAAATACACAGCTGAGGGAGGCAACAATGGCCCATTTGAGTGATGGCAGGACGAAGAGATTGTGAGAGGGGGCAAGTGCTGTATGTTGCTAGCGGCCCCCTGCACCGC
Organism: Sebastes umbrosus; assembly: GCF_015220745.1. NCBI lineage: Eukaryota > Metazoa > Chordata > Actinopteri > Perciformes > Sebastidae > Sebastes > Sebastes umbrosus. The sequence goes on from NC_051274.1 coordinate 22,041,619, forward strand.
ACAATAGCCATCTGTTTCCAGGTGAAACCTGATCACATCTATGAGAGCCCTTCATAGGCTACGGGTGGCATGCTGAAGTGGGGGCAAACTGTGTTCTAGTGAGCCAGGTGAAATGCAGAAAAAGACACTGTTCCATTAATTAATTCAGTGTAAATGTAGTAATCATTTTATTGCTGCTAAAGCAGCAGTGGGTAGAATTGGAGCAAATATGATTTTAAAAAGTATAAAACGGGCCCAATATACTGACAGTAGTGCATGAGACAGGTAATCTGAAAAAATAAATCATGTCGTCTTAATGGCATCTTGGTAAAAACAACCATTCAGAGCCAAGCCGGAGCCTGTCGTCTCAGAGCAGCTGTCAATCACTCGCAAACTCTGATCTAACGGTGAAAGTAGGCAGCACTGATCAAATAAAAAAAAACAGCCAATAGGAACGCTCGCTCTCTCCCTCTTGGCCAAAGTCTCCCGTCACAGGTTTGATTTTTTTAAAGCCTGAAAACAGAGCCCTCAGGAGGTGTTAAAGTCTAGTTTTCTCTCAGAACACTTGAATTATAATATGCTGAAAAGTTATTATGGAATTTTTGCGCAACGATGCCAAAAATATTCTTCCTACTGCAGGTTTAACTTGAGATGCATACTGATGCACAACTGGTTATTCCCTTTTTTTGTTTTTCTTACAGGAGTTTGAAGCCCCCAGTGCAGGCTCCTATGAAACAACACAGTACCAACCCATGGAGTCCATGGTCCCTATGGGAGGATACGGTATGGCTCAGTCCCATTCTGAGCCTCCTCCTCCTGCTTGTGAGCTCAGCACTGCCAATACTTACGACGGATGTTACTCTGAAGAGGTGCCTGGCTGTCATCGTCCAAGCAGCAACACTGAGGCGATTTACGGACAATCTCAGCTCAATCAGAGAATGCTCCCCATCTCTCCTCACGCACATCCCTCACACATGGCTAGCACCAGTCAAGTGCACAGGAGAGCCAACGCTTGCCTCTCTCAGGATCTCCGTCAGCACATGCTGTGGACTACACATGGACAGAGTTCACACGCTCGCTCAGGTGATGATCTAGAGTCAGACTCTGGTCTGTCTCTGGGTTCTAGTCCACCTTTGGCCTCCCCTGATAACCCTGTTGGCGGTGCACCAGGTTACCAGAGTGCAGACATGGGCATGACATATAGCGACGGTGAACCAGACAGCATGGCCGAGCACGCCAGAAGAGCACACATCCATTACTCAATGGACTATCAGAATCACTTGTATTTACACTCAGGGGCACATCCGTCTTATTTTTCACCCCAGCCTACTTCATCTCACACACAACCCAATGCTCTGACTCCTCGGTCAGCGAAACAGCAGGGTCACACCTCTGCTCTCAGTAACCTGTACATTGACACCGGAGTGTCCAGCAGAGGGAGCTCACAACATAACATGTATATAAATCCACAAGGAAGCATCTCCACTCAGGCTTCACTGAGCAGAGACGAGCGGCGGGCCGTGTCTTTGAAGATCCCCTTCCCCATGGAGAAGATTATCAATCTACCTGTGGACGACTTCAATGAGCTCCTGACGAAGTACACTCTGACAGATACTCAACTTGCACTGGTCAGGGACATTAGACGGAGAGGGAAGAACAAGGTGGCGGCTCAGAACTGCAGGAAAAGGAAGCTGGAGGGCATAAGTCACCTCGAGAGAGAACTGAACCAGCTACAGGCCCAAAGAGAGCACCTGGCACAGGAGAGTCTCGAGTTCCAGCGCAGCTTGGCATTTATTAAATGTCGCTTTACAGACCTTTATTCACAAGTATTTTCTCACTTAAGAGACGAAGATGGACAGCCATACTCAATAGATGAATACGCCCTGCAACAGACACCGGATGGGAAAGTTTATTTGGTACCTCACACAACTATGCAAAAGAGAGAGCAATGCTGAATTGGAGCTCGTCTATTTAATACTCCTACAGATGGTATACTGCCTGATTGTGCCAACTGAAAGTATAACTTGCTGGAAGCTACACATTTATTTCATATGACGACGACTTAATTAGGGATGCACTGATATTAGATTGATATTGGTGACGATGGGGCCAATCTAGTAGATGTTTATATACATTACAGACTGGAATTCCTTTTTAAATTTTGACTAATTTGTTGCAGCACCTAAAAAGGTTTTCTCTTGAATTGTAATTCCTGTTAATTTTGAAGATTTTTTACGAAGTTGCTGGTACACAATTTATTATTTTAATAAATAAAAGTACATTTATATCCATGTTTTTATTTGTTGCATTCAGTTTTCCAAAGTTAGAAAAGCAATGTTTGTCAAACCTGAATGATCCCAGTCACTTCCACACAGTGAGGCATACAGCACCACTGGTATCGGATCGGTAACAGCCGATCCGAAAGGTATCGCTATAGATATCGGGACTGAAAAAGTCAGATTGTTGCGTCCCTAGACTTAACCCCTATGTAAAACTTGCCATACAGGTTTTGTTTTCCATGCTCTTACAATTGAGTGAAACCACACCAGAGTGCCTTATAAAAATACTTTATTTAAAAAAGACACTGCACAGCAGCCTTGGTTAAAAAAGTAAAAAGTCTTCACCACCAGCATGATTGTTCAGGAAACCTGTGAAAAACAGAATAAAGTTTAATAAAATGAAACTTTGGGGGGGTGGGGAAGGGGAGAAGGGGATGTTTGATGATTTGTACCTGATTGAGCCATTGTCACTGAAATGAAACCGGGTTTTGCAGACCACGTAGGGAGATTCCTAGAAAGCAGAAAAGCCAAATAAGTAAAATGCAATCTTTAATAAAAAAAAAGTTCATTTTTGTTCACAGCATGCAATATGTTGTAGGGCCTCTATGCACAATAAAGGAGGCCAATTTTACCAGTCAACATTGGTGTAAGTCATAATAAAACTTGTTTGCACAAAAATGTTACATGTCATTACTGGGCTACACAACTTACTACCAGCTACATGACAATAGCAAGACATACTATCAGTAGTTGAGAAGTCTGGTCTTACCTACAGACAGCACTTAAGCCTTTTGGTAGCTGCTGCATGCTAGCCTCAGGCTTCTGTTCTCACTCTCCCCTGCTTCAATGATCCTGGCGACGGTTTTGCTACTTCTCTCCCTCAGCTGGCTTCCATGACTAGCCTCATAGACTTTGCATGTAAGCTAGCATCCTCCAGTTGATCTTTGCAGAACTCAGGGTAGAGTCTGTACCAAGTGATGGGCTCTTAATGAAGTATTTGTGCACCACTTCTCATTCCTCAACCAGTATTGTAAATGCAGTGGTTCATCCTGTTACCAGTGCTGGGCTTCTTACACGTCATTTGGATTTTTTTTTTTTTTGGTTCCTCACATATGAGAAATATGTCGCTCATCCCACATTGTGCAACATCCAATAGTGAACCCTCCCTTTCCCAAACCACTCAAGAGGCTAACAAGACTTTTTAAAAAAACTGAAAGATGGTTTATTTCAGCTTGATTGGATGCAGATACAAATAAAAACCAGACTTTAAAGAAAAAAAAAAACTACATAAAACCTCATTGGAATGCTTGCTTTCCAGAAACACAGTCGATGAAAAAACACAAAACGTTTTAAATGAAGACCCTCCATGATTTATCTACTGTACATCTCTTCTTGCAGCAGCTGTAACCTGCCACAACTGTTTGGCTGAGCAGATTTAGGAGGTAAACCTGCAGCTGCCCTGTCACTTCGCTTGCTCTCCTCTCCTTGCTCTCCTCTCCTAAGTACTCAGTCCTGTTGAACAATACGGAACAACATTGTTAACTGTGCACTGACTTTATATGACCTGAGATCCAGAGTGATTTTTTAAAAAATGGTTAGCTACACTTAACGAGTCCCTGCGACTACAAACTCTGGTTTTATGATACAAAATGAATCATTCAGGCATGCCATCAAGTACTTACCACTTCACATTTCAAAATCGTCCTGAACGGCTATATCCACCATTGTTTGAGCCACCTCCGTAGCCGCCACCTGGAAACAAAAAGGAAAACTCAGCTCACGGAAACTATGCCCAACAGTATACGTCCTTGCATCCGCTTTCTCCCATCTTACCGAAGTTCCTGCTAACACCGCCGCCGCCACCACCACTAAAGTTGTTCTTCATTGGGCCAAAGTTTGAGGCCTGGGGGTCGTAGTGGCCCATGTTGTTGTAGTTATTGCCGCCGCCGCCTCCTTGGCTGCCGCCTCCTCCCCCACCACTACCACCGCAGTTACCTATGACATATTTTGCAACAATATAGTCAATCACATCTTGAACACAGAATAGTTACAGTTGAGGGGAGCCAAAACACTTACCATAGCCGTTGCTATTGTCATAACCATTTCCTCCATAGCCACCGCCTCCTCCACCACCACCCTGGTTGTAACTTTGGTTATAACCTCTGTTGCCGCCATTATTATATCCGCCAGGACCACCGCCGCCGGGACCACCTCCATAGCCTACAACATTCATATTCGTTCAGTACATTGCCATTAAGCTTCAATTGTGAAAATACTTAAAGCTGCACTGTCAAAAATTGCCTACTTACCACCACCGCCGCCACCACCACCATTACCGCCGCCGCCACCACCACAATCTCCTCCATTGGAATTGTAAGGACCGTCTCCATATCTGCCCCTGCCGCCTGAAAGAAGCAAACATGCAAAGTCAGGTTTCAGACACTGTATATTATACATTTATGATTAAATAATATGTAAGCACCATTATCAAATGAGTCTTACCCTGATTGAAGCCTCTGTCGTATTCATAGGGCCTTCCACCGCTGCTGCGGCCTAAACCAAAACACAACCATTACCTCTGGAATAGTGATGACTGGGCCAGTGTGTTAAAACAACTGGTTATTAATCTTGCATAAAAAGGATGACCTCTCGTACCCATTCCCATTCCTGCAGTCTGCATTTCCTGCCTCGTCAGAGCCTTCCTCACTTCACAGTTGTGACAGTTGATTGTGTGGTATTTCTGGACTGTGGGATGGGTAAAACAAAAAGGTGTTAAGTAGTCGCTCAAGACAGGTAGGTAAAGCTGACACGATCTGCAGCACAGAACATATGTACTTACTGACAATCCTGTCGACTGAATCATGATCGTCAAAGGTCACAAAGGCGAAGCCCCTCTTCTTTCCAGTGTTGCGGTCAGTCATGATATCAATGACCTCGATCTTGCCAAACTGTGTGAAGTAATCTCGCAGGTGTGACTCCTCTGTATCTTCCTTGATTCCCCCAACAAAGATCTTTTTCACCGTAACGTGGGCACCTGGCCGGTTTGAGTCCTGTGATCAAAGACATTTCTCCAGTTGTAACCATGCATGCCTTTCTTTTATATACACAAGCCATTTATTTACTCAAGGCGGGTTTTGTCAAACATATCGAACCCAACATACCTCTCTGGAGACGGCTCGTTTAGGTTCAACCACTCTTCCATCAACCTTATGGGGACGGGCATTCATGGCAGCATCAACTTCGTCCACTGATGAGTATGTAACAAAGCCAAAGCCCCTGGATCTCTTGGTGTTGGGATCCCTCATGACCTATAAGAAGAAATTGTTCCCAGTGTTACACACAAATCACACATGCATGGTTTCCATCTATATATATGTGGCAGGTGACACAGACCGGGAAAGGGGAGGGGCAACCATGAGGGTTGCCGATATAGGGCGACCTGCAGGAGGAACTCTGATTGTGGCGTGAGGCAGGTGCACACCTCATTCCATGTGGCAGGCAGGGAAACGAGAGAGCAGGAACAACTGGTAGGCCTAAGACGGGTGTCTTTGTTGTGTCTATTGTTTTATGCTGTCGGGTTCAAATGTGTGTGACATTTCTAATGTTCATGTATTTCAGACCGGTTTCCCTGCTGCGTTGAAGGCGGCTGGTGGTCGGTAGGAAAGTAGATCGACGTACCGGGTATTTTAAAGTTTAGTTATGTAGTGTTTCAATATTTAGCTGGCATGTATTTTAATGTTTGACAAAGTGTTTTAAGATTGTTAATATTTGTTTCTCTGCAGAGCATCAGTCAGCCATTAGCTGCTCTTGCCGTGGGACTGTTTTTGGTTTGCGTTAGGGTTTATTTGCCGTCTAGTCCGCCCTGGCAAGTGAGCTGGTAGTGGGCAAAAAGATATGGGCATTGCCCTTGGGGCGGACTAGTTTCTTTTCTATATTTTTGTCATTATTTCGTCAATCTGCCTGCTTCCCCCACAGTGTATAACCTCACTCAGGTCTAATCCCAAACAGACAGCCAGGGTAGGCTTAAGGTGTAGTGTGTTTGCAGTGAAATCAAATCACGTGTGACTTATATAAATGTGTGAATTCACTTTGCGTGTAAATGCCTTGATTTGCAGTCTATATCAGGGTATAGTTCAGCCCTGCCCTTGTTAGTATAGCTCGGGTTTAAACAATGAGTAGGTTACAGGTGGGGAAATTACATTTCTGTAATTAAAACTTCAAAGTTACTCCCTGATTGTCATTCCTCAGCCAGCACTTGTGGTGGGTGTTACATAGAAATATAGAACAGTGTGCACAAAAGGTGATGTAAAAACCAAACGTCAAGGAGAGGAAAACATGCAGTTTCAATTGTTTGTGGTGCTGGGAGTAGATTCCCTCCAATATGTACTTTCTCCAAACACATTACTTGCCCGCACGCACTTTTCTGCTTTATTAGTCTACATTTCGGTCAACAAGGACCTTCATCAGGACATTAAGCTCATCTTGTCCTGCTGAAGGTCCTTGTTGACCAATAAAACAGAAAAGTGTGTGCGGGAGCATGTTTTTGAAAACGTTAAACCCAAACTTACCACACAGTCTGTGAGGCTCCCCCATTGCTCAAAGTGAGCTCGCAGGCTCTCGTCTGTGGTCTCGAAGCTCAAACCTCCAATGAACAGCTTGCGGAGCTGCTCGGGCTCACGTGGGACCTGAACCATTAAACAAAGCAAGACACGTTAGCATCATAATATTACAATCAGCCATAAAGAGAGACATCGGTGCAAAGACTTATCTTCACTCAGAATTAACAATAATGCATACTTAATAGTGTTATTGATGCATTCTTGCGTCACATATCAAACAAACCCAGAACAGGGTGGAGGAGGGAGACGTCGCCGCCATTACTGTTAACAACCCGGTTCTGCTAATATGCAGCACTTTAAGCAGCAATTAAGTGCGAACTCTTACACTGTATATGTTAAATAAAGTGTGTTTTACTCGTGTGTGCATTACTAAAGACAAGCGTTAAGTACAATCCCTGAATTTTGTACAACAACAAGAACAAAAGGCCACGAGGCCCAGCTGCTATAAAATGGCGGCTTCACAATGCTCGATAGCTGCGGTTGATATTATGACAAACGCAATCTGCAGTTTAGCATCGCCTTTAAGCGCGTTGCATCACATAACTACAGCTTTTAGACGCTAAATGTGCAAGGAATAACATGCAATACTCACATCACACTTCGACATGTTTGCAGGTAAAGAATCCTGTGCAGACTCCTTGTGTTGGACTGACCGGAGAGAGAAACGATCTGCGTCAGACTGCGAGTCTCTAGTCCAAATCTACAACGTTAGAATAAATAGAGAAAAGGAAACGCCTCTTTCACGCAGCGATTGGTCAGTAGTTCCCGCTGCAGTCTGACGTCAGCGTTTTGGTGATTCCTGATTGGTCAAGATTCAAATCAATCACTACTAACGACCAATAAAAGCTGATGATGGGTAGGCGGTGCGTTCACGACCACGACGATAAAAAAAGAAAAAAAATGGATGTTGTATGTGTGAAGGTGCAATATTCAAGATTCAAGATTCAAGAGTTGTATTTGCCATTTGCACCTATAAGTACATTGGAATTTTGAGCAGTTTAGTCAGCTTTAAGAAAAAGAAAAAAAAGGTAGAAAAGGCACAAGGTAATTACAGTACAAAATAAGTAGCATATTCAACACAATAAATAAACAAACATACAAAATAAATGCAAAAATAAATCAATAAATAAATGCATTTAAAAATTTATAAAAATAAATACACAAATAAATAAATAAATAATTATAACATAAAACGCCCTCAGTGTAGTCAATAAATAAACTAAACTACCCTCTGCATAGGAACGATACCCCCAGAATACAAATATACAGTATATAAATAAATACTTCCAAAACTGAATACAAAATAAATGCAAAAATAAATAAATAAATAAATAAATTTAAAAATGTATAAAAATAAATACACAAATAAATAAATAAATTACTAAAACATAAAACGCCCTCAGTGTAGTCAATAAATAAACTAAACTACTCTCTGCATAGGAACGATACCCCCACAATACAAATATACAGTATACAAATAAATACTTCCAAAACTGAATACAAAATAAATGCAAAAATAAATAAATACATTTAAAAATGTATAAAAATAAATACACAAATAAATAAATAAATTACTAAAACATAAAACGCCCTCAGTGTAGTCAATAAATAAACTAAACTACTCTCTGCATAGTAACGATACCCCCACAATACAAATATACAGTACACAAATAAATACTTCCAAAATTGAATACAAAATAAATGCAAAAATAAATAAATACATTTTTTAATTTAAAAATGTATAAAAATAAATACACAAATAAATAAATAAATTAATAAAATATAAAACGCCCTCAGTCTAGTCAATAAATAAACTAAACTACTCTCTGCATAGGAACGATACCCCGACAAAACAAATATACAGTATACAAATAAATACTTCCGAAACTGAATACAAAATAAATGCAAAAATAAATAAATACATTTAAAAATTTATAAAAATAAATACACAAATAAATAAATTACTAAAACATAAAACGCCCTCAGTGTAGTCAATAAATAAACTAAACTACTCTCTGCATAGGAACGATACCCCCACAATACAAATATACAGTATACAAATAAATACTTCCAAAACTGAATACAAAATAAATGCAACAAAAAAATAAATAAATTAAAAAATTTATAAAAATAAATTCACAAATAAATTACTGTAACTCTCAAAAATATTTTAAAAAATAAATAATTAATATATTTCAGACTATTACACAGTGGAAGGCAGCATATTGCACAGCATTACAGTCCATTCAGTTCAGGTGTACTGTGTGTCAATAATGGTATGGAGGTGAGGTGTGGGGTATTTGTGTCCCTCTTTAATGTCCTAATGTGTTTATGATGTTGTGTTTTGTGTGTATTGTGCAGTTGGGTCAGAAATAATGGATGCCATGAATGTATTGAGTGAAGGCACAGAAAAACAGCACATTAAAGCAATCCTTTATGATTTTTGACTTGTGGGTGGAGGTGGAGCTGTGCCTTTGTCCATGAAGCACCTTTTATATATATAATGTGTGTTTTCCATCGAGACACACAATGCAAATGTATCACGATAAACCAGTTCCAACTCTTGAAAATGGAGGTTATAATCCTTGCAGAAGCATATACCTTGCTATAGGCAAATATATATATATATATATATATATATATATATATATATATATATATATATATAGGTCATCAGCTGACCTATTGATATTGAAATCACAATAAACCAGTTCCAACTCTTGAAAATGAATTTATATTCGTGGCAGAAGCATATATGATATTATGTTTTGTGCGTATTTTGCAGTCGGGTCAGAAAATAATGGACTCAAAGATGCCATGAATGTATTGAGCGAAGGCACAGGAAAAAACAGCACATTAAAGCAGTCAATCCTTTATGATTTTTGACTTTGTGGGTGGAGGTGGAGGTGGAGCTGTGCCTTTTGTCCATGAAGCACCTTAGCATTCATTTATATATATATATATAATGTGTGTTTTCCATCAAATGTATCACAGAGTAATATATAATATATATATAGTAATATATAGGTAAAATAGCACATTAAAGCAGTCAATCCTTCATGATTTTTGACTTGCAGGTGGAGGTGTGCCTTTGTCGATGAAGCACCTTTAAAATTCACCCGTTTATATATATATAATGTGTGTTTTCCATCAAATGTATCACAGAGTAATATATGATATATATATAGTAATATATAAGTAAAATAGCACATTAAAGCAGTCAATCCTTTATGATTTTTTGACTTGTTCGTGGAGCTGTGCCTTTTGTTCATGAAGCACCTTAGCATTCATTTATATATATAATGTGTGTTTTCCCATCGAGACACACAATGCAAATACATCACAATAAACAAACAAACTCTTGAAAATGGATGTTATGTGTGAAGGTATAATGTGTTTATGATATTGTTTTGTGCGTATTGTGCAGTTGGGTCAGAAAATAATGGACACAACAATGCCATGAATGTATTGAGCAAAGGCACAGAGTAATATATAATATATATATAGTAATATATAAGTTAAATAGCACATTAAAGCAGTCAATCCTTCATGATTTTTGACTTGTGGGTGGAGGTGGAGGTGGAGCTGTGCCTTTTGTCCATGAAGCACCTTAGAATTCATTTATATATATATATAATGTGTGTTTTCCATCAAATGTATCACAATAAACCAGTTCCAACTCTTGAAAATGGAAGTTATAATACTGGCACATTAAAGCAGTCAATCCTTTCTGATTTTTGACTTGTGGATGGAGGTGGAGGTGGAGATGTGCCTTTTGTCCATGAAGCACCTTAGCATTAGTTTATATATATAATGTGTGTTTTCCATTAAATGTATCACAATAAACAAGTTCCAACTCTTGAAAATGAACGACCAATAAGGTATATGTGTATATTATGATATTGTTTTGTGCGTATTGTGCAGTTGGGTCAGAAATAATGGACACAACAATGCCATGAATGTATTGAGCGAAGGCACAAAGTAATATAATATATATATATATATAGTAATATATAAGGAAAATAGCACATTAAAGCAGTCAATCCTTTATGATTTTTTGACTTGTGGGTGGAGGTGGAGGTGGAGCTGTGCCTTTTGTCCATGAAGCACCTTAGAATTCATTTATATATATATATATATATATATATATAATGTGTGTTTTCCATCAAATATATCACAATAAACAACCTCCAATTCTTAAAACATGAAGTTATAATCGTGAAACAGAAACATATACACCGCTATAGGCAAATATCTATATATATATAGGTCATCAGCTGACCTATAGGGGGCGGGTACGTTTTTGACGTTTTTACATTGTGCGCCTTGAGCGCGCGCTTTTCTTACGCACAGACAGACACAGCACGGGCGCACGGCACCTTTATGTGATCCATCCAGCAGGCTAGCAGCTAGATGCTAAAGTAGCTCCAGTGGTTTGGCCTCACACAGAAAGACCCGCAGAGATCCACACAAAACAGACACGACGAAAGTTAAGTGGTCAAGACACGGCGGTCTACACACACACACAAACGGGTAAGCAAACGTCTAACGCATTCAAAGTGCTTCATGCTGATACAAGTATCGATCTGTGATTTGTCGATAGCGTTAGCGTTAGCTTGTTTGAAGCGTTAGCTTGTTGCTAACGTTACCTGCTTTAGCTCGTTTGCCTTTCATGCCCATTGGTTAGCTCGTTGCTTAGCAAACACAGCTGCAAATCCTCGTGCATATGTGCCCTAAGTTATCTGATAAGTACTTGAACGAGTAGACAATATAAACAGCCAGTTTAGCAGTTTATTGTGCATGTTGCAGATCAATGAAAGCTTGTTTCGTTGCTAACTTAAGCTAGTGCCTGCTCCTCTGTGCTGCTTAACGTTACATAACTAGAGTGTATCGGCTAGAAAAGATGATCCATATCCTCTTTAACGTTAGCTTCTCCTTCTCCTTCTCCATCTCCATCTCCATCTCCATCGTTTCCCCCCTGTGCAGGGGAAAGTGCCATTGGGCCTGCAAACGACACAAGCTTATAGTTGTTCAACAACAACAACAACAAACTATTTTGCTATGGGCAAAAAGTCTCGCGAAGAGGACTCCTCATCCTCTGATGAGGAAGAGTATGTTGTGGAGAAGGTGCTGGACAGGAGGGTGGTGAAAGGCAGGGTCGAGTTCTTCCTGAAGTGGAAAGGATATTCAGAGTAAGTTGATGCCAGTATGCTAATAAACAATACATAAATATTATTTTTTTTATTTTTTTTTGGAGTGTATTATTATATTCAGGTTCACCCAGAAACTAAATGGGGAAAAAAATGGTAATTAACAAGTTAGCAATGTGAATATGTTTAGCAAAGCCAGCAGCTTTTTTGAGTCACATACACTCACATTGGATCTAGTTACTGTAATGCTGCACCAAAGATCAAGAAATAATAGTAAATAAACATGCAATGTTATGGACATCACAGATTATATCAACTTGATTATATTCAACCTTGGTGAAAGGCAGGTTCGAGTTCTTCCTGAAGTGGAAAGGATATTCAGAGTAAGTTGCTGCCAGTATGCTAATAAACAGTACATAAATATCACAATTATTTTATTTTTTTGGAGTGTATTATTAGATAAATTCACCCAGAAACTAAATGGGGGAAAAAAAGGTCATTAACAAGTTAGCAATGTGAATATGTTTAACCAAGCCAGCAGCTTTTTTGAGTCACATACACTCACATTGGATCTAGTTACTGTAATGCTGCACCAAAGATCAAGAAATAATAGTAAACAAACATGCAATGTTATGGACATCACAGATTATATCAACTTGATTATATTCAACCTTGGTGAAAGGCAGGGTCGAGTAATTCCTGAAGTGGAAAGGATATTCAGAGTAAGTTGCTGCCAGTATGCTAATAACTAGTACATAAATATCACAATTATTTTATTTTTTTGGAGTGTATTATTAGATAAATTCACCCAGAAACTAAATGGGGGAAAAAAAGTCGTTAACAAGTTAGCAATGTGAATATGTTTAGCCGAGCCAGCAGGGGCATTCACTGCCTTTTTGAGTCACATATACTCACATCTAGTTACTGTAATGCTGCCCCAAAGATCAAGAAATAATAGTAAACAAACATGCAATGTTATGGACATCACAGATTATATCAACTTTGATATTGATTTCAATAATACGATACGATATGATAATAATTTACTGTCAGACAGGTCTGAAATTTGTTTTGCATCACAGCAGCTCCATTTGCAACATCACATAAAGGACAAAGACAAGAAACAAGGATACATACATTTAGACATTACAATCACAGGAGACGATATTCAGGGCCCTTCAACGTACATTTGATCTGGGATTAGGCTCCATATTTAGTTTTAGGATAGACTGGTGTACAAAAGAATAATAATAACAATAGATCACCCCTCTCTGATTTGTAGATTAAGAGTTATTGGTGCTGACTTGCTGCACTGTGATGTATGATTTTCTTCAGAAAACACAACACCTGGGAGCCAGAGAAGAATCTGGGCTGCCCTGAGCTTATTTCAGAGTTCATGAAGACCTATAAGAAAAGCAGCAGCAGCAGTGGTGGAAGCTCCACGCCCAGCAGCGGGGGCAGCAAATCGGTCACAACCTCTTCACGCACCAAAGAGTCCAGTGGCCCGAAGAAGAGGAGCTCTGATGATGACGATGAGGAGGAGGAGGAGGTGGAGGGTGGAAGTAAGCCCAAAAAGAAGAAGGAGGTATGTGATGTGTCGGTGCAGTAGTATGTTAATTAACAGCTGATGGGTGCTTCGTTTTAGAAGAGAGAGAAACTCTTGTTTACATTTCCAAGGATACACTTCAGCAGCTTTTCATTGATTTGCCAAAGCCTATGCTAGTTTTCTTTGGCATACAGTAAACACATATTGAGTCAGTGGGTTGAGGTTACGAAATGATGGATAATTTTTTATTTTTCTATTATTAAAAGTTACTTTCTAAAAAAAAGACTGAAACAAATAAATAATTTCCCTGTAGAGCATATTTTTATGCTATAGGTAGAAGTGTGAATTGCAGATGCATAGGGTAAATCATGCATTTATTTGCCAACGTACCTGTCTACAATCCAACAGTTTTAACATATGCCAGCATTTAAGATTTTTTTTGTATGCTATAAAAACATTTTTCTCTCTTTTGTTGTCCTTCAGGATGACATTCTAGTTGCACGTGGCTTTGAGAGAGGACTTGATCCGGAGAAGATCATTGGAGCAACTGACTCATGTGGAGACCTAATGTTTCTTATGAAGTGGTACGTTTTGTGTATATGTTCATCTCAAAGTTTGCATGTGGATTGTAGTTTTGGCCCAACGTTGCAGTGTGAAATTTAAAAAACTATTTAAAAAGACAGCAATACGGTCATTAGAAATAGTTTTCTTCCATGCACAGGTCTTCAGTCAGTCTGCACTTCCAGCCCATGCATTAGATTCTTTATATACATTTGTCATGTGCTTGTGGTTCATTGGTTCATGCTTTTTTCATCTATAGATATTTTTAACACTCAATCTTATATTTTTCCTTTCTTCAACACACCATATCTACAATTATGTGAAATATAATATTCACTCCCCTGCCCAGGTAATGTCTGTTCAACACACTTGCAGAGCTGACAACCCACACACTAAACTCCTACATTAGTCTCATGTTCCACCTGTAAGACCCACATTTTAATGCTCATGTTCATCTGTGAGGTGAAAACCACAAATACAAATGTGCATCCTGCTCATAGTTTAGTTTGATCCTCTACTGGACCGCAGTAGAGGCCTTTGTACCAGCGTGTGCTTCAAAGGTAGTTTATCCGACTTCATTATCTGCAGCATCGGAATAAATTTAGAAAACAGTTTCTTAGTAATTTACAAATCTAAGTTTCAGATACCACAAGCGATAAGCGACATGACCTTAAAACATCCTCTACATTTTTTTATAACAAACAATGAAGAGGATTACTTTGAATAATGTAGCGTGTCAACATCTGGCTTTAGAGCACTGTATGGCTGTGATTTTAAGTTACAATTAGTGAAAATCATCATGGTTGTTTTTTCCCCAAAATTGTATTCAGCTAATTATAAGAATGACTCATATGTACTCTGCTTTGGTCTTTGCACTTCATCATGTACTTAGTATTCATATTTCCTCTTTAAAAAGCTGGTATTGTTCTGGTTTCTGGGTGTCAACCCTTCAGTACTGCAAGAGTATTGCCCTGCAACATTTTCCATCTATCCTACTGCTGCTTGTGACTTGTCGTGGCATGATTTCTTTTAATGGGCAGCTCTGATGTGCCAGATTGCTCCTGACAAATTACCCATTAGCGGCACTAATAGCCTAGTTGTCCATTCATATATAAACAGTAAGCCACTCCATAAAAGTTTGTCATTACACATTAGCTAGATGGATATCTGCGTAGTAGCTCGTCGCTATTGCCCGGCTGAGCTCCATTCCCGGCTGTTTGCTGGCTCAAATTGAGGAAACAGTTGTACTTTAACTGTCATTTGTTAATATATTTCTTTAATATAAACGGTAAAAATAGAGTAATTAAAGCCACACTTTGGTCTCTTATTTCTTGCAGGAAAGACTCTGATGAGGCTGATCTTGTGCTTGCCAAGGAGGCCAATCAAAAGTGCCCACAGATCGTCATAGCCTTCTATGAGGAGCGTCTCACCTGGCATGAAGACAGCGACAAGAAGGAGAAGGACGCGGTCACTGCGTGAGTGCATCACCCCAGGAGGAAACCGCACCTCCTCCACTGCAGGGACAACCTTGAGTCAGACATTTTTTCACACCCAAACCTCCCATCCTTGCTCTTCACCGTGTCCAACAAAGACAGCAAACACAGTTGTGTTATCTCCATCCATGCCCCATCGGAGCTCAAAGGCCCCAGACTGCTGAAACGGATCCATCAGACAGGAGGGGAAGCTGTAGCGGACATGGGTGACATGCTACTGGGGAGGGTTTCTGCTGTTCTGTCTTTGTATTCTTTACCTTCTTTTTTTTTTTATTGTCTTAACACATCATATTTTAGTGCTTTCAGGATACGATTGTGTCAGTAAGGTATGTTGCATCCATGAGCACATGTGGCCATCTGTTTAAACATAGTCTTGAGAGCCAGAGTTGGTACAAGCTGTGTCAACTGTGAGCATGTCCCATTGCAGGTGCACGACTCCCATCGTTAAGTCTTTATAGGCAGTGCACCTCTTTGCTTTAACAAACACCACTGAGGGTAAAACTGTAGTATGAATATTCAGGAAGCCACCACCGCAGCACTTTCCTGACTGCATAATCACTTCCTTTTTAAAAACTTTTTATCTCTTGTAGATTTTTTCAGTTTGCCCCGTCTACCGGGACATAACTACTCAATTTGCAAACTTGCAGATGACACCGGCCAATTATGTCTTTATAATGTAGTGATGATATCCTTGTGCATTTTTTAAAAAAAAATTGTAATTTTTATCTCTTATTTCCAAGTTTAACATTTGAACTTTGTGTGGTGTTTTTTTTTTTTTTTCTTTACTCTCTCACCAGTTAAAAAAAAAAAGGACAATAAAACATTTTTTTTGCCCAGTTCTGAACCTTTTTTGTTTTTTTTAACTGCAGTGTTATCTTTGGACCAGTCTCATGTTCACAGGTTAGACAATCTTCACTGTATCCGCATGAAATGTAACCAGCATTAATCACCAGTCATTGGGGTCTGCCACCTTGTGGCTAAAGATGAAAGTCTTTTTTGACCATGTGACCAACCTCTATGATGAGACCTCGCAGTGTTAATGGGGTTACTGATCATGTTAGTTAGTGATACTTTGATAGATTTCTTTTTTTTTTTTTACCGTGCAAAGTGGAAACAAATCTACTCTGCAATTCGAGTATTTGTTGGTGATCATTGTAATTGAAACATTAAAACCTGTTTCTGATTGGATGATGCATATCTTTGGTTTTATTGTGATGAGTAATTTGATTATTCTTAGCCATAAGTATTCAAATGTTTTGTTGCTACCTGGCAAGCGGAGGCTAGTTCTTATACACAAGATGTGTGCCGGTTTTGTAGTTTGAAATGCTGCGCTCCAACATGGACTCTTAGGACCAAATGTTTAGCGTCAACAGACTGAATTCTGTGGGTTTTTTCTTTCTTTTAATCCGCATTGTGAATGAAGGCTGTGACCTTCTCCCCCTTTCATACATTCAGTACATTATTCATGTCCCTTGATATCACTAAGATTTTGGTTTTGGTGTAATTTCCTTTCATTAAAAATATTTTGTCCTTTCAGACCCTTGAGCTTTGTCCTCAGTTTTTGCCGGTGCAGAATTTTTAAAAAGTAGACTATTTCTTGTGTCAACTAAATGTTACAAATATGTGTACAGTAGCACCCTTTAATAAACATTTTCAATGTTAAAGTTGCTGTCAGTTGGCTTTTGTTTTTTAGGATGTGAATGGAATAAGTTACTTTAATTTAAACCTACACCGAAGGAGTACTTAAATGACCGGGAGCCAGGTAGTTAAAAAAGTAAAAATGGCTCATTTAATGGGATTTGTTGTGGATTAAACAATTATTAAATAAACTACACTAAACCTTAGCTCAACATTAGGACATTTCTTAATGTCAGGAGGGAAAAATAACCATATGTCCTGGGGGTATAATAAAAACCTATAAAGTCACAAATATCATGAGACCAAAGCTGTGTAATGTGGCCTCTGTCGAAATGAGACCTTTTTATGTTTTCTTTGTTGAGGAAAATGTTTCAAGAGCATCGGCTGCTCTCACCAGCAGATGGCGCTGTTGAACAACACCAATGCAAATATCATAACTGCATTTTTATGCAAGTCATTCACAGTTCAAACACTTAAACTACTACAACTCATGAATTCATCTTTTCTGAACGGCATTTATCTGTTATTATGCGTCTTTTAGAGGGGCACGGATTCACGTTGTGTTTACTGTGTAACATCACAGCTTTCTTCCACGACGTAAATTGGCTTCTGAGTCACTATTAACATCTGCTGAACCCACCTGTAGGTCCACAAAGTCATGTTGTGCAGTGAAGCATGCCGTGTTCAAACTCACACAGATTTATTTACATTCTAGTGGATTCTATTCTACTTCCTAGAGACACCGGGTACAGTATGTCAGGCTGAGATGTATCTAAAATAAAGCACATGAAGAATATACAGAATATCCATTTGATGTTTGCACTTTATGTCTTAAATAGAAACAGATAGTGATCCATAGAAATGAGGAGAAAGAGAGAGAGAGAAAGCGATTGAGAATGACATGCAACTAAGGTCCCCGGCCGGATGCGAGCTGAGGACATTATGGTTCATGCATGGTGTGTCCCTCCTTTAAAGCCCCCAAGCCATTGAGGCACCCCACTTCCTTTTGATGTAATGATGCAGCCATAAAACATCCAGCCATTGTAAGCACCACATAGCTTGAATAACAAACCGAATACACCGAATATGCACTGCTGTAATATGTGAGTTTTTTTTTCCTCGATTTGAAAGTGACTCAACGGATATATAAAAAGGAGGCAGCAAAAGCACTAAAGCTCAAAAATGTGAGGGCGAGCCCCCATTCTGTCACAGTCTGGCCACCATGACTAAAACAGGAAATTAGTTGTTTAATATAATAAATAGGCAAGTGTCTCTGCAATGGGGACCTACTGCAATATCAGTAATAAACTGCAGTGAAGGTTGAGTCTAATCCTTGTTCTTCTCTCACCACCCTCTTTTTCTTTCTTGCTGCCTTTTATAGTGACTCTCTCTGACACACACACGCACACACACACACACAAAGTGCTGCTCAGCTACGTCTAAAGTGATGGAATTTTCCAAGCAAAAAAGGCTTTTACACTCCAAATGGAATGCAAAGGTCACTAGTAAATTTCCAGCCCCTGGGACCATTAAGCTGGGCAAAGGGAGCGAGCAGCAGGCTGTTTTATGGAGCCTGGAGCTGTCTGCTGACAAACCCAGGCCAGTAGGTTTGGTTGGGAAAGCCACAGTGGCACTCATGGGAGCTGTGCCTGTGTGATGTGTGTGGCAAATACAGATGCAAGCTCAGACGGAGTGCGGAGTGAAGCTTCACCGAAGCTAGAAAATCTAAATGAGGAAAATATGATTCAAGCTTCATGCTAGAAATGTGTAGTGTAGCGTGTACTTTGTGTGTGTGGCAGAGTCAATAAGGAGCTGTATGTGCTTTGTTTAGCTAAGAAGAGTGTTTTAGCACACAGGCAGCACTGAAGAATTATTTAATATTTTGAATAGCCTATAAATTTAATTTAGTGTAACTTGCAGTATTTTTTAATTGGAAACAATAATACTGCTTTTTTTGTGTCTTGCAGAGTATGTTGTTTGTCTCAATGGGCACCATGTGTTAAAATATAGTCACATTTTGGTGTAAATTTATTTATTTATATATGCGCAGCAGCCTCCCTGCACTTCAAACCTATAGTCCCTTCTGTACCAGTAACTTCTAGTGCAAATGAGTTCCTCGGGGTGCTGCCCACGGCAGAGGTGGGTCGTCTTGCAGCACATTACACCAAATGAGTGTCGGGGGAGCTGTGGCGAGGGAAGGGACTGCTGCAGTGGGCCTCATCAGTGTTACACAGCTTGTTCAAGGATACCACTAAAACAGCAAACAAATAAATGTGCACTCATAGATAACACCGAACGCACGGCAGAAAGTGCTATTATCTTGTATATGAAAGGAGAGAAAAAAAGATTTGTAGTGTTCAGTTAGTGTCCCAGAGAAACTGTGAAAAATGGCTCTAAAAGTGCTGTAAGTCATGAGTATCACAGGGGCCGATGTAATTTGATGTGGCCTTTGCTGTGCTGTGATCATGCAGGCACAGCTGCCCAACAGCTGTGTCTCCATTTTTTCCTTGTTGCAACCAGATATATAAAAAAGTCTACGGTGACGACTGGCGCATCATTTCCCCGCACAGTGCACTGATCCTGTGTGAAGGTGATTGCGACGTGATGCTCTAATTTGGGTGGCTATCACACTTAATGTGCAGTAAAGCCCCATAGACTGTGCTTCTTGGTTCTAAATGCCCCCTCTACTGCGCCACTGCTCTCCCCCGCCGCCAAGCCTCTGCTGGCTGTGTTTCCCCTTCACCCCCCCACTCCTCCCTTCATCTTCCTCTCCCCACCAGGGGAAAGAGTTATAGCTGCCATAAAAGGCAGGTAATGCATTGTTAACTAATTCTGTCTGCTCAGAGCTGATATATCCTCTGCTCTAAATCTCTGTGCTTCCAATAAAATGCAAATGCTAATGCTTGCCCTCCATGAGCTGATATCATTTTTAACAGGTCAGAGGTAAATGCTAGAGGAGGGTGGGGTGGGCCAGAGGTAGTCTGTGGTGGGGCTTGGAGCCGTCATGGTACATTTTGGCGGAAAGGGGACCTCCAGACCTGATCCGCACACCACTGGCCAACAGTACGCATGCATCTAAGTGTGCACATATGGCTGTAGGCATGCACATGAGACTGCAACGGTCCATTTTTGTTAATCTTTAGGGGTGCATGGGAGGGGTTAACTTGTGATAAAGCTCTTTGTTATCGAGAAGCATTTCAGTCAACCCTCATTCACCATCAAATAACACCAATTTGCCTGTGGATGTAATGCATCATATTTCCATGTTAATAGTATTGTCATACTCCGTGTAACCTTGGGCTTCTAAATATTGATCCACTTCTAGATTTTCAATTATCCTGTGCCGTTTTTCTGCCATCTGGTAAGGACCAGTGATTTGTGTTCCTTCATATCTGGAGGCTTGTCCTGTAATTAGACCATAAATTAATTTGCAGAGAGGAAGAGTGAGCGGAAAAGATTGAAGGCATTAAGTAAGTCCTCGGTGATTGGAGACAGAAAATCATAGGAAACCACCAGCCCAGTGTTTTATTCACTATAGAATAAGATAATTGGATTACAAATTCCAACACCATAACTTTTCTGTCCCCGCATGTGTCACTTGTTTTTCTTTCAAGTATTTAAAACCATGCTGCTGCCGCTAATGATTGCTTGTAAGTCACTTCTTCAGTAAATGGCTAGAAATCATCCCATGACATAATTATACCTAATTACTTGCAGTGCAGCAGCAAAAATGATTAGGAAAAATGGGGCATATTAGTGTCAAAATGTGTGTGAAACTTTGCAGTGAAATGTTCTGTGAATCCATCAGCGGATTTAAAATGACCCCCCACGCAGGCAGACAACATGTGCGCTTCGAACCTTGTTCTTATTTACAGCACAGCTCAAGCGGAGGTCTTTAAAAAAAAGCACATCTTGATTGATTTTAAATTGGGAGTATATGCTCTCCTGCAAGATTAGCTCATTGTCCCCCTGCTGCTAAATTACACATAGTGATTGGGGCTGTCGCTGCACAGTGTCTGAGCACTACAACTGCTGCTCTCTTTGCCATGTGGAAATTCACATTAGACAAGCCTAAGTTACTCGTTAAAGCAATTGAGAGCAAAAACATATGCAACAGAATGGGCTTTTCTTGGTGGTGGAAAAGGCTAAATCAGCAGGATCGGAGGGTAAAACACTGTATACAGACTACAAGATGGTATAAAGTGAATGAGGGTGAAGTTACAGTACAGTCTGTCGATGGAAACTGCACTGGTTCTCATTCCCAGGGTGTCAAATACCTACACTTTGTCACGGCCGTCGGCTTTAGATACCGATGCACAAGGCACCCTTTTGCGTCGGTATGAGACGCACCGAGCTTTCCATTAACTACAATGTAAACCCATTTCGCGCCAATATTAAACGCTCAGGGGAAGTGCAGTGGTGACGTAGTTTAAACAGCGAAAGAGACACACAGAGCGGGCGGGAGGGGAGATCGATGGGTCCAACGAACACAAGGCTTTCATCCAGGAGACCTCTCTTTGTGTCTTGTGCGTCACATTACAATCAGCTGATCTTTTGTTAAGCACGTGTTTACTGCGACCGAAAAGTGACGCCGAGGGGTCTGACAAAGCGTCAGTATATGACGAATTGGGATGAGAGCACGTTGCAGCAGTCTGAAACTGCATTGGTGTACCTGCTCTACATGATACCTTGGGTGTAACTTAGGCAAGGCCACAGCTGCCAGCGTGCTCTGATCATATCTTGTGGGAGAGGCAAGGTCAGCCAACACAGAGCCCACCTGCTCCCCCATTCTCCATCACACACAGTCCCTCAGCCCCTGGACTACCCGGTGGAAACACGCCTGACTGCCGCCGCTGCTGCTACAGACAGCATGTGTC
Source organism: Sebastes umbrosus (assembly GCF_015220745.1). Lineage (NCBI taxonomy): Eukaryota > Metazoa > Chordata > Actinopteri > Perciformes > Sebastidae > Sebastes > Sebastes umbrosus. The sequence continues at coordinate 22,063,761 of NC_051274.1, forward strand.
CCTGAATTTATGATGGCGACTTATTGTCGGCCTTTCACGTTAAATGTCATCTTGAGTTTCCCAGTCGAGCTGTATGTGTGGCGAGCGTTAATCCATTAACATTCAGAGCAGACACGTACAGAGGCTGGCTCTCTGCCAGCCCGGAGCCCTGACAGTCTTTGACCCGCCGCTGACCACAAGGCTCTCCTGCTCCGAGCCATATAGCCAGCCTCGACATAATACAGCGCCATAAACTATCTAATGTTACACTGTATGTGAACGTGAAGTATTACACGCTTGAGGTCCAGTATGCAAGGCTTATAACCGAGTGAGAAGAGTCCAGCTGCCACAGGCTCTTTTTGGCCGAGTAGTGGAGAAAAAAAAATCACATCTGTCTACAAAACTCCACACATCTTATATTTTAATCGTAGGATGTCAAATGAACATAAAGTTTCAGTCCTTTCTATTTCCATTAAGGATTAGAGTTCAGAGAGGCCATGAAATCCCTAGGATTTTCTGCGGTGGTATTCATTTCAACAGGAGATGTTGAAGTTCATATTAAGTGATCCACGAGGAATAGCTCTGGCAGAACTGAACGCGCTGCGAGGCTTGCCCCGGCCTCAGAATAGAGAGCTTTCAACAACATGCTGCTGGAGGTGGCTCCTGGACTGATTATCATTTTAGTGGCTTATAAAGCTTTGATAAATACTTTATAAAGCCCACGTTGCATAACAAATCTAACACATAAAAGAAGATGTTACTCCACACTGGATAAAGGGGCTCTTGACAGGTTCTCGAATAGGTTTTATAATTCAATATTACAACCACCATCCTTGTAAGGGCCCTGTCATGTCCCGAGGCCCACAGGATATATACGTTAAACACACATTCAAGTGCTCACAGTCCAGTCCATTACACTGATTAGCAGTAAACACATTTGTAATAAAACTTAGTGAAATAGAGGAGGATGGGCTGCGCGCTGATTCATGGTGGAATCTAGGTGAAATATAAAGTGTCTGAGGTGTCATACTTCTGAGGGCGCGGGAGTGATACAGGGCTTTACTTACAGGATCCGTAACGCACACGAGCCAATTTATCCAAACAGCTCATGTCTAAACAGGGAGTCCTTCATCTCCAATGTTGGCCAGGAATAAACAGAGGCAAAGCAGTGTGACAGAGGTCCAGTAAACGTGAGAGAATCTGGGAGGCAGAGCAGACCAAACAGATGTCTTTCCACACCTCCTACGTCTATTCCCATGCTCTCTGCTGCTGTCTATCCCCCACTTTACCTGACTGCCCATTTGTCTCATTCCTTCTCTCTTCTGATTTAAAGGTCCCATATCGTGCTCATTTTCAAGTTCATACTTGTATTTTGTGTTTCTACTATGTTTACATGCTGTAATGTTCAAAGAACCTTTATTTTCATCCTACTGTCTGCCTGGATATGCCTGTATTTACCCTCTGTCTGAAATGCTCAGTTTTGTGCATTTAACAGAATTGCAATGGAATTTATAGGCGACAGTTTGGGTCCATGTGTACTTCCTGTCAGCTGATGTCATTGTTTGCGTCCAATATTCCATACCAACATGCTATTTAGTACGCTTAAAACAATAAGTGAGATATTTTAGTTTGTGAAACCTTAGTATGAAACCAATAGTGCATGAATTGCATACTATTTCCAGTGAAATATTACAGTATGCAACGCTGCAATACAATCCAATACGGTAGTGCCGAAAACGTTCATAACGGACGTTGACAGACAGCTCTGTAATGTCAATAACGCTTCTGTAAGTATACATTTTCAATTTGCTAGGCATAATATATATTTTAAATTAATTAAGACTTTCATTCTCACAAATCGTCGTTTGAGGTTGGCACGGGTTACCATGGTTACACGTCTCCAACTGGCAAGGAGGTTCTCAGAAAGTGACGATGTAAATTACTGCTCAGTGTGTCCGAAAAGATACGTACTACTGTTATTCACACAAAATGTATGTTCTACCTATTGGGTATGCAGTGCATACTATGCGATTTCGGACGAAGCCATACACTGCAACACATTTAGAATATTTATGTTTAAAGCTGTGAAATGGTCTATATATATATTTGTGACATCACAAATGGACAGAAATCTTTGTTTCTGAATACGGGCTGTGAGTATTTCTCTGTGGATTTCAGTACTTTCACAGTATTTATATAGCACTTAAATCTGCTTTATCATATAAGCCAAGAAAATCTCCCTTTTTACAATATGGGACCTTTGACTTTGTTGCCTGGTTTGAAATCTGTTCGCCATGAACCAAACCACACATGACATAAGCATTATTGGAAGGTTTAATGGTCCATTTTTAGCACAGATCGGTTCTGCGAGGAAGAAGAGCGGGATGAAGAAGAAGAAAGGGTGGATCATGTGTTTCCACTTTTGACCCCTCCACTGCGGCATGTACACACCTGGTTCAGTTTAGAAGGCTGGAATAGCTGACGGCAAAGCGGCTGGTGGTTTCATCTGCGGAGAGGTCTAATTGTTTACACCACCGATTATCTCTAAAAGATCTGCTGTGTGCGATCTGAAATTTGTTTTCATGTCATAAAATCATAAAATGATAGACTCACTGTCAGTGGTGAGCCAGCCAACCAGTGCCTGAAATTCAAACCTGAAGAGAATGGTTTCACCTTTAGGCAACAATCTTGTTATCAATGTTATCAATAGCACCTTAACAAGGTGCTATTGATAACACTGATAACATTAATTTTTTCATTCTTCCTCCTCCGTTCCATTGCATTCACTTCACAACAAGTGGTTGCCAGTTTGTTGCACAACCTGTGGCTGTTGGTAGTTGTTTGTTGGTTTTGTGCCAAATTGTAATTATATGGGTTATTGTTATTTGGACTATTAAGCTGCGATAGCTCATATGTGCCAACGTCAGTTGTCACTTGTTCCCACGGTAAATATTCATATATTCTGCAGCCTGATGGAGACACTAGTGTCAAACTCAGCCATTCATCTCTTTTTTCCACACTAACTGGCAACCGGATCACGACACAGAGATACCACGTGATACCAACGTTGTTATACTATTGGCTCACAAGCCTTGTTAGAAGTGGGAACCAAACCAAAGAGTATAGAAGCAAAGAGACAAAATTCCCTTGTTTTTCTACAACAGCCGCTGTCGCCATTTAGGACAGAAAACACATATTATATTTATAATATTTTACTCTTCAACACAGGCCATTTCGGTAGAATACGACAATAGAATAGAAATAATTTTGTTTTAATTTGTACGGCACTTTTTAGGTGGACGTTTTACTGGTTTCAGGTAGTCGCTTTCAGTCCACAATGGCGGAAGCGTAGCTTTGCTGCTTGGCGATGTTGCAATGGAACGAACAATTGACTTTCACTTCTTGGCAATATACGTTCTTTGACCGAACGTCAGATATCTTCCACAGAGATAAACAAAACATTAATTTTTGGACACGCCAAAAAAAATTAAATGCTAAATTCACAATCATAATATTTATTTAATTATTTAATTTAGCCATACTTTTCTTCATTATTTGTCTACATAAAAATGTTATCAATTAAACTTTAAAAAAGAAAAAAAGATGTTAACAGGCCAAGAAAAATAACCTTTGATAATTTTTGTTAGCGAGGCCGCATTACTTCAAAATGACATCTTTAAAAGGCATATTTTTAGGCGCAACTATGTGAAAATGTATGTCAGATGTGTTGCCTTGATGACTTGCAGGGCAAAGCACGGCCACCTCAGACTCTTGGAGCTAACTCATCTGTTTTCTATTGGTGGAAGTGATTCTGGCAGGAAGGCCGGGGAAGTAGATGAAGGCAGGCTGGGTTATAGAAGGACGGTAAAAAAAAAAAAAGAGAGTAAAAAGGGTAGAGAAACAGGAAATGGCAGTGTAACCCACTGGGTCCACTTACCATCTTGCCAGAACCCTCTGGCCACAGCCTACCTACTGGGCCAGCAGTTTCCATCACCTGCTGCTTCTGGTCCCCCCCACATAAACCCAGGTGCTCCTGAATAAAGCTCTCTTTCTCCAGGAGCCACAGGGAGCCTGAGGGGAGGCTGCAATACTGGAGGAGGCGGTGCTGCTATATTATAACAGGGAAACTCTGCCTTCCTTGTGAGAACATGTTATGGAAAATACTGCTCCACAATAAGAGCAGGGGGATTTCCATCAACCCCCTGCAAAGAGCTCCATTCCTGCGTTTTTATTAATTCTGTCTTCTAATTAAAAGAAGCTGGACCATTCAATATAAAGTTGCAGCATCTTTTTATTACTGTTTCCTTACCTGCGTGAGATTAATATAAACCTGGTCCACTGGGAGGGATAGCAAATCTCCCCAGCTCCTCACTGCCCCCTGGCATCCTGAAGGTGCTGCTGCAGCCGAGCTGAGCTGATAAACCCTAGAAATCATTCCCGACTCCAGCCAGAGCTCTTTACAGTACCTTCAGCGCTCCCTGGTGATGGATTAATGCACTGTTGTTGTCATTTTATTGCCATTTTATTGCCCTGGTGCAATTTACCAGGCTTTATGTGCCTCTGCTGTCCGGCGGAGCGACGCGCAGGCGCACCAGCCTGGCATTCCTAGACAAAAGGCCACCGCTCACCAGATCACTGCGCAGGCGCACCACACACAACTCACACACACACACAATCTAAATCAAAAACACGATTCATTCAAACAGGAATGGGGTACTATTGAGGCTAGCAGATGAAAGCAGCAGTAGTGAATCTTAGAGCTGGCTGATGGACTTCACATTCATCCACTGCTGCTGCTGCTGTTCTCCTCTCTCACCACTGGAGGGCAACAGCTGGCCTGCAGCTGCAGCCTGAAGCAACAACAACACAACACATGGGTCCCTCAAATAATATTATTTATTAGAATATTCATGCGCGTCTGCTGTTTGAATCTGATCTACAACATTTATAGTTTTTTGCATTTGTAGTGCAGTTGAAGCCTAAAGGCAATTGCAGGTTTTGAGTTTGTCACGATTCCTCCTAGGGTGAGTTGCTGTAAAGTGGGACACTGCCTGTGGGTGTAGGTCGTCTTCAAACAAATAAAAGTCAATAAAACTATTAATATTTAATGTCTTTCTAATATAGTTATTTGCATTTGTATGCAGTTGAAGCCTAAAGACAAAGGCTGTTGCAGGTTTTGAGTTTGTCACGAATCCTCCTAAATTGGGACACTGCCAAATGTGGGACACCTAAGCTCCAGTGGGTGTAGGTCTTCCTCAAACAAATAAAAGTCAATAAAACTATTCATATTTAATGTCTTTCTAATATAGTTATTTGCATTTTGTAGTGCAGTTGAAGCCTGAAGGCAAAGGCTATTGCAGGTTTTGAGTTTGTCACGAATCCTCCTATAGGGTGAGTTGCTGTAAAGTGGGACACTGCCTAATGTGGGACACCTAAGCTCCAGTGGGTGTAGGTCATCTTCAGACAAATAAAAGTCAACAAAACTATTGATATTTAATGTCTTTCTAATATGCCTTAGAAATGCTTCAAAACTATTATAGTCTTTATTGATTATCTTTTATTTATTTATTATTATGTATAGTCTTATTGTTTGTTTTGACGTTGTTCAACTCTCCATGCAACATCCACACATAAGCCTAGGTTTTGTATCAGCAATAACATTGTAAGTGGTAAAATGACTGAACATGGTGTTGCACATTTAGCCTTGAGTTTTTACCTACATTATTTAAGGTGATTTTAGGCCTTTTAACAGACTTTTGTATAAAGTTGAAGCCTAAAGGCAAAGGCTATTGCAGGTTTTGAGTTTGTCACGAATCCTCCTATAGGGTGAGTTGCCCTAAAGTGGGACACTGCCTAATGTGGGACACCTAAGCTTCACTGGGTGTAGGTCTTCCTCAAACAAATAAAAGTCAATAAAACTATTGATATTTAATGTCTTTCTAATATAGTTATTTGCATTTTGTAGTGCAGTTGAAGCCTAAAGGCAAAGGCTTTTGCAGGTTTTGAGTTTGAATCCTCCTATAGGGTGAGTTGCTGTAAAGTGGGACACTGCCTAATGTGGGACACCTAAGCTCCAGTGGGTGTAGATCTTCTTCAAACAAATAAAAGTCTAGAAAACTATTGATATTTAATGTCTTTCTAATATGCCTAAATGCTTAAAAACTATTAATGATTATCTTTTATTTATTTATTATTATTTTATAGTCTTATTGTTTGTTTGACGTTGTTCGATTCTCCGTGTAACATCCACACATAAGCCTAGGTTTTGTATCAGCAATAACATTGTAAGTGGTGAAATTACTGAACATGGTGTTGCACATTTAGCCTTGAATGTTTCCCTACATTAATTAAGGTGATTTTAGGCCTTTTTAACAGACTTTTGTCTTTGTCCCTCATTTTTGGACATGGCTGTCCCACATTAGAAAATCAAGATTTGTCTTGAGAACTTGGCATTAGAGTATTGATATGTCTACCATTTCTTTTATGAGTGTGATAAGTGCATTTTCCTTTTTTCGGGGGGGTTTGATTAGGACACATCCTGGGTATTTCAGAGTGGTACTGGGTATGGATTTAATGTATTGGCTTCATATCACGATATATTCCAGGAATCTGGAAAAAAATGTCCCACATTAGGCTAATTCACCCTATGCATTCTGCAGAGGCCTCATTTGAGGGCGAGGTCTGCTTTATTTTCATGACGAAAATAGTCAAATTTATAGGAGCCTACATATTTTGACATTTTAAATGTTCTGCCATGATAATAAAGATATTAATCTTTTCAACAACCTCCATTTAACACTTACACAATTGCAAAACACACATTTCTGGTGTCACTGCCACAGTTTTAAAGTAAACACACCCACACATTGCACACGCACTCCACACAGCTGCTGATCCGAGGTCGTTGTTGTAACATGTGGAGAAGTTTTGTCAAATCTCTTGCCAAACAATTATCTCTCTCAAGCAGTTGGAAACCAGCCTTTACACCCAGAGCCAAAACCTTTTGGTGGGAAAAAAACCCCACTTGGTTTGTATTATGTTTGTCTTGATAGCAATATAATGCATGCTATTTTAACAGTAGTCTATCATTTTAAATCTGTGTTAATTACAATAAACACAAACTAATCCCTTCTTTGGTTGTTTTAATTGTTAATATCATTTTGCATGTGTGATTGACACAGAAAGTTATCTCGTAATAAAATTATTATTATTTATTTTGAGATCAAATGAACACAGAGTTAATAGGTTTAACTATGAGTAGACATATCTAGTGATCGCGACTGGGAGCGGCCACCAGAGGGAGCACAGATGCTGCTAAATCCAAGGCAATACCTGGCAATTAAAAACCACAAGGCTGCTAAACTAAGAACATTAAAGTCATACATCATTGTCCATACAAGAATTACCATTGCAGATACATATCAGCTGCTACGAAATTATTTCAACATCAAACAACTCCAACAACCTCCCATCCCTGCCCTGAAATTTATTTCACGTCTCATGTTGCCTGTTTTGGTTTAGGGGCGTATGTGGAAGTATGCCTGTGTGTATATATTTCTTTCACATTTGCAGTGTAAAGTACAATCTTTGCAAGGACCTGTAACCTCAGAGTCTCTTACGCCCTGAGAGGTGCTGATCCATCACTCTTAATGGAAGAGGATAAGTTTCAGCCAGTGAAAGAGAGAACAGACAAAGGCAGGACGATTTATGGCAGACGTAGAAGTGGAACTCCTGGCTGTGGGCCTTGATCTGAGCCGGGCTGTGGCTAGGCTAGGCTAGGCTACGCCCCGGGCCAGGGTCATTCACATGCACGCTCACATAACTCCAATCCCCGCACCACATCCCAAAATCCAGACCTTTCCCTCAAGCTTTTGAAGTTCCCCTGCCCCCTTCTTCTGGACTTACTTTTGCACGTCTATCTTTCCCAGTGAGCGGCGAGCTCTGGGTGGTGAAATATGGAGTGGAGACCTGTTACATGTTAGCTTAGGAGATAGCCAAGGTGTAAATTATGTAGGAGTCGCTGGCCAACCTTATTTATGAGAGGCCTGTCAGGTGTTTAGGTGTTGGAGTGAGATGTGCGGCTTAAACCGTTTACTTCACTGTAAATCAGGTCACGCAGGCCACGTCTGTTTGGCCGGTGTGTTTACGTGTGTGTGTGTTTGAGGCCTTGTTTTTGCTGCGAGGCCGGGTTGTGATAATGTCAAGGCATAGGTGTTACTGCTTTGTTGTGAATGTGAGGGCGTGTGCATGGGTGTGTAGGTGTCTGGAGGCCATCACAGCCCAATACAGATGGGTTGAAACATTAGCTATAGTTATAGTTATTACACTGTCTGACAAACAAAGATGCTTTTTATAGATCCCCTCAAAACCTACACCTGCCTTCACCGCTCCACATTATGGGCAAACGTGAAACCTACTCAAGACTTTTCCTGTTTCCTTTGTGATGTCCCTGTCTGTCTTTATCCCAGACGTATCATGTAGAGGTGGATAGCTGTGATGTAGCCCATCTGAGGACATCAGGTATCACTCAGCAGGTAGTTAGAGCTGTCGCCGGATGATGGATGCCGGCTCTTAGACGGAGGAACTGCAGCAAACAGGTTGCATAGACCCTGTATTTGTTACCATTATTCCCCCACAAGGTGCCGCCTATAGTGCGAGCAATATCTACCCTTCTGTTCATTCTATTGTGCGTCCTTTGGCTCGGCCTTGTCTCGGGCGCACCACAATGGCATGGGAGCATTTTGTCCCCCCCCTCCCCAACAAGTGGGAGAGCGTCAGTCCTTAAAGTGAGACCAAAGGGAGAAGGGAGTGGAGGAGAGATGAGCCGAGTTAAGGTTGAAAGGGGTTAAGAACACGAGACAGAAAACTCTGGAGAGAGATCGAGAGGATAAAACGAAGGGGCGGCGAGGACGAGATTGGGGGAGAGGAAGAGGGACAGAGGATGATGTGCTTGGAGGCAGGTACATCTGCATTCTCTCCAAACACAGCATAGGCCTGTCTTAGGTGTCTCTAACCCAGCAGCACTCAGTGGCAGATTTATGGCCTCCTCTTTGTACATGTGTGTCTATGCATGTGAGGAGCAGTAGGGATAAATTGAGAGTGAGAGACACAAGATACAAGAGAAAGAGTGTATGTGAGTGGAGGCGAAGGGCGGCAGGCTAATAGCAGCCATGTTGCATTCCATCGATATCACAGTTCCCCCCCCCCCACCCACCTCCTCCGAATCTCTGCTATATTTCATCCGTCCTCTCTGCCTTTATCCTTCCCTTCTTTCCTCTCCTCTCCCTCTCCTGTCTCATCACCCTGCTCTTCACTTGGCGCTCTTGGCCCTTCCATTGCTCTGCTGGGTCCCAGGCTGTAAAGCCCTCTCAGGGGGAAGGGTGTAAATCTGTCTCCCCGCCTCAGGAGATTTCCTGGAGCTCAGCAGACTCAACAAAGCCTAGCCAGTGTGGAGGACCAAATGTTTCACACGCACACACCCACACACACACACACACACACACATACACAGAAATGTATAGACCAAGAAAAAACTCATGCAGGTTCTACATACATACAGAAAAAGCCAGCATGTGTGCATACATACACTCACGCTTGGCCTTGTTTGGAAGCTCCTGTGAAAACAAACAGGTATGCCTCTTCCTTGTCTAGCCGAGTGCCTGGGAAACCAGTGTTTGTATTTGTGTGTGTGTGTGTTTGTGTGTGTTTGTGTGTGTCCACCCTACCCCCAAACCTTTTGTCCAGAGGGGCAGTCCAGACGAGCTTGTTGTCTCTCTTTATTTTCTCTCTTCCCCCCTTCTTCTTTTCTCCACTTCCCTCTCTGCTTTATTGCACTTGATTCTAAGCGCGTCCATTCCTGAGATGGCTCAGATAGCAGCTGAAGCTAAATTGCCCATCATAAAGCATCTGCAATAGCAATGGAGCTCTCGGGGTGGGACCGCTGCGAGGGGGTACAAGGCGGTTAGGGCTCACTATGAAAATACAAGGTCCTCTTTTTAATCTTTAAATGTGGAATATGAACTCTGTTTCAACATCCACAAATCATAAGGCCCTTCCTTAAACATTAAACGATTCTGTTGCATGATCGATTTCCTGAGTGCCTCCTAAATCAGTTTTATGCATATCATTTTCAGGAACATTTGGCTATTTGAGTGTGTGGGTTTTGGAGAAAAGTGACTGAAAATCAAAAGTAAAATGATCTAATGGTATTTCGGGACGCCGAAAATGCTTCTGCATGATACTACTAATTACTCACAGAAGACAGGCTAGTTAGAGTGAGATGCTGTGATTTATGAGGGAGTCATATATTTGGCCATGCTATGTTCCTGTCAAATGGCTGACAGATAGATGACTGCTGGGCTGTAATTGGCCTTCCTGTTTGTATCTCTTCTCATGTAACAACAAAGGCACTTCCCAGCCTTGACTGTAGAGGGTGCACATGTGAAAGTGCGGCCTTGTGTCAGGGTGACAACAACAGATTCTTCACAGGAAGAGGAAACAAAGGAGAAAGGAAGGGTGAGGAAGTATTGGTTACGCGGGGAAAGACAAAGGTTATTGGAGTGCAGCACGGGGAAAGGCAAACTTGCAGGGAGAGAAAAAGCCGGTCAGATCAGTTATGCTCCTGCAGGGCTCTGTATCGACTCATCTCTGAAACAGAGCATCTGTGTGTGGCATGTATAGCAAGAACTGTCCCATCATCCAGCCAAAAGAATCCCCTGAACTGCCAAATTAATCTCTTCAATTCGGCGCAGTCAACACAGCAACGTTGCCAAAAGATAGAGAGATAGGGACACACACAACTGTAGTGTATTCAAGTGGGAAAATCCCTGTCTGCTTCATGCTGCTGTCTGCAGTGTGTTCTATCAAAGCTGTAATGTTATTGGCCTGGAACTGACTGAGAGAGAGAAGAATTCAAAGGGACCACAGGAGCAAGACAGGGCCAGCAGCCTGCTTGGCAGGAGCCCCGGTGTGCTCATCATCTCTGGGAGGAGTGACGCCCCTCACTCCTGCCTCCTCCTGCCTCCCAGCTAGCCTTGCCCTATGACAGATGAGCCCAATGACAGCAGGACGCAACAACCTGCAATTGAACATTCCCCTGTGATCTGTCAATGTCCGTGGTGGCGTTTCACTCTCAGGAAACCGCACAGGGACACATGCACCTTCACACACACCCTCACATTAAGTCATTCCCAAAGTATTAGAAGAATCGTGGCCCGCAACGCCTTCTCATACTTGCGAAATGCCTCGGATACCTGTTGCAGGTGTCCTTTGAGGTTTGAGAGGTGGTGTGCGTGCCTTGCTCTTGTTCCGCACGGGGTTCGGTCTCAGTTTAAAATTGCTGATAATTGCAGGCTATAGCATTCTGGTGTGAACAAGTTCTATTGTAAAGTATGTCAGCTGGTGCTCCTTTTGTGTTTGCTGGATTTCAGCCGGAGCAGTAACTCCCCGCTTTGACCACAAGGTGTCACCTTGCCCACAAAGCAGAGCAGATGGCTTCAAGCATGATAGGGGCTTTATTTTCCGCTTTGGTGGCAGTGCTGTGGTGTATCACTGCAAAAATGAAATAGGAAAAATCAAAATAGGACATAAATGTGTTTGCCACATACAGGGCTTAATGAAGTCAGCCTTGCCAGTACATTAGGAACAAAGGCGGCAGAGAGAAAGGCAGTGAAGGACAACTCACAAACAGTTGCAAAATAAAAAGGGAGATAAAGTATGAATGGCGAGCCTCCTCAATGAAAAGCAGTTCATCGGTTGTCAAAGTGGAGATTTATTTTCCAAGCAACTGGGCTTTTTATGGTCAAGCCCCTCCACACTGGCGAACAGCAGTGCGTTGTAATATGGCATGTAAAGAATGGGATTCAATAGAAGCAGCCCCCCATTTGTCATATTTAACGGGATAGAATAATGACCATTGGCTGCCTTGTGCTTGAATCGCTCAAGCTGGCTTATTTTTGTGCGTAAAATGGAGGATGAAGACGAATGGACTTCATACATGACTTTGCACAGTCCAAGCTATCATGTCATGTCATATAACTTAAACCAATAGCTGGTAGCTTATCATTACCCTAAAGCCTGGAGCGGTAGCTGGTGCTTTGCTATGTTTCAGTGGAAATTATAAAACAATCCGGCTGTCTTCACTTGGTTGTTGCAAACTAATGATCGCTTGGCTTCTCAGCCATAAAAAGCGTGGCGCAAAATTAATTGTTTCAATCAATCAATTGGTCAATTTCATAGCCATCAAGCTTTGCCCAAGATCATGTGCATTCTCTAGCCCTCTCCTTCAGGATGAGCCTGGAGAATGCCGGATGATTTATGGCCTCTCTGTGTGTGCTGCATACATATACAAATACTATACACACATGCTGACAAGCATACACACTCAAGAGGCATACAAACATGCACGTTAGCACATACATATGCACACATTCCAAGTGGATGACACACAGCAGGGGGGAGGATCACGTGAGGAGGAAGCGGGATGAGCAGAGGGAACTCTTCAGTGTATGTTAAGCATGCCGGTGACACATGCAGCTAAACATAGCACACGAAGCACGACCAGCAGTGATAGATTCTCTACAACTAACATATTGTGTGTGTCCAACTTTCTGCATGCATGCATTAAGCGTGCAAATGTACATGCGTGCTGTCGTGCATGCAAACACACATGCATGCCCGTGCATACATACATGCACATATATATACATACACTGAGAGCCAAGTGCAGAGGCTTGTTGTTAGCGTGTTGTTCCTGTGCTGTGGCTTGTGGGCCTGTCTGCAGGGCTGATCGATGATCTTTTACTGCTTCCCCAGGATTATCGGTCGAGTTCACCGGGAGGGGAAGGCAATTCATCAGAGCACAGCAGAGAGAGAGAGAGAGAGAGAGAGAGAGAGAGTGGAGAGGGGACAGAGAGAAAGGGAGAGAGGGATGGAGGGAGAGAGAGGCGTGGGGTGGGGGGAGTATGAAAATGGAAGGAAAGATAGGAGAAGGCAGGTGGGAGGAAAAACAGAGGGAGAGGAGAGAGGGAAGTAGACTGAGAGAATAAGGAGAGCAAGATGGAGACAGAGGGGAGAAGGAGGAGATGTGTGCAGATGTGCTGGTGATATCGCATCACCTGGAAATGTATGGAAAAGACAGAGGAGCAGACAGAGATGAATATCAGCAGATAAAACGATGGAGTGTTAGGGCAACCTCAGATTGAACCCTCCTTATACTGTATATTCAACATCAAACAAATATATGACAGCGCGTTGTAGAAATGGTAGGCTGTTTTTATTGCAGTCAGATGTTGTGTTTTGCATTTAGATTCATTTATTTGACAGCTGAAGAGAAAAAATGGCTGTCATTTGCAACCGCACTCTTACAGATGGCAGGGTAGCATCTCCAGAATTATTGTTCTCTCGTTGCTTGGTATTAACTGTGGAAACCCTTTAATAGTCTATAATCACATATAATATCACACTTTGAGTTAAATCACCAACATATAATATGTCAAACGTGATTACAAATGTCATAGCTCACACGCAAAAACACAGATGGAACCTCAAGGCGAATTTGGAGACACATTTCAGCTTTTCTTTGCAGACTTTGCTTGATTAACATAGTCTGCAACAGGGGGAATCATCCCGCCAGACTGGAACACCTGCAGAAAAATTGCATATAGAGCCAACTGTTATAGCTCAGCTCCCAGAGGTCTCAACTATGTGTGCCCACGTTGTAACACATTTTTACAGGGGCCATAACACACGTGTTCCAGCTCATTCAGCTCGCAGGGGGGAAAAATGGAGAGGTGATTCAGCATCAGCAGCTAAACCTTCAGTGCGAGACGGATGATGAGGGGACAGAGACACACAGATGAAACTGTCTTTCACTTTCCAGGGCAAAAGGGCAACACAGCCGGTCGAGAAGTACATTATCACTAATCACATTAGTGACCAATAACAGCGATGAGAAACATGGACCCGAGGATCATTTGCACTGCATAGAGAGTATTCATTTGTCCTCAAATAGGCTAAACTCTGCATGTGTTGTGTAAGAATGTAATTTTAAAGGGGACCTATTATGCTTATTTTCAGGTGCGCACCTGTATTTTGTGTTTCTCCTAAAACATGTTTACATGCTTTAATGTTAAAAAACACTTTATTTTTCTCCCATCGACTGTACTGCAGCACCTCTTTTCACCCTCTGTCTGAAGCGCTCTGTTTGAGCTCCGAAAAGCCCAGTTTGCTCTGATTGGTCAGCTGACCCACTGTTTTGATTGGTCAACTGAACCAAACTCTTCGGACTCCGCTCCAGCTCCGCCCTAACTAGCTTTGTTTGAGGTTGTGTCAAAATAGCCGCTAGGCAGGTATTATGCAAATGTGTGACTTTGTGACATCATCACGTTACGGAAGAATAGGCAGGACTTCAAGCAAGGCGTTTCAGGCAGTTCAGGAGCAGTGTTTCTGTGGGGGAGAGTAACTCCCTTTGCCCTGGACTTTGGGGTTTGTAACTTTGCAGACCTTTTACATGCACAAAAAAACATTTATTACAACATACATAACACACTAAAGGAAAGTGAAAAAAGCACCAAAGCATAATAGGTCCCCTTTAATTTGTCAGACATAGGCTAAACTTTGCACGTGTTGTGTAAGAATTAGGGCTGTCAAAGTTAACGCGATAATAACACTTTAACGCACATTCATTTTAATGCCACTAATTTCTGTAACACATTAACGTAATCGATTTTCCGGAGGTTGTACTGGGCTCAGTTTTAAAGCTAGAAAACCTAAGGAATCCATTGGTACCAACCATGTCGTATTAGCTCGTCGCAAAGGAGGTTGAATAACACTCCAAACTTATGCTAATTTTGGCGAAGAAAAACTGTCATGACCATTTTCAAAGGGGTCCCTTGACCTCTGACCTCAAGATATGTGAATGAAAATAGGTTCTATGGGTACCCACGAGTCTCCCCTTTACAGACATGCCCACTTTATGATAATCACATGCAGTTTGGGGCAAGTCATAGTTAAGTCAGCTCACTGACACACTGACAGCTGTTGTTGCCTGTTGGGCTGCAGTTTGCCATGCTATAATTTGAATATATTCTTTATGCTAAATGCAGTACCTGTGAGGGTTTCTGGACGGTATAATGTTTTGTTTTGTTAATTGATTTCCAATAATAAATATATACATACATTTGCATAAAGAAAGCATATTTGCCCACTCCCATTTGTGATTAATTTGCGATTGATCGGGATTAATCATGGACAATCATGCCAATGTTTTTAATCGAATGACAGCCCTAGTAAGAATATAATTTTAAATTCTGTTTCTGAATACGTCGGCCTTTAAATCTGTTCTTTCCCGTGTGTTGTTTATGCTTGCAAATGACACTCCATACCAATTCTTCTCCTTCTCCTTCTGTCTCTATCTCAAATGCACAGATAGACAACCACTTCTTTCTCTTTCTCTCTGCCTCTTTCTCTCGCTCTCTCCATTGATGGATGGACAGATCATGTATATCCAATCTAGCAGTGCTCCTGATGCGGTTAGGGGCTGTGACAAGTCTCCGGGCGGGGGAACCGAGCAGAGCGGAGCGGAGGAACGGGGTGACGAAGAGGACACGACATCTGGAGAGCATGGAGGAAAAAAAAAGATGCTGCAGAGTGAGAGAGAGAGAGACTGTGTAAAGTGTCTGCATAGCGCCTTGAGCATGTGTGTGCGTGTTTATGTGTGGAAACAAACATACACCCTCTGCCATATGCCCTCTCGGCTACTGTGTGGGTCTCTGGTTGACAGTCCTGACTGACTGGCTCATGCACTCCACACCAGCCAAAGATAATGGACGAAAATTATGTAGTTACGTCTGATATCGCTGACATATTGTGTGCATCAGATTGAATAGGCAGTGTTGGAGTCTCTCTTCCATATAGCTACTGTATGGACCACAGAGTGTTAGTGATGGAGATTGATTGTATGGTTGACTGTTGACATTCACTCATAGCAGAGTTTCAGGGTGCAGTTGCAAACATTAGCCACTAGGGGGTAATGTTATCCTCACAGTATTCAAAGTGTGCTCTCCAGTGATACTGTGGTGCTTATCTCAGGCAGTAGTGGGTGATTTCCTGGTTCATATTGGCAGCAGGGTTGATGATAATGTATTATCATAGGTTGTAACATTGCAGGTGGTGGTGTGTGTCTGTAGGCGGGGGTCATCTCCTTTGCCCCTCACTCCCCATGGATCTTTCTTGATCACTCCGTTAAAGATTTTTCCAAACCAATCGCGTGAGCCCATGCACGCTGAAATGGACTACTATTTGAAAAGTAATTCAGGTAAACTCAGATAAATTAAATCCACATTTCATCGTTGATGGGGAAAAATGTAACAGGATGTCAAATCTTTGCATTGGGAAATTGCGGCTGACAAAACGCTGATGAACAACTGCATACTTTTAAAGGCCCCGAGGTATGAAAGCACACTAATCTTCAAGGTGAGGAAGTTGTGTTCTGAGTTTGACTGTCTGACCTCAGAGACAGAGAGGTCAGGGGTCAACTCACTTGAACCCCCCCCCTCCCCTCCCTCGACCATATCAGCCCCTTTGACTATGTACTAAACACACAGATAACTCCCGTCGCACATACCTTTACTCTCCCCAGACGGGTTGTGCACAGTCAAGGAGAGGAACACTTTCCCTTGTGGCCCCGACACACACACACAATCAATAAACAAAAAAGTGGAAGTGATTGTGAATCCATCTCCGCCTCTCGCTGTCTCAAACTGCCTCCTTGTCCCTTGTCCCTTAACCCCCCTCAGCCCAGCATGCACATACAAAATAAGACAATAAACAAATACAAAAATGAAAAAAAAAAGTCAACACAATCGGCGGCCCCCCTCCATTTTAAAGACAACGGGCAAAACAGCAGCCATTTTCTAAAATGCGGAATCGCCACCCCACACCCCCACCTCTTGATAGTAATCAAATTTGGTCTCATCTTTTCATTTTCTCATCTCTCCTCCCCATCTGTGTGGTGTAACTCCTCTCTTTCTCATTCTCTCCCTCACCATCCCTCACTGTCACTCGGCAGCTCTGAGCCATTGACCTCCGACCCCCAGGCAGGTTCACCAGCGGGTCAGGAGCCTGGCGGGGGGAGACGGGGAGAGAGGAGGGGGGGTGGAAGGTCTGTTATTGGGGGATGCCAGCTTCCTCCTTTGGCCATGGATACAGCCTTCACTGCTGCTGCCATAGCAACTGGACGAGACGGCAGAGGGAGCAGACTGCGGAGAGCTGCTGGGATGGAGCTCTCTCTTCTGTGATCTGGCTGTAACCTCCATGGGCACTCGTACATGTCCACACACACACACACACACACAGTCACACATAATGACACACTGGCACACACACACACACACACACAATCCCATACGTGCCTGCAAAATCTAATCAAATTTCTTATTTGGACTGCCAGGCTGTGCTGGAAAAGACTTTTTCAAGTTACAAGATTGATGGGCATTCCATGTTGGCTGCAATTAATTGCTGCATAATTAGACTTACAAGTTATTTATTGAAGCAATTTGGAGAATACAAGAGCCTGGGGATATATAAAAACCATTTGATCACGAGCTGCATAAACTTTAAAAATGTCCTCTTACAAGCATTATTTGGATAGAAATTAGCAATACAATCCCCCCCCTGAAATGTCTCCCATGTTAATAAAATGATAAATGATAATAAATCTGGTCTAAAGTGAGTGATGTGCTGGAAGCCTCGCGAGGTCAAATAAAGGTGAGCGTGAGCGATGCAGATAATAAAAATAATACGATGGAGGGTAGAGATAGTGTGTTGTGCACATTTTTGGTGCATGCAGGTGTGTGAAGCTCTGAACCAGCATGCTTAGCTTGGAGAGCCTCGGGGGTGAGGGCTCAGTCCAGGTGGCGTCCCGCTACAGACAGAGATGTTGGGAAACTCTGTTGCTGCTTGTTATTAGTTATGACTCTACTAACTTTATTAAATCACACACTTTCTATACTTCTCTTTTTTGTTTTTGTTTCTCAGTTGCTTTTGCTGTCATTTCTGTTCGTCTTTCATGGATTCCACTCTGTTTAAATTTTCTATTTTCATTCCTTTAAGAGGAGACACTACAGGTGAAAAAATAACTAATAGATTCATCGCCATGAAACAGTTGATTACTGACATTAAGACACATTCTGTTGTATTACAAGTTTAAATGTTTAAATATGCAAATGAGGCAATATCTGATGCTAACTTTTAGTGAATTTAGGAGAAATCTATTTACATAAATAGACAAAGTTTAGTTAAATAAACACCTAAATACGTATTTTGGATGTTTTCTTATCCACTAGTCTGAAAGAAGACAGTAAAATATCCCAAAAGTGTATTAAAAACAGTGTTTTTGCCTTTATTCTTTCCCCGTAAAACATTAATTTCCTTTCTTTATCTGATTTTTACTCTCTTCGGTCTCTTCCTCTCTCTTTCTTGTCTCGGCTTCACTCACTCTGTCTCTCTTTGCTCAAACAAATATGATAAATGAAGCTATCGGTGTCTCTCAAGAATGAGCTGTGATCACAGAGCCTTTGATGTTTGACAGCTTTAATGATGTATCTTGATGAATCGATGTACAGTCATTTTCACTTCATGTGACACACTGTTTAGCAGTTGAGCACATTCTTTTTTTTTTGGTGCTATGATGTGAACGACTGCTATTGAACCGCGTGTGTGTTTCCCCCCCCATTTTTCTTGACTTCCCATGCCTTGCATGTTTGGTGACAATGTCAGTGCACTTAAGCCAGTGAGCTTATCTCAAGTGTTTCAAGAGGCTCTTATCAGTTCTCTTTGTAATAACGGGATGAACTGCTTTTAGTGGCACATACACACACACTCGCTAACAGACTGTGGACACACACATTCACTCACCCACAGACTCAAATCTGCATGCAAGTCATTGTAATTGCATGTATCCATGCTCACACACACACATGTATATATATATATATATATATACAGATCTACATAAATCTAGAGAAGCATGAAAGAATAAAAAATATGTAAGAAAATTATTATTTAAAAAAAAATATTTAATAAAATATTCCCATATTGTAAAAAGTCAGATTTCCATGTCTTTTTTTATTATTTTAAAGCAGGTTTAAGTGCTATATAATTACTATTAAATTATTGAAAGGCTCAATCCATGGAGAGAAATGTATTCAGAAACTGTGTGTTTGAAACAAGCTGTCAGGATTTCTGTAATTTTGTGATGTCACAAATCTACAATATTGGTGCCTTCAAATGGGGTCATGTTTACCGTGTTCATGAGAAGAGCCCATATGAATGCCCCCCTCTTGTGGTATTCACAACCTTGTAAGTGGAAAGTTTCTGAAAGCTCAGAGTTCACGAGTTGTGACGTGTTTGTTGACGTCAGAAATGGCAGAGGCCATGGAAGTTAATTTTTCGGTACATAATAAGTGTATATATTGTAATTTTAGTCGTATGTTGTAATTCTTCGTAATTGTATTTTATGTTTGAAGAAAATATTGATATTCCCTCTGTCATTATGCCTTTGCATTTCCTGCATTATGTTACCCACTTGCTAACTGGCTAAATTGGAAGCGTCATGGATTCTAGACGCCGACAGTAATGTTGCCGTTGCTTAGCAGTGGTGCTCTCACCACTTAACCACTTGACCGCCAAGCATATTGTGTACACGACTTCCTATGTTGTAAACACAAGCTAATGAGTTTCATTTGTAGGCATCATTCATGTAGTTTTCAACGTTAACATTGGGACATAAATGTGTCCCAGTTTATTTCCAGTTGCAGTGTATGTGAATGACATCAGCTGACAGGAAGTAAACAAGTTGTCTAGCAATGCAATTCCATTGAAATGTGCTAAAACAAAGCGTATCAGACAGAGGGTAAATAAATACAGGCATATTCAGGCGGACAGTATGAAGAAAATAAAGTTGTTGTTTTTTTACAACATGTAAACATGTTTTAGTAGCAACACAATATACAAGTATGAACCTGAAAATGAGCATGATATGGGACCTTTAATGTTTATTGTTTGATCATGCAACACATGACAAAAATGAAAAACTATTCTATTCATTACTGCTCCTGCAGAGGTGACCTTGTATCAGTAATTGGTTTAGGTGTGTGGTTCAGCCAGGGCCTGGCTTGTTAAATATTCTTGGATTTGTCCCAGTGGCTAAACTCCAAACACATTGTGAGTCAGGCAACTCTGGCTTATCCTGCTCTGTGTGCTGTTCCCTGACTGCACCAATAGGTGGAGCTATGTACATGAAACAGACGACGAGGTTGCCATGGTCAAATGCCCTCAAGCAGCAGGAAGAGCTAATCAAATTGCCAGTGTGTCTGTGTCAATTACAGGGGGTCAACTTCATAAGAGGAATAGGCCCAAATCATATTTGCACCTGTATTCTCCCCAGCAGTTCCTGAACCAGAAGCAGCATAGACACAGAGAGAAGCCTCTTAGTATGGCAGTCAGATATCCAGGCTGATAATGATATGGAAATGATGGTTTTCATAAGCACACATTCTTATGAGAAATTAGCCCTTCTTTAAATTCTATAGATAAAGGCTCCGCGCGGCTGCCTTGAGGGATGAGCTTTGCCATTTGTAGATCTTGGCGAGATGAATAGTGGAGTGGGGCTGATACTCTTACAGTGCCGAGCCACTACTATCTTATCGCTTCCTTTTATCGGACTGATAAAGTAAATGACTTTCGCTATAGGTGTGCAACTCTTCAAATTCATTACGAGCCTGCTCAGCCTGGTGACTATCGACATGGCTGGGAGTGCGTGATGAATGCAGGGCTGCCTGCCGGGATGCGTGTGTAGTCCACGGTCGTGACACACTCCAGTGGGAGACTGATAGGAGATGAAGATGTTATTGGAGGTGTGAAGTGGAACAGAGACTGGTGGCTGGAGGATCCCTGAGCCTCTTCGAATCGAATGAAAATGCTAATCTTAAAGGCTTGTTTAGGTTAATATAATGCTCAGGGAAGCTGGGGAACTTAGACCAGTCATTTACATGTTTTTAATCAAGGAACTTGGGGGGAAAACATGCATAAAATGAGTAACAGGACTTATTTGTGCGGCATCTCATGAGGGAGAGCATCGAGCATCACTTGTAGTTTAAAGTTAGGGGGGAGTAAAGATTGCTTGCAGGCTCTGACTCTAATTCTGTACCCACTGTTAGCAGGCCCCATAAGGGTGTTTTACCAATGCCGAGGGAGTGGGAACTGTGGTCACTGTTTGGCACACACAAAACACACTCTCCTCAAGAGCACACACAGTCACCTCAGCGTTGTGTTCAAAGGTAGTTAGATCAGCGAAACAAATGAGTCAATGAAGGAGGTTTGGAATCGTCCCAGGAGGAGCATCCATCTTCGTGGTGAGTGGCAGCTCTGTCAATGAGCGCCAGGGCAGTAATGCACTGGTATTTGGAGGGCAGGCTGTGTGTGTGTGTGTGTGTGTGTGTGTCGTCCAGCATCCAGACATTTGGCTCTCCGATCGAGGCGATGCTGTTATGGAGGATGCTGTTAAGTGTAGCTGAATGGGACTCTGTTGCACCCCGACCAGAGCTCTGTCTCCTGTATTAACATTATATGGAGCCTGCTGGTCACACTCTCCTCTTTCCTGCCCCTCCACTCTGCCTGCTCTGCATCTGGTAGAGAAGGTATCTCCGTCTCTGTCTCCACTCCACTCATAATGGTCCATAATCCCTACCGAGCCGACCTGGCGGTATCTCGGAATTTACAGTAATAATGAGGACTAATAGAGGCAATATCCATCCATTTGACCACTAAATCAGGAATGTTGCTGAGGTAGGTGATGAATGTAGTGTTCCCCCCCAATTTTCTGAATCATAAATGATGGAGTAAGTCTCTTAGGTCCAGATTGAGCTCCATTGTGAGCTCAACATTCATGTCCATGTGGAATCCCTTTTGAAATAGGGTCATTCAGTTTTCCTCACAGTTTTGGCATTTTGCTGATGCTGTTAAATAAAATGTAACTTGTAAGTGCTGAGATATCCTGAATCCTATACCATGCCTACCATCACAGACCGTAAAGACAGAATAATGATTTTTACTGACAGGGCAGAGCACACGGTCTGTTGGGAGATGGTAGGGATTCAGTGCCCTGCTCAAGGACACTTCAGCGGCGCTGATGCTTATTGACACAAAGCTTGAATCCATGCACTCTGCCGTGTGCTCCAGTGGTGGAAAGTAACTCAAATGCTGACCTCAAGGGCTGTACCTAATGATTATTTTTGTTATTATTCATTAATTTTCTTGATTTATCAGCTAATCGTTTGGCCAAAAAAATAGTGAAAAATGTCCATCACAATTTCTTGAAGCCCAGGGTGACATCTTCAAATTGCTTGATTGGTTGGAGCAACAGTTCAAAACTCAAAGACGTTAACTTTCCAATAATATAAATCAGAAAAACAGCAAATCCTCACAAATTGAGCAGGTGGAAGTAGGAGACGCTTGGCATTTCTGCTTGAAAAGGGAAACAATTTATTGATTGTAAAACTAGTTGCCAGTTATTTTTCTGTCTCGTTCATCATTTCAGCTCTATACTGTTCTTGAGGTCATTGCACTTTACTAACCATTTTATGCCACTTCATATTTTTGCTGCGCTACATTAATTTGACAGCTATACTTGTTACTTTGTTGATTCAGACTTTACATAAAAACATATAATCATCTTGTATAAAACTAGTAAAGATATTATCTCCACCTCAAGCTACAACATCTAAATTCTGCTTATATTGCTGATGCATCATGAAAAATAATCCAATAATAAAATAGATTTAAAAGAAATATAATGCTGTGAAAGGGACCTTTCCACATAGTACTTTTACTCTTGGTACTCTTGGTATATTTTACATATAGTACTTTTCTTCCTATTGAATTTTGAATACAGGACATTTAGAGCATTTTTTTGTATTGAGGTTACCTTAATATATATGTGTTTGGTTCTAGGGGAGCCAGAAGAGGCCAGCGCCCCCCGTAATATTAAGCCTGGACCCCCCTCTCACCTCCTAACTGTGGCAAATACTTTTGTACATTTTTCACCCGACATTTAAGGGGAAATTGTAATTATTCATAGCAGTGATAACGTTAGCGTTATTGTGTTTATTGTTATGTGTACAGTATATCGTTAGTCTTTTGAAGAACCAAACCTATGGGGATAGTAAATGGACTGCATTTATACAATACTTATCTAATCTTAGCGACCACTGAAAGCGCTTTACAACACAATCCATTCACCCATTCACACACACATTCATACACTGGCGGCAGAGGCTGCCATACAAGGTGCCACCTGTTCCTCAGGAGCAATTAACATTCACTCTCACAGCAATTTGGGGTTCAGTATCTTGCCCAAGGACACTTCAACATGTAGACTGCAGAGACCAGGGATCGGACCATCAACCCTCTGATTAGTGGACGGCCGCTATACCTCCTGAGGTATGTCATAGTTGTGCTTAATATTTTTGGTACCCCTTAAATCACATGTGGCCCCAGTCTGGCCCCCACATTTGAAATGGTCTACAACCGGCACTGTCAGAATAGCCTACTTCTACCACTAGTGTACTCTTTATGTCATCTTGCTGCCCAAGACAAGAGCCAACACGTCCTGATTCAGATTAAACCTTTACTTGGAAAAACATCCCGTAATGGATGCAATAGGAGACTTTTGTAAAACTCTGCAGGAAAGTCTCTCTTGCTGTTTATTGTCTTGGCCGACACTCAGACAGCAGAAGCCCCGTGCCTGCAGCAGAATGTGCCCTGCAGGATGGAAGACCTCGCCAGCCTCCTGCATTAGTGATGCCCCTCTCTGCCCTGCACCTCCACCTCCACTCAGGGAGAGTGAGGAGACGTACATGGCCGTGGCTTCAGCGCGGCTGTCTGCAGGCCGCAGCCACATGGTCGCACTGTAGACGCTGATGCTTCCCAATGAGTGAGTGAGTAGGAGACATTAGTGCACAAGCAGACACATAAATGGCACCAAGATGAGATCAATTAGACTGAGAGGAAGGTTGTTAGGCCCCTCTATGGCCAGTGGTCGGAGTGCGATGTGTGTCGTGTCAGCTGTCAGTGTGAGAGCCTGTGTGTCTGTCTCTGAGTCTCCACGTGCTGAAATGAATGTGGCTGCATGGGTGTGTATGTGCACGTTCGAACACCACTGAGTTACAGTAAAGCAGCATTTCCTGAGGTGAGTGTAAGCTCAGCAGGGTCAAACCTGCAACAATACCTTGTCGCGTTTGAGTCCCCGGGGCTGCGACGCAGGGTGGTGAGTAATCGTGCTGTGTCTGTGCATGCGTTGCCATTGATTTTGTCTCGGCTCCTAGCTCCCCCAATTACCTCCTACTCCAGGCTGCCAGTCCCTTTGCTGTCAGGGGGGAGGCAGGAGACTGGGGCCTCGGCGAGCTGTTTGTTTACACTGCTAATTGCTCCTGTTGTTTCCTTTCATTAGCCCAGGCTGAGCTATTGGACTGCCTCACACAACTAAGTGCTCTTAGCCTTCTGGTCCCCCAGCCTATAGTAAATATTGGCGATGTATACAGCGCCTCCTAACATATGGCTGCAGACTGGAAATGATAGGCTCTGCTGGTGCACTAGAGTGTTTTATACATGGAGCACTGTGCCGCTCTGGTTGTGTCTGAGTTACAGTGTGGTCTAGTAACACACAGAGTTGGCTTCATTGATACAAAGAGAGGGAAATCCTGATCGGCTGCACTCTGGCTGACCCTTACACGAATCCAACTGAGTATATTTGAAGTTTCACTCCAGTAAATAATCTACATGTGTGTGTGTTGTGTGCACACATTGGTGCCCATGCCGTATGTATGTCTGGCTGTATAATGGTGTGCTTTCATGTTTGCTTGGCCTCTGTGAATTATGAATCAAAGGGTTGCATGCCGGAGTGAGTCCCTGTGTCTGCAGTGGCCCCCCTCCCTATACACCCCAATCCCACACACACACACACACACACACACACACATGCAAACGCAAACCCATGCAGAAGCCCACAGCATCTCAGCATACACAGCCGTGGCTCCTTAATGACTGCCATCCCTCTCTGTGCCACGTTATTAATTAGCTCAATGATCCTTGCCGATGGGACCTGCACCGCGGATTAGAGCCCTCAGCACCCGCACCCCTGGCTGCTGCTGCTGCTGCTTGGCCAGGATAGGTGAAGCAGGGCTGGAGTGGGGGTTGGGAGGTGTGTGTGTGTGTGTGTGTGCGTGTGTTTGAAGGTACAGTATGTGTTTTACAGTGAATATAAAATGCTTGCTTTTTTTTTTATCTGAATGTGTGTGCCCCACACGGTCTCTTGTTTGTCCATCTGTAATGTCGGTATGTGCGAGCAGAAGGGGTCAGGAAGGGGACTGTGGATTGTACAAGAGCGTGGGGATAAATCGTGTGACCATGGAAGAGGAAGAAGGGTGGGTGCCACCTGGCCCAGCACAGTGTGCAGCATGTTCAGCTCCCCAGTGCACCACAACTCCCAGCACCACCACACTCAGCAGCATCACAAGATTCATGGACTGGTGCAGGTTCCCAGTGCCACTAGGCTATGGCTATGTTCTGAGTAAACCACGTACAGTGTAATCTATCTAAAAGCAGTAGACTCCATCGCGCTCCTCAGTCTTCTTGCCATGTATAATTGCAGAGGTGTTTTTCCTCTGTGTGTTCCCCCCAAAATCCAACTGTTCATCAAGGGCTTAGTCACTGTGGCATGCAAATCTGCATTAATATTTTTGTCAGGAGAGAAAAAAGGGAAAGAGGTGAGGGAGGAGGAGAAAAAAAAGGGAAACAGCCTCTCCAGATGCCTCACAATTGCACTGAGCAAATGAACATAAATGTCACTGTCAAGCCGAAATGAAGAAAAAATGTGTCACGGCAGCAAACTGTGCTGGAGTTGGAGGACAGCAGGACATGTTTTGCATATGAAGAGGTGAATGCCCAAGGAGAGCGAGGGAGACGCTGCACCTGTAACAAATGACTGTCGCCCCCCCTCCAAAACCTTCTCCTTCAAAACACAAGTGTGAGAGCAAAGTGTAAACATGATGTTGTGTATGACAGAAAGAAGAACACAGTAAATCTTTGTGACATTGTAGGAGTGGAATAATCCAACTCTGTTTAATGGACCGGAGTCCGTGTTCACATATTTGGATCACCAGTGGAGCAACATCAACTCTTCCTCTGCTCTGCACGTCTCCTGTGGTGCTGCTCTAACTCTGCCCATGGCTTCTGAGAGCGTAACAAATGTGCACGGTGCTGGGTACTAAGCAGTAAAGTCAATGAGGAGCTCGGGCATGCGTGAGGATAGATATGCAGGGCATGCAGTCGCTCCAAGGTGACAGTGAGGTGTGTTGTGATTATTGACTGTGTGACCTCGCGCTGACCCCGGCTGTGAGCGAGTAAAGGGCAGGGAGTTAGTGTGTGCCGCACCGCCTGTCATGCCCGTCAATACACTGATGAATGGAGCTGGCGGTTATTAAAGCAGAATTAGAGCGGGGAGGGGGGGAGTGGGATAAATGATGGCGCAAATGGTTGTGCAGTGGAGACTGTGGAGCCGGATGGCACAGCATCACTGTCATCAGTCTTTATTACCCTCCAGGGAACAGAGGGGGAGAGACAGGGAGCGGTCAGCGCCACGCACCCCTCCACCCTCCACCCTCCACCCTCCACCAACACCTAGGTTGCACCTCCACATCCCTCTGCTGGCCAGACATCCAACTAATCCTGACACATTATAACTGGATACCTGCATGTCGACTCAGGGCACACACAGACTGTAGTTTATCTTCATTCAACATGAACACATTTTACATAAGCATACTCCGCACCAATAGATGGAGACACATGTGTGCAGACGCAAACATACACAAATACTGCCTCTATTTCATTTTACCCATCATAGGATCTCTCTCTCTCTCTCTCTCTCTCTCTCTCTCTCTCTCTCTCTCCAGGCTTCTCTGCTCTGCCCATTCCCCACTCTCCGTCTCTCCTGTTTTCCCTCCTCCATTTTCTCTCTCACCAAGGGAGTGGAGGACCCCCACCACAATCAATCATGGCGAAGTCACAGAGCACAGCGGCACACTCAGGGCACGGCAGATAAGCTGGTTAAGAGAAGAGAAGAGAAGAGAAGAGTAGAGAAGAGAAGAGAAGAGAAGAGAAGGAGAGTTGGAGAAACTGGGGGCTGCACTTGAAGGAGGAGGCTTGGAGGAGGGGGAAGGGTGCGCTGGGTTCACTGCACAGTCAAAGAGTGGGCATGCTCTCCGCCAGGGCGGGTCGGGAATGGATGGGTGAGCTAATACCATTGGCGAAGCCCCTGTGAGGCCCGGCCCCCTCACCAGAGAGCTGTGTGCCTGCATACAGATGTGAGCGTGCCATTGATATTCTCCCCCTGTGCTGCTGCTCCTGCATGCTCCGCTCCGCTTCTTTTTTCCTAATTAGAGGTTTATTTATTGATACCCCAGTTAATGTCTCTCCTAATTTTGCAATAGTTCTGTCTCCATTACCCGGGAGATTCATTTGCCGCAGTGTTTCGGAGCAGTGCCTCCACTAGTTTGTGGCCACCTCCTAGCTCACCTTCCTCCTAAATTTGGCCCCTGACCCATCTCACCCTTGGGTCCACCTCCTACTTTAGTAGCCTTCAAGCTACCACCTGCCAGGGACAAAATCAGTGCCCTGGTGTTGTGAGGGAATTGTAAATTCGAGAGAAGCTCAAGTCAATAGATGTTTACTTACTCTGCATGACTTTTTATAGATATTTGAATGTGTGGTTTTAGTTCTGCTTTACCTTTTTGCACCTGAAAGGTTCCTGTGGCTTTAGTCAGAGTTTGCATGTCCAAACATGCCTCTAAATAAAGTCAAGTACAACTTTTACTATGTCCAATAATCCACAAACAACAAGAAACTTCACCAATATTGTGTCTTGATGAATGTTGCACAAAGGCACTGAGGCAAATATTGATGAATGAGGTCCAGTATGAGCCGTATATGACACGCTGGGTATAATGCGTTTAACTACACCCAACATTTTATCAAATAAGTTTATTGTATTACTTACGCAGAGTCAGACAAACTCATCTGTAATAATCCCATCTCTTTGCATTCTGTTGAAAAATAGCTGCTAACTCTCTGGCATATTAAGAGGGGAGCTACGCTAAGAGCCACTAGCCTCTCCGTAGTGAGGAAATAGTCCTTCCAGCAACTTCAAGGTTGGGTGGTCAGTCATTAATTTGCATTACAGGGCCTTCCATGTTATGCATTCATTATGAATTCATTATTCCTCAAAAGTGATTCCTTGGGTGCAGCATGGTGTTTGGTTTTGTTGTGTAGTTGGTTATTAAAGACATTTTTCGGTTGAATTAAATATATCTTCTGCTTGATAGCAGAGGATTCCAGCATATGTTAATTACAAAAATGCGATATGCAATTTGATATCTTTTAAAAGCAGGGTGGCTGATCTTGAGAAACAAACACAAGGCTTTCATCCAGGAGACTGTTGTTTTGTATCCTGTGCGTCACGTTACAATCAGCTGTTCGTTCGTGTCCCCTGTTGACAACGCTCAGTGTCTTTTTCACTCTATAAATGTTGTAGTTTTAAGTTTTACATGCAGTTTTTTTCTAAATATAACTACAGATGTTTTAATGCCTGAACCTAAACAAGTGTTTTTGTTTACTTCACAACATTAAACATTTGTTTACTGCGACCGAAAAGAGTGACGCCGAGGGGTCTGACAAAGCGTCAGTATATGACGAGTTGGGATGAGAACGCGTTGTTGGATGGGTTTATTATAGTCCTGCGACAGCCACAGATATCAGATTTTTTAAAAAATGTTGTCAAAGCATTTGATTTATTGATTGCTTTCAACTAATATAACAAACATTTTCTAAAGTTTCTAAAATCCTGCCTTTAAGCTTGCTGACCTCGTGGTCTGTTGAAGAAAGCGGTGAACATGCATCTATCTGAATTACCTACACCTTGCTCAACCTAGTTGTGCCTCCTCAGCCTGGCTTGGCCAACATGAAACGTATTAAGCCAGGATGCACTGACTACACTATAGGGCAAGCCTCGCTTCTTCTGTCATCCTAGATTTCTTAATACTTTTGTAAAATAGCCCCCTGGGTTCATATGTTTACTGTTGTGGATTTGTTTTTCATATAAACTCTAAGGGCTTTATAGGCAACAGACCAGAATCATCTGCCAAATCCCTGCTATAAAATGATAGTTTGACCATCTGACTTTTCTTTGTCGGGCTTTGGATTCAATCTCTTTTATGTCTCACATTAATTGTTTTGAGGCAAACTTTCTAAACACATGTTGGAGAAATGATAGTTACAGTTTCAATATCATTAACAAAGGCTTATTATTGTAATGTTTTGTTTAACACAGTTATGTTTCTGTTTTCTGCAAGTCATTTTGATTTTCATGAGCTGTTACAACATTACCAAACATCAAAACAATGTCATAATAAAAGAGAAAGTGTACCATCCCAGGAAATTCCCTTACAATTTATTCACTTTATTTTTAGTCTGGACTTCTTTGTAGTTGACACACGCCTTGCATTACATCTTGGAATGCCTCAAAGTCATATTTGAGCTGAGAGAAATCATCAACCGATGTGGTTTTGGCAAGATTAGCCATAATGAAGTGGCGCAAAAGTCTCTTTCAATAGATCCATAATGTTTATTTAGTGATAATGAAAGCTCAAGTCAAAGAGACTAAATATCTCCCAGATGATCCCCAAAACAAATCCAGATTCAGTTTGACGTCAGGAATTCCCAACACGATTTTAAAAGGCGAAATAAATTAGAAGGAATTTCCGCCGTGTTTGGTGAATTGCCTAATCTGGGGGCTGAATCTGGCCCGACAAAATAAACGTTCATATAACAACCAAACCACCAACTGCACCCCACCAAGTATGTCAATATCAGCTGATTGGATCATCCCTCTCATTTTGAACCCACTCCGTGTCACCCTGCCCATCTCTCCCAGCTGCTGCTCCAAGCCCAGGTGCTGCTGCGCTGACTAACTCATGGATCACAATCAGCCCCCTCGTTCAACCCGGCAACATCCCTGTCAGTCTCTCCTGTCTCCCCAGGGCTCAGTCTGATCCCATTCCAGCCATCACACTGACTACAGCTGCCCCTGGCGCCATGCTGGAATTGGATGGTCTGATGACTAGTGCGAATGGTCGATAACTGTCCCGGCTATGTGCACAAGACAATGAAACTTACATCCCTGGATATCATTCTGTGGTAGGCAGCGTATGGTTGGTTTTGCAAATGCGTGGATAGATTGAGAAAAGATGCTAACAAGATACAAAAGCAGTTCATTTGGGAGTGTCCTTATCATAATGCCCTTCAAATAGGGAGGATGAGCTTTTGTGCAGCGGGCCTCGACACCAATGGGTTAACTAATGATGGCATTAGTGTGTGTGGGGGTGTGTGTGTCCCTACGTGCATGTGCCTTTGTGCGTCAGTGTCTGTGCGCTATCATTTGTGTGTGTGTGTGCCTTTCACAGGTGATCAGTCAAGGCTATCCACTCAGCCCTTCTCTTGCAGCCCCCTCATTACAGCCCACTATCTCCTCTAAACACCTGCAGCCCCACAGCCCACCTTCAGCTCCTGGGCCCACACGCTGCCTCTTTTTGTCCCAGTGTAGAAAGAGCCTGCCCATCACATCAATCTACCGCACTGTTTATATTTATGTACAGGAGAGAGGCTAAAAAAGGCCCCTCTTACTGTGGGCTTTATTGACTAAGCATTAAGCGGACATTATCAGGCGATAGCCTAGTTATTTATGAGGCGGTGATAAAGGCTGCAGGACTGAGTTATGTGAGAACCAGGAGCAGGATGAAAGCTGCTCATACAGCAGCACTGATACCCGACACTTGCCTCTCTCTGTCTGGGTAGAGAGGCACGGCAAATGCGCCAAACGGAGCTGAAACACTCAAGGATTTATGGGCGGTAAATTTATGCTCTCCATAGGTCAAACGAGGGGCTGTTTATCTGGGTTTCATTGTCACTGTCCTCGTGGCATGCGCCGCAGGTACTGAAATTTTCATATTTGCCTTAGGCATGTAGCCAAAGAAGGCGGGGGAGGAGGGGAATCTCTAGGTGCGGTATTCCATTGACCTTCTGAACTTAGTTTTGAATTTTCAGAGCAACACAGGCGCTCATGCTTTTGAGATGTTGACATAAATTATGCATGACAGAGTACACCCCTCCTTAACTGTGCATGTTGAATACTTGTGTATTCCAGTGGTATGCAGTAACCTTGCACATAGCTCTGTGGCTGACCTTAAGTGGGAGGGTTGCATGTCTCGGCGTTTCCTGACTGACACTTTGTAGCTACATACCGCAACTACATAAATACTTTGATTTTCTTTACATGGATTTGTAGTATGGCGCCTGAAGCTCCTTCGCGTCACTTGCATCTCCTCTACTGAGGTACACACCTTCTTGCTAGCTTACATGGATCGCAAACGCACACTGTCAACCAAATTTTTAACATACATACATCCTCACCTCTGTGTACAGTACATAGCACCATCTTACCCAGCCAAAGCCGTCTTTCTCCTCAATAAACCAGGTCAACAAACAAAAAGCAATTATGTTGGGCAGCTGCCGCCTGGGAGTGGGTAATTACAGCGCGGTGTGGACAGCTTCATTCTAAACAGGTACTAAAAGCATCATTAATCATCCTCCCTCTGACGCCTCGCCCTGGTCATGTGACGCAGGCTGCTGATGAGCTGGGGTGGGGGATCCGCCTTAGGGGGGGAGGAACAAGACCTGATTGGCTCCTTCCAGAAGTCCTTTTAGAGGTCAGCCAGTCAGCGGAGATGACCTGCCAATGACCTTGTATCACTTGACCCCTGAGGGCCCAGGGGTCACTCTCTCATATCAGTTGGAGAGCAGGCCGCGGAGAGGCAGGAGGGAAGACAAATGACACGGAGAGAGGGAAGAAGAGGAGAAGAATGGCGCGAGGGAAGAGGGAAGGCACAAGGAAGCACTGGGAGGGGTAAAGATGGAAAATAAAACAGTAGGCATGAGGTTTGATTGAGCACCTGGGCTTCCCCTTTTGCATAAAATGGCTGATGAAAAAATGTGTTTTTATAGCAGCAAGGCCAGACCTGATGGCCGCTTCCTCTCACTCCCTCTTCCTTTCCCTCTCTCCTTGTCTCCCTGTCCATTGTCAAGCTGTCCTCAGGTTGGCTGAAAGGTTGATTACATCATCTCAATCTAATTAGCGAGGAGCAAAAACATCTGTATGTTTGTTTTTCTAATGCTGATTGGTCATTAGTGTAAACAACAAAAATGGCCAGAGATTGCAAAATGTGACCTTCTAAATCAATTTAATAACACACATTTTCCACTGAACTGTTTGCCTATGGCGCCCCTGCACACACTGTGTTTTTTGGGCTGTAAAGCCGGCATGAGAATCAATCCTTTCCCCCTTGATGAAATATAGCCAAGATGGCGCCTGACAGAGACTTGATTGAGAAAAGTTCATGAACTGTTCCCTCTCTGAGCACAGACTGACACGGATGGCTGATTGACAGATGAAACACAAAGACACATCTGAAAGACGGAGCGCCGAACGTCCTCAAAACCGGTACCCATCCCCTTCTCCTCTGTCCCCCTGCAGCCCCACCCCTTCAACTCGGCTCCCCTTCTCCTCTCTCTCCATATGTCTGTGAATCTGTCACTATGGCAACCTCACCCCCGGGGGCGGAGGAGGAGGGGGGGTTGCCTTCGTTCAGACAAATAAGCATCGCAGGGCTCATTTATGATGGTTTGTTTAGGGATTATAATACACTGATGGGAGGTCAAAATGGATGTACGTACACACATGTTCGGACATAAGAGTATATGTTTGAGCCTATATTCATAATGTTGCAGAGAGCATATGTGGTAAAGCTGCACTGTAAACATTTTGGAAGGAAAATAAAATAAAAAACATGTCTTTATTTAAGTCTTTTCATATCATACACTTAGGTTTCATGAAATGTAAATAAAAAAATGAAAATCTTTTCATATTTTCAGTTTTAAAAAAAAGTATAATTGCAATTTTCCTCAAACCGAAGAGAGCTCATGCAGCATGCCAACACAAGTCTGGTGCCATTAAATCAGTGGATTATATTAATGGCATCATTAGCATTGCTGGTCCTAGGTTATAGCTGATGTCTCAGATGCAGTCTCAGCAAACTCCGTAAAGGCTCATTTCATTGTTTTCCCCCCTTTTTTTTCCCGTCACTTTATGCTTGTCTGCAACTTTTGAAAGGGCAATCCAAACTAGTGAGTAAACAGAGCGGCGTGGGAGAGGTCAGAGACTCCTCACAATCAGATATTATGTAGCAGAGCCACCTTGGTTGATTTTACTGATGCAGCATGATGCCACGGGGAGATACTGTATGCACTGTACATAATGATATCCCACACTCCTCCGACACACAGCACCAGATGCCTACGGAAGCAAGGAATTTTCCTATGCAACAGACTTGCAACCTTGACACAGTTTCACCTCTGCGTGCACCCCTTCTCACTCTTTCCTCCCATCCTCATGATACCTTACATTGACTCAAAGGCCTCCCCCCCGCCTTTTTCCCACCCCACCTTTCAAGAGCAAATCTCCCTTTGCAGCCAGAAGTGCTGAGTGCTGCTGTTTGCTTTGTACACAGAAATTCGCTGAGGCTGTAAGCTGTCCCCAAACATCTGCTCCCTGGAGTGGAGCAGGAGAGGAGAGGCAAGGACTGCTTGGATTGGTGCGCATGTTGTTCAGTGTAGCTCTGTCACAATGTGTTATGTATGGATTTGTATGCGTGCGCGTGCCAGCGAACAATTATTCAAATAGGTGCTTTGTATCTTTTTGAGCGCTTTATTAGTAGCACCTCGGAAACAAAACACATATTTGTGTAGTTGTACACACAGGGCATCCAAACATGGACAGGCACACACACACACAGGTGCACTTCATGTCAACTTTCTTGATGCACAAATTGTTTGGTAGTCAAATATGTGAGTGAGCCCGATCAAAAAGACTAATAGTGCGTGAAAGTCTTTGCAAATGAAGAAAAACAGTAAAATCAGACGAGCAGAAAAACTAAAAAAAGGGAGGAGAGCATTCAAATGATGTGCAATTACAACAACAACTGAGCTATCTATAAGTGCTTCACATAGAGTTAGAAAGAGCTTAACTTGATCAATTGATTTCACTCCCCTGAGCACCGGTGAGGATATTACATGCATATTATGCATTAAGTTAATTTTAGGTCAACTTAGCATTAATTACAATGAGCTCAGAAGGAGCCCACTTACATGTGTTAATTTAAAATGTAGTGTAAGGTATGCTGTAAGCCGCATATGTCGTCTCATTGCTCATGCCACGCAGCGCTCCTCAGGAGGATTGTAACAGCTGCACACATCAGCTAACTTGCAATAGACGACAATATAGGAGACGGTCAATAGCCTCATTGATGATGAACTAATACATGTTTTAGTTTAATATCTCAATTGGTGTGTTTTATAAAAAAACATATAGGTAACTTTTACAATTAATGTTTGAGCAATTCATTATAAATATGTTTCTTATTTATTTAAATGAATGAGTTAAATACATTTTGGAATGAATTTCATTTCAGTAAATTATTGCTGTACAGGAAGGGAAAAGAAAAATAAAGGTGAAGAAAAGTCCAACTTGTTCAATGTCACCACTGTTACTAGTAATACATTTTCAGCTGAGTTATTTTGGTTTTATTTTCCTTCCATTTGCCAAGTGTTGGCTCGTGTGGAAGCAGAGCACAGCTGTCAGTCTCAAGAACCAACCGTACATCTTCAGGAAGGAATTACAGAAGTGCACAAATTCATCAGAGTAGAGTCACACTCAAATGCTTTCGAACTAAATGTCAGGTCTGAACAAACAATGCAGTTCGCCTTTCATCAATTGAGAGGCAAATGCTGAAGCTGCCACGGAATGAAATTAAAGTGATAGTTCACCCAAAATAAATCAACTCTTCTTTTCACCTTCACATCATCCCTATAACTCACATTAACTTTTTTCCCCGCCACACATTTCTCTGCTATTTTAAATTGTTGTATACTTCCAAGTGAATATATTATACAGTAGAAAGAAACTCTGATGAAGTAAGTTTGGATTTTTTAAAAAAGTCAGAGTGCACACCTGCTGCAAGCATCCTCTCTGTGCACATTTCAACCTGTAACTTGAACCCCTGTGGCAAGGGAACATATTTGCACAAGATGATAAAAGAGTTTCTAATAAGGTCAACCATAACACACTTCTCAGTATTGGAACTGTGGACATGAGGGAGCATTTTTATATTCACGAGCACATTGTTTCATCATCATTGTCCTCATCATCATCCCCACAACCTTCACAAGTGCACTCTTATTTGCATCAAAAGAAGACAGACATATTTGATGGTTTTGTTAATCATTCCACTTTGTGCTATTTTGTTTAGAGAAAGGCGACCTTAATGGTGTGTATTTTGTTTAAATGCAAATTTAAAATAAACCAGACACGAGACATTTTTAGTCTATAGCTTGCATGTAAAATCATTCGTATCAATTACAAATAAAACTTTTAAAAATGTTGGCACTGTCACATTCTCCTCTGCAGACCTTTAAGTTTGAACCTCTATATTTAAGTTGATATTAATGAGATGGAAATTATAAAACATATTGTTTCGAGGGGATTAATGTGTAAATTCTTCCAAAATTATTCAAGCAGATATGCATGAAATATATAAGCAGCGAGGGGGTTATGAATAGTTGTTCTAAATTTTGTTTGTACCGGCTCGGACGTGGAATCATATTAAGTGTTCGAGTAACTTTAATTTTTCAACTTTGCTATTAAAAATAGGACTGTAGTTTATATCCAAAAAACCTATTGGGTGAAAAGACTCTTTCATCCAGTTTATAAAGTGAGCCAGGAGCATATTTTTGGGGCTTATTAAAATAAGAGATAGGGCAAAAATTAGGTTAGGTGTAGAAGAAAAAAAAAAAAAAAAGCATTATGTGGCTTGGTATGGAATTATAATATGAACAATTATCATATGGCCTAGTCGCCCCTCTATTCAGCTGGATGAAATATTATGGTGTGGACATACAGACCCACCACCAGAACAAAAGCGTCCCGATTTGTTGGGGAAAAAAAGAGAATACGAAAGAAAAGAGAAAGCTCAAACTTGGAGGTCATCTGAAATGAATGGTGCATGTTTCTCTGTGTGAGCTGCTGACCGAGGTCATCCTTGTCCCGAGG
This sequence comes from Sebastes umbrosus, assembly GCF_015220745.1. Lineage (NCBI taxonomy): Eukaryota > Metazoa > Chordata > Actinopteri > Perciformes > Sebastidae > Sebastes > Sebastes umbrosus. The sequence continues at coordinate 22,100,071 of NC_051274.1, forward strand.
CAACACAAAGGTCAAGAGGTGAGAGGTGAACTCTGGTTTAACTGCATACATTAGCTCCATGTCTGCCATACAGAGCTGCAACTCTCTTATAATTATATTATTCTATTTGCACCAAATTCCAACGAGGAACACCTGTTAAATGTTTAAAACGGACCTAATTAATTCATTTTAATTCTCGTTTTTTATTTCTAAGAGGACACCTTTAAGCTGCTTTAAGTTTAATCCTTTTTGTTGTCGTCATTAACATCCACTCCTTCAACATCCATGTGCAAACACCCACTAATTGAAAGCTAAACAAAAATATTCCCCCACATGGCATTAATGCGGCTTATGGCCTCATATCTTGATATTAGAATAGACATTAACATGACAGCAACACATCGCAAAACATAACAGTGTTTAAAGGGGCCGACTTTATACGATCATTTACTTTATGAGATGAGATGTGAATCTGGAAGGAATATTTAGCAGCTCCTCGAGCTGCTGCATCATGGGGGCCACGCGCAAATTTATTGGTTGATCTGCAAAACAGCCCAGACAGCACGTTATTGTCTGCTCTCCCGCATGAGTGTTCAAGCTAAATTATCATTTTCTGATGCATGTATATGGCGGTAATAAAAAGACGCCAACAACTCCCGATCGTCGTGTTTCTACATGCCATTAACATGCAGTTACAGATGCATGCAGACACACAAAATAGTCCCCCAGATTTGTGCCTCATAATAGATGGATCACCACGGATCAATACGCTTAATACGAGCGGTCAATAAATCCATCAGTTAATTATAGGTGTTTTAATGTTTCCGTGGAGGAAAAAAAAAACTAAAAGCGGACTAAAATACACAACATTATAAGCAGCATTTGGAGCTCTGCTAAATTAGCCTGATAATTAAATGTTAAAGATGTGATTTGTCTAAAACAGGTGACTTTTTTGTGTCAGAGATAAAAAAAAATAAAAAAAAAAAGCTTTTTAAAGAAATAGAAAAATAAATCTCCATAAAATTGATTGAGAAAGCACATCTTGTGGAATAATTTGTAAAAACAAATGTGTTTCCTGTCTAGAATAAACTATTAAATAAAAAAAATACAAATAATGATTATTTTAAACAAAACTAGGAGACACGTGTCCTGCAGAATAAATATTCAAGTAAAATCAGCTCCTGGGATAAATTGCACAAAATAAATAAACAAATAAGTCTGCCTGCAGTTTTCTATGCTCAATTAATATAATTTTGTTTCCGTGTTTACATTGTGTAGATAGAGAGCGCGATGCGATGACTTTGAATTTTAATATTCAAATCAGCGCCAGTCTGGAACCGAGGAGGAGAGGATGACAAATTGTTTTGACCCGTTCTTGCATGAAGAAACTTTGCCATTGCGCTTCTTTGCGACAGACAATCATCCATCGCGGTGTAAGCAAATTAAAGGTGATGCCTGATTGAAACCGATGCAAACTTGGAATCAAAACATCTGCAGGGCTCGTGCATGTGATGATGCAAAGGGTTCAGGAGTTCAGGTGTTTTTTTGGAGAGGTCGGTCCAGGAGATATGGTGCAGGTGTCCAGAGTGTCTGTGCGTAAAAGCCCGTCTCTCTGCAATTTCTTCTGCTTCATGCGTCTATTCTGAAACCAAACTTTCACCTGCGTCTCGCTGAGCTGCAGGGCACCCGCCACCTCCACGCGCCTGGCTCGAGTCAGGTACTTGTTGAAGTGGAACTCCTTCTCCAGCTCGGTCAGCTGCTTGGTGCTGAAGCTGGTCCTCGGGGTGCCGTTCACCGTGGCATGGCCGTCCGTGCACATGATGCTGCTGCTGCTGCTGCTGCTGCTGCTTGTTGCAGCCTCCACAGCACCGAGGCCAGAGCCAACAATGCTGAACCCACAGGTCATGTGCATCCTGGCTGGGAAAACAGAGGACATGAGAACAGGCGTCATCAGCAAGATCAATGAGGTTACCCCCACAAAAGAAGCACAAAAAGCCCTGCTGAATAAAATTATCCACGCCCTTATATGCAGGAAATAAAATTAGATGTTATTCCAGAACAATTCTTGAATAATAAACTTTAGTTATAAGTAGTTATATAACTTTTGTATAAATCCTCAGAAATTATGTTAAATGTGTATTACTGGTTTGGTAATTTGTGTGAATTTGAGGAATATAAATGAATAAATAATCACAGGTTTGTTTGATACTGAAGAAATGAGTTAAACAAATATTCAAGAATTTAAAAAAAAAAAAATAGGCGTCAGCAAGATCAATGAGGTTCCCCCACAGAAGAAGCACAAAACCCTGCTGAATAGAATTATCCACGCCCTTATATAAAGGAAATAAAATTAGATGTTTGTTCCAGAACAATTCTTTATTTATTTATTTATTTATTTGCACATAAATAAAACTTCACAAAATCCAGTCAATGAAATAAAAAAAAGAAATGCGTCAGAAGAGGTCAAGAAGCCACAGGTTTATACAAAGGACTCCCCCACTAACCCCAGGAGAAAAAAAAACAATAACAAAAAAGGAAGAAAGATCTAAACTAACATAATTAAAAAAAAATACAACAAAAGTTAAACAACAACAAGAAGTGCACAAAATGTGCAGAAAAACTTAACCAAACAGTGGAAAACAATCCAATAAAAACAATGAAATACATACAAAAAAACAGTACAGAAGAAAAGAAAATATATTTAAACATATCAAAAAGATAATTAGACATCATTGTATAATAAACTTTAGTTATAAGTAGTTATATAACTTTTGTATAAATCCTTAGAAATTAAGTTAAATGTGAATTTAAGCTCTATATCTATACCGGTCTGGTAATTTGTGTGAAATTGAGGAATATAAATTAATAAATAATCACAGGTTTGTTTGATACTGAAGAAATGAGTAAAACAAATATTTAAGAATTAAAAAAAAAAAAATAGGCGTCAGCAAGATAATGGAGGTTACCACCACAAAAGAAGCACAAAACCCTGCTGAATAAAATTATCCACGCCCTTATGCAGAAAATACAATTAGATGTTATTCCAGAACAATTCCTGTATAATAAACTTTAGCTATAAGTAGTTATATAACTTTTGTATAAATCCTCAGAAATTAAGTTAAATATGTATTATAGCTCTATCTGTACTGGTTTGGTAATTTGTGTGAAATTGAGGAATATAAATTAATAAAATAATCACAGATTTGTTTGATACTGAAGAAATGAGTTAAAAAAATATTCAAGAATTAAAAAAAAAAAAACATACAAGAAACTGATTTGTAGTTACTGGCCCCGAGCCAGTTTAGTTGATTTAAAGTCTTCACCCAGGAGCCATTTCTCTGTCTCTATAACAGACGTATTTCACAGAGGTATCAACTTTAGAAGCAGCCTATAGGCACATTGTAAAAATCTTTTGTTGCTGTCAAACAGGTGGATAGGGAGTTGTGTGTAATAAACGTGGACATAATAACAGAAACACCTGTACGGTGTAAATCAATCCCATGGAACAACATCACAAACTCAAGCCTGAATAATGATTTGAAGATTTGGATAGAGACATATGAATCTGGAAGATCTGAACGGTGTTGCTTTCAAAGTGTGTTCGACTCAAGTTCACCAAATAGTATAGAGCAAAAAGTGTTGCCGTATATTGCAGTTATGTGGAAAAGTTGTCAGAGAAATGTTTCTTGTGATTCAAAACAACTTGTATCGTTTACAGTCCATTAACTGTATTCATCAGAATCATTAATAATTTGCCTTTAGGCCTTTCTGTGTCAATGACAGTTTAACAGTTTACAAATCCTTTCAAACACCGCATTAATGACAAATGCCTCCATTTTTTTCCCTCTGAGGTTTCTGGGTCACACATTAAAGTATCATCTGTGCTACTTATGTGCAATGAATGACGGGAACCGCAGCTATATCTTGATTTTTCATTGCTGACATTGTGGGGAAGTCGTCCGTGTGTCTTTGCCTCTGAGAAAATGTGCTGCTGCTGCATAATGGAGTCAGTGTGCCAGGTGTAGAGCAATGTCTCCCACCACAATTCATAGGGAGGAAGGTTAACAGGCCTCTAGCCACTTGGAAAAGCATAGCAGATGGAAAGGTCAGTTATAGGATAAATGTCGGCATCTGTGTTTTAAGAAAATGAATGTCAAGGTAACCGAGGCTGAGAATTAGAGGGCAGCGAATATGAAGAACCAATACAGAGCAACTGTACGTAATTAAGAAGTTCAGCTTTCAGGAGTGCAAATCACATGCACATTCTGATTAATGGCTGCAAAGATAATAGAATTGATGCCGGCCAGAAGGCATAAAAGAATCAAACTAAATATTTGAGAAATGACTTGCATGCTTAAAAATAGCCAGGCAGCAGGGGGAATGGAAGGGGCCTTCCAAGCCAAGGAGAGGGAAGAAGAAAAGGGGATAGATCGATACACATTGCCTCAGTCATCTGGGCATCCAGCCCACAGTAATTCAGGTGCTGTCAAAGCATAATTGAAGAATGACGCACTGGGAGTATATACACTGAGCCAAGAGATCAGGTTACTGCAGGTCTGTGGAGGCCCTTCAACATGGAAGAATACGCGAGACTTTGTTTTGTGCCAAAGCCAATGCAACCTCCAGAGGAAAAGCACACTTTCACTAATGACTCTTTTACAAGTTACACTATATAGCACTAATGAGTTACTCCTACAGATGATCCCCCTTCAGAGAGATACAGAAAGAGGTTACAGAGATACCAACAGTACTGCGAGGAGATGTGTGTGCGTGGGTGGGAGCAAGCAAATGACTTTCTTTAAGTACACGGATTTGGATCAGATGAATGGCTAATGTGTTTTATGAATAAAATGACTCCTCGACCAGTGTGTTGTTGTCACCTTTTCAGTGGCACCATCAGAGACATGTTTACCAGCTCATCTGGATTGTGAAGCAGGTGCAAGTCAAAACGTGTAGTTTTGTGTTTGTTGCATGTTACAACATTGCAATATTTAAGACAAATCAAAGGTGTTCATTTCACCTTTTGCTTCTCTTACAGCAGCATCATGAAAAAGATACTTGAATGCACATCACTGTCCACTAATCTGAGTTTCTAAGGTATTTTTTTGTCAGTTTGTGCTTTCTACATCATATAACATTGAAATATCACAAGGTGGTATTGTCATCCTTTGCTTCTATACTCCTGCATTAATCCAAAATGTGTCACAAGCTGTATGAATGCACATCATGAATGAGCTAAAAGTGTTAGTTTTGTGCAGTCAAATCAAAAGGTGTCGATGTCACCTTTTGCTTCTCTTATAGCAGCATCATGAGAAAAATGTTCATCAAGATGCATGAATGCACATCGCTGTCCACTAATGTGATTTTCTTTTGTCAGTTTGTGCTTTCTGCATCACTGAAACATCCCATGTCAAATCAAATATGGTATTGTCACTAGGGCTGCAACTAACAATTATTTTCATTGTTGATTATTTTCTCAATTAATCGATGACTTGTTCGGTCTATAAAATGTCAGAAAATGTCAGAAAATGGTGAAAAATGTTTCCTGAAGCCCAAGATGACGTCCTCAGATGTCTTGTTTTGTCCATGACTCAAAGCTATTCAGTTTACTGTCATTGAGGAGTAAAGAAACAAGAAAATATTCACATTTAAGGAGCTGGAATCAGAGAATATTGACTTTTCGTCTTAATAAATTACTCAAACCAATTCTTTGATTATCAAAATAGTTGCCGATGAATTTAATAGTTGACAACTAATCGATTAATCATTGCAGCTCTACATGTCACCTTTTGCCTCTCTACTCATCCAAAATGATGTGTCACAATCTGAATGCACATCATGAATGAGAAGAAGAAGAAGAAGGGAATCAAAAGCTATTTTGTGCAGTCAAATCAAAGGTGTGTCGATGTCACATTTTGTGCACACTGAATCACCACAAATAATGAGTTAAAGTCCACATCATTTCACATATTCATGTGAATGTTGCTGCAGTTTCTGTGTCTGTTACAGACAGTCCTTGTAGAGGAGCTCAGGCCTTTTCACCACAAACAGTCTGGTGGTTATAATGAGCAACCTGCATCTTTGGTCACTGAACATTTGGGTCAGCAGACGGAGATTGTGCTGTGGGGAGAAAAAAAAAGAAGGTCTGGACCACCACTGTAGTCAATCTTTGTCCGTGTAAAATTTATGAAACCCAACCCAAGTCCAGTGGCTAGTCAGTCAGCTGACATTATTGATCAAATGAAGGATCTATAAGATACGATCACTCACATAAAATTGAGGATTGATAGGCATTTTTCACATTAGTAGGCTATTGGTATTTTTTTTTTCTTTTTTAAAGCCTGGGATATGTATTCTTCTGTGGGCTCTCTGCCCAGGACTCATCAGTCAGGGAAATGATGATCTGTGACAGCAATTATGTTAAAAAGGTGGACACATGTAAAGGTGCTGCAAACTGAAATCAATACACCAGGGCTTTCATTACAAACAGACAACTAATCAATACCCAGGGAGCACTCCGGCTTACAACAGTAAGTTTTACTCAACTTCCTGTGAGTCTCGACAGCCACTGGTCTGCTGCATTATTCAAAGGCTACTGGTTAGTAAGGGCAAGGGTAAATAATTGATCATTTTCCAGTTGAATATACAGAGGCTAAGCAGGGCCTTTTGACTGTGTACTCCACCCTCCTCCTTGTGTGTGCAGACTGAATCCTGCTTACAGAAGAAGGTGGAGCGACCATAGTAAATAAATAACAGACTTGCATTAACATGGAACCGCTAAGGAAATAGTAACAGAGTGCTCATGTGCATATTCAAATGTGGCGTCCACTACACAGCTAGTGCAAAACGTTTTGATCCGCTTTTCAAAAAAAAGAAATTATTTATTTTTAAATGGAGGAGGAAATGGTGCACGGTGACGCACAAAACACGTCAGCTATTTTTTCTCTTTTTTTTCTTTCAAGCTTGAAGTGAAAACTTCTTTGCAAACTTTCCCCCCAACTATGAATAAAAAGTTATACAAAACTCATTTATAAAAAATACATTTATGTATCCAGGTTACTTTATCCCTCCTTGTCGTGCGCAGTTGACACAAAAAACAAACTTACCCTCCCGGTGCTGACTCCTCTTCACTCTCATCCACTCAAAAGTTTTCCTGCTTACATCCACATGAGCATGCACGTTACAGTCCGAGCCAGCTGAACTCCCCGTGGCGACGTGCATCTCGGGGCCATTACGTGCGTAAATTTGCTCTGTTAGTAGTGCGCCAAAACCGGATTGGAGCGCGTCTGACGCGCAGTTTGATCCGCGTCCTGGAGAGCCCTGCCCAGGCTGCAACCTGCACCGCCAGGGGACACGGGACGAGTGGAGGGGGCAGGCCGGTGGAGAGAAGCCCTCCAGAGTCTCTGGAAGAGGAAGAGGAGGAGGAGGGCTGTCCAAAGAACTGTTGGAGAGAGTTAAGTACCGGGGATGCGGAGTATTAAATCCTGAAGCGACTTCTTCCACCTCCAGTCTCCTCTCGTCATCACTGCAGAGTTCAGGATGAGTCCTGCCGTCCAGGTCCGGGTTTATGACCTCTTTTGCTCGGCAGCAGCAGCCCGTGAAGAGTAGCCCTCTGCTACTCTCCCCTTCGGCCGTTAACTCTTGATAGGAAGTCATTATCACCTCTCTCCTCCTGCATAATCATTGGTTGCACTTCATGCCCGGCCTCTCATGCATCCAAGCATCCAAAGTAACGCATGGTCAGGCAGGCAGGCGGCTGGTCAGGACGACCAGCTGAGGGACATTCCTCAGAGGAAGAAAACAGCAAGTCCTCTGATTGATGGAGATGACGTGCCCTCCTGGTCTCGGCCAATAGCCGGACATCTCTGTCATCAAGAGAGGACAAGTCTGATTAGAAACTCACTTCAGGTCAACATTTTAATGGTGACAAAGAGTTTGCACCAGGCAGGCCATTGCAAAGACTACAAATAGCCTTAAAAGTTAACCATCACTGAGGGCCTTCATGGGCCTCTCACCTTTACGCACAAGTAGGATATGACGTCAGAGTGTTTGTGTCATACACAGTTTTGTTTTGGGACCCAAGAATGAAATATATTTTTGGTCAAACTCTGGTATTTTGGTTATTTTCCACCACAACAATGAACACTAAAGCTGAATATAGGCCTACATTGATGCAGCTAATGGATTATGCCCCTTAAAAGCAGCGAGGAAGTTATAACCATCACTGAGGGCCTTCATGGGCCTCTCACCTTTATGGACAGGTAGGATATGATGTCAGAGTGTTTGTGTCATACACACTTTTGTTTTAGGCCCCAAGAAAGAAATATATTTTGGGTCAAACTCTGGTATTTTGATTATTTTTCACCACAACAATGAACACTAAAGGTGAATTAGCATAATATAGGCCTACATTGATGCAGCTAATGGATTATGTTAATTGGGGAAAGGCTTCTTGAAAACCCGAGGCCCTCTTTAGCAAAGGGCTTAGGTCATGTGAAAGGCACACTTAATGGGTTCAGAGGTCGTGACAGCTGGCATTTAGAAGTTCAGTTGGAGCAGATTTGTAATTAGCCTCGAACAAATACAAAAAAATGGCTCAGAGCAGAGATCAAGAAGTTGTAACTAACAGAGGATATGTTTATCTCCAGGTTAAACTAGCTTCATGGCTCCCTTTCGCCAAATATAATAGAGCGTTTCTGCAGAGCCCCCACAAGTTTTTAGGACTGTGCTTTTATTTCAACATATCTGTGTGTGTTGACTCAGTCATGAATCACCGTGTGATACTTTTCATGTGCAAACAGCTCTGCATGCTGCTATTCAAACTTGAGTGACATAAACAAACAAACTCCCCAAACTGCATGCCCAGAAGAAGAATACAAGTGGTCTGCACCTACAGTGCTCTGCCCTGGAAACATGCAAATAGGCCTAATGCAACTGGCGTCTGGTTAAACAGTAGATGTGCAGGAACACAGCAACCACAGTGTTTCCACCTCTGGCTGCAGAAGTGAAAATGTCAATGAGCTCCACAGTGCTGCTGCACAAGTTTTTTTTTTTTTTTTCCTCCTGAAGTGGTGACCTACTTTCAAATACACACATCATCACTGCTTGTCGCTCAGCCTCCTGCTCGCATACATTCACAGTTAGGGGAATTAATAAAGCTAATATGTGCCAATGTTAGTGTCCAGTGATGATGTCTATAATCTCCAAACCGTTTCATTGTTTTGCTTTCAAAATGTAATGAAGTATATTTACTCAAGTACTGTACTTAAGTACAATTTTGAGGAACTTGTACTTTACTTGAGTATTTCCATTTTATGCTATACTTTATACTTCCACTCCACCACATTTTGGAGGCAAATATTGTACTTTTTACTCCACTACATTTATTTGATAACTTTAGTTATTTTGCAGATTCAAATTATTAATTCAAAATATATATATCAACTTATAAATTATGACTTATTATTATTATAGGTTAAGCTACCAGGCAGTATATTAGGTAAGAAAAGCTACAAGCTGCAACATTAAAGTGATGCTCACACATAAATGCATCAATAATTATGATCGTGTAATATAATATATATTATTCTGAAATGGGTCATTCTGCATAATGAGTACTTTTACTTTTGGTATATTTTGATGCTAATACTTTTGTACTTTTACTTAAGTAAGATTTTGAATGCAGAACTTTTACTTGTAACAGAGTATTATTACACTGTGGTATTGTTACTTTTACTTTTCGAGTAAAATATCTGAATACTTCTTCCACCACGGTCTTATATTTTCCAAGAAATCCAAAAATTGCAAAAATTCAAAAGGAACACAAAACTTATAAAAAAATAATTAGCCTGTTTTATTATCAGTCATGTTTCATATGATTGGCTCAGTCGCAATAGAAAATACTATTTATCTATATATTATTACTGAAGCTGGAGCCATGACGTTGAAATGATATTACTACATTTCATTATTTATAATTATTTGGAATCATTTATTTTCCCTGTCTCTATTCTCAGACCAATCAATGGGGGGAAAAAAACCATTCAATATGTTAATTGAAAGTCATAACATGCAGGCCATTATTTATTTATTTATTTATTTATATATTTATTTATTTCCATTATTATTATTATTATTACTATTATTATTATTATTATTATTATTATTATTATTATTATTATATTTCCTATCATTATTATTACTCATATCCATAACATTTAATAACAACCTAAACTTAAGACAATAAACCTTCTCGTCGTTTTATTTGAATATTATCTCCTATATATATGTCTTTTAAAGTCATGCAGTAATTACAAAATAATTCAGCGTAATGAACAACTCCTAACTGCATCCTCCCATCGCAGGGCTATATGGTCCCAGCTGTGGGAGTTAATGGGATTCTACAGGCAGCGATGTGCTGAATGACTGAGTGCGATATATCCCTTCTCTCCATGCATTTGCAGCGCGCGCTGATCCATCTTCATGTCAGCTCGGGAGGTTACCCAGGGTTCACGCGCTAGCTTGTTTCTCTCCTCCACACTCAATAAATAAATCTCTGCAGCTTTCTGTTTACCGCCTGAATATAAATTTGTTTGCAGTCGATCGAAGACCTGTGCGGAGGTATTAGAAATTGTATTTCTGTAATGGCTTTCAGCACTGGGAGGGGAGGAGGAAGAGGTTGCAGAGAGGGGAAAAAGAAGAAGAAGAAGAAGAAGAAAAAAAAACAGGTGTGAGCAATCTCTGCTTTTCCCATATGCAAACGATTTTTTTTTCTTTTTTAAAAACGCAGCACCCTATTACAGCCCTCGGACGTATTCAAATTACATTTAAAACCAAGTAACCTTTTTATCATGTAGGACAAGAACAGCAATCCGGGTTTGTTCCCTAGAAGTGCCATATGTTTGATTAGCATATTTGAAGTGTTGTTCCACATCACTGGCCCAGCACCTTTTATGCAACAGAAGTTATATTATCACATTTAGCACACCAAAAAAAAAACAAGACATCTATAAGCTGAGGCTCCTTTCCTCTGGACAGCTTGTATATCCTTAAACCACAAACTCTGCATGAGGGAATAAGAAAATCTCACAGTTTAGGGTGAAATGGATCCAATTCTGAATCCCTCAAACCACTGCACCCCAAAGAAAATGTGAATATTCTGCCCCCAAACATCCTCTTAAAAGTCAGTGCAGGCATTTTCCATCATGATCACCATTGTCTCTATTGTTTTGACTGGAGGTGAAGCAAACATGGCAGCACTTTGGGTGGCTGTGTCAGGAGGCAGGAGGGAGGGGGAGAGAGAATATTGACTGATGCTAATTTGTTTTGCGTCCAAGCTCTGATGTGTGTCAATAGGCAGTCGAGGCCCTGGGATCAACGCGGCCGTGCTCGGATTACCTCTTCGCTCCAATTGAACCTTCATCCTGCCGCTGCTGACATGATACTACTGGCCGCCATTGACACCAGACCCCTTGTCTAGCCCTCCAACACTGTCAGGCCTAATTATATGTCAGCTCTTGACCCTCACAAGACTGGGAATTAACCAGCGCTGACAGACGACTGTCACCACCAAGCCCAGAGAGGTCACCGCCGTTAATGCAGTTCCAGGGGGGGGCGAAGATGACAGCCATCTTTGCCATGTTTATGGAGCTCAGGCTCATCAATGTGGCACCATGATAGAGTTGTAATGTGGCAAAGAGGAAATAGAGAGAAAGGGTCAGAGCAAGGCTGAGGCACACAGATATTCACGTGTGGCACATTGACCGGTTGAAAGATGGCTATCTGTGTGATTGATTGAGCATGTCTGTGTTTTTCAAATATTGACATTTTTGAAAAATAGTGATGTCAGAAGTGAGGTTTAGCTTTGTGTGCACCCGGGCCCACACACAATCCAGGGAATACCACCTGAAAATGAAGAAATCCATCCACTCACAGTGTGAAATTCTAATAATTGTCCTTGCTTCGTCGTTGAATGGTATGAAATCTGTCACAGCACATGAACCCTAATCATAAATCCAATGCAACTACAGTGCAAATGGCCAGGGACATTACAGATAACTGCATTTTGCACGGGCTCAACACTGTGACAATGAAGCAATACCTTGCTAATACCAGGACTTTTCAACAATAGCCTGTAGTATGTGCTGCAGCGCTTCACAGCTTCAGTGAGCCAAGAGGCTTCGAGTCGGCAGAATCCCAAACATCATGACAACAAGCCATCAGTCATCTCCCCCCCAAGCTGCTGCGCACACTTGTGTGTTTCCGGAGTTCTTACTGTGGGAAATGAGCAGGGTTAAACATGAAACAGGAGGAAATGTTCATCATTGCAGCAACACTCTGTAATATTCTGTTTTCGCTGCGGGGAAAGAGAAGGAGTGGGTTTTAATTTATTTTTTTTTTTGCTTAAACATCCCCTGCTTGTTCACAATGCAGATCAGGAGTCTACTGTGCATGCTAATCATGGTTAATAGCAAAATGCTGATAGAAAAATGACACTGTATTAATAAAGCACTAATCTTCTGGTGAGGCTCGGGAAGGATTGTTTGTACAGTCATGAAAGGAAAAATGTCAAGCCGTGGAAAAGTTTGAAAGTTAAAGTCTAGATGAATCAGGTATTTAATATTTACAATATCAAAATATTAGTTTAATGTCTTTTATTCCCCATTAAATAGCTTTGAGGTTGTTAAAATCATCTTATTTCACACTGTCTGACAGCATCATATAATCTGTCTCGGCTTCACTGAAGCTATATTATGTTTACACTGAGTGAAATATTCAAAGCCAAGACTCCATGAATTTTATGGCTGCACATTTCATCAATAATGAAAGGGAGGATATTCTAGATGACTTATGCATCATTTTTATATACATTTCCACCAAAAGTCACAGATACATATTTGTCCGCTTATAGGTTCCATGGTGGACAGGAGGTCTTTTTGCTCAGGCTCTCTGTTTGGCAACACCTGGAAGCTTGACACCCTCCTGGATCCATCGCTTCATGTTCACATTATATGTGTCAGTTTTGTCATATGGATTGTCTATGTTGTAATTTCATCATGTTGTTACTCTGTACACACAACTATTGCATGTCTGTCCATAACGGGAGAGGGATCCCTCCTCTGTTCAATTTTTTTCCCTGTTAAAAGGTTTTTTTTTGGTTGAGTTTTTCCACATCCTCTGCGAGGGTCAAAAAGAACAGATTGTTATACAGATTATAAAGCCCCCTGAGGCACATTTGTGATTTGTGATATTGGGTTATATAAATAAAATTGACTTGACTTGGCCTCTCCAGTAGAATTTAAAGTTATTGGGTTAAAACAACATTTGGCTGCACAATGACTGGACCACTGAATACTAACAGAAAAATGACACTGTTGTGATATTACTGTTTCAGAAAGTTTAGTTTTAACAATTTAGGTTCAACAAGAATTATGCATGCAGTCAATAAATTAAAAATCTTTGGAAATATCCCAATTTTAACCCTCATGCTATGTTATCATTGGCTTTATTTCCTCATTGTGTCTGCTGCATGTGTAAAAATAACAATATTTGAAAAACTAATTTTGTTTTCTTTAAATATACTTTTTTGATTTTCTTCTAAAAGCATTAAAGCCCAATATGTAGAAAAATATCTAAGTGATTTTGAGTTGCCACAAACTGGGCTTGCTCGTGTGATGTGACAAAATATAGAAATGATCATGAAGCAAAAGACACATTTCATGTGTTGTGTTATATTAGTTATGCATGAGCTAATATAAAATCATTTTGTTTGTCAAAATGAATGGACGGTGCGTTATCCTACATTGTGATATTACTAATGTTTTGAGTCAGTTTGGGGTTTGGAAGATGTGGTGCTGCGTAAAAAAGTATCATCAACACCAATCACAGATGTTCATTTTCAGGTTCATACTTTTATTTTGGGTTTCTATTAGAACGTGTTTGCATGCTTTAATGTTCAAAACACATTATTATTCTCATACTGTCTGTCTGAAACGCTCCATTTTAGCACCGGTCTCTTTAAGACCCCCTCCCGCAAAAAGCCCAGTCTGCTCTGATTGGCTTGTGAGAAAAATATGGTGCACCTTTGCAAAGGTAGTTCTCAAGCTGTGGGCGATATAGGCTACGTTTCAGATCACATACTTTTTCTTTTTACTTTTAGTACATAATGCAGCAAAGTACGTATTGTTGCATGCAGTTTGCATACAATTGTGACATAGTACTTAACATTGCACCTTGAACTTTGACCCTATTGCTCATATATCCACTGTGCAGAGGATTGTGGTCAGAATAGCCAGCAAAGCATGCTGGCTTTCATACTGTAAAATGCGGCCAGATGTAGTAGGACATCCTGGTATTACCTGGCATACTATGTATTGGGACATACTAAATCTTTTTCTGGCATGCTAAATATGGTAGTATGGGTATTGGATGGCACAGATATTCTAATGAGCCTGCATGTGACATAGGAAGGGAAGCCAAATCTAAACGGCTTGTTGGATCACATGTTTTCTGATCAGGGCAGCCCACAAAAAACTGAATGTTAGTCTTATTTCACATTTTGGGCACTCCAGATACATAAGTGTATGTGCATAAGCACTGAAAAAGTGAGTCTGTCATTATATGTACCTTTTAAGTATGTTTTTTAACCTGTTAAAGAGGGCCCTATTATTTACAACATCCAAACATCAGTATTGTGATACATTTCCAAAATACTTACATGCTGCAGATGTTATTATCTGAGATTTTTTTGCGAGAACCAAAAGAAAATGTTCATCGATTAGGTTCTGTGTGATAAAGCCATTGGGTGTTAAATAATTCTTGGGTGATCAATACTGGTCAACATGTGACATTTAGCAGGGTGACTGTTGTGATTACAAGTTCATTCATTTAACCGGAGCTCTTCAGAGGGGAAAGTGAGCTCCGGCAGGTGACTCTCTCGCTGTGCACAGCGCTGCTCGCCACAGCTGAGACAGTTTCATCACCAACTTACCTTTTTATTGTCACCGATCATCCCTAACTGGGAAGCATTTAAAATGTCATTGATCTTGATAATGCCGTGCCGTAATATGACAGTAACAGTTGTATGAGATTCAGGAAGTCAAATTTCCAAGATTGATGAGTCGTAGCAGTTGAGTTATAATCCATCTACCTGAGTAATGCTCAGGCTCTGTTCCACACGAAGGAGCAGACAAATAAATAAAACCCATAAAGGTGACACAGGAAATTGATACTTAACAATCATCTTGAGCAACAAGCACCTGGAGAGACTGGTGGGCAGCAGTTACTACCGTGGAGGGAAAAGGCTGAGAAGGTTAATAGGTCATAAAAAGAACAAAACCTCCTACAGGCCGGGCATAAAAGTTCAGGGTTTTGCTCCACAATGGACCAAAGTATTACATGTGACAGTCACACGATGGGAAGGTTTTACTTCTATTATCTTCATCATACAAATCATTCAATTATCAAACATAAAGATTAAAAAAGAAAACTGAAAATTAGTCCCAAATTGGTCATAATCTTGAATATTGTGTTCATCCCAATCCTTTTTCTTAAGAGTAGATGTTGAAGTCTGGTCGATGAGGTTGTGTCAAAACTGGGAGCAAAAACCGGCAATAACAGACATTCAAGAAGGATTTATTCAATTCACAACAGTCAGTCTGTCATGCAGCACATATAAACAGCAGTCACAGGACCACTGTGGAAATAGGTTATGGCATGTTGAAACAAATTCCTGAAGACCTCTATCCATTTTTCTCTCGTAGATGGTTAGATGGCCAAACCGACTTGTTCTGTTTATGGTTCGCAACCTCTACTTCTTCTAGTCTGTTTACTTGCAGCTTGCAGCCATGCGTAGCCTATAGCGCCAACTTCTGACCAAACTACGCTGTAGCCGACAAGCCAAGTTTATTTGCTACAAAACCAGTGTATGGAAATGTGCCTAATTTGCATTTCTTTTTTGCGACTTTTCAAAAGTTTGCTTAAAAGTCCCTTGACAATCGAGTGGAAACACAGCTAGTATGTCAAGTTTCAATTTCAATTTCTATCTCTCAGAACATAGTGAGGTGCGCTATGCTTTATTCACCAAACTTTTCTTCGTCAGGATGGTGTCTGACGATGTTTTGTGAATGCTTTGCTTATACAGTCCAACAAAAACATGGCTTTCATCCAGGAGACCACTGCTCGCGTCCCGTGCGCCATGTTATAATCTGCTGTTTGATCTTGTCCTGTGTTCACAACGTTCAGTGTCATTTTTTTTACTGTACAAACGTAGTAGTTTTAATCCCAACCATGTAGTTCTTTCCTAAACCTAACTATATCAGTTTTGATGCCAAAAATAAAGTGACGGGGCGTGATGAGTTGGGATGAGAACGTGTTGGATGTTGGTGCTTTTTGGAGATTATTTCATTCATGAACATATCGGACAATAAAGCTTGCTGTGCGGTTACTTGTACGACAGGTATCCTGTTACCCAGTGTGCGGGCGTTTGATGATGGGCTGCCACTGGATGACACACATCAGTTTCCAACGGGATATCGAGAACTGTATGTCCGTGAAACTTGGCTAAATTCTGGAATTCAACCGTGACTCTTTTTCTATATACCGATCTGACAGAACAGAAGACTCCAAGAAATAAGGAGGAGACGTGTACTTCATGGTGAATAATGTCAACTTTAATGCACAAATTGAAGGAGCGGACGGGATTGCATTTCACTGGAGTTGTAACTTTAACTTGTACGATTTCATGTGACAAATAAATCGATCGAAGAAGTCTGTGCTCCAGTTTTTTCAGTGATTGAAATTCTAATTTTAGTATTATTTTTTTATATGTTAGCACCGGTACCAACATCATTTTTGCTTTTCAGAAACCTATAGGTGACGTCACGGAGACTTTGTCCATATTTTATACAGTCTATGATCGTGCCCTACTGGCTAGCTAATGGCCACCCCCCTCCCCCAGCGTTTTCACGGAAGCGTAGTGCCCACCCTTTGCTTCCCGCTCAGGTAAACACTGTTAGCTCTGTCAGCACTGTTGCCATTGTTTGCACTGTTAGGGAACTCTGATTTAGCTCATCAAACAATCACAGAATAAACAGGCAGAGCATACACACTAATAAGAGCAGGGGCTGTCACATAGACATTTATTATTGTCATGTCTATTTTCCCCACTCCCAGTATGTAATTTACTTGAGTTAATGTTGGTCTGTGTCCCGAGAGGAAGGTGCACAATTATATGAGCTGTGAACTTGAGAGATGCTTGTTCACTTGTGTTTAGTCACAGGTGGCATCAATCTGCCCTCATTTGGAGCTTTGACAAACAAATTCAGGGCTTTCACTCCGGAGACCGGTGTTCGGAGAGAGATTTATCTCATATTTATTTATTATTAATTGATAGTGAAATGCACTTTGACAAAAGATATTAATCATATGTACCCTTTCAAGAGGCATAATTATAACATACATAATGTTAGTGAAGTTGAGAAGCAAGTAAACATTTCCCTCTTTGATCTGACATTACAAATAACATTACAGCAGGAAAAATGACCCACAAAGACATTTATAATGGGAAGTGTACTCCCTCTTAAAGGGTCAGGCAGGTCAGGGAAGTCCTGTGAGAAAACCTGTGAGCAGAAAGACTAAACACAAGTGAACAAGCATTTCTCAAACACAAGTTCACGACTCATATAAGTGTTGAACAGATGAGCGAGAGGAATGTGCACCTTCCTCTCAGCACACCAACATTAACTCAAGTAAATTACTTATTGGGCGAGGAGAAAATAGGCTCCATGACATTTCTCACCCCCTCTCCCAATAAGTAATTTACTTGAGTTAATGTTGGTATGAAGGTGCACATTCCTCTCGCTCATCTGTTCAACATTTTTATGAGCTGTGAACTTATGTTTGAGAAATGCTTGTTCACTTGTGCTTAGTCTTTCTGCTCACAGGTTTTCTGACTTTAATTCCGTGACCTTCCTGACCAACATGATCTCATGGGAAGGCGTGTAAATAGTACGTCGCTTTTAAGGACATTCCACGTGTCAAAATACTCATTTTAAGCTTTTCGTGTGTCATTTAACGTCACGTGGCTAACATGAACTGGTCGCGGTTATGTTTAGGCAACAAAACTACTTAGTTAGGTTTAGGAAAAACATCATGGTTGGGCTTAAAATAAGTACGTAAACTTTGTAAAATTTGTATGAAACATAAGTACAGAAAACAAGTCCCACATGTCCCTAACATCACTTCAAATTAAGTTAACAAGGCTTTTGGTTTCACACAGGACCCGGAGAAAGATTTGTCTGATATTTATTAATACTAGTAGGATTCAACTTGTATTTTGTAAAATGACATTTGAATGAATGTGCAATGATTTGTACAAATGCATACAGACTCGCCCCTACTCTACCTCTGATTGTCTATAGAGAGGCGAAGTCCCTCCCCTTCCGGTGGATCCCATGAGGCCTTATTTCAGAAAAAATATGTATGGTAGTTGGCGGAGAGAGACAAATATTTTTTATCCCGTTTGAATTGCGCCGTGAATCACACATATGATGTTTGTCAATTTAAAAAAATTATTTTGCAAGTAAAGAAAGTCTCAGTTTTTCGTAGTATGATTTAGTTTTGTGTGAAACTGCTCAGTGAACCACATCTCTCGTCTCGCACAATATACATCACCGCGATGATCGGGCACAAATGAAACGTCATTTTACCTGATGTGTTTTATCCAGCGACTCCTGGTCTTTTTATCAGTCGGAAAGAGAAAGAACGAGCAAGACCGGTTGCTGGTGTAAGTACATCCCAGTACGAAATACACAGGGAACATCGCTTCAGCAAGAGAGACGCCACTATGCAACTTTTGTGTGTGTAGTCTTTCTAATTACGTATTTTCACAGTCTTATACTTTAACAGTTTTACAACAAACCGCGACTTTCTTTATTATCTTTTAAATTGACAAACATAATATGTGTGATTCATGGTGTGATTCATGGTGCAATTCAAATGGGATCAAAAAATAATTTGTTTCTCGCTGTCCCATGGTGGTCCACTGGAAGGGACGGGACTTGGCCTCTTTATGGCGTTCGAATATTCGATTAATCATCAATTTTCAAAAATCCTCAGAAGTGAATTTAATGAAGAAATAGCTTACGGAAATTGTAAAAAAAAACAAAAAAAAAACCTTACCATTGTTGGGACCAGGTAGCTTACCTTCGGACTATGGGAACAAAAGCGTGCGCTGCCGTGGATTTACGCTCTCCTACCGAGTCTGTCTAGTTGGTAGCGCTGGTTAGCATCAGAGCTGGTTAGCGTTTAGCAGATGACTGGAACACCATAGCCAATCTGAGGCGAAGTAGGGGCTTGTCTTCCTGCAAGGCATACTAGAGACATGTGTCGATCGGTAGTTATGAGTATATGAATCTCACATCCCAAACACTGTGAAATTTGTCGCAAAATTCAAAAGAGAAAAAAAAACTATGAAGAAAACTACATCAACGAATGCATGCATGTCACTTGATCCACAAATGCAGATTCAACATTTCACAAACCAGTTTTTAGATTGGAGTCTTATTGCAACTATTTGGACATACAAACAAATAAATGTGTATTTTTTTTTGTGCAAAATGTAAAACTTGGATTCATAAATATGTATTAATTTGTACAAATCATTGCATGTTCATTCAAATGTCAATTTACAAGACACAAGTTAACTTTTAAAAGACACAAGTTGAAGTAGTAGTAGTAGTAGTATTAATAAATATGAGACAAATCTCTCAAAGTACACGAATACTGGTCTCCGGAGTGAAAGACATGCATTTGTTTGTCAAAGTGCATTTCTAGCTCCAAATGAGGACAGATTGATGCTACCTGGCTTGAATTGGCACTAATTCCAGAGATCCTCCCTGGTTGGCCACAGACAGCAGGTGAGTATAAAAGGTCTTGGAAGACAACAAACTGGTTGGACTGTGCTTTGCACTCTACAGGGAAATGGAGGAAGGCCAGTGTTTTGTGTACCAGAAGGTTTTTTCCTCATTAGTTGTCTGCAGAGGGCCCTAAGTGATAAACCGGATGAAATGGTTTATGTTTCTCTTTTTTGTGGCCGGTCTGAATAAATGTATTTTTTTCTGTAGAATCTACGCTTGTATGCGTGGTCCATTCTCCCCACTCACACTACCAACCATCCTTTACTGTAACAATTATTATCATTCATTTCCTTTGTAGTGATCCCCATAAAATGAATAGAATTACCACATCATATCATAAGACTCCAGGTTACTGTGATGGTATTATAAGATGAGCTTCAGGCTTTATGTTTGTTGAACATGGGGCCAAATGCTTATGAAAGATCTTTAAAGCAGCATGTCTTTGTTAAGGACACAGCAGTTCTGTTTTCATGGCAGCTTAAGAAAAGTCTTGATGCATAGAGCATTTTTCAAGTCTAACCCCAAAATCAGTTTCACAACAGCTGCAAATGGGACAGTTGAACATCAGTCACTGTAAAGGACATAACGCAAAAATTTCTGAATTAATGATGGACCGTAACCAAAGCTGGTTTCATGGCACCACGGCTGGAATCATTTATCACTTCAAAGATCCACTTAATGCATCGTTCCAGTCTGATCAAAGCCCAGAATTGAAAATAAAACATTTTGGCTTTGCAGATCTTCCCCCTCTGAAAGCAGATGTCATCAAACTGGGGTCAAGAGAGTAAAAGGGAAATAATGACTTTAGTTGCTAACTAGGAGCAATGTGAGAACAACCAGCTAATCTAATGTTGAAATGGACTGTTCCCCCTTGCAGTGGGGCCCTTAAGGGGGGCTTTCCTTGACCCTTGGGGATCCCCCTTGACCCCATCCACAGAATTACTGCACTCCAGTGTGTGGATCCTCCTGGCTTTTAACGTCTGGAGGGAGAATGTGGTGAGGAACCAGAGGTAAAGTTCCTATTGAGCCTCGGCACCATTAACACCATAAATCACCCGGCATACGCAAGAATCTCAGGAATTCAACACTGTCTGCTTCTTCTTCTTCACAATCCCCCCTCTTTCTCTCTTGTAGGCGAACATATCTGAAGGGGAGAACTTTTTCTTGCTTCCTCTCTCACTTGCCTTTATTACTTTTCTCTTAAATTACCCAGCTGTCACCACGTCTTTGATACAGATGTGGTGTAGACCTCATTTTAGTTTTATTCCAAATATCCGCAGAGTTATAGCTGTTATATCGCTCCCCTGACAACTACTCAGACCTGCTGAAAACGGTGTCAAATATTTACCAAATGACAGCTGATCCGCTGACTGATTAACTAATGAATCAGGAGCAGGAAGTCCTTCTATCCGGGACCACCAGGGGATCAGCTTCCTCATTTCATAGCTGTCAGTAGTCCTCTGTGACAGCTCATTTACAGTACGGCCACTGATATAAAACTGTCAGCATGTCCTAAAAATATGGGAAGTTTTGTTAGGAATATTGATACTCCGGCTCACATTATCAAGAGTAAGAGGAGGTTCACTCCATCGTTAAAGTTGCTGTCTGTGTTTGACGTGTAAAACTGTCGAGACCCAAGAGGAGCCGTGACCCACTTCTGTCAAATAAAAGCATAATTCCCAGAGTGCGTAATTTAGCTCAGAGAAATAATGAAATCAAAAATAGCAAGAGGAAAATCATGACATTGTTTACATTTGAGAATCTCACAATGGCACAGTGGATGCTGTTAAAAACAAAGTCTCCTCTTTGTTCTTTAAGATAATGTAGTGGTGTGGTGTGTTGTGGCCTATGGGCTGCTGGAAGGGCTCCCTAAGCTATACACAACTAACATGCCCCCTGAGAGGGAGGCCAGCCCCAACTTGCAGCACTACAGTTTGGCTATTGAAAAGGCGAGGCTTGGGAAGGAGGAGGCAGGAGATCTTGTCATGGTGCCCAGTGGGTTCAGAGCTTGTGGTTGGAGTGCTGGAAGGACTGCCTTGTCTCAGTGATTAATGGTGGGGAA
This sequence comes from Sebastes umbrosus, assembly GCF_015220745.1. Classification (NCBI taxonomy): domain Eukaryota; kingdom Metazoa; phylum Chordata; class Actinopteri; order Perciformes; family Sebastidae; genus Sebastes; species Sebastes umbrosus. The sequence goes on from NC_051274.1 coordinate 22,122,028, forward strand.
GGAGGAGGCAGGAGCGAGGGAGAGGCTTATGTGGCAAGATTGTGCAACATGAATGCACAACACTGTGGAGTTTTCAATGAATCTAAAGCATGCCTTAATTTGATTGCTTTCCGATTTGGGATCTGAATCCTTAATCATGAAATACCGCTGGAAAAAAATGGATCTCTAATCAGCGATGAATACGGTAAACATTGCACAGTTACAGTTCTCACAGTTACAGTTTCCCCAGACGCATTTATTAAGCATGTACAGTACGTGACATCTCAATTAATCAAGAACCGTATCAAAGACTTTCCTTTAATGGCTTTAACAAAAATATAACATCATTGGAACATTATTCTGCCAATTTCACAGTTAAAACATTTTACACAAATGACCTGTTATTTACAGTAGATAATGAAAAAAGAGCCCACTTAGAAAATATGACAACCACTTAGCTATTATCTGTCAACAGAGGGAAATAGAAAAGAATCACTCGTAATGTGATTCCCACATGCATTAAACATGCAATATAAATGTAACAGCCACAAAATTACATCAAAAACATGTACTTCTTAATGTGTGTTGTGCATGCCGTGTATACGAGCAGCAAGTTTGACCTGCAGTCTTCAGTCACCGCGCCTGAGAAACACAAATGATATCGCTGTAGCTCTCCTTTAATTAAGATATGTTCACATAGTTTAATTAAAATGTTTCATGAATGGTGAACGGAGGGTGTTAAGGGGATTTCAACCCAGGGATGCTAATAAGACATGCTCCACTCTTTCATAAGTAAGTGAAAGTGGATGTATCATTGAGATTTTGATGAGCACAGGAGGGATGGCCATTATGGGGCCCTAGGGCCAGTTTGAAATGCCAGCATGGTGATGACTATCTGTGCCTGTACAGGAGGGCGGAGGACCATTTGCAACAGATGGAAGTATGCAGCTCAGATGGGGCAGGTCTGCCGGGTGAAAACACTGACCACTGTCACTGTGAGAGTCGAAGACACAGGAGGACATAGGGGCGTAATCCATGAAGTGCAGATCTGAGGAGGAAGTTCTGACAACACCTTGAAACCTCAGGTGGTCACCACATGACCTTGAGCGGAGGGGAGGGTTAGACCACTGGGAAGATTCTACCTTCCCATGCATGTGCTCTTTCTTGTACCTCATCCTGCGGTTCTGAAACCAGATCTTGATCTGGCGATCGGTGAGGTGCAGTCCAGCGGCCATCTCCAGCCGCCGAGGGCGACACAGGTACGGGCTGAAGTGGAACTCCTTCTCGAGCTCCAGCAGCTGGCTGTTGGTGAAGGCCGTCCTCTCTCTCCTGACGCAGAGCCTTCCTCTATCCGACAGACCCGCCGTCGCCACCATCCCACCGCCGCTGACTGATGCAGGAGGAAGCACATAAAGAAGAGAGGGCGTTAAAAGCCACATCTCTAACAAGTCTATCCTGAAATGTATACCACTCCATTGGCTTCAAGTAGTAATCCTCAGCCAATCAACCTGGGACAAAGTAGAGCCCTCAGCTCTTCCTGTGTATTCAGTCATGCTTGAGACACTATACAAGACTGGCTGTCTACTGTGTGTCATGTGTTCAGGGAAAGTTACCTCCCGAAGAAACAGTCTGGGGGAAACATCTGACGCCACTACGGCTGCCTGACAGGCCACATTAATCACAGCTCCACACGGAAGCAGACCTGTCAAATCCCCATCTCAGTCACTTAAAAGGTACCTTGGGACCACCACTGAAAATAACCACCATTAGAGATTCCATTTGACATGTATATGAGCGATACCACGGCCCTGTTGATAACAACATAACACACAGGGGTTAATGGATAAATAATAAAGCCTCTATTGACCTCAGAGAGAGAAAAGTGCTCTCCTTAACGCCAGACTGGGAGTCTGCAGCTTCCCTGTTGTATTCCAGCTTGTTTGTGTCGAGATTGTGATGTTTATCTATTTTCTGTGGAAAATAATACGCATATTGGCAAATCATATTAGCAACAACAAGATTTATTTGTTGTTTGAATGTGTACTTTTGTTATTTTCCATTTCTGCAGTTTTCTTTTTTTGTAGAATGTACTGAGACATGAATGTGATTATACACAAAAAATAAACTTATTTAATGATTAGAGCTGCAATGACTAGTCGACTAATCTATTAATTGATCAACAGAAAAATAATCGCCAAATATTTTGATAATCGATTTATCAAAGTAAGGCAAAAATGTCAGAAAATTCTGTTTTCAGTCTCTCAAATATGGAGATTACCTGCTTTTCTCTGTTTTATATCATATTAAATTGAATATTTGGGGGTTTTGGACAAAACAAGACATTTAAACACATCACATCGGGCTTTGAGGAACTGGGATGGACACTTTTCACCATTTTCTGGCAATTAATCAAGAAAATAATCGGCAGATGAATCAATAATGAAAATAATCATTAGTTGCAGCCCTATAAATGATTTTTTTAGGAAACGAAGATCATAAAGTGATGATGTTTGCTGATTAAGATGCATCTATTGAAAAGGAGATTCTCAGTTGTAAATGTGCAGCCTGCAGGTTTTGAACCTTTCTTTGCCTATACAGGACCCGGAAGAACAAACAACTATGAGCAAGACAAGGACATTTGCATGATAAATGATGCATTATACTATTGACTGGTGAGACTCGTGCTTGCTCTGTTTTAAATTTTGTCATCAAGTATGAAAGATTAGGGGGCTGAGTATATCTTTTAGTTGCAGCATGTGTTTTTATGCAACAAAGAGTCTATACCATCTAGATATCAGTTAAAAATTCAATGCACAAATGAGGGAAATGCTTAAATTTGGATTCATGGATTCACCCCATCAGAGCACCTATACTGAAGATTGTGTCTCACTTAAAGCTTTAAAAAGAAACGATAAAACACCAAAGCAGAGTTACCAGATTGTTGAGAGTGAGCTGTCCGTGGACATTTGCATGATAAATGACACAGTAGGCAGTATATGTTTGGTATCATTAAAGCATCTTTGAGTCCTTGAAAAGCGCTATATAAGTTGAATTTCTTATTATTATTATTATCATTGGGCAACAATTCCATAATAACCTTTTAGCATATTGTACTTCAAGTGTTCTGAGAGAAAACTAGACTTCTGCTCCTCCTCACAGCTCTGTTTGTTTTAAGGCTTTAGAAAATCTAGCCCGTGACGGGAGACTCTGACCAATCACAGGTCATTTCATTAAGAGAGCGTTCCTATTGGCTGCGCTCTGGTCATGTGACCGGAACTTGGCGTTCCTTCTGCAGATCATTCACAATGGCGGCTGCGTCACAAACTATCTCATTTTACAGCTAAACACTACACTACAAGATGTTTTGAAAACATTTAAGGTGAGAAATAGGCATTAATGTAACATAATATTGATTCATATTTGATCAGCGCTGCGTAGTTTGACTGTTTAGTCGGAGTTCAGAGTGATTGACAGCTGCTCAGAGACGGTTGCTAGGCAGCAGACCTCAGATCAGCTCTGACTGGATGCTTTCCTCAGGTAAGTGAAATCTTATAGATGCTGTTAAGAGAACCGGAGAACACAAAGGAACATGATTTTTTTGCAGGTTACCTGTTTCATGTACTACTGTCACGATATAACGACCGTTTTATAAAAATAACTTTTTTTAAATCATATTTGCTCCAATCTCTTCTACTTCACCATTAAAGGTCCCATATCGTGCTCATTTTCAGGTTCATACTTGTATTTTGTGTTTCTACTAGAACATGTTGACATGCTATAATGTTCGAATAACACTTTATTTTCCTCATACTGTCTGTCTGAATATACCTGTATTCACCCTCTGTCTGAAACGCTCCGTTTTAGTGCATTTCAACGGAATTGCAACGGAATATCGTTGCTAGGCAACAGTTTGGGTCCATTTTTACTTCCTGTCAACTGATGTTATTTACATACACTGCAACAGGAAATAAACTGGGACACATTTAGAATGTTTGTTTAAAACTGTGTAATGGTCTAAATATTGTATATTTGTGACATCACAAATGGACAGAAATCCTATAACGGCTTGTTTCAAAGGGACAATTTCTGAAAACGGGCTGTGTATTTCTCCATATATTGAGCTCTTCAATATTTTCACAGTATTTATATAGCTCTTAAAACCTGCTTTATAATATAAAAGACAGGAAAATCTCACTTTTTACAATATGGGACCTTTAAACTATTGACTGGTGAGACATGTGCTTGCTCTGTTTGTAAATTTTGTTATCAAGTATGAAAGATTAGGGGGCTGACTGTATCTTTAGTTGCAGCATGTGTTTTCATGCAACAAAGAGTCTACCATCTATAAGGTCAGATATCAGTTAAACATTCAATGCACAAATGAGGGGAATCCTCATTAAATTTGGATCCATGGACCACATCAGAGCACCTACTGAAGATTGTGCACATTTTATTTTACATTTTTGCAATTCTCTACTTTGTTTTTTGTAAAACGTACTGAGACGCCATGGGATTATACACTCAAAATAAACTTATTTAATGATTAGAGCTGCAACAATTAGTCGACTAATCGATTAGTCGATCGACAGAAAAATAATCGCCAACTATTTTGATAGACAAAAATGTCAGAAAATTCTGTTTTCAGCCTCTCAAATATGGAGATTGCCCGCTTTTCTCTGCTTTCTATCATATTATAGTGAATATTTTGGTGTTTTGGACAAAACAAGACATTTAAAGACGTCACCTTGGACTTCGAGAAACTGGGATGGACATTTTTCACTATTTTCTGATATTTCATAGACAAAACGATTCATCGATTAATCGAGAAAACAATCGTCAGATGAATCGATAATGAAAATAATGGTTTGTTGCAGCCCTATTAATGATTGTTATAAGAAACAACAGTTCATAAAGTGATGTTTGCTGATTAAGATGCATCTATTGTATCAGTTACAGATCTGTGCAGCCTCACTGCAGCTTTTGAACCTTACTTTGCCTATACAGGACCCGGAAGAACAAACAACTATGAGCAAGACAAGGACATTTGCATGATAAATGATGCATTATACTATTGACTGGTGAGACTTGTGCTTGCTCTGTTTTAAAATGTTGTCATCAAGTATGAAAGATTACTGATACTGACTGGATCTTTAGATGCAGCATGTGTTTTACCATCTAGATATCAGTTAAACATTCAATGCACAAATGAGGGAAATTCTCATTAAATTTGGATTCATGGACTCACCCCATCAGAGCACTTACTGAAGATTCACTTAAAGCTTTAAAAAGTAAACGATAAAACACAAAAAGCAGGAGTTACCAGATTGTTGAGAGTCAGCTGTCCGTGGATTCATCCAGGGAAAAATGACTCCTGAGCGGCAGATGGTGAGTAGAGGACTGCAGCTCCTGCTCCTGGTGTCCAGCTCGCCCTTGGCACGGCAGTGAACCACCAGAGGCTCCAGTGGACTCTGAAACTGCTCACCTGGGTTCAACCTGCAATTGACACGAGCAGAGGAGGTCATGTTTTGCTGATGAAGTTCATCTTCTTGGCCTCCTCCTCCTCCTCCTCCTCCTCCTCTTGCATTGTATCCCGCGCTTAGTGTTGGCACATATCCAGAGCTCATAGCAAAACTGTTGCCATGCAGCTGCAGTGGGAGGGCAGACTGTTGGGGGTCCATGATCATGGACCCAGCTCATCAAATAAAACCAGCAAATCCCCTCAACAGTAGTAAACACCATGCAGGACTTCTGTCTGTCTGTCTTAATATCCGATCACAATTAACCCTGAATGTATACAGCCATGCAGGGAAGAGCACTTGGAGCAACCATGTGGAACATTTGAATAATATTTACCAGAAGGGTGCCTTATAGTCACGTGTGTGCGTCCTCCAATCGCAGAGCTCTGGAGTTGCAAAGTAATCCGCTGGCAACTTGGAGCGACCGAGGAAGCTTCTGCGATATTTCTTCTTCATACAACATTTCTATGATGCAGCATGCGTTTCTTTTAACCTATAGGGATAGAAAAAACAACATATATAATGGGATGAGAATAGATGGCAACAACTGTGTGATCAGTGAGAGAGAGATGGAGGGTGTTTATACGCAGAGAGGAGATTACAATGTGTGGTGGTGAGGAGCGTCTCATTACAAAATGATTTCTTGTAAATGTTTTTTGTAAATCTTTTAATTGGTTTGTTAGAAGGAGCCTCCGATTGCAGCTGCACATCCTGAACTTTTTTTGTGGTAGGTTTGATCACAAACAACGCGAGGACTTCCTGTACTAACAGGAGCTGGAATAAGATACTGGATAATTACGCATTATCATCCACAACTCATTATTTCGCTTATTTTTTTGTAGATGTAAAATGTTTGTTTTTTTAAAAACAAATTGTGTTCTGAGTGTATTTTTTTTCCAATTAAACATAATGATAAATAATATTTATTCCCATGGTTATTAGCTGCTCTATTTACGCACACTCTGCTTGTTTTAGCCTATAAAAGAAATACATCAGATTATTTTTGGATGATTTAATTTGCAACTGTTTTTACCAGTAAAAAAAAATCGGCGGGCTTTTCCTTTTTTTTTTTTTTTAAATAACATATGCTTCTAACTGTCTGAGTGGAAGTGTAGCTTTTGGCTCTTTAATAGGATTCACGGGGAGTGGTCAAACAAAGGCTTGACAGTCATTGCCGCGCAAAGACAAAGGAGGCAATCATTAGAGATTTTTTTTTCAGCGCATTTGCATTAATCAGGCATCACTGTACAGTATCAAGTGTCTCCCTGTCTGTGGTAGGCAACAGTCAAACACTGTGGACGCTGTGGATGTAAACATCCCGCTTGCTGCACGGCTGCACGGACAAAAGAGTGGAGAGTGGAGATGTGCAGCAGCTCTCATTAGCGCCTGTTTGCAGTTACAACACACAAGGAAAGTTGGGAAAATACAGTTATGAAGGTGCAATGCACTTAAACAAAATGTGAATTTTCATTGAAACTTCATTTAAAAACCCACATAATAAATATTTTTTGGAGAAATTATCAAGGCAACATCAAGTGTGGCCTAACTGAGTTACATTTTTGGAGAAGAAAAAAAATCTCATAAAACATGATTGCTTAATTTCAACACAGTATATATGCAAAGTGGATAAATACTAGAATAATGAAGCCATCACAATTATTAAATAAAAAGAGTGAGTGCACCCCAAAAGCAGAGTTTTTTTCTGCATATTCTGTGTATCAATCTTATAGTTGAGGCATGCAGGCTTTAGATATAAGTTCCTTCTGGTGTTTCACTACAACAAAGCTGTCGCGAAAACCCTCTTTAGATGTCTCTCAGCAGTGATGGATTATGCACTCAGGGTTGCATAGCTTGGAAGAAGAGGAGCCGTCCCCCTTTTTCCAGTTTCACCCCTGCTGCCACCATCACTGAGCTTTTACCTGAACCTCCACGCTGGAGGCACGTCCTTGGATTTGTTTTATTTATTTTTTTCTCCAGTAAATGAGATATTTGAGTTTTAAATTTCCAACGACACAATACTATCTTCCCATACACTACGTCTTATTATTATTATTATTATTGGTAACCAAGATCAACAATAAAAAGGACTGTTATCATAATTCAATTTGAACTCAAAATTGCGTAAACGTTTAGTTTGGAGACTTGAACTGTAATTTGGAAACTGAAAAAACAGCTTTAATCTTGTCAGCCTGTCCATTAAAATGACAGTTAAGAGCTAAATGTCTCCCCAGTTAATCTCATTATATTGGCTGAATGTAGGCCATCAGAGCAAAATAAATAGAAAATTAAATATAATGACAGCTGCTTTCTCGTTTAATAAAAAAAAATGCACCAATAAAAACAACAATAATAATAGTAATTATTATCATTATTTTTATTACTATTATTATTATTATCATTATTATTATTATTATTATTATTAACAGGCGAATTAGGCAGCATACATCAGCGCCTGACTGAAATGGAGGAAAGTAATTAAATTCGTTTTGTTTTCCTTACCTTACACCCTTGAACACACTCTCTGAATAGGAGATAGGATCTATGATATACTAGCTCAGCAAGACCATAATTTAGCTCCTCTGCGCCTCCACCACAATTCTCCGTGAACTCTGTTTGAACCGCCTCACTGGCAATAAATCATTTTTCTCTCTCACACACAAAAGCGCGCCGGTCGCTCTGGGTGTCAAGCCTTTTTACAATTCCTCCTTATACCTTCTGCGCTCTCTCGCCATGCTGACACAAACAACCGAGGAAATAAACGTCGATAAACTTTTATTTTTCATACCAATAACTTACAGAGGGAGACGGTATACGAGGGAGAATGGAGAGAACATCTGCTAGCGCGCGCACACATCTGCAGAATGCCATTTTTATTTTCTTATTTTCCCACCTTAAATTATATATTCCTTAAGAGAACATAATTGTTTTTTCAGAGCTCAACGAATAAGGATCAGTTTAATGTATTTGCAAGAGGACAGAGCCGAGCAGATAAGAGGAGAGACTGAGAGAGAGAGCTGGGAGAAGACGTTAATGGGCAGAGGATGCTGTCGGTTAAAACGGTGCATACAAATGGCGCTGTCTTTGGCAGAAGCCAGGAGGAAGATTTATGGGCCCGGTGCCCTATATTGCTGTAAACAATGCAGAGTGAAATGAAAGGACTAGAGTTTGCAGACTGCACTTCATAAGTGAGGAAAAGACGCACGCTGTCAATTTCCCCAAACAAGTCCTGACTTTTACATGCAGCACGTGCATTATTAACACGGAGTATTAATTTGGGGGCCTGTTTAATGCACAGCTCGATGTGAATCACACAAACATAAATGCATATCTGAGAGTGTCACATTTGGAATTATTTTTTTTACTCGGGGGAAATATATAATTTCAGAATATCTATAGTTTTAAAATATAATAGTGCAGCAGCATAAAAAAACAAATGTTTTTATATATTTTTTCCTGTGAAATTTGATGTACAGGGTGTACATACAGTGTACTTTAGACTAAGCTACTGGAGTTACCCTGCACTATACTCATTTTAAACAGTCTCTTCTGCACTATATTCACTTTTTTAATAGTCGTGTATCACAGCTGTTACCCTGCACTATATTCACTTTTAACAGTTTTCTTCATCTCCTTTTATTTTTATATCTGATATATTTTTTTGTACTTTGCACTACTAACTTTTTTACTAACATGTTTTGCACTATGGAACTGTGATGCTGGAAACTTGAATTTCCCTCGGGATCAATAAAGTTACTATCTATCTATCTATCTATCTATCTACAATAAATGTTGACAGCTTGTGCGTATATAAAAGTCACCATTGTGTTTGTTTCTCAACCGATGACACTTGAAAATAGGCAGTGATGTAATATAAACTATAAGTACATTTACTCAAGTACTGTACTTTAGTACAATTTTGAAGTACTTGTACTGTACTTGAGTATATCCATTTTCTGCTACTTCATATTTCTACTCAAACTACAACACAGAGGGAAATATTGTACTTTTTTACTACATGTATCTGACAGCTTTAGTTACTTTACAGATTTATATTTTGTATTAATAATCTGAACCAACTAATAAATTATGGTATATAATTGTAGATTAAGCTGCCCAGCATTTAAATATTTAAAATGTGCCACACCATAACCAGCTGCAATATTAATGTGATGTATACAGTATTACAGCAATAAATATAATCCTATAATAAATATTATTCTGACATAGGCTATTCTGCATAATAAGTAATTTACTTTTGATAAGTCTATTTAGATTCTAATACTTATGCACTTTTACCCAAGTAAGATTTTGAATGCATGTACAGAGTATTTTTACACTGTGGTATTACTACTTTTACTGAAGTAAAAGTTCTGAGTACTTCATCCACAACTGTCTGTTTTAATCAAACATCATCAGAAAATATTAATATCTTCATTTTTATCAAATCAACCAATCTGGTGGTGATGGCAGGTTTTAATCCTGTGTTTTAAATGTTTGTAAGTGAGGTGACCTTTTTGTTTCTATACATTCAGATGATGTACTTTAACATCCAATTATCTGTTGCATCTTATAGGCAACGATATGTAAAAACTCCAAACGCTGCAGCAGCTGTCCTCAAGAGTGTTAAAAGTACGACACGACTGCAGTAGAAATGCAACTAGTGGCCACGCAAAATACACCAGAGAATCATTTTCAGAGAGCAAAATCAAATAAAAAAGCGCATTTGCACTTAACCTATACATAATTGCGGATCTATAGTCTCAGGATCCCAAAATTCAGATCACTTGTGCTAATGAAAAAGTGAATAACATAATCATAAGTCAATCTAGTGCCCGTCTGGGCCCCCTAGTGACACCTTGAACTGAGGGGGAAATGACTGTCATTTCTAAGGTCCTCAACGATGCAGCAAATAGGCTAATGAAAAATTTCTCAGCGAGGCGTTATGATGACATAAAGTATCACTGGCAAAGTTTACCCAGGCCATCATTTGCTGTGTGATGTGATGCTGGAGTCTACAGTGGGGGTATCAGTGTGTTGATCCAAGCTGCTTTGTCGTTCCCAATGCTTGAAATGTTTGCCAGCACACTGACAGTAAATCATTTTAACATGTCTGATGGAGGTTTAAAATCTAGTTTTATGCAAATGCATTGAGCTGGCACACACATACACACACACAAGGGAACAAAAAAAAAGAAAAAAAAGAGAAAAGACATGGTGCATCTGCTCCCAAGAGTGAACGGATGGGAGAGAGAGATTTACGGATTTATGACACACCCACTGCTGGTCAATGCTGGAGAGCCTCTGTGTCCCTGGAAAATAGCAGCATGACCCTTGTTTCAACTCTCAGCCTTTTATGCAACTGCCATGGCTGCCGTTTAAACACACTACAGCATCACAATACACCTCTCATCACAAACCAGAGTGGTTATAGGAGAGAAGAAGACACACCTGAGACGATTTGTAGACAATAAAAGCAGGTAATAAACCACAGCAACAGCTGATCATTTTGGTTTTCTCTCTTGTTCAAACACTTCTTTGAGCTGTTTGTGTATAAAGTTTTTATATATTCTAGGAGAGAGAGTCCTCGCCTGAGGTGCTCATAAATCACAGGCAGCCCTGCAGCGGTGCAATGTGAGCTCAACATCATGTGTGATTCAACAGAGTCAGAAAAAGAAACCAGTTAGGGCTGAGTAAGTGTGGAGGAATTTAAAACACTTCCACTTCAAACACATGAAATACACGATATTCCTGCAAAGAGGTGGTGAGGTTAACAATAACTACACAGCCTCTCAGTTATTCTACAGATTCACCTGAGAGCAGCTGCTTCAAACCAAACAGCTTGAGGACAATTACAACCAAAAAAAGAGTTTATTTTACAACTTTAAGAATCTCATTCATTATAAAAAAAAAGATTAGATGAAGATATATAAGTCAAGGATATTATGTTTTATTTGTGTTGATCTTCTGACAGGTAAGACTAACTTTGGAGTTAATAGATTGATTTGCTTGCTTAGATCATGCGTAAAGTAAATATTATGATGACAAATAATCTGTGTAAATATGAAGAAAAAGTAATGTTGCCCATTAGCCCCAAAAGTTTAATAAGAAAACGCGAGGCCAGGCTGATTTATATCTGACAAACGACACGAGCTTTTGTTTAAAGAATAATTCTAAATCACACATTGTGTTTATTCTCATAATAAACACAACTATAGGCCTTAAATGGATGAGTGTTAATTAAATCATTGGCTCAGCAAAAGTCAAAGAAAAGTCAAGAAAGAAAAAATCAAGTTATTCCACTTTACACAAATCTTCAATTACAAAGAGCTCAAACAAAAAGCGACAAAACTGTTATTGTTCAGAGTGAAATCTGAGCTCCACCTGTATAGCCTCGGACACACGAGGAAGAAGAGGCTGAATAATCAGACACTCGGATGGGTTGTTTGGGTTTCAGTGTCAGCTGTTTATCTTAGAAGGCATGCTGTCGAATATTTTTCCCTCAGCGCTGAATATTTGGTCCTGACCACACAAGAGAGACCAGACGCGCGTATAGCTCAGTGCATCCAAATAAGAATATTATAAGAAATTCAAGGCTGCTTTGCAACAAGCAGTAAGATTTTCAAAATAAAGCTAACAGAAAACAGTTAAAAATATCTTGTGGTAATACCTCACATTTATTATTTTTGTTACAATAATAATAATAATATTTGTTGAGCATCTTAGAGCAAAACTGCAGAAATAAGCTTTATAAGTTAAATTCTGTCTCATCTGCAGAAAAAACAAACTGCATTTGGACTACAACTAAAAGTTTTAGGGAAGCATCATTGGAAAGTTTGCAAGGTTTTTTTACTTGAAGGTCCCTGTCCATAAACTAATCACAATGACCAACTGTCCCAGTACTGTCAGACACACACCCAGCTATAATTGGCAGCTTGCGTTTGAGTGGAAGTACTGACCTGAGGCCAGTTATTCTCTTAAGTCACACAGAAGTCATGTGACTGCCCAGGTTATTTTTACTGCCTCCTGTTTTTTGGGGACTTTAGGGAAAGTTAATGAATCCCTGGAAAATATGTCATTTTTAAAGCCTTAATGAAATTGTCATTTTTATTAGTTTAATAAGAGTGTATATACACTGTTAAGAATTTCCCAGTAAAGAACTGGCAGCAGGGTTGCCTTTATGTTACTGTAAAATTAACATTATTATACTGTCGCTGAAATTTACAGCTTTGTACTGTTAATGAAAAATACTTTTTTTTATTTTTATTAATTTCCCAGTATTTTACAGTTAATTTATTGTTTAAAGATATAATATATAGCTGTTTTTCACCTTTCTTTTACATTATCTTACTGATTTGTTTTAATGCACTATTTAGGTTGTAGTTTTTCCATACATTTTAATAAACATTATTTTTTTGCCAATATGAATAGACTTAGCAGGTTACAGACATAGGAATAGTCACACTAAATACAATTAAAAGCACTTGTTAGGAAAAAGACTATAATAGACTTGTTGACACTTTTCCCCAAAATGTCTGTCTATAGCTGGCTACAAGCACAGAATGCAAACCAGAACAACATGTGAGGTAAGAACAGAGCTAATTAACTGATTTTACAATCATGTACAATGTACAAGCCTCACATGTGCAGATCAGGTCCTATGAGCGTAATTTAACAGGTTTTCTTTTGTATTAACAGTAAAGCAATTTTTCAGCAATAACAGGTTAATACTGTTTAAATCCTGCTGTAAATTAACAGCAATTTTTTACAGTGCAGAATCAGATTCATAATATTTCAGAATATTGTGCACTTCTGTTATCTTCTGTTGCGTTAACTCGGGTATAAAGTCGCCACAAATTGTTTTCCAGCTTCGAAGTTTTAGAAGTCCTGCAGATCTTTCTGGATGCAGAGACTTGTCTGATAGTTCAACACTGTCCTGGGTCACTCTGGTTCTCAAAAGGAGCACACATTCAGTGATGGGAGAGGTCGGCCATCCAGACTGGAATGAGCCTAATGGGACAGAAAATGTGTCCTCGAGGTGAACTCAGGCCTTCTCCCACTTCAGCCCCCCAAAAACTTCAATAAAGTACCTTTTCAGCCTCGCGACATGGAGGCGACAGGGCCTAGAAAGGGACTGGAGGGATGCTGCGACTGTGGCGAGCACATTAATTTCTCTAATCTGTCCAGCAACATAAAGGGCTCCTGGATTCATTTCTCAGCGCCCGTCTCAACACCATTCTAGTGCCTCTCTCCAAAAGCCACGTCCAAAAAAAAAAAAAAAAAGCAGATGTTACCCTGCTATAGGGTCCAGTTAAAGTGCTTTTTATTTAAAAACTCTCACGTTTTTTGGAATAATGGTAAAGGATACTGGCGTGGTACATAATATTTGGTTGGATGAAAACATGGCTTGTTTGTCAGAGAGCTGTTTTTTTTCTACAACATAACACAAAGCTATGTAGTGAAAGATTGATGATGGAGAATACCTCTTCCCTTTGTGCTCCTTTGCCCCCCACTACGCCAGGCATTTTATAGGGCCCTATTCATGTCACAATTCAATAATCTATCAAATTCTTGCGCGTCTTTGGGTGTTTAAGTCAACTGAAATCCTTCTGCACAGATCTGCTCTCCCAACAAAAACAAAAAAAAATACAAAAAATGAATGCATCTTTGTGAGAAAAAACAGTTGCAGTTTGAGTTATTTTATCAAATTGTTATTGTGCAATATTAATGTGATGTATACAGTATTACAGCAATAAATATAATCCTATAATATATATATATTATTCTGACATGGACCATTCTGCATAATAAGTAATTTACTTTTGATACTTTAAGTCTATTTAGATTCTAATACTTATCTACTTTTACTCAAGTAAGATTTTGAATGCAGGACTTTTGAACAGAGTATTTTTCACACTGTGGTATTACTACTTTTACTTAAGTAAAAGTTCTGACTACTTCATCCACAACTGAATTATATGTCTGTTTTACTCATCAAACATCATCAGAAAATATCAATATGCGTCCAGCAGATTCTACAGTCGTAAACAGTCCTGCAGTGTTTTGGTCCTCTCCTGTGGACGATGACGTTGCACTGAGACTTTTTTTAAATTGTAGTTTTTTTGAATTCTCGCGAGCTGCTGCTGCTGCTGCTGCACACTCTGGAGGCAGAGTGCCCACTGGAGAATCAGCAGGTAAATAAGTGTTTATACAAGCAAAATCCAAAGAGTGAACACATAAGAAAAACCTCTCTTTTAGGAGCAGATGCTACAACTATAGAGCCTGATAACAAAGGTCAGCTAAATTACTCCATCACCACCCCCCCAACACCACCAATATATTCAATCTATTTGCAATTTATTTATTTTTTTATTTTTTTACAATTGAAAATTCAGCCGCATGGATGCAGTGGACTATATATAAAAAAGCAAGGGGGCAGCTACTATAGGTTACAAAATGATTAGGAATATTTTCACAACAATTTATAATCTCTAAACAAATGTCCTCTAAATTGAACGCATGCAGCTTTAAATCTCTGGTCAGAAAGAGAGAGAGAGAGAGAGAGTGGAGGGCCTTCAGTGGCTTCTCTTTAGCGTTAATTGAATGCCCTTCAGACTGATGAGGTGGCACATAATGCACAGCGCAAACTATTTCATTTTTAGAAATAACTTCAGCCCATTATAAATGAGGCTTTAAAACACACACACACACACACACACGCACACACACACTGTCTGTACACATTGCTGATGTAAAGACGAGCAGAATGAGCTGCACAATTTGAAAACACAGTGATTCTTGTTTCAAATCAAATGTTCCAAGAAAATCTCTACACTTTTAAAAAAAGGTCCCAAAAAACAGCCAAAAACAAAACAATAGCAGACCTCATCTTGCCTATAAATGAAGTTCAACCAAACGTGTATAAAACTAGTAGACACTCACTGTTTTATTGACCAATATGATTAGCACAAGTATACACTACACTCCGTTTATTGCATTTCACAATAATCTGCTTTTTAACGGTCTAAAAACACAACATCAACAACCACGAAACTAAAATTTGTAAATCAAAAAATCCTGTTTCTGAAATACACGAGGTAATTTCACACATTATTATTATCCAAAACATACAAGTTCAAGATCAATATATGTGTGTGTTGTTGTTTTTTTTTATATACCAAAAATAACTATTATTATATTGATTTCCTTCCAGTGTTTGTTTGAAATAAATAGATTGTGCATTTCACCTTATTGGGCAAAAAGAATAGCCCACAATAACATTTTTTTAATAAAATGTATATTTTTTTCTACTTTTTTTTTTCCTTCATTCAAAACATTTTTCTTTTTATAATAAAAAACATTTTTAATTGAGCTTCAAATAAATTAAACCCTGTTGTCACGTTAAAAATAATTCATCGGTATTCGCAGTAATCCATGCTATATAACATGCATTTTTATATAACTTTTGGACTTTTAAAGGAAAACCGCACAAGATAGCTACGAAAAACAAAATATATAATTGTTCTATAAATAACAAGTTCTTTTTTTCTCTCGCCCCCTTTTTGCTGGTGGTTTTTTATAACCTGGTAATATCCTCGCCATGCTGTGCTCCGGAGAGTTCATCGGGGGCCCCAGTGTTAGTGGCCGACGCAGAGGCACCAGAGCCGGCTGCAGAGCTTGTTGTGTTGGACCCAGTGGTGGTGGAGGTGGAGGAAGAGGAGGATCTCACTTTGGTGTTCGGGAGCCTGTGATCCTTTTTCCATTTCATCCTGCGGTTTTGAAACCAGATTTTAATCTGTCGCTCGGAGAGAACCAGGGTGTGTGCGATCTCGATGCGCCTCCGCCGCGTTAAATACCGATTATAGTGGAACTCCTTCTCCAATTCTAAGACCTGCTGCCGGGTGTAGGCTGTCCTAGACCGCTTGGGCTCTGCTCCATTGTAACCCGGGTTCACTGGGAGAAAAAAAAAAGGGATAGGAGAGAAAGGGAGGAAAAGAAAAGGAGGGGTAAACAAGAATGGCCTCAACTGAGATATGGCTGCAAAAAAGATTTATTGCATATGAATGTTTAGCTGTTTGAGGAAATTTAAATGGGGAAGAACTTCTCAGGGTAATGAGAGGACACTCACATCCCAACTATGAGCTAAATTATTAATGCAAGATTACAAAGCTTTTTTTTTTTTTTCTTCTTATTCATTTCTCCCCCCTTCCTCCTCTTCTTCTCCTTCTCTAAAGCGCGCAATACATAACAGCAGAAGCCACATGGTGATACGAGCTGCCCTGAGTATACCTCGGCTATAAAATTTATGGTGGGTGTAATTACCAATGCCGAGTCGTAAATCCGCCTCAATTGTGCCATTTCAAAAGGCTTCCCTGCTATCGTGAGCAAGGGGCTGGCAACGAGATGGGAGTCAGAGAGGGACTGATAAAGGAAGGGAGGGAAGAGAAAAAAAAAGGAGAAGAGAGAGGAAGCATGAGGAGTGCAAGGGGGGAACATAAACACACAAGTTTTTTAGCCCTACCAGTGCTGACATGAATTTTCTTCATCCACGGGTACACCACTGGCTGCTGCTTGGAGGAGGAGGCTGAGCTGTTTGGGTGCTCCGGGGTGGCTTGGTTGCAGGCGGACGTTGCAGCCGGTGGGGTTGCAGGGGACATGGACAACTGTGGGGTTTCACATGATGCAGGTTGCCCTTTGCCTGTCAGCAGGTGCGCAGAATGGGGTACTCCATGTCCCCGTGCAGTGTCAGGTTCAGGGATGCTTGCACAGTTATACTGGCGCTCCTGGTAGCTCGCCCGCGGAGGAGGAAGAGGAGGAGGAGGATATAACTCCTGGTGGTGATGCTGGAAGCCAGTCTCCCTTACAGCGCGCTGGCTGTAATACTCTGGACTGTGCTCGGGGATGTAGTTATTTTGCGAATATTCCTCGCATGGAGGAAATTTCGGATCAATGTAGTTAGACTCCATCAAATACGAGCTCATGATCATTAATTTCTGGAGTGGAAAATAATTTTTCTAGCTTTGTCGTTTTTCTGCTCCATAAAGCCCTCCTACTTGCGAGCAGCCCTTGTAAAGTTACTTTTACCACGTGACCCAGTGGCCCAATAGCAGAGGAAGAGGTAGTTCCCGGATAAGGAACCAAGAGGTATTTAGCATACCTACAGTCGCCATTGTGGGCACAAATCTCTCTCTCTCTTTCTCTCTCTCATCCTCTCTCTCTCTCTCTGGTTGTGTTACCAAGGCAATTGATCTTGGGGACAAAACTAGTAGCTTAGTTGCTGACCAAGGAAAAAATAAAACAGGCAAAATCCACTGGTCTCAATTATTCAAAGGGACAATAGGTGATTCGCCAAGGATAAGGCACAACAATAGCAAACCAATCATTTTGTTAGCCTGCACGCCTTATATATGTATATATATATAATATATATAAAGGTTATCTGCTAATTAATGAAGGCACAGTCTTTTACCAACAGCACCTCAGCTGTAAAACAGATTACACTCCCATTAATACGCTTAAAGAATTATCACTTTGGTAAGATGATATATCCCTGAAAGCATTTCAAGCACTATAATATTTAATAGGTATGTTGTGAATCTAAATGTCAGAGAGGACTGGAGGAGTATAGTGAGATGCTCTGGAGGTGTGGTTGATTTTTGAAAGTAGGCCTGATCATTTATAACATTGGAGGGAAGGTGGACAGGGAGAGTCAGGCTGCTTAAACAAAAGCCTTCACTCAATGATGAGATATTTGTCTATTTTTTTTAAATGATATCCCTTTTCTTCCCCAGGCTATTCATTAAAAAGGCTTCGGCCTTCAACTTATAATTGGACATTGGTGAGGATAGCATTAAAAACTGGGCCCTGATTGAAGCTGTCAGGCATTGTACGTTAAGAGGATGCTTTGAATGTCAAAGCAGCTGAAATCTGCTGGAACCAACGGTGTAGGGTGCTTTGTAATAAAGCAAATAAGATGATAAGAATAAAGAAAAGTCATGGTGTCCCTTTAGTCTACAGTATAAAACACTAAAAGTATATAAAGTAGAAAAACCTTTGACTTTAAATAAAGTAAAGATACTATAGGTAACAAAAGCGTTCAATATGCACATTCAAATATCATTACAAGCATTGTGATGACACCAACAAAACAGCAGAGAACAAGTAGAGAAATGTCATACTACTACAATGACGTCACAAATCAGACAGCAGTGGAGCAGCCAGCCAGACCAAACTAACTCCATACTTTGAAATCTATGAAATCACAGAGCAGCCAAACCTGACAACTGTGCAGAGCAGCATCATCATCATCATGATGTCACAGACCAGTCAGCATAGAAACACAAGCATCATGATGTCACAGAGGACCAATATCCGTTATATGGTGTCACAGACCAGAGAGTCTCAGAGCATTAGGATCTGCTGACTTAAACTTGCAGAGGAGTCGTATTGTGTCACAGAGAAGTGGCAGAGCGGAGAGTGTAAGAGCAGTTTGGAGCAGCTACTCCCTCACATCAAAACTGAAGAGCCCTCCCACATGCAGGGCAGTCCTGCTCAGAGATGCATTCACCAAAAAGTACAACTGAATTCACCAAATTCTTTTACACTACTTGGGCTTTTTTCCAACAAAAATGCTGCTCTTGACTGTATTCTTTCCATCTCCTTGTGGTTCTCTGTTTTAACAACATTGAAAAGTCAACATCTTTTACTTGCAAGACATGCTGTGACCTCTGTTATGGCCTTAAATAAGAAAACATGTAAATCAACTGAATCTGTGTGTGCAACAGCTACAACCCATATGTTATGAAAGAAAATGCTGAGAGGAAGAATTTGAAGAATGCAATACTGCTATAGCTCTATATGTACAGAAATAAAGGCAGATGATTTACACAAAAACATGTTTATAATACCCTAAAACTATAGTCCAACTTGTTCCAAATATGTTTAAAAAAAATACAAAAATCACAATAATATTTCAGTGTTGCTGCCTCCACATGTTCCAAACTATTCCTGGCTGCAGCACTGTCCGTCAGCCACATTACTGGAGGTCTGCTCTTACAATGTAAACTGATCCTGCCTGGCTGTGTAAACTTGTCATGTGCTGTGTGCCTCCCATTCTTATCTCAGAGTCAGCTGTGGTCAAAGAGAGAGAGCTTAACTCCCTAATAGCTTATAGCAGCCTCCCAACAACACCCAAACCACACATAATTCTTCTTCTTCTTTAATGTTATGATAGCCTAGTTGTGGGGGCATCAACAGCAAGAACAAGTAGAAAAAAGAAGGAAAATACCATAATAATAATAATAATAATAATAATAATAATAATAATAATAAAGTCATAGGCTCCCACTTGAAGAGACATAAAGCCCTGAACAGAACTAGCACACAAGTCAATCTATGGGGTCAAAAAGCAGCACATTGCAAGTTAACTGATGTATCTATTTTCACAGCAATAATTACATAATATGGCTAAAAACGAGACGTGAAATGGCATCTCTGGCTGTCCTGTTTGTACAGAATGCGCACGACATTTCTATTACCCCTTGCGAGGATGTTAGAGGCGTTTTATAGAGCAATAAAAGCCGTAAATCAGTCACTTTTAAACGACCCCTTGGTTCCTAACGTGTTTTACAGGGTCTGCCACAGTAGTAGCCTCCATGCGCACTGTCTGCACACATGGGTTTGCTCTCTGCGGCCTACCTACACAATCTACGGCTGTCTGGACTATGAATACACTTTGTGACAATGTTAGTGCATTGCTAGAGCCCATGCATGTGTATATATATATATATATATATATCACTGATGCTTGGATATTCAATAGCAGGAGAGGAGAAAAAAAAAGCAGTGAAGAGGAGCAAGAAGCAGCAGAGGAAGAGTCCATTGGCTTGGCGTGGTATTTCAGTTGCCCATGTATTCCTGTAGAGACGTATTTGCGATTGCTTTTACTTCACACAAATTCGGTTCTACAGGGTACATATAGACAACTAATGTGTGTTTAGGCTAGACACTGCCAAGGTGATCTCTCAGGCAAAACCTCTATGCGAGCAGGTTATATCATGTGTGAAGGAGTAGTAGTGGAGGATTTGTCACAATTCAGACTGCAATAGAGGAGAAATACTGCACAAAGCGAGATGCTGTTTATCACAAACACAAATGCTCTTAAAGAAAATATATTTTCTCCAACAAAAAAAAACACAAATATGGCTGCAGACGCTCACAGACGCGTCGTGCGTAAAAGGGCACAAGAGGCTCTTTTCTTTAACATTCAACCTTGCAGCCTTTTGAGGTGGCTCCTATATGAATATTCAGTCGGATACAAAGGGATGGCGTGACAGCACAGATGAAAAATAAGTTTCTATTGTTCCCAGCCGTTTCTTCTGCTCGCTATTACCATACTGACCGCTCGGTAACCTTTCTCTCTGCCACTCTGGAAAGCTAATGAGAAAAGCCTCGGATGAAAAATGCAATATCAGACATGTGACCTGTTTTAGGGGGTTATTAAAAAACAGCGCTCAGATTGTGAATCGATGGGATTGATTACAGTGGAAAAATGCACAGGGGGGACTTCAGAAACACTGTCAAATAACATCTCAATCTACATATTTCTCTGCGTAAAATCAATTTCATACATTTTTTTTTTTATTCATAACGAAAAAATCCCAGCAGGTATTTTCATATAAATATTTGGGAGTAATGATAGATCATCTGTCATCTTGGAAAGACCACATTGAATTTGTCTGTAAAAAGACAAAACAAAGAATTTACAAACAAATTGTTCTTTTGTTTTTTTACCTCTGTGATTATTAATGTATTGTTATACTACATGGTATACAAGAATTTGTCCACTACTTTAAAGTCAAAACTGCTCCAGCAAATGAAAATCTGCTCAAAGATTGTAGGTCAACCCCCTTGAGAAACTCTATGAATCAGCCTAACATAATAACATCTTAAGGCTGGCTAACACCATCGTCTCTGACCCCAACCATATTTTGAACAGTGAATAGGAATTTCCCTTAATAAGGTTAGACTGAAGCACTCTTTTGTACACCAGTCAATCCTAAAACTAAATATGGAGCCTAGTCCCAGATCAAATGTACACTGGAAAAACAAACCTATAGAATCTACTCAATATATGTGAGGTAACAATTTGCACTCAGTTTGGTTGGGTAGATTTCACCCTATGTTTTGAGTAAAGAGTACCTTTAATTTAACAGCTATGACACACTAGAAGAAATTAGGTCAAGTCTACCCAACATTTCTCACTAAATTACACAACTAATTACTTTTTTTTTATGTTGCAGTTGTAACTGTTAATAAACAGGTAACGGAGATAGAATTTACCCATTATTATATATTTTACTTGCTGACTAATATAAATGAGAACATTTTAAACCATTTGCATGAGTTATTCTCTACTGCCCTCCAAAATCCTTTTTTACAGTGTACATTGAAGGGCCCTGAATATCGTCTTCTTGGGATTGTAATGTCTAAATCCTAGTTTCTTGTCTTTGTCCTTTCTGTGATGTTGCAAATGGAAAGCTGCTGTGATGCAAAACAAATTTCAGACCTGTCTGAAAAATAAAGTATTATCACACTGGAAGAACAAAGCATCCTGAGCCACAACAAACAAGTGATCTAACGAGGAAATAGTCCCAAAAAAATGCCCATTTGGCTTTGCTCGTCTAAATACTGATTGTTGTGTGAAAGAGCTGCACGCGCACACACACGCACAGCACATACTCCCCTCGCGCCCCATGCATGCGCTCTGGCGGACGCATTTTAATATTAGTTAGACAGCCTGACCTGCGTTTCACCCCCTCGCGTTTGACTGCTTCCAATAGTTCACTGCCAAGGATTATTGATGGAGAGACAGCAATGAATTCTTTCTCCCCCACAAATGGCTTTCAGATCGTGCACCTAGTTCAATAACTAGTTATAATGTAGAAGTGCAAAAAATGAGACCCTCAGGCGGACTAATTTGATGTTTCATTTGTTCATTTGAGGAATTGATAAGCTTTCCCTCTTCCCTCGCTGCAAAAAAAACAAGCGTGTTCACACATGTACATGTGTAAACAAAATAAATCTGTGCGAAACTATGTCGTCGTGTCCATGCATGGCATGTTTTTTTTAATTTGGTGGCCCAGCAGCACCTGACCTGGATGCAGACTGTGCAGCAATATTCCTCTCCCTGATGAAAATGGTTATACGATGCGCTTTTAATCAAACCCTTAACCTAATAGCCTCTACACGTTTACTCTCCCCAGGTGTAATAACGTTAAGCCGGATCGTCCAGTTAAAATAAAAAAAAAAGAAGTTTTAATGAAGTGCAGACAGACTGGAGACTAGTTGGATGTGAATACCCCTCTATAACAGCAGCAGCCATGGGAGCAGAGGTGGTTTCAGATACTAGATGGATACTAGATGCCCCTCAGAAACCATTGGTTGCTTTTGCAAGTTCATTATGTTGTGCTTCATTGGACTTCATAGCGTTAATTCTAGCTCACCTGTGCAACAAGAGTGCAACTTTTCTGGCTATTATTATTACCAGAAACAAGGTAGTTTTGCAGGAAGACAGTACATTTGAGGTTAAGTTTGTGTTTAATGTTTGAAATTGAAAAATAAAAATGGAATAGTGTGATTGTTAAAGCCGCAGAGCACCAGTTCGTTAAGAGTGCAGTGGTGTACAGCTGTTTGGCCAAATAACAAGCTCCACAAAGAAGTGTCACATCTCCTTGACTAAAGCCAGGTGGAGAGGCGTGGGGGTGATGGAGAACACTTACTGAGAAATCCACGCTCCCACTCAGTTTGACCCGATGAACTGTCTGGAAAGAAAAAGACAGAAAACGAAAATTAGATCAAGAACAGAAAAGTTCAGAAAATAACTTTTTGCATCCACACTGGATATTTTTTTTAAATAAACCAAAATGCATTCATTCATTCAATGTTCAATTAATATTTAATAAGATATATATTACAAGAATAAATGACCCACTGACCAATCCCGGAATTAATTCAGCAAGTAAAGTCACAGACATCTGGCGTACAAATGAAGAGATGTATATTTCGTTTTTGCTCCATTTTAAATTGCCACCATATCACACAATTGATACTAATAAATTAGTATTAAAACTATTTATTGTATTTTTACTATTTATTGTATATTAACTGTTCTTGTGCATTGCCTGGATAACGTGCTACTCTAACAATCATTTCTCAATTTGGGATCAATAAAGTACATCCATCCATCCATCTATAAATAAAAAAAATGAAAATATGAGCAACAAATGATATATTTATATATAAAAAAAAGTAATAATCGAAAAGCCATATGTATGTATGTCAACCAAAACATTGTCCTACAGTTTTCCTCCGGTTAATCTCAGTGTTCAAACACAGAAGCCGTTTTGATATGCTGCGTTATTATTTCATCTTAATGATCCTCCAGTGCGTCCCTGTGCGTCTGATCTCCTCTGTTATCTCTAATTGAAGGGAGGCTGCCCTAGAAAAGCTCTGACATGTGTGGGCTCCTGCAGAAACTGGGACCGGGGACATACAAATTTAGGACGGGTCATTTTCAGACGGAGTAAAACTAAATTTATAAGCATCTTGGTATTTCCTTGGGCGAATCTCTCTATGAATAGAAATCCCTGGACTTCAGCGCGGGCTGAATTATGGCGAACAAGTCAATAAAAGAATCACGACTTTGTCTTCACATTGTAAATACATGCTGGCTGCAGCTCGAGGACGATGTTAATGGGACTTTATGGTTCTGATTTTTTGGGCTCAGACAAAGGGAAGTCTGTGCTCACCCGGAAATGACCTTTGCAGATTGAATGATGACAGTGTCAGCTCCACAGGTCAAAAGAAAGGAATACTACAGCACAGAAACATGGCAGTGAAAACGGATGTTTGGACTGTTCCACTTTTACTAGTGACACCAGATTGGTTTAAGCTGGAGTGTCTTTGATTTCAACAACATAAAACTTTGATTCAAACTTCCTCTCCAAGATGCAATGCAATAATACAATAATTTCGATTATAATAAGGGTCCTATACTGTTAAGAATCCCACAGTAAAATAACAATAAAGAACTGGCAGCAGGGTTGCCTTTATGTTACTGTAAAATTAACATTATTATACTGTCTGTGTACATTATTTTTTGCCTAGATGAATAGACTTAGCAGGTTACAGACATGGGAATAGTCACACTAAATACAATTAAAGGCACAGGAAAAAGGCTATAATAGACTTGTTGACACTTTTCCCAAAAATGTCTGTCTATAGCTGCAAGCACAGAATGCAAACCAACATGTGAGTGAAGAACAATAAAGCTAATTCACTGATTTTACAATCATGTACAATTTACAAGCCTCACATGTGCAGATCAGGTCCCAGAATTAAAAAAAATACTGCATGAAACTGTTACTGATGATACTTTAGACAGTTGATCAGCAGTAAAGTGCTGTTTTTTTAAGAATGCATTATAGTTCAGTTAAAAAACAGCCTATGAGCGTAATTTAACATTTTTTCTTTTGTATTACCAGTAAAGCACTGCTTTTTTTAGCAATAATAGATTAATACTGTTGAAATCCTGCTGTAAATTAACCGCAATTGTTTACAGTGTACATCCTTTATGAAGATGTCATATCACTTATCAATATTGTTCCTAATTTACAGGAGCAGTTATTTTATATGCTGCTTTTGAAGGAAAACAACTGTCTGTTTTTGATTCCTTTATTAGTTTAATTTGGGAGTTTATAATGACAATTTTCTCCCTCTGATAATAGTAAAGATGACAATACAACTGCTCAAAAAAATAGGGCGAAATAAAATAAAAATCATGGGATGAAAAGAGCTCTAATCCATGCCCTTTACGTGGACACATCACCCACACAGGAGCGTGTTACACAGTGCCCCCTATTGGAAGTGTATAATTGATCAATCTGCACACCTGAAAACAAACACTGAAAAAGTCATCCTGCTTTTTTTTTTTTTTAGGTTAAAACTACAACAAAAACATCACACAGTGTGACACATATGGAGATGCACATATTTTTATAATATCTGAAGGTGGAGCCTGCAAACTCCATCATATTTAACATTATAGCCTGTGATGCTGCATCATGCACAGCTCTGCTGCACCTTTGCTCTGTCAGTTTCACCCAAACAAGACTTAATATCAAAACGAGCCATTTGCAATTTCACACATTGATTAAGAAAAGAGCAGTATTTCTAGGCTGAACTGCTTCCTAAGACATATGGGCAATTAAATGCTGTGCCCTATAGAGCAACAGAAAATTATCGAGCTTAAAAGATCACATCGCCTCATCAGTCTCCAAACTGATCAATCCAGTAATATCTGCTCCTCCTGCAGTGAGGACAAGTCAGTCACACAAATATTCCTCTACTGGTGCAACAAAATGTGCATTTTTTTTTGTACAACATGCAACAATCATGCCTCCAGCTCTCTCTCTCACACACACACACACACACACACTATGCTCTCCACAGGCTTTGAGTTGGGACATGCCATAATTACACTGCAAAGTGCCTTTGAATCAAACCTGTCTGTTGGCCCAGACATGACCCTAAAACAACAGGAGGACAAACACTAACCCGGTGTCAAGGTGACACAGGGAGATGAAGCATTTTAATAAGGAGGTTTGGTATTTTATAGCTTTTATGGTGCAGTATTTCAAACTACAAGACAACAGTTTAGCATCACACAGAACAAAAAGTCACGTTTTATTTTCAACACATTGTTCCAATGACACAAAAGCTGAATCAAACTGAGACTTTACTGAGAATAAAAACAAATATTACACACAGATAGAGAAGAGAGAGTTAATATGTGTATATGTTTGAGATGAGAGAGATGATTTTTGATAGTTCTGGCTGATTTTTTCATTTTCACAGCTTTCAAATATTTGTCTATTCTCTTACTAACATGCAACAAACTGTTGAATCAAACGTACTGCCACTGTTTCTCAAATATTTTGAGAAGACGTTTTTTTGCTTTTAAATTCGAGAGATTAAAATATGCTATATACATAAAGATGATAGTGCGAAAATATAATAATCCCCATGAAGACAACAAAATAACAATGAGCGGTATAATCCTGTTTCTGTCGGACTAAATATGCAACCCAAAAATCTCCTTTAAAAAAAATATCTAAAAAACAAATATTCTCCTTTTATTTTAAAAACAGCATTCTGCAATTAAAAAAAAAAACGCACATTCACCATCAATTAATATTATTTTTTGAGTTAATCAATTCAACAACCATGCATTCAAAGTCACGCTAATATAAGAACATAAACAATTTTATCCACGGTGAAAATGACACAGTCGCAGGCCTGCTAAAAGGCGAAGTTAAAAGCAAACTTACTGCAGCAGCTCTCAGTCCTCCACCATCGCCCGACTACACAGTCCGGAGAAAGGTACTGCATCCTCACTGCCACAAAGCCCTTTCTTTCCTCAGATAAGAAGGGGAAGCCAGCAGCTGCGATTCCGGACAGTTAAGATTATATATGATGTGTATATATCGAAGGTTTGTCAGCTCTTCCAGGCCATAAAACCCACTTAAATGACACCACGTGCTTCCTGCGCACCATTCACAGGCCCTGCTTGGGGCAATTGGCATATGTAACCTTGTAAACTTTAAAATACCCCTAAAAGAAAGACATTCAAAAAGGAGGGATTCAATACATTGTATAGGTTTAGGCCCAACAGAGCGCAGAGAAAGTGGACGCAGTGCTGACCGGTTCTCATATTAAGGGAGTTGAATAGGAAGCTATTTAGTTTTGAGAGGTGAGTTGATTTTTATTTTCTTTAATAAGAGAAATTACCTCATAACCTCGGGCTATGCTGCGTCATACTACTATATCTAAAAAAAATCTGCACCCAGCTGCAACTGGTATGATTTTATATCCTCTATATACTAGTATATAGTGTTGTTTTATCTACTGATGCTGCAGGATTAAAGATGCATGCAGATATCATAAAGTTGCCATATGGCCTCAAACAGTGATGGCTGGCGCGTCAAGTCTGCAGCCACAGGAAACCAAAAGTTTTGCATCCATGTTGTGTTGTGGGTTGTGAGTGTTATCACAGGCTAGTGTCCCTTCCTTTTTACTTCCCTGACAAAACAGGAAACGACAGTCTGCCTTGTGTGAGTGCTGGAAAAGGGGCAATAAAGTTTTATGAGGGCCTTAAACTTCAGAGCGCGTTTGTCAGTCAATGAAATTCTGTGGATTCCAGAGCCAGACTAAAAATAACCATCAGTATAGGATGAAATAAAAGAAAAGTAGTATTTTTTTTTTTTTTTAAAGTACAATTTACCCCCTGATTTGAGGAAAATAAAAAAAAAACAGAAATGTGCATATACCGACCATATAGGGAAAATTCCTTGCTTTTTAATGATGACACTTTATTGGTTACAATCGACAATTTGAGCCATCTATCAGTTCTTCTTCTATATAGGCCTCGTGTAAAACCAGAGAAATGGCTTTCATTGCACACATCAACAATGTTATCACATACAGTCGCTTGAATTATTATACATAATGCTTTAAGATTCACAAGGATATGACAACAGACAACAGGGATGACACCTGCACTCACAGAGATATTAGCTCACTGGACACATCACACACTCAACCACTGCAACATATTAGAGAGTGAATTTTTAAAAAAAAAAGAAAAGAAAAGAAAAGAAAAGGAAAGAAGTGGGAAACTGTTGTTGCTTAACAACAAACCAGAAATATTTTGTCTTTATTTAGATTTTTTTTTTTAATCACATGATGATGAGAGTTGGAAATGATCCCCCCAGCCTCCACTACTCCTCTTATCCTAATTAAAATAGATTATTAGTAGCTATTATTGTGCAGCCTTTTCCACTGCGGACCACAGAAAAGCCTCGCAGCGTGAAGGACCCTCAACCTCTTGTCCTCTTCGTGCAGCAAAGTGAGGTTATCATCGCATGGGCAGCAAATTAATTTAGAAAATGTAAACCGATTGATCAAAGTGAATGATATTCAATACATTAGGGTCCCAAACTTGCAGCGAGTGACACATAATTGGTGATGAAGCACACAGAGCTGGTGTCATGATGTCATTGCTCCTAGCAGTTCATCCGGAGGTCAGGCGCGCACTCCAGCAGCACTGTGCAGGGAAAAACGTGCTGCATGCGTGCACACTCTCTCTCTTTCTCCTTTTCTTTTTCTCTGGTGCACTTTTTTTATTCCTTCACTTTGACCTTTGAGTCCTTCTTCCACTTCATTCGTCTGTTCTGGAACCAGATTTTGATCTGCCTCTCGTTTAGACACAGGGTGTGGGCGATCTCTACGCGCCTGCGGCGGCTCAGGTACCGGTTGAAGTGAAACTCTTTCTCCAGCTCCAGAGTCTGGTAGCGGGTGTAACTGGTCCTGGACCGCTTACCCTCCGATTCTGAAGTGGCATTAAAATCAGAGTGAATAAATAGAATATAGGCTAATGGTATTATTACATTTTGAAAAAAAAAAAATCCATAAAAATAAGAATTACAAGCACAAATTTATTAAATTATGCCCCCCCTTTCCACCCTCATATAAAAGATCAAATATCTTTATATAACCTAATTTAACCCGTGGATTTGTGTAATAAAAATTTATGTGAGGCTGATAAGGATGGTTAAGTAGATGCAATAAAAAATCCTCAATTTAAAGAAAAGGAGTGTCTTCTACATTCTTTATTATTACATAAAAAACACACAAGACTATTAGGATCTTATTGTAGGCCTTAATATATAGACTAATGTGTTGGCCTCCCTGTAAATAAACACTGGCCTCGGCCTATAACACCGCTGTACAGGAGTGTAATGGTGGGAGGAAAAAACAGACCTAAAAGATTAGAAAATGAAATCTGATGTTTTCCAGATATGTTTTATTTTCCTATTTATAGACTTGCTCCTCATACAACAGGCCTTTTTTTTTGCTGCTGCTGTTGGACTTGATTATTTTTAACGTCCCTGCTGTGTGTGCTCCAGGATGTTTCCAAATGGAGGAACACAAAACAGAAGTATAGCTTCTTTTTTTTTTTTTTGTGCAGCAAATGTGCTCCCTGTCCATCTGCAAGCCTAAATAGTCAAGCAGTGTGCTCCGAGGCATTGGAGAGAAGGAGCACGCCTATTCAAATCTTTTTTTAGAGGTGAAAAGTTCATGATTGGGTCAGGGCATTGGTGTTTCCCAGAGTTCAATTTAAGGCTAAAGCTTCTCCCACACACACACACACTCTCTCACACACACACACACACACAGTGGAGTGTGTGATAATGTCAAACATTAACTAACACTATAAAACGAAGGCAAAGGCAAAAAACTAATACTTTTAGAGCTTGAATTTGTGAATATTATTTCATACTTTTATCACAGTTTCGTTCTCTTATCCAATTATACCACCATAAATCACCCCACAGATCACCTCTTCACCGTAACAGAGCAGGTTTACGAGCAATGGATGCCTTTGTCATAAAATTTATGACCGAGAGTTTTTATTATTTCCTGCGTTTGGCCTATAAAACTCAAGAGGAGGAAAAGGAAAGTGGAACGAGAGCAAAAAAAGGAAGAAGTGTTGCAGAGTGAAAGCATCTTTTTTTTTTAGTCGCACTTTATAGAGGAAAAACAAGGCAAAACTTTACCGTGGCTCATGTGCAGTTTTGTCATCCATGGGTAAATCTGTGGCCGCTGCTGCTGCTGCTGCTCACTGTCCTGACGCTGGCTCACATTTGAGTGTCGTTTCGCAGTAGTTTGCGTGTTCTCCGCGTTTCTCTCGACCTCCTGGCTCTTGTTGTTGTTGCTGCAGCCGGATTTTGCGCTCCTCTGCTCCGGCTCTCTTTCGCGTCCCAGCAGCAGCGCGCCTCCGCAGTAGTTGAGTCCGTTTGCGTCCACGGTAGAGCTGCTGGAGACCATGGTTATCTGTGGTCCAGACGACGGGAGCAGAGGAGGATCCGTGCTGCCACGCAGGCTAGTTTTCATCTCCTCCCGTTGAACGGAGGTCGTGAATATCCCGTTCACATTAACACCCTCATAGCGGCTGGACGCGCGCCCAGAGAGATCGAAACTAAACATAGTGTTAGGAGAAGTTGTCTTGAGATTGCAGCTGTCAACATAAGAGCTCATTTTTTTTTTTTTTTTAAACCGATACTTTCTTTTTTACTAGGCTATGTTGCGGGTTATTTCCTTGTTTTTTTTGTTGTTGATCTTTTCTTTGTAGCTGCTTTTTGGGAAAATTCAGTGCTGTCTTTCCCCTTAAAAAAATAATCCAGGATTTATAGGTGGAGTAGGCTTTTGGTATCTTTTTTTTTTTTTTTTTCTAATTCTTGATCCGACGTGCGCTGCCCAAATATGGGGGTATTTGTATGGGATCACGTGCACATGTTGGCCAGTCATAAATTGGCTTTGATACTCAATGGAGGATATTGATGAATAGGAGAAACGTGTCCGGTAAACTTTGAGCTGTTGGTTTGTTGAGGACCAGGCAAGGGGATCTTTTAGCGCAAAAAAAGGGCAGGACAGTAAGACAAGAGCGTCATCTGGTGTCTGGTATGGGGCAGGACGGTCAGGACCGGACACACAGCTCTCTGAGAGTCCACCAATAGAATAAATATATAATAAATATATTATAATAATAACAACAATAATAATAATCATTATAATCATGAGGATTTAAAGTGCCCCACTTGGTTAAATTATATTTATGCACATGGACGTGGAATCTGAACGTGGCTGATAGTTGTGTTCTAGTAATATACAGCTTTATACGGGAATGTTATAGTGTTTAACTGCATATTGGATTATATTTCATTCCCGTGCTCCTATATGAGTGATGCCAAGTTGAATATTTCATATTAAAGAGGCCAATATTTGCTTAAAAACATCACTTCATTAGTTTATTTGTTGCCCCACATGCCTTTTACAGCCTCACTTGACCATAAAGGTCATTCTAAAATTAAAATTTAATAAGAAGCCTACCACAATTACGCACTGTGTTTGGTGCGCATTTTTTAACAAACCTTTCTTTATATATGACCATCTGACTCAGAAACACACAAGACGAGGGTGAACTTTTTACAAATATTTTTATTCCATGATACACAATTATGACAAAAACATGAATTTTGTAACTCCCAAACAAAAGTGAAGAATTACTAGTGTACAAATCTATCTCACAAGGAAAGCCTATTGTGTCAAATGATGTTCAAAAACAAAACAAAAAAAGGGGCTAAGCGCAATTTTTATGTTATGCAGCGTCTATCAAAGCGGCTAAATGCACATAAGTCCTCACAGGATTAGTTACTTTGATTATATACAGGCATTTTCAGTTTTGTGTGTGTGTGTGTGTGTGTGCATGTGTGGACTATATCCGTGCAACTTTCATGTTTATGCAGGACACTTTTTTCTGCGGATTATTCAAGTTATACTGTGATGAAATAAAGTGTCCGTCCGGTCCTTTTTCCTTTTCCTTCCGTGGAATGTGCATGTACAACACTGAGTTAATTCTGACCAACACTGTATTTTGGTGAGGTGATCAAAGAGTTTCACAGTGATGGATGGATGGAGGTGTAGGGGGGATAAATACATAGATTTTTTTACTGGCATGAGAAATAACGTAGAAATTAATACTTCTTTTTTATTTTCACAATACAAGTGTGTCATTGCAATAATAATAATAATAATATATATATAAAAAAAAATGTCACAGAAGGGCCATACTGTGGCTGAAATAATCTGGATTTCTAAGGCTCAACACTCCTGTGGTCAACATGGGATATAAGGTGGGAGAGCTAGCCATCATGCAGTGAAGTCGCTCTCAAGTCCATATTTTTTTAGGTAGTTATGTTGGGTTTTTAATGGTCATCAGGTGTTTTTTTTTTCTTCTCCCTCCTCTTTAACTATTCTTTCTTCTTGTCCTCATCCTTCTCTTCTTCAATTGCGCCACTACTACTGCTTTCCTCCTCCGGAGAGGCTCCTGTCTGTTCACTTCCAGTCACCGTGGAGGTCAGGTTGCTCTCCTTCTTCCACTTCATGCGTCGGTTCTGGAACCAGATTTTGATCTGACGCTCCGTCAAACAAAGCGCGTTGGCGATTTCGATGCGTCTGCGTCTGGTCAGGTAGCGGTTGAAATGAAACTCCTTCTCCAGCTCAAGTGTTTGGTAACGAGAGTATATCTGACGTCCTCTGCGTCTATCCGTCCCGTAGCCCACTCCTGCTGGAATGCAAAGTGAAAGCACTAATTTAATCAGATGAAAAAATAATAACATGCTTATTTCTGTCTGTGACTCTATTAATACTTTTGAAGCATCAAAGTTTGACCTCGCTGTTTGGAATCATAATCCAAAAGACATTTTTAGCAGAAAGACAATTCCTATAGATCTCAAAGGGTGCATCTTCTGCTTTATTATCTAAAAAAAATAATAACATGCTTATTATGTCTGCAGCTCTATTAATACTTTGAAGCAGAAGTTTGACCTCGCTGTTTGGAATCATAATCCAAAACTCATTTTTAGCAGAAAGACAATTCCTATAGATCTCAAAGGTGCATCTTCTGCTTTATTATCTAAAAAAATAATAACATGCTTATTCTTGTCTGTGACTCTATTAATACTTTAAAGCACAAGTTTGACCTCGCTGTACAAATCATCAAAATCCAAAAACTCATTTTTAGCTGAAAGACAATTCCTACATCTCAAAGGGTGCATCTTCTGCTTTATTATCTAAAAAAAAATAATGAAAGCATCATCCTCTCTGTCTCACGCTGCTGGTTATGGCTACAATATCTTTCTTAATATGAAATGAAAAAAATAATAACATGCTTATTCTGTCTGCAGCTCTATTAACACTTTTGAAGCAGAAGTTTGACCTCGCTGTTCAAATCATCATAATCCAAAAGACATTTTTAGCTGAAAGGCAATTCCTATAGATCTCAAAGGGTGCATCTTCTGCTTTTATTATCTAAAAAATAATGAAAGCATCATCCTCTCTTGTCTCACTCACACTGCTGGTTATGGCTCTTATATCTTTCTTAATATGAAAGCTGTTTGTTTGCACATGTAAAAAGGCCCCATCTACAAGTCGAAGGGGGATACAGCAATGTTTTATGAGGGGCCATAAAAAAGTAACTTACTCTCTTGGTAAGACATATCGTAAAACTGGCCCCCATTTCCTTAATTTATTTGTCGTAGTAAAAAAAAAAAAAAAAAAAAAAAACTCACCGCTGTGTGAGTTCATTCGCTGCATCCACGGGTAGATCGGGATGTTGGCTTTCTGGTCCTGCGCTCCTCCTGCTCCTCTCCCTTGATCCAAACTGTACTCTTGAGCAATGTGGCTTTGTGAATTGAGTCCCATGTTTGTTTGTCTGCAGCTCGGCAGCACGTCCTTGTCTTGAAGAAACACGTTTGATCCATACTCGTACTGTGCCCTGCCAGACCCAAACACCACATTATCTTGAGGAGAGTAGAAAGGTGCATATATCCGATTCTGGGTCACAGCTGCACCGTACGACGAGAAATGTCTCACTGTGTCATAGGTGGTGGAGTTTAGGGGCACGTTTGGCAAAACATCTTGACCACCGGATAAATGGCAGGAGAGCGACGGGTTTGCGAAATAAGAATTCATACCTTGCCTTGTAAAAAAACCCTTCTCTCCAAACTCTCCTCCACTTCTTTATCGGATCTCTCTCTTCAATCTCCTTCCTCAGTAAATCTCCTTCCTCGTCTGTGTCAACCAACCACACCTTTCTCTCTCCAAAGGTCTTCTTTTTTTTCCACCCTCTCGACTTTTCTGCCTTCTCTAAACTGGACTACTTTAGGAGGATTCAATATTATTAATTTCCAATCTCCGGTTAAGACGCACAAACCCGAGTGTTATAGCCGAGGCTTGGCTCGGTGAGAGACAATATGACAACGTCAGCTGACCACCTCTCCACCAATTGAGAGGCAGGGAGTTGAGGAGAAACTGTAGCTTTTAGCTCAGCGCTGGAAACATTAGTGCTAAATGCCGATAAACACAAACGCAGAGTTGGAGTGCATGGCACACGCGTGAGCAGGTCTTGCATGAGACATTTCTGACTTTAAGTTTAACAATATAAAAGAAAGTGTGATGCGTAATGTGGGCAATGTCATTCAAGCACAGTGATCACACTCAAAGCAAGGAGGCACATTTGCATAAAAACACACATATGAACACAACTCCAGAGGTGTCTTAAAGAGTGCAGCAACACAGGAAATCAGCTTATTAGATCAACTTACAGGAATATAAAGAAAAAAAGCCTTTTTTCCTGTGATTTTTTTGAGTGCTTGTGGTTCATGTGAGTGTGTGTGTGTGTGTGTGTGTGTTTCCAAAACTCAGTTTTTATATTTTCACAACACCACTGCTGCAGTGATGGGCTACAATAATCTGCATGCTCCCAACCAAACCCTGCAGGATCAGCCTTTTTGTGTGCAAAAGACTACAAATTGGGAAAATTGCACATTTACTGTTTATCTCAGCCATATCGACGAGTTTCCAAACATACTGTTAATGTTTCCATTGTGTGTGAATTATCTGGCATGTGAGCAATTTCAATGCTTTTGCAGTGAACTGGTGGTGGTGGTGGTGGTGGTGGGGTGGAGGGAGGGAGGGTGTATATAGGTGGTAAGAATGCGTTTATGGTCTCTCTTCTTCTGTGAGGGGCAATAAAACAAGCACACCAACAACTATCTCTATCTCTGCAGCAGAGAGAGCCCTGCAACACCAGCAGCACAATCTCCAAATGAAAGCACTGTGCACAACACGTGGAGGCAGAAAGTGAAGGGGAATAATAGCGTTGTGTGTGTGTGTGTGTGTATAGATCCGAGCAGGCAGTAAAGAACTGCGTCTTTTTCTGCCACTCTCTCCCTCTCTCTCTGAAAATCTAATCAGTTATGCGACTGACTGTCCAGCAGCACAACGTCAGACACAATCCTCCACAGGCACAACAGCAGTGTTCACTCAGAGCTCTTCAGGTATACAGACTCTTTAAATCATCACACTATCACATTTACGCACAGAAGTTACAGCAAAATGCAACGTGTTCAAAATGCTTATGCAGATGTTCCAGTCTTTTTTCCCCCCCTTCTGTTCTGATCATACCTCGACATTCCTCTGACACACACAGGGGGAAAGGGGAACCGATAATTATCTCAGCAACAAATTATGGGTTAGGAAATTACGTTAGAGGTGTTCTGCACAAAAAATCTAGCAAGACTTGAGCGCCTGTCTGTCAGGGGCAAAATCTGCCCGCCTCTAAAATGCGTAAAAATTCCACATTAATGGTATAAAAAAAGAAATCACTCACTCTCAGTTTTTCTGTGATCCATATAATTAAATTACTTTTTTTTCTACAGCTGAAAAGAGCGCACTTTTACAACATCACCAGCGTTTCATTTTAAAACCAAACAAGCGCGTTTTAGACAGGATACAATAATAAAAAAGTCTACATTCATTTGAAACAATATAATTCACATTATCTTTGCTTTTTTTGTGCAACAGGGCCATAATAGATACCAATAAAATAATCAATATAGTTATTGAAAAATGTGTGTTCGGACGCAGCAGCCTGTCGGTCCAGCTCATTGATTCCTTCAATAGGGTGAATACTCGCAGCCTAAACGTGCAACACTGTTTGGTCTGTTGTTTGGGGGCCTGAATAGCCCATAAAAAGAGACAAGAACAAAGAGAAGGAAGTAGCTGGTGCAATAAAAGTTTCCCTTTGCCTTATTCGTGGCCATATGTGACATCCGCGTGGCACAAATTTGAGGCAAATAAAGCGCAAAAGTTAAAGGTTGTAATGTCTCTCTACTGCTATCCTGGGATTATTCTCTCTTTGATATGAACAAACGAATCAGTTGATGATGAAACATATGTGAAACTACTGGGAGTTCCTATTTATATAAATGCATTTTTTTTTACCCAGTTACCAAACATAAAAATACAGAAAACATAAAAAGTGTATTCACCACTTTGAAATTTAAATTCTAATAGAAAAGAAGCTCGAAATGTGATGAATTCGGTTTTAGTTTGGCAGTCAGTGTGTTATACTCTCTTGATTTGTCATGCTCGCGGTGTCAGAAACAGCATGTGTACAAGTCTTTGTTTCATTATAACAACTTATGTTGTTGTCACCATGCAAGCTGTTATAATTCACTCGATTTTTACTAAAATTAATTGATTTTTTTAACAGCCCCATCTGTTTTCTGCATGTTCCACATGCTGAGAATATTATTATTACTATTTGTATTATATTATTTTCATTATGTAGAATTTTTTTTGGGGGGTCAAAATGTTGGAAAAGAAAAATCTCAAAATTGGGAGTGTATTTCATCACAATGTGGCACCATTGAACTGAAATTATATTCCACATCATTTGGGGTTTTTAAAAACGCTGATTTTTTTTTCCTTAATTGTTATTCACAGCTATATCCCCCCTCCAAAAAAACACGCTGGTCCATAAAGTTTCGGCTGTAAATAACGCCTGAACACTAAAGCCAATGTGTGGACTGGAGAGGCAGGAATGCAGCAGAGGTTGTGTGCCAGTGTGCAGAATTAGAAAGGTCATTCTTTGCGTCGTGTTTTAGTGTTTTATTGCGGCCCGTGAGGCAAAATCCCATGCGCGGCTTTTGATGCAAGGAAGGAAAGGAAAGACGCCGTTTGGTTTCCACTTCATCTTTTAAAAGGATTATTCTGACCGGCGACGAACGAAAGAACCAGGAAGGTCTAAGACGAAAAATGATACATTATTAATAATAAGCCTGGTACTAACCATGGGTATTAATAATTAGCATTAATAATTCATTAATGAATAGTATGGTGCTCTTGATTTGTAGTTGGTTGTTATGCGCAATGATGGCTAAACCTGATGGAAAATGGATCAGGCGTAACAGGATTATTATTGTTATTATTATCATTCTAATATTATTATTATACTTTTGGATTGCTAAAAGTTACATTTGAAATAAAAAAGTTTTAGATTTTTTGTTGAATATTTAAATTGTTTTGCCATTTTCCTTACATGAAACATGAATATAAGTATGTATGTCACCATATTTTGGGTATAAATCATGCTGGATCGGTTTTAAACGTGCACTTCTTTACTTTTGCAGAAGGCCCTAACTTTAACAGCCTGCTCCCATTGCAACACAACAGGGCCCATATCCACGTCCATTGCGCATTCTTATACATCAATATCCAGCAGCACAACATCAGTCAGAATTAGCTCTATGGGACCTGTAAAATTTCTACATTATCAGCCATGATTAAAAACACAGCGAGGGAGGCAAAGTCTGGTCCTGCCCCTGATGCTTTTTTCCTCTCCCCCGCTTCTAACCTTACTAATAAGGAGTAATTCACATACTAACAATGTAAAGCCCTCTATAAGCACTTTACCATCGCTGGCTACCCCAATTAATGTCCGGAAGTGTTCGACTTTATGCTCGTTAAGCACTCAGGAAGCTGTTGCCCAATGAGCGCATGTTGATCCACACATCATAAATTATGACCATTAGTAGGCAAAATTTTTTGCCCTGTCGGGATTTGTAAGTGAGCTTCTAAATGTGGTGATGCGGACAGATTCATGACTTCATGGAGTTTTTATGCGAGACTATCTCTGGTTTTTAAAAAACACTGCAGGGCAAAACAATAGACTGTGGTTTTTCTCCTCTTATTCTAAACCAAGATTTACCGAACAACCCAGACGTCATGTATTAAATGGACTCTTTCTTTCTTTCTCTGTGTGTTTCTGCAGGCAGAGTATACTGGGCAGCAGCAGACACGAGCCATTGCAACAGCAATGTTTCATAAAAGGGGAAAAGCAAACAACGTGTGTAACAGTAGGTTGTAAGACTTTAAAGGCTTCCAAAACGAGGCGTTGCCAGTAATCGCGTTTTACAAGATTGAAACGTCTGAGCTTCAGCAGGAGACAGAAACACATGAAATCACTTTATAACACTGACAAATATTTTGTCTATTGCACAGATAATAATAAAACACAGGGAGCAAGCTGAGCTTTGATAAAACGACTCATTTTAACTTCAAATGCGCGCACAAAAGTACTGAGTCTCTCTCTCACACACACACACACACACACACACACTGGTATTTAAGAGACCATTGGATACTTCTGCAATGGATAACCTAGTTTGTTTTAGGGTGCAAGGGCCAATTTAGTATCCTTTACCCTTTAGCCTATATTTATATTTTAAACATATTTTTAGGGGGTTCACACACTATAAATATGCTGTTCCACATGCTGAGAATACTATTATTATTTGTATTATATTATTTTCATTATATCAGAATCAGAATCGTGTTTATTGCCAGGTGTAAGAGGTATACACTAGGAATCTGCTTTGGTGTTGTTGATGCAAGTAAGCAGTATAATAACAAAAGAATAGCTATATAAAGGAATAGATATAGAAATTAATCTGGGTTTTTTTTGGGGTCAAAATGTTGGAAAAATAAATCTCACAATTGGGAGTGTATTTCATCACAATGTGGCACCATTCATGTTTGATTTACTACTACTGCAATTCAATCATAACGCTAATATTAAAATGAGTGTTGTTGTTATTACTGGTGGTTTTGATGATGATGATGATGATGATGATGATGATGAGGATAATATTTGTGATTTTTCTGAATAAAATCTCATGCTGCACATCATACATAATGTCGTCAGTGATTATGTCACAGCATCCTTACAACAAATCACCGCATCTTATTATATATATATAAAAAAAACAATAAAACAGAGCAGTCCCTCATCCTCCTGAGGTGACAACAACAAATCAGACACTCCAGAAACACACTCCTCGGTGCGGTTACTCGCTTACAGCCCGTGTATCAGCTGGGTCAGCTGACATCCGCAGTGAACCGCCGCCGAAAACCAGCAGCCATAAACAACAAGCCTCAACACACACACACACACACACACACACACACGCCCACTTCCACCATGCGACGCCTCTGGTCGCTAGGGGGCACTGCTGGGATCTACACTGTGTGTGTGTACGTGTGTGTGTACATAACTGTAGCAGCCCTATAATATGTGTGTGTGTGTGTGTGTGTGTGTGTGTGTGTGCGCGCGTGTGCGTGTGCGTGTGCGTGTGCGTGCGTGTGTGTGTGTGTGTGTGTGTGTGTGTGTGACATTGCATATGATATTCAGGCCTTTGGCACATTAGGCTTGGATATATAACAAGTGACAGCAAGTATGAAAACAAGAAATAATTAGAAGCACATTGGATGCAATTTGTCACTTCCTGGTCAGTAGGGGCCTATATGAGTGATGACAAAGTTTACTATCAGTGCGCAAATTTATGACAACACATTGGCACAGCATCTCTAAAAATGCCCCGCTAATGTAGGCCAGTAGCACACACACACACACACACACACACACACACACACACACGCAGGTGCTGCTGCTGCTATACAAGCAAGCCAGTATAATAATAATGCCAGTCGCTTTTGCATTGGCATCATCAGCAGCCCTCTAGGCTACAGGTCAGGTCACAACAACCACACACTCTTTCTGCATCATTCATCATTTCAACCCAAAGCCACCGCCGTCCAACACAACATGCAGACATATATAGAGAAAGAAGTGTAATCTTACCTCCATCAAGCAGTCTCTCTCCGTAGTTTTGTAGCTTCAACGCAGCAGCTGAAGGGGTCACGATGGTTGAAGGGATGGGAGGGAATATCAACAGAGCAAACATCTTCCCGTGTGCGATGAGGAGCTTGCTGGTGGTTGTAGTCTGTCTGTTTGCCGAGAAAAGTCTTTTCTAGCAGGCTGCTCCTTTTTCTCTTTCCTTCCCAGACGCGGCTTTATTGCCTCCAGGGGGAATAAACGCAGCGGCTGGTAGAGGAAGCTGGAGATCCCTCTGTCAGGGAGTCGGAGATCGGATGAATATCACACTAAAGCAGCGCCCAACATGTCTGGTGCAGTTTTTTTAAACATTAGAGTAAAAAGAAAAAGAGGTTTTCTACGCACCCAGCTTTTAGTCTGCTGCCTGATACAAGGGAAGGAGCAGAGAATAGACAACAGCATAAAGTTCATGTTCATAGAGCGTGTGCCACGTGGCTCGCCGCAGCCAATCGCAGAGAGGATTCAGTCGTAAACTTTTATTACTCAGCTGTAAATTTCTCCCTTTAACAACCAAGGAATGTTTGCACCCATCTTTTTTCCCCTCGCTTTTTTTTTTCTTTCTCGATTGCACAAAACTAAAAATGGCCACACGATTTGGCTATGGAGAGATGGAGATTTCCCCCAACATATGTCACAGATTGTAGACGTGCGTCAAAAAAAAATATGACAGATCCCCTGGTGGACAAGCTGTATGGCATGATGTAGCCAAAGCCAAACGGGAAATGGGAAATGGGAAATAAAAAGTGTGTGAGTGAGGAAGAAGAAAGGGAGGGGAGACAGAGAGAAGGAAGAGAGACATGAAGAGAGAGAGATGTCTAATTAAACTTCAATTAGCGAAACTATACCTCCATATTAGGGCCTCTTTCTTTCTGACTGATTCTCAGGCTGGAATACAAGTACAAGTGAGCAGATATCAGGTTCCACTGATGCTCCAGCTACATGCGTAATATGGAGATTATGTCAAACTGAACTGAAGTGGCCGGAGGGTTTCGTCGTTATTTAAACTTGAAAAGCAGGAAAGGTGGAGTTTTAGCCTACAGTGAACACACACACACACACACACACACACAACATTAGCTACCTGCCAAGCAAAACATACAATGTAAATCTAGTTCAAACTTTCAACAGGATCTATATGAGTATAAAACAAACACAGAGAGAAGGAAGAAATTACGCATTTGAAAATACGGACTTTTTATAAATAAGGAGGCGGCCACTGGGTTTACAACAAATTGTCTTCAACAAAAATATTGCATTGAAATATATCTTAAAAAAAAATGAGGAAGATAATTCAAGATGCAGAGGACAATAGAGGAGAAATCATTTCATTTTGAGCCCAACACGCAGGTTTTTATCTCATAATTCCCACTAGATCAATGCCTCTTGCTTTTTTATAAAGAAAAAATATGGCATAAAATATGCCAGAATAAAATAAATTGCCTACAAACCAAATAATCAAAGAAATGTTGAGTTACATACTTGGATGAGCGGTGCATCTTGTCCTTGCAGGCCGTGATCTCCACACTGAGCCTCGGCACACAAGAGACAAAAGATGCAGACCCATCCGAGCCGTGCCTTTACACCGCCAATAAAAGTTTACAACAGGTACACTAAACTTTATTGGTAACGTCAACCCTGTGGTAAAAGTACTAACACACACAGTGGTGCAGAATAGCTGCGACTTGGGAACACATCCGGATTTTTCTAAAGACTACACGCACGTAAATAGAGAAATAAACACCCTGGATGAAAAGGCTGCGTCTTTACGCACCATTGTTTCATTCAGGGAAAATAAAATACAAGTCACAATTAAGGAGGTAAAAAAAAAACCTGAACTGAAGATCTGCAAGATTGCTTTTGTGGTATCAGCTTGGACTTGTGTTGAGGAAAAAAATAGGGATATTAAAAAGTAGTTTGCAAGCAATCTACCATTTTTTACACAAATCAAATGCAATCGAAAAGCCTGCATGTGAAACTGTGCTTTCGTTTCGATTTCATTCGTTAGGCTGCACTGACTTTCCCAGTAATAATACTAATAAATATTAAATATAATATAATAATAAATATTGCTCTTTAATGTTTATCAGTAAGTTCGTTTTCCTTAAATTAAATAAATACAATTATTAAGAAACAACTGTTAATTGAAAGAAATCTGCAGCTTTGCTTATTTTTTTCTGTCTAAAAAAAGGCCCTAATTTTCCAAATCTCTTAATCTACCTTCAAGCTAAAAAAATAAAACATTTTTGAATTAAAGTTCAAGACCTAATAACTAAATATTATTCCCTTTAAGGAATAACAGTCTCCTATAGCAGTCACACCTTACAGTAGTCTGCACGGTGGAGTATTTGCATGCACAGTTTCTCATATACACATCGAATGGATCACCTCAGCTTATTCAAATAGTCTGTAACTGAGAGGATAAAAAAGCAGACAGACACACCAGGAGTTTTGAATAATTTAGCTGCACGACACTGAAACAACTACACTTAAAGAGGGCACTGGTAGTTTTAATAATACATTAAAGTTGTAATTAAATAATAATAAAAAAAGTCTGTTATTGGCCTTTTAAATTAAAAATACAGCTCGTCTTTCAGTGAAATGTGGGTGGAATAATGTTGCCAACAGTGAGTGGAATAAGAGGAGATCAAATTACATGATTTGAAATAGAAGGATCAGATTTTTATCAAAATAAACGAGCGACTATTTTATTTGGCAAACACTTCAAGTGACCTACATTGGCTGCACCGGTGCTTTGTGCTACTTCAATGACACTCTGATTTCATGTTAACTGCTCATTTCCTCCTTTTATTCTAAACCGACCATCATAAAAGCAGCAGCAGCTGGACAGGAGAGAGGAGAGGAGAGGAGAGGAGATGAGAGGAGGAGACACAAGGTGTTAGGTTAGACTACCTGCACTTGGCCTCTTTGATTTTCTTTTTGTCTGCATGGACACCCAAGTTTTTCACACAACACCTTGCTATATGGTATAGACGGATAAATAAAGCCTCCCTCATGCTTTGCACATTATTTAGTCTGATTATTATTAACATCACGCCAGATGTTTGTTCATCTCATCTCAAACAGCCATTATTCATCCCCAAGATTCATTAAGGAAAGCTTTCGCATCCTCCCTGAAGAGAGGAAGTTTCTTATTAAGAGGATGAATCAAAACACGACTCAGTCTTTAGGAGAGGACGCACGCTGTGAATGGGACTCGCAATCTTTTTCCTTAAAAGGTAAAGGGGATACGTCTGCAAACGCAAGTCTGGCGTTTTTTTTTCTATTTTTTTTATTTATTTTTTTATTTAATCGAATAAGTTGGAAAGTTTAAATTAGGCAAACTTTTAGTCAAGAGGCTATATTGCGCCTCCTCCTCTTCCTCCCTGCTGCTGCTGCTGCAGCCAGTAAATGTGTGATGTGAGCGTATATGGGCTGAAAAATCAAAGCATCATCAGAAACAACATTGTTGCACGTTTAACCATTTCCTTCTTTGAACTGTTTGTATCAAATTACATCCGGATATGAAAAACCGAGGCTCTGCAGCAATCTCAAAGTTTATAACTCGAGAGAAAAGCAGAATATGTACACTGCATATTGACATATGCATGCATGCATGTATGCACCTCATTTTATGTGTGTGTGTGTGGGAGGATGGGGGGCTGTAATATCAATAAAAATACAGAAATGATTGTGAGCCATCTTGTTTATTCGTGATTTTACATCAACAATGGCAGCGTTGGGGTGGGGAGGACACACAATTCCGTCTTTCACAGGAGAAAACACCAGGAAACGAGCATATTGTTAACATCAATATATAACAAGACATACATAAAGATTATATTCAGTGCAAAAACAACTACGCTATGTCACCAGCACATTGAAAATAAAAATTCCCTTTAACTTTTTAAAATCCTTGTAATTGTAGCAGGTATTTATCATACACATGTTTAAAATGTGCGTTATAGGCAGTTTTAGTTGTTGGGGAAATATATATATAGCTTGCAATCGAGATTCAGAGCGATGCCACA
Organism: Sebastes umbrosus; assembly: GCF_015220745.1. NCBI lineage: Eukaryota > Metazoa > Chordata > Actinopteri > Perciformes > Sebastidae > Sebastes > Sebastes umbrosus. Next base: position 22,166,247 of record NC_051274.1, read on the forward strand.
TAGTAGAGGAATTATAGAAATCCAGCAAAAAAGGCAAAGCTCTGAGTTTATAGGTAGTGCCGTGGTACAATCTCAACATTGTTTGCTTGGCTTTGAGCTAATTGTCTTCCCAAGACTCACAAATTGTCTTCAACAAAGTGTATAACTGTATAATCGGGTAAATGCTACATATACATAACTTAATAATATAAGGTTGATAATAGAACACTTTTTTTAAAAATTAAAACCATATGAAATCTCTATATTCAGAAATCTCTATTGCAATTCCCCCAGGTTTAGGTAGCATCAAAGGATTTCAAACGATTGCATTTCCCTGGTAATCCTAGAAAAAAGATGTCTGAGGAGCTAAATGGCTATCTTTGTCTATGGCCATTCACATGAAAACGAGTAAAACAGTAACAGTAACAATTAGAGTAATAAAACGTGTGGACTTCTACACACATGGCCGTTTTCTATAGCCGGTGTAACTGCTGCGATGATGTCTGAACACTTAATACTAAAGTTATAGGCCTACATTTTTCGCTTACAATTTCTGAAATGACGTTTTTAAATGTAGGCTATAAACTATTTACAACACAGGTCGGCGTTGGTCATGTTTTGATCTTATTTGGCTATGCTTTTTCATATTATTATTATTATTATTATTATTATTATTAATAAATGCAAATTTTGAAAAAAAAGGCATTTTCCATCTATAACATGCTTTTTTTTGCTGACCCTTTTTTTGTTTTTGCAAGGGCAAAATTTCTATGAAATAAAAAATGTGCTACAAGCTGTGTGTAGCTTTCTATACTGGAAAAAATCCCAAATTATGTTAGAGGATAAGTGAGAATTTTGTCTATTTATGATAAGCAATATGAGAGGGATTCCTGTTTCCCTCTTGACAAAATGAAAGGATGGTCATAAAGTTGACGCTCTCTCTGCCTTCCTTGTTACTCTTCGTCTGTTTATGGGGGCCTCTCTTTTTTTTCTTCTTCTCTTTTTTCAGCCATATAACCATAAAAAGGGACCATAAAAATCACTCCTTGGTCTCTTCTTTCTCTTCCGCTTCTTTCTCCTCTTGCTCTGCCTCTGCCTCTTCCACTTCACCGTCCTCGTTGGCCTCTTCCTCGGCCTCGGCTTCGGCCTCTCCCCTCTGACCCGGAAACTTGTCTTTGTTGTTCTCTTTTTTCCACTTCATCCTCCTGTTCTGAAACCAAATCTTCACCTGTCGCTCGGTGAGGCTCAGCGCGTGCGACACCTCGATCCTCCTCTTGCGCGTCAGGTAAGGGTTGAAGAGAAACTCCTTCTCCAGTTCAAGAGTTTGGTAACGACTGTAGGTTTGCCTCCCGTTCCGTCTTCCTGGGGCTTGAATGAAATAAAGCCAGATTATTAGCTGGACTGACCCTCCATAATAAAAAAAAAAAAAAAAAAGAAAACGCTCAGATGACTTATAATTAATTCAACATTTGCTTCTTTCACCCTTCAGCATGAATACTAATCAGCTCCTTCACATCCACTCATACAGAGCTCTATAATTTAAAGTGTGATATTGGTAAATATATTAGCAAATAAGAATATGGGATTTCTAAAAAAAAAAAGGTATAATTTTCACTCATGTTTTATACCATTTACAGATCTGTTGTGCAGGAGCTGCGACTGTGACACTTCCTCTAAAGAGTTTACTGGGTGAGTGTGAGAAAAATACTGTTTTTATATATAGAAAATGGCTAAATAATAATTAATTTGCTGCTAAAGATAAATGTAAATCCAGAGGACAGATGGTAATTTTTTTAATGGGTTATGTATGAATAATTGTGATGTGTTTTGGGTTTTTTTTGTCTGATGGGTCTTACTTGTCTGTCTGTCTGTCTATATGGTAATAGTGTGTCTATTGTATGTGTACTTTTTCTCAAACTGAGCTGGATGCAAAATGAATTTCAGTGCAAACTGACAATAAAGTTGTATCGTATCGTACCGTATCAATTATTAACTAATACATCTATAAATTTAGCAAAAAAATGTCCTAAATTGCAGTTTATTGGTGCTAAATTCCTACAAACAAAATCAATACATGTGTGTTTTAAATTAAAGTATATAAACTATTATATATTATAGTATTAGTATGGTTTTCCTTCACTAGCAACAGGGCCTATATACAAGCCTGGGTGAGATTTTCAGTCACACACACACACATACACACACATACACACATATACACAGTGACACACACATGAGGAAAATGAGAAGAGGAGGGTAAACTATGAGAAAAAGAGAGGATAGATTATAAACTGCATGTGTAACAACAGATGGGGACAGATTATAATGATAAATATCTATGTGAGCAGATAAAAAATGAAGCTTATACACCTGTGTGGAGTTCATGTAGCCTGATAGCCTGAACAGGAATGATCCATGAATGGAGGTATAGGGTAATATCTACAAAAGCCCTTATGATTATGGCTATATGAGTCTGAGAGACACATTGGGGGCCCCATGTGGGTGAAATTACCCCCCAATAAACCCTTTAAACCCAGATTGTGGATAATCTAGGCTACATAGTGGTGTCTCAGCTATAAAACCCTCCTGTCAGTCAGTCTGCATGCTACTGGTGTGTGTGTGGCACTACCACAACCATATTTTAAACTATGACTTATTCATCTTTCCACCACCTCTCCCCTCTCTTAGAGCTTGTGAAATATCTTATGTCAACGATAATTGCCTTCAAAAGAGCCAGTGTCATGAGCTGTGATCGTGCGTTTTTTTTTTTTAAAAGGCACTTTTGAAAAGCAAAAAAATTCAAACTGTCCTGTATGGACATGTGCTGCAGAGTTAAACAGCTGCCTTGCAGTGCAGTATACACAGGTTGAATCTGTCCCATCATGTTCACTAACTTATTTTATAGCTATAGAGACACACTGGAGGTATACTCAAGCATAATAAGCACACACACACATGCGCACACAAACACACACAGCAGTAACATTGGAACGAATATAGGAAATAATGATATAATAATAATGCTGATTCTGACCGTGGGGTCTCATCCAAGGAAACATAAGACTGGGAGAGGTGTTTTGATTTAAGTGGCCTTGTCCTTCTCCGGGGTTAGAGCTGCTCGACGATTTACAGTCTGGGTATTGCGCTAGACTCGCGTCTTGCTGGGTACCATAAAGCGTTTGCCTCGGAAGAGCTTCATATCCATAAAATTTCGTCGCGTCTCCGTGGCAAGCCAGCGCGCAGGGGTTTTGCTGGTATCCCGGGTTGGAGATCCCCGTGGTCCCGTGGTGGAAAAAGTCCTGCACATGATGGGACGGGTGCTGAAAGCCCGGTGGTGCTGCTGCTCCGGGTCCGTAAACCAGCGTGTGGCTGCGGGCGACGCTTTGTGGAAACCTGCAGTCGTAGTAAGTTGGCTCCAGTGACTCTCCGCCTTTGTACTTGGAAAAAAGAGGGTTAACAAAATAGGAGCTCATGTTTAGTTTGCATCAAGCAGAAGGGGCTTTCTTCTGCAGTAGAATATCTTCTCCCTTTAGGATGATGATGTGCAGCCTTTTGTTTAGAGGGGTCCCAACTCTCTCTCTGCAACAGACAGACAGCAGCGCACAGGAGGCAAAGACAAACCGGAACTAGGAGAAAAACGCTGCCCCTTTGGACAATCTACGGCGAGCTCACTCTCTCTGAGCTGCTCCTCTCATCGGATTTCTCTTCACAGTCGTGGTTTTTTATTCCTCCAGGTTTCCTCGCAGGATCATGGCATGTGTGCGTTTGGATATAAGGTTAAAGCTGGCTTGCTCCACACCGGCACAGTCGCTGCTCTTTTTCTTTCTTTCTTTTTTTTTTTTTTTTTTTTTTTTTTTTTTTTTTAGCTTCCCACCGAACCACCCCCACCACAAGCACCCCCCACCCTCCTCCACCCTCCACCCTCCACCCACCCCTTCATCTTCCTACGACCGGTCAGACGTGGGCCCTACGTATATATATCCACCTTGAAGAGAGAAGAGAGCTGCACTAATCATAACCAACAACCAGAGAGGCTTTAAATATGATCCATGTTGTGTTTATTACACAAAAAGGCTTTTGTGTTACACAAGCTGATCAATGGAGTTGTGGAGTGGTTCAAATAGAAAGACACATGGTACATTTCCACTATATATATATATAGAGTCTGACTTTACAGTTGTCTTTGCATGGAGGTTATAAAAGAGGGAAGGTTTCCTCTTTTATAAACGGATAAAGATGTCGTGAGTTGAAGCTTATATGCGCTCATTTCTGCAAAACAGTGGGCCCTATACGTATATATATCCACCTTGAGAGAGAGAGGAGCTGCACTAATCATAACCAACAACCAGAGAGGCTTTAAATATGATCCATGTTGTGTTTATCACACAAAAAGGCTTTTGTTACACAAGCTTATCAATGGAGTTGTGTAGTGGTTAAAATAGAATAGACTATGACACATGGTACATTTCCACTATATATATATTTATATATATACATATATATATATATATATAGAGAGAGAGAGAGAGTCTGACTTTTACAGTTGAGCTTGTTGTCTTTGCATGGAGGTTATAAAAGAAGGGAAGGTTTCCTCTTTTATAAACGGATAAAGATGTTAGGAGTAGCAAGCTTATGCGCTCATTTCTAGAAAACAGTTGCTTTTATGTCACCTTATAGCATTTGTGAAGTTCATGAAAACCCCAAATGTTACATAAACTACTACAAATACACAAGCAAGACAACACTATGACATTACAGTTAAAACAATAGAATAAAGCAAAACATCCTATGGAGTTGTGGAGTAGAAAAGACTATGACACATGGTACATTTCCACTATACTGTATATATAGAGAGTCAGACTTTACAGTTGTTGTCTTTGCATGGAGGTTATAAAAGAGGGAAGGTTTCCTCTTTATAAAAGGATAAAGATGTTATGAGTTAAAAGCTTATATGCTCATTTCTGTTGCTTTTATGAGCAGGAGGAGGTCACCTTATAGCATTTGTGAAGTTCATGAAAACCCCAAATGTTGCATAGACCACTAAATATACACAATACTATGACATACAGTCAAAACAATAGAATAAAGCAAGACATCCTCCTGGTGTAATCGAGTATATAAAGGCCAGGGCGACACACTTTGCACCATGCGCTGTTAAAATACCGACACACGCAAACATAAACACGACCTGTGAATACTGGGTGCCACTAACTGACCCTGTAAAAACCGACGAGGATCAGCAGTAAATCTCCCCACGTGGAGGAGTTCATAAAATTTTACATGGGATGTTTAGCTACACAATGAGCGCGCGGTACAATTCCCAGCTCAATAGTTTGTATGGTGCTCTCTCTCTCTCTCTCCAAATATGCCAGTGTGGTTTTTTGTGGGGTTACTGACGTTTTATACACATCATCGTAAAATATGAAAGGCGCACTGGGCGAATTTATAGACCTTTCACACTCTATAAATATGCAGATTGCCAATCATTGTCGCACATTTCTTGGGGACTTTGAGCTACAGACGTCATAACAGAAACATATAATGATGAAATGAGCAGGTTGCTGTTCTTTCATCAAACTGTGCCAACCTGTTCTCACAATGGAATTATAATTATTACATAATTAAATATAATTTGTTGTCACTATTATTGGGCCTATTAATATTATTATGTTGTTGCATGAAGTGAGTTTTATATATAATGTTGTTGTTTCTGCTGCTATTTATAGTATTGATGTTACTGATGCAATTGTTATTAAAGTCTTTATATATTTAAATATTGTTTCTGGCTGTTCATTAATTGTGCTATTTGCTATTATGTTAAATGTGTGTTTCTTTGTTTTTCCACTTAGGTGGCCCATTTTAATTAAGTTAAATAATAATAATTAATAAAAAACAATAAATCAAAAAAAATAATATTAATCCAGACACAGTTTTCATAGCAATTCAAACACACAATGACGTATTATCCCATCTAAATGCAGATATTATTGCTCTTTGTCAAAACTAAAAACCTGTCTGAGGAAAATGATTATATTTTTAATGGACACACAATGGGTAGCAAAAAGAAAAATAATAATAATAAAAAAAAAAAAAAATACCACAACATCCCAATTAACTCACAAATTTAAGAATATTGGAGCTGTTTTTTTAAAACAAAAAAAATGACAAAAACTAAAATAAAAATGTAACCCACAAGACAAAAGAAAATATATATTTTTTATATTTAAAAAATATATTAAAAATATGTTTATGCACCCACTCTGTGTCGGACACAACAACCAGCTCTCTGCATTCCGGAGCGTTTGCTCTGTGGCCTATTACACTAAATGCGGTGTGTGACCATATCTGTCATTTTGTCATCGATAGGTTACTCTTCATTTTTCAGCCAAGCCACAGAGCTGCAAAGAAAGCCCTTCAAAAACACACAGACTCTGCTCAAAACGTGGACCAACAGCGTCATCTAGTGTCCACATGCGTCCCTAAACCTCAAAGAATCCACCAATCAGAAACAACTGCGATGTGGACAGAAAAGGGTCTCCCCATTTGTCCAAAACCGTGTATGTATCACGTCTATTTTAATATAAATAAAGCAGAGTAAAATAAGCTGTTTGCCACCACATCTGGAACTACATGCCTCCAATCTCCTTTTGGTTTACAGCACGTTTTCTTGTGCTGGATCTATTTTTCCTGTCTCATATAGGAGATAACAGTGCTCCTGCAGCACTCATATTTATGCTCAATAACTATTGACGTTTTCCCATCTAATTGTAGGCTAATAGCCCACTCATGTGATGAAGTGTGGAGGGGGTTTTGCTCCTGGCCCATCAGGCAAAAAATCCCCTGAACGGTGCGCATGACTCTCCTTTGAAGGAGTCCCACCACCACCGTCCATTAAAACCATAAAGTAATTTAGCCCAGACGTCTAGCCAGTTAGTCGAGTTTGCTTTGTTCGTCTGCATTTGAGACAAACAGCCCGAGCTCCAACAGGGGCTGTAAAACTGGCATTTTTTGTCCGAGCTGGAGCGGAAATGCACTGGATTAGGGGCTTTGAAATCACAGCATCCTGTCCGTATTGTTTGGACACCACAAAAAGGCAATTTAAAGGCCTATCCCAGGAAACAAATGCGAGACTTGGGGAGGAAATTGTCTCTCACTTTTAACACTCAAATGTTTAAATTTAAGCCTCATATTCTTGTGATCGCCCTGTTTACGCCTGTAGAAAACTAGCAATCTGTAAGATTATTTAGAAGGTAAAAGAAAAATACCTCATAGCAGTGGTTAATATTTATAAACGCAAAACTGCACAAATAGTTTTGGGTACTTTAAACACATGTAGGGCATGGAGCAATAAAACAAATGCAGCACATGCCTCATACATTTTTTTTTTTAACCTCTTATAAGAATGTTTTGTGCACAATTTAAGTGAAATATATTGCTGCACATCACCCATATTAGTAAAAATACCTCATAGCAGTGGTTAATATTTATAAACGAATATGCAAAACTGCACAAATAGTTTTGGGTACTTTAAACACATATAAGGCATGGAGCAATAAAACACATGCCTCATGCATTTTTTTTTTTTTTTTTAGCTCTTATAAGAATGTTTTGTGCACAATTTAAGTGAAATATATTGCTGCACATCACCCATATTAGTAAAAACCGTAAACACAACAGCAGAATGAATGATTTGCAGCAAAATCGGTGCGTATTTTTCTTGGAGAAATGCACTCTTCCACACCCAAAACACGCTCATTTGTGTTTATTTGTGCCACATATTCTTAAATACATGCACAACTATAAATGTACGTGTCTGAGGCTTAAAAAAGGCTAATTAAGAGCCCGATTGAAAGCAATGCAAAGCTAAATTAAAACAATGTTGTCTTGAGTCTTTAAATGAGATTTGCGGTTTGCATTTAGGCCTTAGCTGTACTTGGAGGAATGCTCGTCGTGCAAAACATGTTAGGAAGAAATGTGGAGGCATAATTATTTACCAAACATCCATCTGTTTGCAACATGTAGCTATAGTGATCTGGCAAACCCAAATTTCCTGCGGTTTTTAAATCAATTAAAAAGTTAAGTTGATATTGAATGAGATCCTGTTTGTTGGGCCCTCTCTCTGCAGAGCCACAATTACACGATATCCACGTTGGGTCAAATGAATACAGCAAACAAGCACTTATAGTGATTATGTTTATATTTGCAGAGGTCTATATCTACACTCTATAGTTAAACTCGTAAGGCTACAATCAACAACAAAAAAAGGAAAGATGCACAAATTACAGCAACAACTATCACAAAAAATACAAGACAAGTCCGATCGCAGATGTTCTGTTTCTGTACAAAATACTGCACCTGCACAACAACGTACAAAGGAAAGAAAAACATGAAAGAAAAACATTCACATCATAAATTATGGGTTTGTGAAATTCAAAAGAATTCAAGTATTCTCTTTCTTCAGACAGTTGCAACGTGTCCAAACTGCACTTGTATCATTTTCTTTTACAAAAAAAAAACATAAAAGGTATTTCGAAGTGAAAGTAGAATGTAATTATCTCCTTGGAAGTTTTTTTCTTTTTCTTATACTGTGGACACATAAATGTGCACTTGGAAAAAAATACATAATCAGCATCAAGTTAAGGTTAATACAAAAAAAAATCCAACAAAGTGATAAATATGAAGAGGAGAAGAGGTGGATCATGGTGTGTTTTGATGCATCTGTGCTGTCCATGTGACTAGTGGTTATTATGGTTGTTTTTTTGTGACTGTAAGTCCACATTATTGTTCTTTTCTGTCGGTCTTTTCTTTGTTCATTTTCTTCATCTTCATTCGCCGGTTCTGAAACCAGATTTTGACCTGCCTCTCGGTCAGATTCAGGACCCTCGCGACCTCGAATCGGCGGTCCCTTGTTAGGTACATATTGAACAAAAACTCCTTTTCCAACTCGAGAGTCTGGTACTTTGTGTAAGGGCACCTCTTCTTCCTCGTGGAGCGAGCGTGTATCCAATTTGCCACAGGGTTATCTGCAAGTATAAAAACCATAATAAGAATAAAAGGCAGAACATTATGGGGGCAACACTGTGACACATTTTTCAAAACTGAAACAAATGACTGGCACATTTAGAAAAATGTGCCTCTGGATTTACAATTCTGTGGGCTCATGACAAGGTGCTACAATTTTTTTTTTTTTTAAACATACACAAGTTTAGTGTTTTAGCAGATAGTAAACATTTGGAGGGGCAGATTCTCAGCCTCAGACTAATCCAACCCTACACTGATTTGCTTCCTTGTCCCCTTGACTTGTGAGTAACACCGTCGTAAAATACTCAATGCGCTTATTCACTTTATTGGCCCATAAAATGGCCCGTGGTTCAAGCCTTTACAGGTCCGTGGTGGTGAAAGTCCTCCAGTATGTCCCTACATTCCTCAAGTTGGACTGGAAGAGTCATGTGAATTTGTTTTGGAACCCAGAGAGAAGAGAAGAGAGAAACTTTTTCATATGCAACTACATGCATATCATCTCCTCATTAATATTATTATGGTGAATAATGTATTCTACCACTGGGTAGATCAAATAGATACCGAAATGAAGGGCCTAGAATAAAAATAATAATAAATAAAACAGGGCTGAAAGTAGCTTATAGGGGCTGAATGTGCCGTGTGTAATGGCACGGGGTCAAAAATATGGTCGTAAAAATGCATCATAAAGCATTTAACTGATGAATAGGGTTATTTCATATGTCGGTTTTTGGGTAAAAAAAATAAGCACCTTGCATGTTTTTAAACATCAAGGAGCAGCTTTTTCCAAATCCAATTCCTGTAGTCCATGTTTACAACCCTGTCTGGTTTTATAGCCCCAATATTAGCCTGGTGGCGTTTGTCTTTTATACTTCCTAAAGCTTTTCCCCTCCTATAGCAGAAGAGGCGATACTATCTAGGGCTGAGCTGAAAACAGGGAGGATGAAACGCACTTTTACGTATATAGGGCGTTAAAATGCCTCTTAGCAAAAAAGCAAAAACAACCCCAAAGCAAAAAAACTGGTTGTAAAAAAGAATGTATAGGGAGCTTGAACTTACTCGGATCTAGCTCCAGCTTCTCGTCTTTATGCTTCCCTGTAGCCAGCAGCTCCGACTCCTCGGGTGAAGGGATATTATTCTGCTGCTGCGTCTGCTTGTCTCGCATGTCAGTGGATGAGCAGTACAGATAATCCGTGTAGGTCCGTCCAGTGGAGCCGAGGCACTCTGTGGCGGCTCTGTGCTCCTGAAAGGCGTCTGGTTTCAGCCCAAAGTGCCTGCTGCTGCTCGGGTAGCCGTGGAAAGGCACCGCGCCTGATATGGGCTCCAGCCATGAGCGCATATACCTCGAGTCTGTGCCTAAGTGCGGGTTGTGGTGACTGTACGGATGGTAAACCACAGATGACTGGGAGTGCACGGGGGTCCAGGAGGTGGAGAAGACGGGAGGTTTGGGTGCGAAGCTGCAGGAAGGGTAGTCGGAGCACTCCGGCACTAGAGACGTCGTTCGAGGGCCGGCTGCTGGGTGCGAACCGGGAGCCGAGGAGAACCGAGCTGCAGCAAGGACATCCTCTGCTTCATGGTTGATCAAGGAGTCCACATAATAATTACTTATGGGACCCGTGGTCGACATGTCGAAAAGCTTCTTCCCTGACTCTTTTTTACATGCATCCGATTATTATATGGAGTGTATGTGTACTTTTTTATCTAGCCATAGAACAATCAAGGCAGGTAATTATTTCTCAACGCTTTCCCTTGCATGCTATTGGCTGCCTCGCAGACCACGTGATTATATTTACCCCCTCCACACAAAAAATTGTACAGTGGATCAATGCGCCACACTTATCCTGCATGGGATCCTCCAATGCAACATAAATCGGATTAAAGAAGTGGTTTTTTTTGGCTCTTTTTTCTCTGGGATGCATTAGAGGTAACTTCCATAACAAGCATGCTTTCCTTTTTTAAAGCAAACCTTTTTGTGAGTGAGTGAGTGCTGGTGGTGGATCTTTTTCTCTATAGTCGCAGCACAGACCTGCGCACATTACGTCTAAAAGCGAGCAAGGCACTATTTGATGGTGTAATCAATCTCTGTCTGGGCGAAATCCGTAGTGCAATGGGTAGTATTACAGCATTAAAGTGTTTATTGAATCGCCTTTTTATCTTTATCAAAGCAGTTTTGATAAAAGTGACGGCTTTATAACTTCCTTATTTGTTAATAGAGAGAGTGAGGCTTCACAGTGGCTACATATAAACCAGACAGACACACTCAAAATACTGGATCATTGCTGCAGGATACACCAACAATTAAGTTTGCACCGTTTTAACGAGGCTGCAACACACCAACCATTCTCCTAAAAATGGGATCTGCGGAGGAGATAGGAGAGGAGGGGATTCAGATTCTTGACAAGCAGCCCACTACAGAGGGTTATATTCGGCTAGTGACCGTCCATGTTTTTATGCCCCATCAATAAATTTTAACGAGGACCATTTGATTGTTCATAAACGTGTCGTTAATAAGACTGCATCCGAGTTTCCTCGCTCAACATAAAACCACCATCACCACCACCACCACCACTTTATGCATGGGAAACAATTCAAACAGAAAAGGGCCGAAGACAGAAGACTGCAGGGAGGTAAAAAGGTTCGTTAAAGGTCTAACTAGATGAAAGCTTTCAATAACACAGATAATGTTACTGTTGGATCTAATGACAAGACTTTACTGTGATATACTTGTCATTTAGTAGGCTGTGAAACAACCCTGCAGGGCTGCAGCGACACAGCAAATAATACAATACACGATGAAGCAGCTGAGTATAACCGAAGACCATGCATGCAGTGTCACAGGGAACACAAATTAGACTAATTGTGGCATAAATACTGAAAGTTTAATGCACATGTGCAGACTGGATTGGGTCGATAACAACTGGGTGCTGGTGCATTAGGAAATCCTAAAAGCTGCACACGTTATATTTATGGGATGTGGTGACTTTGGTGCAGGAGTGTATTTGTACATTTTTGGAGAAACGGTGATGCTGATGCGTGTTATTGGGGTGACTTTCAATGCTGTGTGTGTGTATGTATGCTTTATCTATGTTTTGGATGTGTATTTATTTTGTGTGATGCAGTATGATGATGTGCGTAATTGCTGTTTTCATGTTGGAAATATGTTTTTACACTACTTTCCTGTGGAAGAAAAAGCTACTTGAATTAAACTATTGCAAACTTAATATAAGAATGTGAAATATATGGATGGATTTAGGCCTTTCAGAAGTGGAATTAAAGTAGTGCAACCACTCTTCACTATGCTGGAATTAACTCCAACTGGATGCACTGTGGTTCCATAAATGACACATAACCGGAAACCAAATTTACAAATAAATCACAATTTACGAGTGATCTTTAGGAAAAATAAAAACAGGAAAAAGCGTTGGCATTTTAAAAAACAAATCTCGCCTTTGTCATCACCCAAGCTACAAGGATCACATGACGTCACTAATTAATCTAGACCAAATTCAATTTAAGTTCAAATGAGTTCTTGTACTTGGAAATTAACTGACATTGATACTCCAATATTGTTTGACGCCGTGACGTAAAAACTAAATGGAATCAGTATAAGTAAGAGCGATGTTTGTCATGGCTGCATGAGTTCAGATTCAACCATGAAATTTAAAAGGCCAGACGCCAGACCTTAACCCGGATCACGCCAAACGGCGTCCTGGTGCGCGCTGATGAATGCGCGTGAGTCTGCGGTTGAGTCAAACATTTCAACACATGTTTACAGAAATGCACAAATGTTTAGTAAATTTAAGTAAGGTAAATTACTTATCTTAAATTAGAGGTGTTTTTAAAGGGGTTTTCTGCAGGTTGAAGGTCTAAATCCGTTTATTCTGCTGCTGCCATTAAAGCAGAATGAAAAAGTGCTCAGAGGCCATTTATTACCATAACATATGGTCATATAAATACATTATATAGCCCGTATCTATGTCCAGAGTAATCCAGTGAATAATCCTTTGTACTGTTTTGGGTGTGCGCCTGTGTTTGTGTGTACGTGTGCATCTGTGTGTATGTATGTATGTGTGTGTGCGTGTGTGTGTGTGTGTGTGTGTGTGTATGCGTGTGTGTGTGTGTGTGTCCATTAATGTCAAGTGAGGATTTTCTTTTTTTCAATGTATCTATTCGAGTCGTTTATCCAGGTTTTTGTTGTGCTTTAATAAAAAAAAAAATTGCATCATTAAATATCAATTTGTTGTTGTTTCTTATTTCCGTTGTTCTTCCTGAACACAAGTGGAGTTGCTACTAGACTATTTAAGATTATACTGCCGAAGACATGTCTCTTTGTTGCATCGCCAAACCATATCGTATTACACGTTTTCACTTCCTCCTCAAAATGTTTACCTACAGAGACACACCGCCTGCTGTAAACAAGAAGGAGTGGTTTGTTTATTTCGTTTTTAACGTATATAATAGAATAGAAAATATATAAAATGTCTACTTTTTGCGTACCAAAGGCAGACATTCGTCTTTGGTGTGCATGCGTAAAAGCTGATGGTGATCCAGTAATCACCAATATATGAAAAGAACGACTATAGAAATGGGTGAATAAAGTAACAGTACAGGTTTAGCAGGAGACAAATGATACGAAACTGTTGGTTTACTTTTACATGGGCTCTATGTTATGTCTATAATCAAGTCCATTTTTATTCATATAGTCCAAAATCAAAAAAAATTACAGTCTGTACAACACACGACGCCATCTGTCCTCAGACTCCCTCTTGGAGCCTACTATCTGTTTCCATCTTCAGGGATGTACTGGTCTGGATTTGTCCTATATACAACTCAAATGCAAAATATAACTCAATTAATGATGATAACATTGATTTAAAGTGATGTTATCATTCCGCTACAGAATACGCCTGGCTCTGACATTTCTCAGTTACAAGATTTTCTATTCATAAAAATGAACAAATACGCACTAGACATATTTAGCAGTATGACGCAGACAGATATAGGCCTATAGGGCTAATGTTCGCACAGTGGACACAGCAGCTTTTACTGAGCAGAACAATGTTTCTGTTTTGGATATAAGATATATAAATATTTATGTGCAGCTTTGAGCGGTTATACTTCAAGTAGATGCCAACAGACAACAACATTAAACAGTGAGACAGTCTGGGTGCATCCGCAGTGCGGAGAGGCTTCATATTCATTTGAAATCATTGGCTAAAAACAAGTACGCCTTTAATTCAATAGCACTGGCACTTTGGTTGGTGTTTGCTTTTCACCTAAATATAGTTGTTAGGGTAAAAATGCAAAGAAAGATACCTATTGAATAAGGCAGCTTCAATTAAGATCAATCTGTCCGCAGTTTAAACAACAAAACCAAAATCTTCACAGTATAAAAAGGGTGAATGGCAGATTACGACAGGCTGCAAATTAGTCTCAATGTTCTTATTATTATAATAATAATAAAAACAAACCAGATCAAATAACTTCCTGTGCATATTATCTAATTAAAGATGATCCATCATCATTGTCAAAAGGAGTCTGTTTGTTTTCACCTCCATCACCACAATCACTTCGTATCATTGCTGGCTGGATGAATAACAAACAAACAAAGTATGCGTTGCAACATGGCTTTCTTTCATCAGACACGCACCGTTGCATCTACTGGCTGTGTCTGTGTGATTGACAGGGCGAAAGCACATGATCTATTCTGTCAATAATGAAGATATTAAATGTAATCTCGTCCAAAAAAAATAGTCAAAAATAAGAAGACATTTGATCATGAACCTCCAGAACAAACAGGCCTCTCTCTCTCACACACACACGCACAGTGCAGTCTATACATAGGCAACATTTGGGCCATTTTATACGCGCTTAAACTCTGCAATGTTGAAAATTCATAAATTCAAAAGTGCATATTATGATATATTTATAACGACCCATGTACTAAACAGAAAGAACCGCACAAACAAACAAAAGTTAGTGTGTGTTCAGAGATGCCACAAAATTATCCGTATTACCCAAAACTGTATTACAGTGTTCTCTATCCAAGATAACCGCTGTGCGTATTACAGTTTCATCCAAACACGACTGATAAATTCTCCTTTCAGACTGTCACAAAAGCATTTTTAAATCAAAACTATTGATGAAATCCCTCCGTTTTTCAGCTGAGACATATTGCTGATCAATACAGATATTCTATATATATGTATATATATGTATATCCTCTGATATACAGTACATTTTGCAAAATCGTGTCCTACAGAACAGTTTTTCTTGGTTAAAAAAGGCGTAGTAATGATAATGATCACGATCCCTTGAATTAAAAAAACGCTATTTGTGGCATTTTTGTGCGTAAACAGCTTAGTTGAAACCAAACCACGCAATGCGGATAGGAATATTCTCAATTATTAATTGCCATTAAAAAAATAAAAAATAAAAAGTGAGTTTTATGTCGCCAACAATGTTCAAAATAATAAAAAGGTTAACATTTTCCAATGAAAGAAAGTTAACGTCCCTCGTCTTCTGAATTATACTATAACTTGATAAATAAATAAAGCACGAGGAGCTCATTTCCCATATAAATCTCACAAGAAAAGTTAATAATGTATGTCAAAAAAAGAAGAAAAAAGAGGAAGAAGAAGGAAAGCATATTTGGTTCATGTCTGATCATGCCAGTGGCAGTAACCCATCTTCAGCTGTCCCAAGGAAGTGGCTGACTAAAGCCTTCAGTTAACTGTGCGCCCACTACAAAGTGAAATAAATTGCTTTATGTGTATATGGTTTTAGGGTTGAATCTGTGCAGCTCTCGGGGCTGTTTCCAGCGCTGTAAAGTCTTTGTGAGTGATGCATTCCTGGAGAAGACACTCATTCACTGAGCTGAATGAAAGTGACTTTGGATTCCAGACTGTCTCTTCCAGTTGCACTACCGCCAAAAGGAAGGGGGGCTGAGAAAACAAGGGGAAATAGTGACCAGGATAAACACTGGAAAGATGCTGACTGCACCACAAGAACAGACGCTTCCATAAATATGTTATTGTGCTTCTTTTAGATAAAGTCATCACTTTCCTGACTGTTATTGTCCTGTATGGCCTATATTAATTCCCCTTTAGGTAATAAGTATATCAATAATGTCAGTAATCAAACTGATGACTGGATTAGGCCTATACTTGTGATGGTTAGTGACTCACTTTCGTGCTATACCAAAATAAATATATGTGCCAGCAATACGTCTATAATAACTGTGTGCTATTGAAGTTTAACTCCAAACTATTCAATAAAACAAGAATATAAGAGTAATCAAATAATGATATGGATATACCAGTTAAGATATTTAATAAGCAAAAATAAAAATAGTGACCAGGATAAACACTGGAAAGATGCTGACTGAGCCACAAGAACAGACGGTTCCATAAATACCTTATTGTGCTTCTTTTAAGATAAACTCATCACTTTGCTGACTGTTATTGGCCTATATTAATTTCCCCTTTGCATAATAGGTATATCAATAATGTTAGTAAACAAACTGATGACTGGTTTAGGCTGGATTAAATAAAGTTATAGGCCTATACTTGTGATGGTTAGTGACTCACTTTCGTGCTATACCGAAATATATATATATGTGCCAGCAATACGTCTAATAACTCTGTGCTATTGAAGTTTAAATCCAAACTATTGCAATAAAACAAGAGTATAAGAGCAACCAAATAATGATGTGAAGATATGAGGTAAGATATTTAATAAGAAAAAAAAAATAATTCGCAGGAATTTCTCTGGAAAAAAAATAGGCCTCAATTAACAAAATGTGACTTCTAATGAGATGATTGCTGTCACGAGTGTCAGTGTTAAGTTGTTGTTATGTGTGTCGAAGTTTGTGGAAAACATTCAACTTTCATTTTAAGAATTATTTCAGATCATATAGTATCATATCTATTTTAATATTAGGCCACTTCGCAGTATAAAACTTTGCAGCAAATCGGAAATTGGGATTGAACGGCATTTTGGAATAATACATTTCAAGCAGCAGTGTGTTAGCATTTACAAGAACAAGACTTATGCTCATATAAGATTATGGAAATGTCCCCACGCATCCATTTCCTGTTACAGATTAATTTGTCAATTTGTCAGATAAATGAATGAGTACAATATGTTACATCTATCCTATCCATCTATCTGGTAACTATCTATCCATCCAGATTGAGCTCATCATAAAGCAGCTGAAACCACTAAACCTAAGCAGACAGTCAGTGATGACAGATGCAATATAAGGCAGTCTAAAACTTTACCCCATGTTGTTTACAACCTATTCTCCTCCTGAGAGCCTCAGAAGGTTTTACAGCCCGCCACAAAAATAACAGCAAAGAAAGAAAAAACGTCTCTGTCCAAGGTATTGCAGCCCCAGTTCATTTACAATGCCATTTGCCTGGACCTGGGTGACTATAGGGGGTAATTCAGCGGAAATTGTGCCCTTGATGAAGACGAACTGACGTAATCAAGGCAGTTTCTTGTTGCCGAGCCAGGAAGCCAACCCCAACAACATGAAACTACCTAAACCACGCTTCAGCTTCGCGCAAAAGGGGTTAAAAATCCAAGGAAAAAGGACAATGCATGCAAAAAAGCCAAGAGAGGATTAACACTATTCAGCACAAAGAGAGAAAAGGCGAGTACCAGCACAATAAAACACAACATAATCCACTATATAGCTTAAAATGAAGCTACTTTCTAATCACTGCCTGTAGACAACTTCTAGCATCAATTGTTTGCTCATAAAAAAAATAAAAAAAATCAGACTTAATATGCTATTGTTCTTATTCCATCACCAGCATTGCACAGCCATTTATTCAGCTGTTCCAAATAAGCTTAAAAAATCAGTCAGCAATTAGACACATAAAGCAAAAATATTCAACCACCAGCAGCATTTTGATCGCAGTGAAATAAGAGAAGAAAGAAATGAGCAGCACGCTCTTTGATCACCAACAACTTATAAACTATCGACGTGTGCAGGCGTGCACCAGGCGTGCCACAAGAGCTGTCAAGCAAGCTCCCTCTCTGACAGATGTTGCATACTTTTCCAAAACAGGAAATAAATTGATTACGTAAAAAAAAAAAGAAAAAAAAAAAGGGTCCTACCTTCAGTCGCCTCCTGCAGACGCCTTCCTTCCACCGGTGCGTTTAGTTATCCACGTGTTTGCCACTGATGCCCATGTTGTTATTATTGTTCCTGCAGCTCCAGTCGCGGTATATAGCTGTCCCTTTTTTTTATCCACCATCTTTTCTTATCTCCTGCTCCCATGCATGAAGCTCCATTATCCCTGGGCGGTGGATGGTAGGCGGATTGCTCCTTCCAGCCCAGCAGCCTCGGCTGGATCCTTGCACATTGCGGTCTCTCTGCTGTGGATTAGCCCTCCTCCACATACACACACCTTTAAACGCATCTTTACTGCTGCAGCACATTATATTTGCAGATCATAAAATCCACCCCCAACGCTTTCCAGGGCGAACCTGACATTAGAATTTTATGACCTTGACTTACTGTGGTCACCTGGATAATATTTAAATCAACGTTATGGTCTCTCACTTCTATTAAAACTGCCATGATCTACTTCTTCTCTCATCCTGCAGTGTCTCTCTCCCTCCCTTCTCATTTGCACCACTATGCCAGAAAGGAAGGACAAAGTTGCTAATACCTTTTTTCCCATTTTCCCCCTCCTTTTTTTTTTTTTTAATTGTTTTTTTGGAATCGTTTGCCATGACTATGGCTTAATATCGTCTCGTGCATGCACATTAAACGCTTGCACGAAGCAACAGACTATACCAAACGAAGAAGCTGCACAAAGTGGCAAAACATTCATTATATAGCTCAGCAAAGTAAAAAAAAAAAAAAAACTGCTTGCATGCCATGAGTTTATTTATAGACTACTTTGAGATTGCCTCCTCCTTCCGTTTGCTTCATGTTATAGTATAATTATCATTGCAAAGGTAATGGCATCTCACTGTTCCAACGCAAGTGTTCACCTGGAGGCGTTTTTATAGTTCATATAGGAAGGCACGACGTGTGTATGTGTGTGTGCAGAAAGAAAAATTTGATAATGAGTGAATGTATTACTAGATGACACATGCATGTCTGTCTGTATCTGTAATATGTGTGGGTGTGTGTGTGGGTGTGTATGTGTATGTCTGTGTAAATGTCTTCAGGAATAGTTATAAACTGCACTGTGCCCTCTTTCTCGGCTCTCCCTGCTGAGCTTCTTGAGCTTCATGCGTCTGTTTTGGAACCAGATCTTGACCTGTCTGTCGGTCAGGTTGATACTCCGACTGATCTCCAGGCGGCGCTCCCGAGACAGATACATGTTGAACAAGAACTCCTTCTCCAGCTCCAGCGTCTGGTGCTTTGTGTAGGGACACCGCTTCTTCCTTCCACTTTTGGCTTTTAACCAGCTTCCCGTTGTCTTTTCCGCGGATAAATCATCTACAAGCGAGAGAGAAGACAAACAATGAGCAACAGTGGCCAAAAATCCAGACATTTTTGTGTGCAGAGATCACATGCAGCTCTATAAATAAACATCCATCAATGCACTCGATGCCAGATATGTACACGCCCAAATCACACACACACACACATTCAACAGCAGCTCATCTGAAATCAAAATGAGTTGTTTAGAAAGAACAGATTTACCTGGGTGTGGTGGACTCTCTCCGTGACTCTCACTTGAATAAATGAACATTGGATGCCGAACATCCCACCTTTCTTTTTGCTACAACTCCCACTCCTGCTTGCAAATTGCTTTTGTGTGGTGTACAGCTATAATTAGATCAAATCAAACCGGGGTGTGTAAGCACTTCTTTTGTCTCTGTTGGACCTCAGACTCCCATAAAATGTTATTACCTTTTGCACGCCGGAGCCAAATGAAAATTGGTTTTTTTGGGGGGGTTCATCCTAAAAAAAAAAAAAAAGGAAGTCTCTGTAGCATAATACTAGATTTATAAAAAAAAAATGAAAAAATAAAGACAATGAAACATGTCTGTGATAGCAAGGGAAAACACACTGCTGCACATTCAGTTAATTTCTTGATTAGGTTGCAGACTCTAGGGAATAACGCCTAACACACACACTCTCAAACTCTCACACACACACACACACACACACACATACACACACACACTCTCAAACTCACACACACACACAATGTAGGTTACAGTAATAATTACCCTAATGTGAACACTCAGTGTGTGGCCCCACATTTAATCATTACCAAAACATTTAATTCAGTAATATGGGATTAACAGGACACACACACACACACACACGCACAAACACACACGCGCTCAAATAGATGGTCACATTGCCTGGCTATATCCTCTTAATTAAATTAAAATAATATAAAACGAGCTTGTTGGTCGTCATGTATGAAGCTAAATCAATAAATAACACAATAAACTGAAGCTAATAAGAGCTAAAGACAAACGGCAGAAGGATTTGCAATATTTTAGCTTCCATCAATTTACCAGGGGCGTAACTATAACAACAATAAGTATTATTATTATTATTATTATTATTATATGTGGGTGTTTAAAATATGATCAACCTTTTGTTACAGTTTAATAAAAATTCTGTTTAAACCGTTAATTTACTGAATTTGTGTCAAACGGATACATTCGGTTTATTTGTTATTAACTGGTAGAATAAAGGAAAAAATATTATGACTACTCAGACGTGGACTTTCACTTTAAATAATGTTGCAAAAAACTGCACTGAATTATCCTGAATTATCGTTGCATCGACGCAGAAAAGTGCAAATGTATTTATGATAAATAGAATAGTGAGAAATGTTCCCTGAGGGTTTTGTAATAAGCCAGGGCATCGTGACAAAAAAAGGTTTTCAACTGTGGTGCAAAAAGAATTTGAAGTTGGCTTGATACCAGGCATTTTGAGGCGTAAAATGGTGCTGTTAGAAACGGTTACGTCTCACAATGCAAATGACCCATGCAAAAAGAGAAAGAGAGTGCAGTGATATGTGTGGGTATGTGTGTGTGAGAGTGTTTATTTCAATGATAACTGCCCATCTCACATTCTCACATTAATGGAAAGGTGTTAAATGCCACAGGCACTATAACCCCTGCTAGGCGAAGGCTGTCAAATGCCCATACAGCCTCATAAGACTGCGATCAAACATAAGTCTGCATTATTGGGCCATGACACAGCGTGCACGAATAACAGTTAATGCACGTGTGGAATATACTACAAATTAATGTTAATGTTTCATAAGAAACGCAGAGAATAGTGTGTACAAATGATGCCACATGCAGACTAACATGTGATTTGACAGTATATACTGCCAGTGACAGAATGGACATTATCATTGCACTTTAATGCCAGAGCCTGGAACACAATCACACACAATCGTGTGGTCACCGTATATTATGACACAGATGTGACAGAAACTAGTGCTGAAAACAAACAAACTACAGACCCAAAGAATATATAATAAAGCTGACTGGGCTTATAAGTCATACATTTGTATATATTGCAATGAGTATTAAGAAGAAAATGGATATGAAAAATTAAAAATGGAGGAAAGCTGTCACTGAGCATTGCACGTTTCGGCTTCCATAATAAATTGCAGCACTATGTTGTTGTTTATCCAAATCTATTTCACTCATGGTAAACACCAATGCAACCTTGTTTTCCAAAAAGAACATTCGTGAATTTCTTTCTGCAGATGTGTGTATGTTATGCATGAATGTGTGTCAAGTGGGGAGGAAGAGGAGGAGGAGGAGGAGGAGGAAGAGGGGGGTAAAAAGTCTACCTTTTAATTCCCCGTCCGAGTTATCTGAACAGCTGTCACTCTTGGCCTTCTCTTCCTTCCTGCTCTGACTCCTCTCATCTGTCTTTGCGACCTCTCTCGCTGTCTCCTTGCTGCAACTTATTGTCGATTCTGATGCTGATTCAACAGATGTCGCCAAGTGGGTCAGAGAGAAGCCGGAGGGAAACTCGTGGTGCTCTTGCTGCTGCTGCTGCAGCGGCCTCTCTCCGCGGTACACCTGGAGGAAACATCCGCTGGACGAGGCGCTCTGCTCGGCCGCCCTGCAGCTATTGTTGTCTCCGAGCCGGATGTAAGTGGCCGACTCTGTTGTCTGTTGTTTCCCCTTATTGCTGTCATCCTGATCCTGATAGAGGCAACAAAACGCCTCCTCTTTGACGTTGCCCGCTGGAAACGAGGAGCAGGGTTGTAAACACTGCTGGGCAACAGGTTGTTCGTCCCTAGTACTGCTTTTGGAGCCTGCAGGAGTCCATGTGGCCAGCTGTGTTGACAGGTAGGGCGCATCCTGGAAGCTGCTCGGAGGAAGAAGAAGCTCGTCTCTTTTGGAGAGTGGAGATGGTCCAACCTTCCCAATGTTTCTCATCACTGAATATCCGTACTCTGCAGCTGCAGATGTGTGGAGGTACATCCCGGGGTTGCTGGAATAACCCTCACCCCTGAAGGAGGAAGATGATCCTCCCATTAAGGAATCCATGAGGAAGTTATTCGGACATGACATTTTTTTGCATTTGGCAACAACACAGTATAATCGCTTTGGTGTGTTCTCCACTCACTGGTCTGGACTATACTATGGGATTCCTCCAGGAGAATAAGGACAGTAGGATGCTGACATCTTTTTGGAGAGGAGGGGGGTGCAAAAAAAAAAAAATATCAGTAACATCATTATGGATGCTGTGGGAGACATGTCATGTGATTTTTTAAGACCAATAGCGGAGTGGAAGTGGCCTTGATGCTCCAGACTGACGTGACGTCAGCGCGGTCAAGTTGGAGAAGCTGGAGGGTTTTTGGTGGAGCAAGAGCGCCACCTAGCGGCCAAAGTGGGGTCAGGACAGTAAGGCCCACAACCAGGGGGAACAAAGGGCGGCGGCTGCAGCAGCGTTTTTTTAAAAGGCACTTACTATACGTGGCTTTTTGGGGTGTTTTAATTCGGTTTAAGTTCAGAACTTTTGTGTTTAAATGATTATTAATGCAGGCAATGTGTGATTTTCGTTTCGTTGTGGAGAACAAGCGACGTGGAAGTGAAGCGAATCGACGAGCTGCCATGAGACATAAGAGTGCATTTTAGTGTCTGTTCTTTTTGTTTGTTTTCATCGATTTGTCGGTGCCACAGATTTATAGTAAGGTAAGCTGTACGCAGGTGCGTTATCCAAAAAGAAAATCTGAAGAGAAATGCTTAAAAAAACTTCTTTATGAATTTGAAACAGAAAAAAAATCGTCAAATTGCAGACGAGGGTTTAACCCTTGATGTTGTGGAGTAGCATACAAATTAAAAGGTTCGCTTTTGCATTTGACCTGCTAAATTTAACATTGTGATGCCTTCTGAAATGACATCCTTTTGTAGATTTACAGTAACACATTTCATGCATTATTTACGAAAACCTTTTCTCTTTATCTTTTATTTTGACCCTCAGATTATTAATTTACATTTTTCTTGAAATAACTTACTACTCCAACAGAATAACACCAGGATTCGTTAAAAAGCAACCACATTAAATCTTATTAGGACCAATTAGCCCAGTTAACTTTAACTAGATTGGGCTAAGTCGTGAAGCCGCACTTGGCTGTTAAACTGGTTGAAATGAGCAACAAAATATTAACTAGACGGTGGGATTTGTACGTTATAGTGGATGGTGGGCCTATGAGAATATTTATTATTGTGGTATAAAAAGGAAACCCATGCAGAATTATGTCAAGCGTAATGTCTTTTCTTCCGTATTTTCTTTTATTTTTTACTGTTGGCACAAAACATCTTACAGCCTAATAAATAATTCATTGCATACCTGAGCTATTGTTATACATAATCCTGTATTATTTACAGGATATTTCTTGTTGCTCCACACCTGCTTTCAATGTGTTATAGATCTGAAATTAACAGACTTACTTGGCGCTTTGTTTTGTTTTCATTCTCAGACTAGGTGTGGGCCAGAAGACCTGGTATGTGAATTAAGTCTGGCTCTCTCATTATGCGTATTTACGCACAGAGACTTGCACAAAAAAAAACAAAAAAACAAAAAAAACGTTGATAAGTCTAAATACTACTTCTCTCCTCAAAACTATTCAGATATCAAAATTTGTTTAAATTTGTCCAGTTCAGGTAAAAAAAAAAAAAAAATAGGCTATAGCCTTTATAAATCAGTGACAACAGCTGTGCAGCAAATATAGGCCTACTGTGCTGCAGCCGAAACCAGCAATGTATTTAATATTAAAGGTACTATTGCGAAACATGAATACAGTCAATACGACAAAATAAGACTCAAAATAGTTACTCAAACTGACAGGGAATTAAAACATCTCAATTAAAACACATGAGACCACTAACGTCATTGTGATATCTCATACCAACTGAGACATAATGTTCATTGCAACCAGGATAAATTGATAATCTGAGTGTGGATTTTGCAAAATAAAAACAACATGATAGGCCTACATTTATTTTCTCACTCCGTCTTCAGTGAAAAAGCTCCGTTGTCTCCATTTCTTGTGTCATGTGTTGTTTTGGTGTCACTGCTTTTCTGTGCTGCAGTCAGTAGACTTCGCTTTAGGACATCCGGTCCAAACAAAACCCGCAGTTTGCTCGAAAGACTACAAATGCACTGCAGCTGAAACCTTCTGATTCTCGCTATAGATTGAAAACACTGTTGTTGTTTTTATTATAAACACACACAAAGCTTATAAAACTGCACGTTTTCTAGATGTGTAATTTCTATAATTTCCTATCAGAATCAGAATCGTGTTTATTGCCAGGTGTAAGAGGTATACACGACGAATTTGCTTTGGTTTTGTCGGTGCAAGTAAACAGTATAATAACAAAAGAATAGATAAAAACGTTAGAATAAAATAAGAATACAAAAATTGAAATTCTACCAATATACTATTTGAAAATGGCCACAAAATGTCCAGTGAAGCTGCAGTAATGCAACATGCCAAATACGCAGAGGCTATAAGGTTTTAGGACACTGCCACAAACACGAGGCTATATGTCTCCTCAGCACTTTGGGATTGTATTACTAACAGATCTCTAGCAAACATTTCAAGACTCCTAAAGCAAATAATGATGGCATGTGTAGTTTACCCTGTTTAAAAAACCGTTCGTTGAAATCGTCCACCAAAGCTATGCGGGTGTGTTTGTGTCCTCTGGTTTGATTTGTGATGTCTGTGTGTTCAGTTCAGAATCATTCTCAAAGGCAAGGGCAACATAGGATCTATTTGAATGGTATGTCTTTGTATATCGGTCTGCTATTTTTTATTTGCATGTGCGCAGTGATGTTTCAAGATAGAACATTTATTTTGCATGTGATACACTGAGTATATGAATGAAATAAATGTTCAAAATAACCGATTAAACAGTGTCTTTGTGGTCATTCTCAACATTCCCCACATTTATGAAAAGAAATATAGCTACAGGATGAAAAGC
The DNA here is from genome assembly GCF_015220745.1 of Sebastes umbrosus. Classification (NCBI taxonomy): domain Eukaryota; kingdom Metazoa; phylum Chordata; class Actinopteri; order Perciformes; family Sebastidae; genus Sebastes; species Sebastes umbrosus. Next base: position 22,191,696 of record NC_051274.1, read on the forward strand.
TTGCCTCTTTTGTGATTTTTTTTATATTAATTGAGGACACACGGGCGGATAACGTGGACTTATGAGTGTGGAGAACATCTTAGGCTCGTGAAAACCTTATAAAACTCCTAATATAAACTATAAACTGGCGTGCGCCCCTAAGTAAAAACTTTTATGTAGCAATGAAAAAAAAAAATACATTTTGAAGAATGGGAGTTTTTCCACCCCAAGAAGAAGAAAATCCTGGAATAAAAAGGATTACGGATATTCTTTTCACACTCCATCTTTCTTTAATCCGCACACTGTTCTGCCTCATGTAGGGACACATTAATAATAATAACCACACCTAATGTTGCCCACCTCACAAACCCACACCCAAAAACTGCTTTATGGCACATTCCCACCTAGCCTGCAGGCTATACCTCCGTCCGACTCAGCCCATGCAGCACAAAAAGAAATAGAGTCAAGCACATAAATACAAACTAAACTTTTCAAGGAGCTCTAAATAATAATTACATTTTCAAAAAGAAACGCAGAGAACAGTGTGTACAAATGTGCATGATGTCACAGACTAACATGTGATTTGACAGTACTGCCAGTGACAGAATAGACATTATCATTGCACTTAATGACAGAGTCTGGAACACGATCACACGCAATTGTGTGGTATAGACACCGTATTATGAAACAGATGTGACCGAAACTACTGCTGAAAACAAACTACTTGGATGCTACAGACCCAAAGAATATATAATAAAGCTGACTGGGCTTATAAGACATACATTTGTATATATTGCAATGAGTATTAAGAATAAAATGGCTATTAAAAAAATGAGAAAAGATGTCACGGAGCATGCACATTTCTGCGCACTCTGTTGTTGTTTATCCAAATCTATTTCACTCATGGAAACACCAACGCAACCTTGTTTTCCAAAAAAGAACATATACCTACAAAATTCGTGAATTTCTTTTCTGCAGATTTTTGCAGCCTCCTGTGTCTCTCGTGTAATCTCAGTTTGCAGTGAGGACAGTTTAACATGCAAAATTTGAGGCTTTTAATCATGTCTAGGCTACATGCTGTAGGCCTTGTTTGAATGCATTAAACCTTCAATTATTTCCTGTCACACACACACTTGTACACACACACTGATCGCCAAAACGTACCAAGAGCTGCACACACACACACACACATACATGGCGTTGACTGTGACTGTATTTTAGCACAGGTCTTTACACTTGTCTAAACTACAGCCAGCACTTTTCGCCACTAAATTGTCGTCGAATTGATTGCGAGACCTGGAGGGCTGTTTCTATTCTATTGCGAACAGGTATGGGTGTTGAATGCTGCAGGACAGAAGGCACGCTAAAGGGGTTTTTCCTTATTGTACTAATCAGGAGCCACTGGGGCGACACAACTAATTTGTTCCTGGCAGCCACTTTGAAATATCTTTCCAGTTTGGACGTGAGGAGGTTTCTGCTTTGTGTCCTCTTTCATGCTGCTGTCCACTCCGTGCGCAACTGCAAATTTATGGTGTCGGAATCATGTAAGTTCTTAATTAAAAACCAGAATTGTAACCACCATCAAAGTACAGCAGTATAAGGCCCATTACATTATTGTCACTGAAGAAGACGACCACACCAAATATACGCACACACACCAGCCGCCATATCTGACTGAAAACTTTTTATAAATTACAGTCACACTAAAACTTGGTGCATGGCAAGAATAAATAAATAACACATACAAACAAATGTCAATTCAATTCATGCGTTTTGGAGAGTTGCAGCAATAGCAGGAGTTGTTTTTTTACAGCGTCGAACTGTTTTATGGCCCTATAGAACAGGATAGGTGCTGAGATGTGAGTGGTACACTGTAGTATAAAACCATTCAATAGCCTATAACCTCTTGATTAGTATGTGCAGAGAAAGAAAAAAACAAAACAGGAATACCTCCACATTTTCATCACTATTAAAAACACAATAGCAATTTACCAATTATAAATAGTTTCCTTAAAGCCGCAGCAAAAACAGAAACAAAAAATATTTGGAAATGTTACAAAATAGTATTGAAACAATTAAACATTCTTTTCATATATATAAATATATACTGTATTTTGTATTTTTTCTAGCTTTATATATATATACATATATATATATACATATATATGTATATATATATATATATATACATATATATATATACATATACATATATATATATACATATACATATATATACACATATATATATATACACACATATATATACACATATATACATATATATATACATATACATATATATACACATATATATATACATACACACACAGTATAATTATAAAATATACTATTTTTTACAATTAAACATTTATTATTTACATTTAATTATTTTTTATATTTGGAAATGTTATAAAAATAGTATTCAAACAATTAAACATTTGGCGGATTTCTTTTCGTATATATACTGTGTTTTGTATTTTTTTTCTAGCTTTTTATAATTATACTGTGTATATATATATACACAGTATAATTATAAAATATACTATTTTTTACAATTAAACATTTATTATTTACATTTAATTATTTTTTACAATTAAACATTTTGCTATATATTTCAATATATACTGCGTTTGGTATTTTTTCGAGCTTCATTTTTATTTATTTATTATTATTATTTTTCGAAGCTGTTCATTTTATTGCCAAGATTTTTTTTTTTTTTTCATTTTCAAGTACACGTACGATGTAATTCATTATACTGTAATGCCACAGTATTTTAATTATATAGGTTTAAGGGGCCTATGGGAATAATCTTACAACTTTCAATATACAGTATAATACCAGTTGATAACACACAATCACACACTACAACATACACACTCTTCCATGGACTCAGAAGCAAATATTATTTGTTTATAGCCTAAAGTTATATTCCAAAAATCAAATCAAATTAAGTCTTATTGATAGTTTACAGCAGCAGATCGAAAAAAGATGAGAATCTTGAAAACAATTCCTCAGATTTTTATAGAGCTGAACTAATCAATTTTTCCTTTCTACATTGTAATGGCACCAGGCTCTCCCTCCTGGCTCAACCTCATCTACATAAAACCCCACCGCCATTTTCCTTCACCACAACCACAACCGGGCTGAGACATGGCACAAGGAGCTGCATACCAGCAGAGTGGACTTCTGTCACATCACGAAGAGGATGCTATAGGACTAATAATACTACTCTGATGTCACCGAGGCATCCATCTCAGGAAACGTTTTCAAAGATCCCGTTGAGGAAACAAAAACAGTGGTGTGGAGGCCAGGAGGCTCCTGGCCCCCGTGTGGTTGATAGACAACATTTGCAGAAGCCTCTGCAGCGCGGCTCCTTCTGCGTTAGTGACGTTGGAGAAACCTACAAATTACGCACGTCACCGTCACCGTCCCAGGGCCAAGGTTGGTGGGTGTGGCGAGAGAGAGAGAGAGAGAGGCTCCTATAGCCTTGATCTTTCTTTTGTCAGAACGGCCCCCACATGTCCTTCCTGATATTATTACACTGACATATGCAGATTGAGATTATTCTAACGTTTTTATCTATTCTTTTGTTATTATACTGTTTGACTTGCACCAACAAATCCAAAGCAAATTCTATAGTGTATGCCTCTTACACCTGGCAATAAACACGATTCTGATTCTGATTCTGATTGAGCATGAAGAGAAAATATCTGCCAAGTATATTGGTTAATACTAAAAAGAGAAGTGTGTATCACGTGGATACAACCTGGGAGAGTTTTTCCTTCCTTTCCTTATATATTCAAATAATATAACCCTGACCAAAACCTTATCCAAAACGACCCTAACCATAAGGAGTAAATACAGAACCATGCACTATATTCTGCACTGTAAAATCTCTTTCATCCATGCACATATTATTACACTGACATATGCAGATTGAGATTATTCTAACGTTGTATCTATTCTTTTGTTATTATACTGTTTAACTTGCACCAACAAATCCAAAGCAAATTCCTAGTGTATACCTCTTACACTTGGCAATAAACACGATTCTGATTCTGACTGAGCATGAAGAGAAAATTTCTGCCAGGTATATTTGTTAATTCTAAAAAAAGAGAGGTGTGTATCACGTGGATACAACCTGGGTGAGTTTTTCCTTCCTTTCCTTATATATTCAAATAATATAACCCTGACCAAAAACCTTAATGGTTATCCAAAAGGACCCTGCAGCCATAAGGAATAAATACAGAACCATGCACTATAGTCTGCACTGTAAAATCTCTGAGATGTGAGTGGTACACTGTATTAAAATAATATAACCCTGATCAAAAACCTTAATGGTTATCCAAAAAAGACCCTAACCATAAGAAGTAAATACAGAACCATGCACTATAGTCTACACTGTAAAATCTCTGAGATGTGAGTGGTACACTGTATTAAAATAATATAACCCTGATCAAAAACCTTAATGGTTATCCAAAAAAGACCCTAACCATAAGAAGTAAATACAGAACCATGCACTATAGTCTACACTGTAAAATCTCTGAGATGTGAGTGGTACACTGTATTAGAATAATATAACCCTGACCAAAAACCTTAATGGTTATCCAAAAACGTCCCTAACCATAAGAAGTAAATATAGAACCATGCACTATAGTCTGCACTGTAAAATCTCTGAGATGTGAGTGGTACACTGTAGTATAAAACCATTCAATAGCCTATAACCCCTTGATTAGTATGTGCAGAGGGAAAAAATTGTGTGTATCACGTGGATACAACCTGGGAGAGTTTTTCCTTTCCTTATATATTAAAATAATATAACCCTGACCAAAAACCTTATCCAAAACGACCCTGCAACCATAAGGAGTAAATACAGAACCATGCACTATAGTCTGCACTGTAAAATCTCTTTCATCCATGCACAGCAGCCTGAGCAGCCAGAGAGTCCCATCTCAAAAAAAGTCACAGACACACACACACCCACGCAAAGCAACAAACCGTCATGTTTGCACTTAACAGAACCACCCATTACGAGGACAGCCACACACCAACATGTTTTTTCTTCTTTAGAGAATACAAATATAGGTCTTACAGTTTATACCAACATGTTTTTAAAACTCCTCATGCGTGAAAATGTATACATTTTACAAGGACAATAAAGTGTATTTACTGGGCGTGCTAAAGCTGGCAAAGTTACCTGCTGTAGTTTAATGCGAGGAGGTCAAAGTTGCACTCTGGACACATTCCACATTTTCTGTTCCCACTCACTCTCATTGGCCCATTCAGCCGCTGCGCACATTTCCGGGCTAAAGTGTCTCCTTGATTCCACTTTATTGCGGCGGGTTAAAGGTGAAGGCCTTGACATTATTGAAGTTCAAAGACTACATTTAATTATAAATTGTAGTTAATGCACACGTGCAATCATCATGCACATATGTTGGAGGAACACACGTACGAAATACACTCAGCAAAAAGTTGCACACACACACACACACACATTTGGGTTGGAAAAAAAAAATAACATGCCAATTATGATTTCCTTTCCCCTAGCTATATCTCATTATAACACCTAACACGTGGTTCAATTAGTCAACAATCATTTATTCATAAGTGTTGGAAAAAGGCTGATGTTTGGGGTCAGCTCACACAAATAAGATATTATTTAAAATTGAATGTGCAGCAAAACATTCCACGAGGCCAGATCTTTAACAAGAAATAATTAAAAATTAAACTTACTCAAGAGGAAAAATCTCTCCACTGTGGTAAAAACTGGATTTGCTGAGTTTTTTTTCCAAACATCCAGATTAGAAGAATGGTGGACATACATGGTGGTTGTGCTGCAGAGAGGGGGTTTTGGTGTTTTGACGTTACAGACTACACACAGATCCAGAGTTCAGGTCGAAACCTCTTGGCAAGTTTTGTTCTAACCCCCTTCGGACATCCAGGCTTACTTGTTTACTATTTACTGCGGAAGTGAACGCCATTCCCCCCTCGAACAGACGGTGCAATTAAGAGAAAAAAATAGCCATTTAGTGCCTCTGTCTTTATGGCAGTGTCTAGACTCCAAGAGTGGCGATTCCATTTAGTGGGCACTAAAAAGAGGTTATCATTCCACTCTTCTTTCTATACATTTCTACAATTCTGGCCTCTATATGTTCGTTTTTCTCAAATTTAATCTTTCAGACTAGTGTCACCTTAAAATAGCCAAAAATCAGACAAGTGTATAGGCCCGCAGACACTATTCCTCATTCACAAGCGCCACCAAATCTATACCACATAGCACAAATGTGTGTATCAACATGAACTGGCCATTAACACAAGTGTGCAAAAAAGTGTGCTCGTGTTGGTACAGGCCAACAGTTTTTAGGTTATACACACGTTTATGAGCAGTATATACGCACATTTATGAGTGGTTGCTTATTTGCAAAAAAAATTGCTCTGACTCACCGAGCACAAAAAACAGCAAACTGTCCAGAAATGGATGTGCAGTAATGGTAATTGTGATAATGATGGGCACAAAAAGCACAAAGTCGTGGAGTTTTTTTGCCTATACGTTTCTGTTTATTCCATAGGTATTATATTAATGATACACAGGCCAACAAATCTGTTCCTCCTCTCTTGGAATCCAAATGTTTGAAGCAAATAATTTAACGAGTGTTTGGCGTTAAAGCTGTTAAAAGTTTGTATGGGGCAAGTGTACTGAAAAAATAGCAGCAGGGGTATAAGGGGAAAGGAAATTCAACATATACTTCTATTTACAGTCACGAATGCACATAGCATAGGCTGCTCTGTACATTTGGAGGGGGGATATATACTTTCACAGATTGGACGTCACAGTTCTCAATGGCGAAAAAAAAAAAAATTTAGCCATGGGAGATTTTGCTATAGAAGTTGTCCCTATACTCTGGTCGAGAAATAATTAGATCATGATATACTATATACATAGACCAGAGGGATGTGGGGAAAGAGCTCAAAGTTGTCTGCGCAATAAGGATTCATTGTTACATTTCATATTTTTAACAACAAATATGTCTATATGAACAATAGAATAAAACACAATGGAGAATCGTGATAAATAGAGAGACATATTTAAAGAACAGCATAGGTATAAATGATTATTCTAGGCCTTTTTCTGCTAGAAATTCACCGCCGTCCGTGGGGCAATAAGAAAATGGCGACTTTTTTATCCCATGCAGGCCTATTTATTCCCACTGTCCACTTTTAACATTGCACTGTTGGTGATATGGGCTCCTTTTTAGAAAAACGGTTATGCCCACCACGGTTACAATTCAATGAGATAAAGAGTAGGCCTTAATGTCACTGACCAAAAGAGTGTGACACTTTTCTGCTCACAAGAGGGGGTTTCCAGAGAAGTACTGCAGGCGATCTCTGCTCAGCTTCTTCTCTTTCATTCTTCTATTCTGAAACCAGATTTTAACCTGACGGTCGGTGAGATTTAACATTCTGGAGAGCTGAAGCCTTTTCTCTTTGTTGATGTAAACGTTAAAGAAGAATTCCCTCTCCAGCTCACGAATCTGAAACTTGGAATATGGACACCTCTTCTTCCTTGTGCGAGGAGTACCTGGAAGAAAAAAAATTATAATATTTAAAATAAAAATCAGGGGGAAATAGCAACAACATCATATTAATGAACAATAATATATGCAAAAAGAAGCTTTAATGCTGAGGTGACTATAAGACTAGATGCTGAGAACTCAGCTTCAGTGGCATTACTAATGACAACATTTCAGTCAGCATTCATCAAGTAAAGTGGCTGAGGCTATCAGATAAACCGGCCATAAAGAGTGTTAAATATCCGAATCGCTTGGGAGGAAATAATATCAACTTACAGCCTCTTAAGTACGTGTTTATCTGTTATAAATATACAACAACAAAAGTATTTCACCGCATTATGGTGCGCCACATTCCTCTGGAGCTAAACTAACAATTTACACAATCTTTTGGCAACGAGTTGCAATGCATCGCTCATGTTTGCAATGGCCCTATTGCAGACCTCTGTGGCCCTATAATGTCTTATCAAACAGGTGACTGGGGAAATAGATTTTTTTTTTTTTATTGTTTTCAAAAGGAAGAGGTGGGCTAGACTCAGTTAGCTTGTATCTGCAGCCTGGTTGGGCCAATGCCATGTATACAGGAGGATAAACACTAAATGTGTGCTGCAATATGAGCCTTTTTACACTTTTAAATCAAGTTTTTACTTCATGCTGGTCATGCAAGTTAACAGAAATGCCAGCTTGCATGCAGATTAGTAGTAGAGAGGTGGAATGCAAAAATGGAAATGGATTTTTTTTTCTCAGCGGCCACTGAGGAAATAGCATAAATTGCAAGACATATGCATTCTCCTCCTATATGGGCGATGCAAAACACTAAATCCTCTATTACTGATTAATCTACTATCTGCTTGTAAATGGAGGAACCGGCTGTAATCTGTCAGTAGATAGAATGATATCTATCTAGGTGGATACAGGATATGGATAGATAGAGATAGAGAGGAACGCATTTAACCGTAAAGTGTGTAATACTCTGTGCAGCATGTCTTTTTGCGGGCAAAAACTCAGCAGTGCTAAAAAAAGAAAATTTCACAAGACGCCAAAAGCAATGTTCTGCCCAATTGGTTTTTACACACGACAGCACCCAACGAGGAAAAAATCCCCTTTAAAAAATGCCCAACGCAAGTTCACGATCAAAGTTAACATTTGTCACAATAGCTCTCTCTCTTAAAAAATTTCACAGACTCTCACCATATATACAAGCAGTCTGTGTATAACATCCCCTCTTTTTTTTTTTTTTCAAAGCGCTTTTCCCATCGTAAAAATTCTTCTCGTTGCAAGAAAGAGCTTTGTAGGGTTATAATAAAAATCCTTTGAATGCTTATAAAACTCCACATAAAATCTGACCGACAAAACACTAGGGCTAGTCCCCCTTAACCTTCTTCCCCCACATTTTTATTACAGCTTTTTCTCGGTGTGTATACCTACTCGAGTGGCTGCTGCTCTTGCTGGCTGTGGTGCCGTCCTTGTTGGTGGTTGTAGCTGCAGAGGAAGAAGTGCATGAGCCTGAATTTGTATGTTCCCCCTCATCTTCTGGGTCTTTTTCTCCTGCTCCAGAGGCTATGGGCTGCTGCTGCTGTTGCTGCTGCTGCTGCTGGGAGTCGCTTTCCAGCTTTCCACCCTCGCCCTTTTGTAAACAACTGTCTGACTGATTGTCCGTGCTGCTGCTGCAGTATGCCGTCTCAAAAAAGCGGTCGAAACCTTGCGGGAGGACGCTGTTTTTCCCCACGCCGGCGGAGTAAAAACCTGCTGTGGAGGGGTGGTGGTGGTGATTGGAGCCCGGATGGGTGTGATGGTGATGGTGGTGGCTGTACACGCTCTCGTTCTTCATAAGCATTTCTGTCATGGTGGATGGTGGAAGACAGTCCCTATGCACCAGATCCTCTCCAGAGTAGCACGATGCATAATTGCTCCTGCTGTGGTGCCATTTACTAGCAGCGTCCAAGCCGTATGAAACTTCCCGTACCGGCGGCGGTACTTGGGACAGATTTGTGGAATAAGGGTAGCTGATTTGCCTGGACCCTGGGGCCTGTGGAAGAAACGAGGAGACGGCGGAAAACTCGGGCACGTAGTAGGTGCAGCTGGGGAGGTAGATGTTGGACGCGCAGCCAGTCCTGTCGCCAAACTCGGATGTCCGGTCTTTGCGCGTCTGGGAGCAGAAGTTGCCCAGATTCACCGAGTTAAACATCTTTTTCCTCTCTCTCTCCTTCTCTCCTTCTCTCGTACTATAGATAGATGTTTTGGGATACGAGCTGCAGCAGAAGGGGGAAATTTGGGAAGGCGAGATGACGCGCAATCCGTCTAAGTCGCCCTCGCAAGAGACACGTGATCGAAAGTAGATATTGTCATATATCAATTTGGAAAGAGTTGGATGTGTAGGAGTGGTTGGGTTTTAGGTAAGATCGAGGAGGGTTCAAAGTAACGAATAATTTTCAAAACACACCACAGGCAGCACTAAGTAAAACCAGTAACAGATTCCTGCTCGCTGGCTTATGACAATTAGAGAGATATGTGCTGTGTGCGTTTATGTTTATGGGCTGGCTGCTGGTATAGGCTATGGCTAAACAGCTACAGCTCCTTAAACAGGCACAGCACAAACTGCACACTGCTCTCACTAACATTTCATAGTGTTATGTTACAATGTCAGATTATTATTATTATTATTATTATTAACTTATTATTATTTAAAATTATTACTATTATTAAATGAGAGTTACTATCCATATCACAAACTATTTAACTATACTGGTGATTTTAATATATATTTTTTTATCATAGAATGAGGAATTATTATCACTGACACTGTTAAACACAGTACAACATCTGCATAGACGCTTGTGAATGGAGCCCACATGAGGTATAAAGCAACCCCACGAGTCTAATCATCGTTTCACTATTTACAAAAAAGTTTAACATATCACAATGAATGACTTGTGCTTCACAAATCTCTGAGACATCCCCAGGACATTTTACACTGTAGTGTGTGAATATGCATGAATACATATATATATGTAATTTCCTTTTATTCTTTCATACATGAGTCTGCTGCACACACGATTATTAAACAGCAGTGTGGATGAGTTGGTCTAAAATGATGCAACATATTAATTCGTCATGCATTTTATTCACTGAATGAAAAACATTTCTACACTAGACTGGTGGTGTGCGACTATAACACGGTTAGGCAATGTAGGAGACACAGCATGCATGTTGACTGTGCAAGCTGAAGTAATCGGCACCACTCTCATTATTCCCTTTGACTTTGGATCATGACATGAGTCCATGGAGGACGAACTGCGCAATTCAAGAGCCAAGCTCCTGGAGTCTCTGCAGGAGTAGTAGGCTATACCAGTGAAGCACTGGGACCTTTGCATCTGTAGCTGTGGGAAAATGTGCCCTGATGACATAAACACAAACTGTGAAAAACGTAATTACACCCCATCTAATTGCTGGATTCAGCATTATTCACTTTGGAGTGGTTACTGACACGAGAAAATCACCGCAGTGTGTGTGTGCGCCTCTTACTCTGAGAATATTCAAATTGACATTTTGGGATCTCATTGGACTCACTATTCGATCAAATTAAATGTTTTGGGTTGAAGCTTTTGTCTATTTGTCGTTTTTAAAGTAGTCTTCTTGTAAAATGGTTACTAACACTGGGCCTATTCTGACTGACCAAGCAGTATGAATGTATCCCTCCTAAATTGAATTAGTCCCAGCTGATGCTCCAAGCTGCTGTGATCATTTTATTTTCGACATTTATCTGTGGGTAACTGTTAAAAAAAAGAGAGACATGTCCTCCGGACTTCTTTTTTTTTCTCAATAAAATGTAATAAACGAATGGTTTGTAGAAAAAGATGCGCCTGCGTGTTCTTTCCTGCGTCATTGTAAACTTTTAATTATACTATTGAGGGCAGTCTTCGAATCTTTATAGACTAACTGATACTATCACAAGGTGAAATTAATATGATGGCCCCATTGTTTATGATTATAGGCTACTTCCTAAATGTTGCAATAGGCTTTTGAATTATTATCCAATAGTCCAATAACAATATCGTTCTATTACAATCACTTATAGGACACCTGTGTTGTTTAAAAATAATGGAAAACAAAGTTGGTGTCTGGTGGATTTTCCAGCAGCAACATCGTCAGACATTCAGCATTGGAAATGAGAGTCCATTGCAGGCGTATTTGTGGAAAAAGGTGGCATTGGCATTAGCTTGTTTACTACCTCTACAGACAAAAGGTTGTCTCACATGATGCATCCTGCATCCAAGTACAAAGAAAGCAGACAGCTGTCCAGACACAGCACTTGAATTTGACCACTAAAATCCTCTCTACGTCCACCATAAAAACTCCGAATGGCTGTAGTAACGCTAAATCCCTTTGTTCTATAGAAAACCATAAAACTTGAGAATGAGAGGAATTTGGATTTCAGCAACTAGATATTCTGCAACTTAAAAAAAAAAAACACCAAGTGAGCTGAATTTTCACACCGAACAGCATAACGCGTTTTCTACAACTTGGTTTCGGGTGTCCATTTAAGAAATGTGTCGTTTAGACCACTGATAATAGCTTAATAAATACCTCATATTCTGCTTTTTTGAACATTAACATTTCAGTCAAATTATTCAAAATAAAAGAAATTGTGAATGTAACAAACAACGCAAAGAAATGAAGAATATATGAGTTTATTTGTGCCCTGTGATGAGCAGCTACTGGTGTGATTTTTTGGTAGATGAGCAACCGCAGCTATGGAAATATTTGTACAAACATTTTGGCCCGTAGCCTGCATGGACACATGCTCGACACATGCTGCGGTATTAGTGCTGTGTAGTTGCATAACAATAATCATAATTCGCACATCAAAATGTCATTGCCTATTCTAACACTTTGAAAGATAGTACACTGTGCAATTAAAAAGTATAAAACGCAGGGCTTCAATCTGAAGTTGATTTCCTAAAAAATTAAAAGCCGGCATACTAATTAGCCTATAATAAAGATTCTGAATTATGACATTTAAAATGTATCCACATGTCAACATTAGTTTAATCATAATATCATGTGTAGAATAAAAAAAAAAAAGACTCATAACAATAAATGCAAACTACAAACTTTTCTTTCAGCATGGCAGACAGTCCAAAAACATTTTGTCAAATCATTTCCTCATCATAATCATTTTCATTGATGCGTATTAGCGCGGTATAAATAAGTAATGTGAGCGTATGAATAAGTGATGCACTAATAAAATTCAAAAGTTAAGGCTAGCTAATCCAGACAAACTGAAAAAATGCAAAAGGAGTAGTTTAAAAAGACTGCACAGCACACACAGGAGGAATTAAGGCGTTTTAAACGGAAGGGAAATAATGCTCCTGGCTGCGTTTTAAGTCGCAGTGTTTGTCATAATGTGACAAAATATGACCCGTCAACGTCCATCACTTGGCAATATCCGCCTTTCCGAGGGTGTAAACACTAGTTATTCTCGCCTTGGTGCGCTCAGACCATCAGTCAAAAAAATAAGGTTTACCATGTGTTAATTTCCCTGGATGGACTCACACAGCAGCGCATATTCTGCTAGCAGTAGGACCCAGGAAAGTTTGATTTGGTTGCACCAAATGAGCAGGCCAAGTGTGCAGAGTTTGCACGCAAAAAAGGGTCTGCATCTGACTTATAAGTCCCCTACACTGTAAACAATTGCTGTTCATTTTACAGCAGGATTTCAACAGTATTAATCTGTTATTGCTAAAAAACAGTGTTTTACTGTTAATACAAAAGAAAACCTGTTAAATTACGCTCATAGGCCGTTTTTTAGCTGAACTATAATGCATTCTTAAAAAACAGCACTTTACTGCTGATCAGCTGTCTAAAGTATCATCAGTAACAGTTTCATGCAGTATTTTTTAATTCTGGGACCTGATCTGCTCATGTGAGGCTTGTACATTGTACATGATTGTAAAATCAGTGAATTAGCTTTATTGTTCTTCACTCACATGTTGTTCTGGTTTGCATTCTGTACTCAGCTATAGACAGACATTTGGGGAAAAGTGTCAACAAGTCTATTATAGCCTTTTTCCTAACAAGTGCCTTTAATTGTATTTAGTGTGACTATTCCTATGTCTGTAACCTGCTACGTCTATTCATCTAGGCAAAAAATAATGTTTATTAAAATGTATGTAAAAAGTACAATCTAAATAGTGCATTATCAGTAAGATAATGTAAAAGAAAGGTGAAAAACAGATATAAAATGTATCTTTAAACAGTAAATTAACTGTGAAATACTGTGAAATTAATCAAGTTCAAACTTTATTTTTCATTAAGAGTTAAAAGCTGTACGTTTCAGCGACAGCATAATAATGTTAATTTTACAGTAACATAAAGGCAGTTATTTTACTGGGAAATTCTTAACAGTGTACTTATTCTATCTTATAAGGACTCATACTATGAGCAACGATATTGTAAATATGTCCAAAACTACTCTTAAGAAATAGTCAAAAATGTTCTCCTGAGAGCTCCAAAAAAAGAAGGTGTTGTAAACAGTTGTCCATTCTTTTGCTTAAATATCACTGTTGGACCTCTAACTTTACGACTAGTGTCTGAGGAATTTAAGCCATTGCTACCTAGCACCATAATTACAATGGTTAACCGAGGTGTCACCCTCTTGTTAAGGAACTCTCAGTTCAAAAATGGCGCTCCTAAATATTGCAGTGTGTTTTGGCTCTGCGTCGATAAATCCTGTGCCAAACGATACAACCTCTCACACCACACACACAAACACAGACACACGCACAATGGGCGCAGTTCACCAAAGACACTGCTGCACAACTGCTGTTAGCTCAAGTCAAGGCTAAATGTGGGAAAGCCTGTGTAATCATATTACTGTCCCCTCATGGCCTAGATAAGTTTAATTGGATGTAAGTCGGGCAGTTAAACTTGGCTGTATGAGCTGCGAACAGTTTCAAGCAACACTAAAGAGCCTTGTTTTTTTTTTTACTGAGGTCTCAGTGAATGCACCTTAGCGTGAAGCGTTTGTGGTGGCAACAATAGCTTACAAGATAAGGATGTGTGTGTTGCTCTCCTACATTTAGAGCAATCTCCAGAGTGCATTTCTCTTTCAACCACTAGGACATAAAGCTTTCACAACAATGTGTTAACTTTTTTTATTAGAAGTATTAAATGATTTCACATCGCAAGAAATCGCCCAATAGTGACTGCTGTGGCTGCAGCTCCTTGTGTGTTATTTAGATGAACCTGGAAGTTCTTTGAGCAGAGGGACAAGTAAACAAGGATCTATCTTTCAACAAATAAGATAAAAATAAAATAGTACCCGATATTTTTGCCAGAGGGTTTTCTTAGTTTCGTGGTTAATACCACTCTACAAAAATCAAAATAGAGACCATTTATGTGCAGAATGTACTTGAGGCTATATGGCCTCTCTGTCACATGCCGATACATTCAAAAAGATATTTTTAGACCTCTATTATCTGCACAGTTAATCTTCTAAAATATCTGAATTACCTTTTAAAAGCAGCAGGGATAATAAGCCCAGTGTTTGAGAACAATTCAAGGTTGACTAACTATCCTAATTAAACTGTTTTTGCAAGGGTTTCGGAAATTACGCACAAGACGGCACAACATTACGCACGGCTTGCAAGCCATTACGCAATGGTTTGTTTTGGAATTTGTTGACTTACAGGTATGCTTAGTTTGGTGACTATTACAAAATGATAACAAAAACAAAAATGTGATCATATTTTTGACATAACTTGCGTATGTGCAGCAATTATATACACATTTTGTCAGACATTAGACGCGCTTGATTGCATTGTTTTCATAATTTGATCAAATCTTGTCTGTTGTAACCCAATTTTTTTGTCATAAGAAATGTTTAATGCTTATGCAGGGGGATAATCAGGTAACAAATGGAATAAGTGCCTTAAATTGCACAACATTTATTTGTTATTGTATCTCCAAATAGTGCGAATGCAACCTGAATTTAGAAAATGCACCTGGGGTCAAAATGCATTATTTTAGTCTGCAGTAGCCTTGAATGGTTCAGTATGACGACCCAAAATAGAAGCCCGGAGCTTTAGGCTACACACTCAGATAACGTTGAAATGCCTGCTCTATTACTTGGTATACTGTTTGCTTTTGCCGTCTGAGCTGCAGGTTTTTCAAGCTGTTCTCGACATTAAACCGAGTTGATATTCTTGTAGACAGAACAGGCTACACTGGAGATGCACTGAACTGATACAGGGGCAAATATGAACAGGTGACATTGAATTTTCCATCTTGTATGATGAAATCGTGAGAGCTGTGAGCAGCCACCGCCTGTTGTGCAGCTCTGTGCTGCATACTTGACCTTCAGCGTCGGCCTGGTAGAAGAGAGGAGAGCCCACCTCCAAAATACTATAAGAAGAATACCCTAAAGGCAGCAAAAAAAAAAAAGAGAGAAAGAGAGAGAAAACAACCTATTCGCTGAAAAACGTTGAAAATGCGATTGAAAAACTGAGATTAAAATAACCTGCGTAAATATTATGGAGCAAAAATATCGATTCAGGTGCTGATGCCATACATATTTTTTTGTTGTCACACAATTTCAAAAATACAAAAATGAAAAATGGCAATGATTCTACAACAGGCTAAAGCAGGAACAACAAAAATGAAAACGCACTGATTTGCAATCGCCACCTCAATCAATTTTTAATCAATTCTAAGCTGTTTCTTTTCCATCATGCAGGGACAACTGGTCTGAGAGGAATCCGGCAATTCCAAACGCAGGCAATGAAACCTTCACACCTCGTGTATTAAGGGGCTGTTTGACGTGCGATGCTATTGGAAAAACAAATTGATAAGACAGTACATTTCAGAAAAATGGAGCTCATAGAGAACTCATTTCAAATCATGTCAAAATCAATATATGGCAGTTCTGAAAGGAGTGAAACGATATGGATCTCTTTCATATTAAGCATTTCAGGCTATCCTCTCTTTCTCTATATCACATTAACACACACACAGACGCTCACACACGCTCTCTCACGCACGTCCCCACACACACACACACACACACTTTAGGAATAACATTGCTTTCTATTTCTCTAGCCAGTCTTCGTACCATAAACGGCAGACCACATGCCACACAAGTTCTCTGCGAAGGGCACTGTGAAGCTCACTGACCTTTAGGGACATGAGGAGACGGGCTGCCATAAACAGATTTAGCCAGTCTCAAAGTCAAAAGTGCTCAAGAGCAGTGAAAGACCTATTGTAAAAGACCTGCAAGGATTTCATCCCTGTTTTACAATCCAAAACATCTTGAGGTTCTCCGCAGTGGTTTTATTCTGAGTTTTCTTTTTAATTCCCTTCTATATCCTACAAATAATACTAGATGTAATTAGAGGCCGACAAAAGCAAACAAGTTAAAACTAATATTAGCTGTTCTGCAGTGATCATTTTAAGCTTTTGGTGAGAAGGAAAAGGCAGGTAAAGACGCAGCCCCAATGTTTAGTGGTTTGTTAGACGTGGAAGCTCTTAAAAAGACGTTTCCAGCACAATGAGAGCTTATTGTGTGTCACAAGAAAAAAATACCTGAAGGAATAGGATACACAGAAATAGTCGTGAGAAAAGATCAGCAGATAAGTCTGGTTTGAAGTTCAAGTTAAAACTACATGTTCCGATATCCGTTTGGCACCGTTCAAAGAGCAGCCTGCCATGTTATACAGGCCAAATAATCCCACCGTTTTACACAGGATTCCTCTATAACTGGCCTGTAAAAAGCACAAACTGCTGTTTGCATCATTTCATCTGTGTAGCAAACACGATGTTACTCGATGTCTTAGATGCTTACACTAATTTTCTCCTTGTTAAAATACATTTGTTTTAACAAATTGTGCAAATAATCAGTTAACTGGACGCTAAATTACTATAATATATATATTATAATGTATATATATACACACAAATTAGGGGATCCTGGTAAATATCAATTCTCTCTCGCTCTCTTTTCCATTTCGCCAGATTGTCCTGCGCGTTTTTTTACAAGCACAAAGGCGTATAAAACTACAAATATAAATAATTGAACCTAATTAAGTTATTACAATTGTTGATGTTTAAATGTCAAGAGCGCGTATACATACAGACAAGGTTTCTTGAAGCCTTTTGATGTTTTTAAACAATATTTGCAACATAACTGACCTTGAGGATTGTTTTTTTTTTTTTTTTTTACAAATAATAGCTGAGGTACTGCAGGACAGTCAGGAGCGTCATGGTGCATTTTGCATCTATTATTCTCTATCTAACCCATTTAACAAGGCAACACACAAACATAAGACACTAGTTTTTATCTCCTTTCATGGTCAACAGCGCGTTTGATAGGCTAAAAAAAGATTGGAGTTGTTATGAATGATGTCCTGTGGATGATCAAATTCAATACACGCAATTTAAGATCCCCTCAGTATTATTTCATAGTCTGGGTTATTATCTTGTCGCAGCAAATACTTGGTACACTTGCTGGTTATGCTATGCATCAAACTAATGCACTGTGTATTCCTTGGATTAAAACATACACGGACATATGAAGTTGTCGTCGGTGCGTAAAAAGGCTGCATATCAAAACATTACGCCTGTATTTCTCTTATTATATGGAGGAAACTATTCAAAATAATATGCCACTACTTCCTCTGATATCCATAATTAAATTCTAGTTGGTCATTCAGCTGATATGATTCTTCAAACCACCTTTAATCACATGCGTAAAATGTACATTGAGGACATTTTACCTAAACATAAAACCACCAAGGTGCCATATATTTATACATCTAGTCTCATTTTAACTAGAAGATATTGTATATTCACAAACAATTTGAGTTAATCCCATGACTTGTTCATAATAGTTACAAATGCAAGCAGCATTTTTATAATTATTATTTTTGATATATCCGCAAACAGACGCATTGTGCACGATCAAGCAGCGCGTCCAGACGGCCCTTTTCCTCTCATGGAGGAAATTAATAGGCCTATATTCATTCTTTACATGCACTGCATATACAGTACACAAAGAGCTATTATATGCATTATGTTAATGAATATATAAGAAGTGTATTTGTAGGGAAGGTGGAGTTTTGGAGTAAGGTAAACAGGCACAAATATGCTTCTGTCAGCAACGCTACAGTAGAGCTACTATGAGATATAGAAGAGTTGCAAGCCATATATGTCGCACTGAATCTTAAAATATATCTTAATTGATAAACGTTCAAGCCATTAGTTAATACACAACCAAGAGGATTTTCTTACATGTGTGTATTTGTGTTTTTTTCCTCATGGACAGGCCGGTTTGCAGGAGCAGCCCGTTCACAGTTCACTGAAAAAGCAACATCTGATCTCAAACACTGAGACAGCACAACAGTCCTCAGTCACCTCACTGACTGAGAGACATGGGACAACAAACGCATTAATGCTTTGCTTAGTTAGCTGATAGGAAAACACTGCACAACCTCCATGCATTGCTTTACGCGTCCTTTAGGGTACAGTAGGGAGAGCTTTGTGGATTTTTAGATAAAACATTTATAATACAACAATCTGTGTCGTTTTGTAAAAGATGTATGCCATTCTATCTGATCTGCAAGTGCATGTATCCAAAAAACTGGTATGTAATTATAACGTGGTTGAATCCCTATAATGCAAAGCAGAAGAGACTGGATGCACAGCCTGTCCAGCTTTGTGGATTTTAGATAAAACATTTAATTATACAACAATCTGTGTCGTTTTGTAAAGATGTATGCCATTCTATCTGATCTGCAGTGATTCAAAACCTGCTATGTAATTATAACGTGTTTGAATCCCTATAATGCAAAGCAGAAGAGACTGGATGCACAGACAGTCCAAGAGGCTCCACTATATGGAGCACTGGGGTGTAACCCTATTACTGCTTTACACAGCTATTGCGTGTTTAGCTGCGTCCTTATAGGCTTGTAGCACACCAGTAACATTGATTAGGTTCAACTTCAAGGGAATCCACAAGAAAAAAAAGTGACAAATATTTTTTTTCCTAAAGCTAATGTAGGTGTTGTATAAATAAAATAGAAATAATCTT
Source organism: Sebastes umbrosus (assembly GCF_015220745.1). Lineage (NCBI taxonomy): Eukaryota > Metazoa > Chordata > Actinopteri > Perciformes > Sebastidae > Sebastes > Sebastes umbrosus. The sequence continues at coordinate 22,211,334 of NC_051274.1, forward strand.
CAATGCAAGATGGGGTTTAGCATATATATATATATGCATCTGGCCGCCATTTTGCATGGAAAGATATCTACCTATAGCCCACCTTTGCATCTCAATAAAACAATGCCAACCTGTGTGGGCTCCTATTGATTATAGTTCACAGCATGTTCAATTATGTGCCAACAAAACACCCTCTCAAATACTTCCAAATGTCCCATTAATGTTCATTTCACTGCGCTGGACACATGTATGTATTTTTAAACTGTGTTACAGGTCACGTCTAATAAAATAATCCCACCAGTCAGCACTCAGAAAAGCAGAAGCATTCAGAGAGGCAACCCTAATGACAGACTGAGGTAACACCAATAAACGTTTCAATATTCTGTTTATTGAAGACCTTACGCATATACATTCATATCAGTATTACTTTTACAAGACAACGTTAGCAATCCTTACAAGCGCAAAAGAAAGGGAATGCAATGAGGGACGACATAAAAAGAACGATAACAAACAACTATTACACTGAAACAGGGTTTTATTTAAATGGCATGGATGGTAAAAACTTGTTGCATACCATTTCTTTATATCCACTCTTGGTAGTATGATATAATAGGCCTACATTTCCACCCCTTACAACCACAAATAGGCTATATATGGAATGCGATATTGTACAAGACGATCAATAACATAACGCACTATTACATAGCGACGAGGGATCCTCAAACAGGATGCAAAAAAGTAACATATGTAATTTCAATTCAAGTTATACACGAGTACAAGGGATGGGAAGGGACAACACTGAGCACGTTGCAAAGAGCAAGTACATTTAATGGGCCTATAATAGGCCCTCCAACGTCCTCCCATCCTAATAATAATAGACTAATAATAATAATAATAATACATTCTTTGTAGACGTTTGTGTCAAAATGTTTAAGGTGGTGGTTTCGCTTTCGATTTTGTTCAGAAAAAAACAAAGTATTAAAAAAGTCACCCTACAGAAAAAAGTGGCCCGCAGAACATGACTTATAGCTATTTCACATCAATAACATGCTGCAAATACATTTCACTGCTATAGCTTACTCGTTATACATGACAGATGATGCACTGCATTCTCCCCTGAATTAAGGGACACACGTAGGCCTATGATTAACTTTTTCTAAATTACTACAATATTTATTTTTATTTATTATGAGCACCAAATTTCAGAAAATGCTCTTTCAGGCCTATAAACGCATCTGTATCTCTCCTCCCTCTCCAAAGTTGCAACTTAAGGCGGCCCTCTTGTTTAACCAAGTTGGCCTTAAAAAATGTACTTGGTGAATATTTTTCCATTACAGATCCTGGCGAGTTTATTGTTTAATAACACTATAATTAACGGGAACAATCTGGACGTAATAGCAGCTCAAAACCCGTATTCAAACGGTGATCTCACTCAACTAAAAGAAAATGCAACCCCATGCAGGATTCTGTGGTTGTTGTTGTTGTTGTTGTTGTTAAGACAAGTCGAAAGGTAATACAAGTAAAAAAAAAAAAAATACCTTGAGGAACTTGTTAGCACATGAACAAAGAAGTCATGGCAATTCTTTTTTTTTTCTTCCAATGCGCAGTCATAAAGATATCGATAAGGATTGCAGATTCCTCCTTCTCCTCATGCAGACTCCCAGACTCCCCAGACTTCCTGTCCGTGACCGTGAACGTGCCCACCATAAAGCATGGCGTAAAACTATGGAAAGGGAGATAAGAATGACGCTCCTCTTACACAACAAACTATAGCTGTGGATGTATGAAGCAACCGGGAGGGAGATTCTTCTTTAACCGTTCATAACCCCAGAGAAATTATTGCGCGGATGCGGTTCCAAGTCAGGCTTCTTCTCTTGTCTGTCTGTCTGTCTGTTTGTTTGTCTGTCTGTCTGTCTGTCTGTCTGACTTCACTGCTATTTTTAGGCCTATTTTTTTTAATAATTTTCACCAAGTGGGCCCCACTCCCTCCTCATTTTCTCTGACAAAAAAAAAAATGGCACAAAAGGGGATGTTATTATGTGTCATCCCCAAAACTGAGCTATTGCCACGAGGGCATATTTCGCAGTGGCTTACTATGTGGCTGTTCTCTCTTGAGAAATCAGTAAAAACACACCCTCTACACAGAAAAAAAAACACACTCTCACAGCTTTTTGTGCGATTATACCACAAACATGAAGGCAGTCTCTCACTGACATGTAGACTATTGAGATCAGGAGTGTCTTGTTTTTGGGCGTGTGTTTGCCCGCACCTTTTGTAGAAAAAAAATAATGAGAAAATGTTGTAATAATAATGCCTGCAATGTAAAAGATGGATTAGATGAGTGCATGCATTGAAATAAGACCTAAGGGAGCGTAGAAGGCTTGGGCTTTTTTTTTTTTTTTTTTTTTCTTTTACTGCCTATCGATTCACCTTCTGCCGCATCTCTAAAAGTAGGCCAAGGCTTGCTCCCTCAGCATGAGTCTCTTCTTCTTCATCCTGCGGTTCTGGAACCAGATCTTCACTTGTTGGTCGCTGAGGTTCAGCCGGTCGGAGAGCTCCCTCCGCCGCTGTCTGGTGATGAACTCGTTCAGCATGAATTCACCTTCTAGCTCAGCCAGCTGGAGTTTGGAGTAGGGTTTGCGCTTCTTTCTGGTCCGGGTGTGCATCGGGTACCACGGGGCACCTGGAGGAGAGGAGGGGAGGAAGAGGAGGAGGAGGAGGAGGAGGAAGAGGAGGGGGATTAGTCACCACAGTTGCAAAATCACGGTCACATCCAAGGTTATGAGGAGCCCAGTTGTCCAAAGAGGAGCTTGGGTTAATAGCTTTATTGTGGGGCTATAAGTGAAATTAACATTCGTTTGAACAGTATAAGCTGGAGAGCAATCAGAGACAGTCAAATTACATTATAATGATAAAGCAATTCCTAAAAATGTCTGCAAATAAACACAGTCCTATCTGGAGAAGATGTCTGTGTTGTGTAAAAGATCCCAGATGATATTAGGATTCAGAGAACTGGCGCCCCTGGAAGCTTTCACTTCCTCCACACACACACACACACACACACAGAGCCAGATTTGTTTTGGTCTCTGCCTGAGCACATAGCTCATCTCAAATCCTAATATCAGGATCACCAGAAACCTGCACAATTGTGTGCATTTTTCTGATCACACGTGTTTACTTTGCATTTTTCTCCCAACCCTCATCTCTATAGTCTAGAGACCACCAGTATACAGCGGCTTGTGTCACAGGGAAGTTTTATTGTTGCAGTTAAAGTAGCATTAACGCGATAATTAAGCAGTGCTTGCAAAATACCCCTACTTATTTGCGAGTTTCGGAGCATATTAAATGACTCTTGAGTACATAGCGACAGATATTAATTCGGTTTTACGAGTCATTAAAAGAGAAAAAACTCTCTCTATTCAATGCAGTCAACCAAAGCGAGCCTCTCCTCTTTAAATCACTGCGCTAATTTGTACACAAAAGTGCAACAATACAACCAAACAGTGCACCGGATCACAGCTTTTTAAGATGCTGATGATCATTTATTCAGAAGCTGGTGGTGTGGGCATTATGGTTTTTGGTGGGGTTTATCTGTAACTGTACACAACCACATGGTGAGGCATTTTAGGGCAACCCCTAGCGGGCGTTTGCGCACCACGCAAGTAACCCTGCAGGCTATAATCCATGCAGGGCTGCAAGTTGTGCATCAAGATAACGAGCTTCTAACGACAGTGTAATACCGCAAGTGCACGCTATGTGCAAGTCTCTTATAATTAATAATGTGAAGAAGAAGATAGAAGAAAAAGAAGAACATGCACCCACCTCCTCCTATGGCTATGTTGCTTGCATGGCTTCCCGGTGACACCAGAGTCTGTGCGTCGCTGGATGGAGGCTTGCTGCTGTTCTCGTTGAGCAGAGAGGAGCTGGAGTCGGACTCCATCGATTGACAGGATGGCGGGTCTTGTTGCGTGAGCTGCTCGGTTCCATAATCGTATTTGGGGAAGGCTGCTGTGCTGCCAAGTCCACTGTGCATCCCGTGGTCAGATGTTATTAATGATGATGTGTCTCTCACCCCCCTGTCCTCACGTTTGAGGCTGCTGCTGCTTCCACTGCTTCCACCACCACCACCTGAGCAGGTCTCCCTATTATTCCCGTTGTTGTTGTTGTTATAATAACATTTGCCCTCTTCTGGTCTGCTGATTTCACACGAGCGATTGAAAGAAGAAGGGTTAATAGACACGGGGCTGCTAAAGTAGGATTGAGAGTATCCATTGCACGGCTCCGATGGGTTCCACGGGAGGGAGCAAACATTGTCCCTTCTCGGGTAGGAGAGCGACGGTAGCCCCGCCAGTTGTCCCCCTGAGGCTCGGAAATTCGGAAAGTAAAATGTGTCTCCAGTGTGGATGTTTACCAAAGGTCCCACAAACCCTGGATTAAGGAGATTATGCTCGCCCATTTCCGCGGGCCCGACCAACAGCTTCTAGTTTATTGCAATCTGACATTTAACATAGTTAAACCTGGAGGGGCTCCTGATTGGTCAGCACCTAAACCACGTGGCACATGGCTCAACTTCTTGCTATACACATGGTACCACCCACTCTGGTTCATTCTCAGACAAAACAAAACATTAACTTCTGTATTAGAGGTTTATATGCGCTTTAAAAATACCATAAAGCTTTTTATTAAAAATGTAGAATCTTGTTTTTTTCCTTCACTTGAGTCAGTCCAAAAGGACCTCTCCTTTTACACCCATGGAGAACTGTCCATGGCCTCGTTTAATATCTTTTATAAGCTGGCAAAAGTTTTTAAAATGCAATTTCTTATGAAAACTATTTTTCTTTGAAAGGAGAAAGGGGTGCAGTATGACATCTTGTTTTCTAGCAAAATTATAGTTGAATTCCATGTCATATAAAAGCTGTGATGTCCCAATTTTACAAGCTTGTTTTAAGAAAAGACTGATGCTCATTGCCGCACTCTACTCATATTTACAGTAACAGGGTCAGCAGGTTGAAGCCACTGGCTCAGTAAAAAAGGAGAACGATATTCTACAAGGTTACTTTAAGAGGGTATATTTCACATAATATTCCCTAGTACACCTCACATGAACAACTTTAACAGATACCTTCCAATAAACGTTCACAGCCAAACTCTGGTGGGATTGTTATACCTCTCACAATTCTTTTATATGAATTTTACAAGATATCAGAGGGCACTTAACTGATTCAATCAAGTCGACGGTCTCTCTGCTTTATATCTTCGCTAATTAGTTGATTTGTAGATGCAGCGATGAAGACACTGAACAAATATGTGATACTGTAGTCATGCCTCTGCTCTGATAAAATAAAAAAGGGGTGTTTTAACAAAAAAAACTTTTTAGGGATTCACCACAGGGTACTTTTTTTCTGCAGAAAACTTCGCCATGATGTGCAAAAAAGGATTCACTGCAAACAGCTGGCGTAAGAATTTGTAATGTGGTCAATCCTCAGACATATACTTATAACTGTGCCTTTTGCATTCCTCCCTCGGGTATACAGACTCATTTATTGAAAAATAAATCTAGGAACACCTCCCAATCGTTTATAGCTTTCTATATTATGTTATATAAGTCCAGCAACTATTTTGCTAATCCCTCTTTCCCTTTATAAATTCATAATTTACCACCGCTCCTCCTCTCCACCACCACATATAAGGAAATCAATTTATGGATCTCAAAAGTTTTCATAACTCAGCAGTATGGGGAACTGCTTATGTCTCAATTATGGCAATTCAAAAAAAAAAAAAAACAGTCTGACTACAAGGAGAAAAAGTTTGACTCATCAATGCCTAAATATAAACACGCATGCACACACACAAGTACGTCGCCGTCAATCCACTCAAGTTCACGACGCACAGTCACGGTGGGTTGAACTTGATATTGAACTCAAATACTACCATTTAAAATGAAATAAAAGAAATAGAAATTTAGAATCAATAAAATGGAAATAAACAGCCTTTTAACATGTGGCAGCTTAAAGTGAAGGCTAACAGCTCGAGTCATAAAAATAATGTGAATATATTCACAAGAGATGCGCAGCTGATTTAAAAAGCAACATATCATCTTTCCTTAAAACCCCCTTGAACATAAAATAATTAATAACAGTCCAAATAATAAAAAATAAAGATTTCATGAATTAATAATTCATATGAGTTAGTTGCAAACTGTTTTTTGCACATGCGTGCAAAACTGGCTTGCTGGTTGCGTGCTACAAATACTGCAAGGAAGTGTTATGTGAGAACATTCATTTAAACATTTGGTTTGGGAACGATTTGCAACTCAGCCGATATTTGATAGCCATGCGTCACTTGGGACCATATATCCTATCTAACCCAAAGGCACAGACTGGGCCTGCATGGCTCTAGCCTTAAATAGAAAGACAAATATCAAATGTTTAAACTGGAGAAGCTCGCAGAGATCCCTGTCTCACTGCATCTCCCATCATTGCACATTCTTGCATCTAGTTAGTGCGTCTCGCAATGCAACACACAACACCAATCCAATATGATAGTCTTATGGAGGAGCAATGGGGCGTCTTGGTATCACTGCGCAGCAAACCAAAACGCAAAACAGTGTGATGTTGACAACAAAAATGGCCCAAATGCTCATCCAGACAGTGCCGTCTTAAATCGCCACTTTACCTCGGAGAAAAGAGGCCATGTGTTGCGCCTCCTTGAACCTCGTCTCTCTCTCTCCACGCCTCCGATCCAGTGCTCCACAACAGATCCGCATTTCAAAACAGTCTGCTCAGTGCATCTGTAGCTCAGCTATAGCGATGATGTCATGTGTGTGATCCGTGATACAGGCCTTGTGTGCTCTCTTTTAGCAAAATCAGCTGTTTAAAGAAAAGAAACCGAGCATATAGCACTGTCAAGGTCACTGTCTAGTACACTGTCTGCTCGATATTGAAATTACCCTCCTGGAATCCACGGGTCCTGTCCAGACAGGGCAATAGCCTCAACAAAGGGCCTTTCTTCCTCTTTTCTCTCTTTGATTCTCTGCAGGCAGGTTGCCACAGTTATAGCCTTGTGCAACCCTTTTTGAAGCTTCCTTCAAGGGGACACAAACCACCAAGGGAAGCCTAAAGAAGCCACAAAAAGTGGGAATGTTTAGATGAAAGCTTTGGCTGATGTTTTTCATTTGTTTACAATAATTTTCATGCAGCTTCACTACCTCAAACTCTCTGACTAAAGCTTAAAAATGATGTATTCTATTAGTTCAAAATGTTGGAAAGGATATCCATCTGGAAATTAAATCAAATTAACAAAGTCTCCTTAAAAATATAACACACAATATTAGTCATCAAGTATGAATAATTATGCAAATTAAACATTATAGTAAAGCCATATGCAACCCTTTTAAAGCTTCCCTCAAGGGGAAACAAAGGGACGCCTAAAGAAGCCACCAAAAGTGGGAATGTTAAGTTTGAAAGCTTTGGCTGATGTTTTTCCATTTGATTACAATATACAATATTTCATGCAGCTTCACTACATCAAACTCTCTGACTAGAGCTTAAAAAATATGTATTCTATTAGTTCAAAATGTTTAAAGGTATTCATCTGGAAATTAAATCAAATTACCAAAGTCTCCATAAAAATATAACACACAATATTAGTCCTCAAGTATGAATAATTCCAATGTACATATATGCAAATTAAACATTATAGTAAAGCCATATGCAACCCTTTTAAAGCTTCCCTCAAGGGGAAACAAACCACCAAGGGAAGCTTAAAGAAGCTACAAAAAGTGGGAATGTTTAGTTGAAAGCTTTGGCTGATGTTTTTCATTTGTTTACAATATTATAATATATATTTCATGCAGCTTCACTACATCAAACTCTCTGACTAAAGCTTAAAAATATATATATTCTATTAGTTCAAAATGTTTAAGGATATCCATCTGGAAATTAAATCAAATTACAAAAGTCTCCATAAAAATATAACACACATTATTAGTCATCAGGTATGAATAATTCCTATGTACATATATGCAAATTAAACATTATAGTAAAGCTATTGCGTCATCTGATATATTTGAACTTGACGGTCATTTTGTATAATGTCATAACGCTATAATTTGCCACAAGGTGTTTGCTCAAATATGAACTATTTAATTTACTATATAGAGTTTTTTTTTATTATTTTCATTTGCAATTTTAGACCAACTTTCATGTGTGTGTGTGTGTGTGTGTGTGTGTGTGTGTGTGTGTGAGTGCGTGTGTGTGTGTGTGAGTGTGTGAGCGCGCGTGTGTGTGTGTGTGCGTGATCAGGAAGATATTAAATGTAGTCTGCTCATCCACTAGGAATGTGTGTTTATGATCAATAAATTGTGAATTTTCAAAACAAACTTGGCTCATGTTGTCAGTCAGATGGGATCAAAATTTTAAAACGCTTAAACACAATTTGTCTCTTCAAACAACACCGCTGTCAAACGTGTGGAATATATATTGTTATAGCCGTATATCATATGAGGCATCAAAAGAAGAATAAATACATAAATAAATCAAAAACTGAAAGTTGAAATTCGGGGTTATCTTTGTTGTTTTATGCTCAGACATGTGATTTCCACATAATCGTATATAATCCAACATCTGACCGAATCAAATCACAAAGAAATGACTGGATTCTATTACTATTAAATTAAGCAATCACATAACAAAAACACATGACAACGATTAGGACCAGCGAGGATTCAGATGTAACTTCCTGTATTTGTTGCACCATTCACTATATAGCAGATCTTTAACAGTTAGAAAAACTTTTGCATTAAAGTGACACGAATTGTCAACTTTCATATTTCATAAATACTGTCAAAAGCAGTGGAAAAAAAGCACCAACACTAAGCCAAATGAGTCATAACAATGAAACAGCAAATTAATTGTATTAACAAATATCCCCAAATTAGAGACAGTTGCAGCACTTCCTGATATTTTCCTCTGGTCACCACCAGAGGTTATCAGCCCCCTGTCTCATGTGTCTGCTGACAGCGGCCTGCAGCCTGCAGCCTCCACTCACACAGTCTCTCACTCACACACACACACACACACACACACACACACACACACACACACACACACACAACCAAATGCAATGCAACTTTTTATACATTTTTAAGATAAAATCAGCAGCTGGTGAGGGTGCACAGCGTTTACAAACATTAAGTTATGTTTATCTATTTGTTAATTTCAATTATTTGAGAAGATGCTGTCTGCTTTAGTGAGTTTATTCTGAGTCGTCCTTTGTTAGGCATAGTAAGTGTTAATCCCGGGCGTGTTTGCTACTTCATTATTTTAGGTTACAATTTAAACAAAAAAAAAATAAACTTGTGTATATTGCAGTGAACATAATTCCAGATTTACAACTATAAAAACTTTAAAAAATAAACTTTCTTCTACAATTAAAACTATTTTAAATATGCGTATATGGACATTTCTGTAGTTATCCATTGTTGAAATGTATTATTTAGAAATAAACTTTAAATTACAATTAAATATTCATGTACATTTTAAAGAAAAATTGTCATTGAAAAAAAAATGTATTGCATATTCTGCTATAGTTTGATTACATTATGTTGTTTGAGAAATGTAATATACTGCTAGACAACTTTGACAAAATTATAATTTCTGCTATAATGTTCTTAAATATTAAATGTTTAAATATATAAACTATATTTAAAGCAGGCCTATTTTTCTCTCAACTTCATATCCGCTGTCCTTTACTTAATAATTTGAAAAAAATGAAGTAGAAATATTATCCATCATATTTCTTTAAGTTAGTTTTGTCTGTTCAGCGTTTGTTGTGAGCTAAACAGTCATAAAACAAAGTGCACGTAGGTCCTGCTGCCATAGTAGGAAGAAAACGGCCATACCTTTAATCGTTATATTGTGGGCGACGTCGTATTATCACTTCCTCTCGCTGTGTAGACAGTATGGCTGCTTGCTGCGGATTACTGGTGTTGGTGTGAGACGTCAAAAAGTCCTACCTGTCTGTCGTGGTCAATAACACACACACCTCATGGTGATTGCATGAAACCATTGGTGGGTCCAGAGTTCACGGGCAACAGCAGCTACTTTTACTGGACTTCTGCAAAACACAAAAGAAGCCCAAATGTTAGTGCAAAAGCTCTGCAGAGATGGTCCGAAATGCAGGTCAGAGGATATCGCTACACTTCCCCTTTTTTATGCATTTATGGCATGTCATTAACTGTCTAGACAGGGAAATAACACCTTGTTTGCCTACAAACAAACCGCCAGCATTGGTGTCCAGCCCCCTTATTTATTATTCACAATCTGCTGTGATGTCAAGGTCAAAGTGACGGCATAGTCATGGTCAAGGGTAAAAAAGCTGGAGACACAGAACTTTCCACAAGGATTGAAAATCCGGAAAGCAGACAAACAACAAAACTTCTCAAGTGTGACGGCTTGGATTGTAATCAACAACCTCAAAAAGATCTGAAGAAGAGCTGGAAAAAGTGACCATGAGTGCAGCCAAAGAGTCGCCTATATAGAGACATTAAAGTACTAAAACACTAGCACACTGACTACATTGTGGATGTGATGTTTTCGGGAATAGCTACAACATTAGACGTATTATGCAAAAATATGCAGGCCTCACGTGAATTATTTAGACTAAAGAAAAAAGACAGAGGCTGTATTTATTTATTTTCGTTTACGTCTAACATATAAAGATCTGCGTTCATGTTTATTCTGAATAAAAACTAAAATGACGAACTTGAGATAGTCTTAAGTATCTTAAAGTAAATAACCTCGAACTTTGATTATTCTCAGAACAATCATTAAATTCCACTTTCATAACTATAACTGAAGAAGCCTAACTATCTCTATGCTATGAGACATTAAGACCTTTATGCTTGATAACACTGGCCGCATGTAAAAACTTTACGCATCGATACATATGCAATCTTTAAATAATAAATATATATATATATATATAGAGAGGCTAATCTTTAAACAAAACTATAGAGACTGACTGCAATGCGGGCATATTTTCGCGCCCACTGTACGCGCAGAGTGCACGTGTATTATAACCATTAATATGTGTTTAGATTAATACAATAAGGAGTTCATAGAGGTGACAGAATCAAATGCATCTTCAAGTTCAATGCGAAACTCACCTGTTTTTACATACTAAAACAGAGTGTTACAGCAGGTCTATAACTAAAATCTAAATACGTGTGAGGCTGCAACCCTATGCAATATACGATGTGCTGGAAAAAGTACATTTACGCAAATGCTTTGCCATTTTACGCATTTACGCATGTATTCTTATTATCTTACAGAAAGCATAATGTAGCTAGTGTGGCCTTAAATACACTAGATGGTGACGGAAAAGTACTCGTTGTACTCTTGCAGGGTGCAGATAATAATAATGTTCAACAACAATGACTAATTTGTACCTGTGAAAATGAAAATGTCTGACAATAACAATAGGATGTCATCCAGTGAATGTTTCCGTGAGAGCTGAGGCATTAATCGTTCTTAATTGGCTTTCGGCCCGTTTGCGATGATTCTGGAAATAAACTTGTGCCAAGTAACAGGTAAAACATGTTTGGCATTCACTTTGATTAAAGATGCGGTTGGAGTTGGAGAGGATTTGGACATACAGTGTGTGAGTTTCTCTTACGCACCGACTGGGTTTCTCTAAACGGATCCATTTGAAAGATCAACACTGTAAACAACTACTGTTAATTTACAGCAGGATTTCAACAGTATTAACCTGTTATTGCTTAAAACAGTGCTTTACTGTTAATACAAAAGAAAACCTGTTAAATTACGCTCATAGGCCGTTTGTTAACTGAACTATAATGCATTCTTAAAAAACAGCACGTTACTGCTGATCAACTGTCTAAAGTATCATCAGTAACAGTTTCATGCAGTATTTTTTTTAATTCTGGGACCTGATCTGCACATGTGAGGCTTGTACATTGTACATGATTGTAAAATCAGTGAATTAGCTCTGTTCTTAACTCACATTTTGTTTTGGTTTGCATTCTGTGCTTGTAGCCAGCTATAGACAGACATTTTTGGGAAAAGTGTCAACAAGTCTATTGTAGCCTTTTTCCACTAACAAGTGCATTTAATTGTATTTAATGTGACTATTCCCATGTCTGTAACCTGCTAAGTCTATTCATCTAGGCAAAAAAATAATGTTTATTAAAATGTATGTAAAAACTACAACCTAAATAGTGCATTAAAACAAATCAGTAAGATAATGTAAAAGAAAGATGGAAAAACAGCGATATAATGTATCTTTAAACAGTAAATTAACTGTAAAATACTGTGAAATTAATTAAAAAAAACTGTTTTTTTTTCATTAACAGTACAAAGCTGTAAATTTCAGCGACAGTATAATAATGTTAATTTTACAGTAACATAAAGGCAACCCTGCTGCCAGTTCTTTACTGTAATTTTACTGGGAAATTCTTAACAGTGAAGTCTTAATATAATATTTCTAGCTGGTATAGAAATGAGTCTAAACATCATGATTCATTTTGTATTTTCCAGTGTGAGAAAACGCGCCTTGCTGCTCACCAACCGTGCGTATAGTCACTGTATCATCTCCCATCGCCATTAACAACAACAGGATGCCCAATAAGTCTTAATCAAGCACTCTGCAACATTAAATCCTCCTCCTGATGTTATGGAGAGGAAAGACGACAGCGGTTAGAGCTTCTGCTGCTTCATGACACCATGTGTAACTTGAAACGAAAAGGAAATACTGCAAGCAGAGGATGGTTGATTGACTTGAATATTTAAGCATTTTCATAATCATCATTTATTTATGAAACACGTTACCAGTACGCAATTCAACACCACAATACAGTTCACATACTGCACGAAAAGAAGTAGAAATGACAGGCTCCGTACAAGGCGTGTGATCAGCTGCAATGCTACACTATAATAACATAGAGACAAAAAATAAAATAAAACGATTGTGCATTTATGTGTAATACTCGCTGACTTTTTAATGGTTTACAATCATTCCAGTTGCATGACAGAATCCTTCACTGACAAAGGAAAACATACAGGTCTTGGGATATTCCAGCTTACAGTTCCGCCATACTAGATAATATGAATTAAATAAAAAGGCATTGCACTATACAGATTAACAACATAGGAGCCTTTGTTTTTACCCCAGGCTTAAGAGAACATTTCCCACACAGAGGAACATAGCTTTTGAAATTCATAAGGAATATTTAAAAACAGGAAATCATCATTTTCTTTCTCTCGAAAGTCCTCTTTGTGAGCTTTTTTTGTTGAAGAAGTCTCAAGGTCAACGTGTCATTACGCCACAAATTATGTCCATGTGGCGATGATCTTTCTAAAAATGGCACCAAACAAGTTTTTCCTCTGTTGTTGTATAAGTCATAGAAACGTCATCAGTCCTTTTTGAGATTTTGGCTTGGAACAAAAAAAAAAGAAAAAAGAAAAACACGTAATACTTGTCTTTGAAATACAGATATCGTTTTAAATATTATATATTTATATATGTACATTCATATAAAACAAATGTGAAGTGAATTTTTCAATATTTTCACAGTTTTTAGAGCGTTATCTCTAACTTGAAAACAGAGGGGACGTGGTGGCATGGTCGATGGAGATGGAGATGGAGATGATGGAGGTTAAATAATAATTAAAAAAAAAAAATACTGCCAAAAATGTTCTTCAGCCACGATTTTCGATGCAAGAGGTAAATATATGGCATGGTGTGTTTTGGAAGGTATAAGTTGCAGTTTTCAAGGAGGTCGCAGATCTACATCAAGTGGTGTGCATGTGATTGCTCTTGGTTTTACTGACAAATTTCTTCTCCTTGACTCGCCGGTTTTGGAACCAGATGGTGACTTGACGCTCTGAGAGGTTGGTGCCGGCCGAGATGCGCCTTCTCTTGTCTTTGGTGATGAACTTGCTGGCTGCGTACTCTTTCTCCAGCTCCTTCAGCTGGAGCTTGGTGTAAGGTACACGTTTTTTACGCCCACGGCGGTAGCTGCTGACCTCAGGCTGCAATGGCACAACGTCTGTATAGGAAAAAAGGAGGAAAAATGGCCAGGAAAATATTAGACTATATGCGCAAAAACACAAAACACCGCAATGTTTCACTTCACAAAAATCAGCAGCAACCACAGTTGACAAGACTAGTCTATTTCTGGAGCAAAACTGGGCAATGTTCAGATGTAATTACTGATTTAAACTGACAGAAAATGAGTAAGTAGCTTCAAAATAATTCCATTGTCAAGGTCGAACCTCTGTTCTGTCTCTGATGATGTGTGTGTGTGTGCATGTGTGCATGTGTGTGTGTGGTGGTGTTTTTTTTTTTGTTGCAGTCAGGATCTCAGGTGTAGCCTGCACCTGACATAGGAACGCAATAATAAAAACCGTCCCAACAGAGTTCACCAGTGTTTTTGTGTTACACAGTGTTGGTCCATCCTTTGTTTTTCTGTATAAATGAACAATCCCTATCAAGTTACAGCCACTATTGTGCATTGTTTCCAATGGACAGTGATCAATGTTTGTCCTTATATAGGCTGCATGTCGATACTTAATCTTCTGCTTGGCTATATATACTGAACTACACAGCAAACCTTGTTAACGCTATCTTGGATAAATCTCTCGTATATGTTTAATTGAACTGCGGAGTGTGTAAGTAGGCCTATAAACTGAAATAAGTCTCAATGTGTGTGCTTGGTTAGAAAATAGAAATCCCAACCTGGTTACTAAAGTAATAACAATTGAAAACTTTAAGTTTGGAATAATAATCACATGTGTTACACGCAATTTAAGTAAAGGTTCACACTTTATAAACACTTCTCTGAATTTTCCTAAAAATTAGACATCATTTCTTCCCCCACTACGTTCTTCTTAAATTCCCCCAAACTCTTTTTGGCACTGGGTATCTTATTTGTTCAGGTAAGTAAAGTTCTGGGATTACACACCTTTTCGCCCAGACTGGAGCTGGAGTGTAAACAGCCAATGAGAAACATGACAGGACAAGTATAGCAATACCTTGAGAAATAGTGGCAAGCTGTGAGACATGGAGCTTTTTTACCCCCCATGTCATTTTACAGGCAGGGGTTATGGATATGTATCCGCAGTTCGTGTGGATATAAGATTACAGTAGTTCTTTAATTTAGGAAAATAGATTTTCAAACATTATCTTCATGATTATTCTTAAATATTTTGTTATAAGTAAATTAAGGATATGTGAGTGGAGTTCACTGTTTTGTTTTTTTATTTTAAAGCAAAATAGTTTCGCATGGCAGTGTGAGTCAGTTCGTGTGTATGTGTGTGTATTTGGTATGTAATGGACAGCGCGCTCTTGTGTTTTTGTGCATGTGTGCGCGCGCATTTGACTGCGTGCCCGTGCTTGCGTGGCTTTTGCTCTTGGTGTATTTTCGATATAAAATGGGGAGTGGGGGCAAATATCGTGCGAGTGACCCAGTCGAGAATCTGAGAACTTTCCTATGTGAAATTAAAATACCTACACATTTCAACATCGATAATAAACCCTTGTGTTAAAAGAGGCAGCAGTAGTAAACACTCTGTAAACTGCATACTGGCCGGGCCCCTGCATGCGTCCATTATCAGATATCTTGCATGTATGATAGTGAGTATAAAGCAAAAGGCGAGGTTAGATAATGTGAACTGGTCAGTGGCTGTGAAGCATTTGTTGAAATGCTGTATATGTAATGTAAATGTTGGATTAAATGAATCCTGATAAATGCAGGATGTGGGCGCTGAGATTTATTGGCACCATCCAAACACAGTAGCTTAGTCACTATATTGTCAAACAGGGGCAAAGGTATGCACTATGGTGTTCCTCCCTATTCTACGTGACTGAAACTACATCCATCATATGACTTCCTATACGGAAAAAAACTGCAAACTCCAATTCTGAATTTATATTAACCATTAAAAAATGGCCATTCAACTGAAAATCTCCTTCATCTAACAATTCTGATTTTTACGCACACTTCTAAGGAAATGCATGATGATTTTTTGTATGTCAAACTGAAGAATATCTATACTAACAGAGTCCATAAAGGACATATGATAACTGACATAAGGCTTGACAAGTTATATGTTTATTCAGCACATTTTAGACTTTCCCTGGACTTTCTTTGTAAGTTGATATTTGGCACTTTAACACAATACAATTAGTACACTAAGCAATAACATCTCAAGCACAGTAAAAATATCTACATTTTAAAATAGCTTTTTTAATGTGATGACACGTATATTATTAGCGTGCTGAACTAACCTATGAATTACAGCCTGGAGGGAGACAAGCTTTGAAAAAAAAAAAATATCAAAATTTGTTTACATACCTGGAAAAGGTGATTTCCAAAGATGAGATGACTGCGTTTGCTCTTTGGAGCAGTACACCTGCCCATCCCAGCCATTGGAGAGAGCCCAGTGCTGGTAGCCCTCCATGGGGATCAAGGCATCGTGCCTCGGTTCTGGATGGGCACTGATACTGGGAACCACCGACACGTCGAGGTATCCAGGGACACCCTGATATGAGCTGGCGAAACTCGGGTAGAAGGCAAACTCTTTGGCCCTGGAGGACAGTTCCTCCGTGGGCAGCGCTGTGCTGGGCTCGGCGTATTTCTCTGCGGGATGGTACGAGCAGGGCTTCTGCTGCAAGTTCACGTTGTGCGAATGGGATAATCTGCAGCCGTAATATGGGTTTCCAAAGGGATAACCGTAGCTCAAAGATGCACTGGAGGATGTCTGAGGAGCTGGGCACTGTCGGCCGGTGTCCGGAGAGGAAATATCCGAGTAGACGGAGCCCTGGTGGGTCGAGATAGTGCCAGAGTGTCGTCCCAGAGCCGGGTGCGACATCAGGTCCCTGCAGTGGGTCGCAGGGCAATTACCGCTCAGTCCCTCCATTGTTTGGCTTTTATTCTGGCTGTTTTCATTCGGGCTTTTTTCATAAACGTACATCAAGGTGTCCGCCCAGCGTGGATGCAGAACCAGCGAAGTCGTCATATCAGGGGCTGCCGATGCTTTTTAAAAAGTCGACTACTCCAAGACGGACACCTCATTTCCAACTACATTTTTACACCGAGCGCATGCGCACACGCGAGACTCCTCGTGCGTCCACTTCATTAAGAATCTGGCACGTGATACGCTAACAAGTCCTACGAGATTGGGGCTTGCAGAGCAGCCCTTTAAAGACCCACTGCCTCTCACATGTCACAGGTTTTTTTTTCCTGCAGAACATCGACTCCTATCATTGGTTTAAATCACTGAGACCCACACCCTTAAAGGGGAGTTTGGATATACTTTCAAAGATTGGGGCAAATGAAAATAACCTGTGAAATTTGGCCGATTTAGAGAACTGCATGAGAATATAAAATCATATGATACATGTCCCACTTTGGTACATAGAAAATAAAAATAAGAAATGCATATTATTGATTAAATCTTTGGATCTAATCTTTGGGGCAAATGAAAATAACCTGTGAAATTTGGCCGACTGCAGAGAAACTGCATGATAATATAACAGCATATGATACATGTCACACTTTGGTACATGGAAAATATTTAAAAAAAATACATATTATTGATTAAATCTTTGAATCTAATCTTTCAACTTGCATCCAAGACCTGTATGTATTCCTTTGTCAGTGAAGGATTCTGTCATGCAACTGGAATGATTGTAAACCATTAAAAAGTCAGCGAGTATTACACATAAATGCACAATCGTTTTATTTTATTTTGTGTCTCTGTTATTATAGTGTAGCATTGCAGCTGATCACACGCCTTTTACGGAGCCTGACATTTCTACTTCTTTTCGTGCAGTATGTGAACTGTATTGTGGTGTTGCATTGGTGCGCACACCTTGTGTTTTTCACTTGATGAAAGCGATATAGCCTATGATCCGGCTGAGATTTACTTTTTATTATTTAATGTAATAAGAAAAAAGGATTTAATCAGGAATCCCCTGGTCTGGAGTCAATTTAATGTCTATCATGGATTCAAAGTATTACGCATTAAGAAGTACAGAGCTGCAAATATGCCTCCGGTCCAGTCTTATCAAGACTCCTTTTGTGAAGGACGAATTTCCTTTAAACCCGTAAACAACTGCCACTGGGTCACCTATTAACATGCTGACATGAGATTCTCTGACTAGTTGTGGACTATCACTGATCTAGCAGTGCATTATAATTATGTTTACTATTAATGATGCATTTTAGAGGTTGATATTATGGAGCCTAAATATAGCAGATTATACCTTTTTGCATGTGTTTAATTTGTATTAAGTATGGTAAAAAAAAAAAATCTATTTGGCATCTACAGGGTGTGTTTTGTGTGGTAGAAGCAGGAGTTTTGGTAAAAGCTGAATGAGGGTCGTTGCATCTCAGCATTAAAGCCACAGGACGAAGTGAAAAGCTGCTCCAGGTAAGATACCGTCATTGCAAAATTACCTTTCAGTAATAGTGCATCTTTCATATGAAGACATAATTACAGTAATCGCCTGCAATGAATGATAGCCTTGTTTAGTTTATGTAGGAACAATTTAAATCCGCAATGTGTTTGGATGATCTAGATTAGACCTAAAGCAATAACGTGACGTCTAAAAATGACCATTAAAAAGACTTCATGTGATGTTTCTGTTTCCCTAAGCTATTCATTCATAACTACAAGTGGATGCTGACGTATCCAGACCAAAATATACGTACAATGGTCCGCTTTCAGCTGGACTTTGTGTACAGACCTTAAGCGACACCATAGAAAATGCGGACCTCCTCATGGAAATCATCCGCCACTATAATTTACACGCATCCTCCTTCAGATTTGAGTAACTGGTTACTGGATAAAGCTGTCCTTTAAATCCCCGAAATGTATTTTTAGTTCATCTCATCACCAGGCCCATGCAATCACAACAATTGCAGAAATCCCCTATTCCTCTCTTTTTCTTTAAAAATATACTTCTGGGTTAATATTTAAAACTTGACTGTATATTTGAGTTTCACATATTACCAACAGGATAGGCCTGCAAAGTGTCCATAAAATAAGACTTTTTGCAATGGCAATGCCTATCCAATGAGTCACTCATAAAGCAGGCTGCAAGCTGCCCATACGAAGGGTGCCTTAGTTTATCAACATTCTTGCACTGCTGAGTTGCCTTGGGAATAATCAGGCCACCGTTGAGTATCTTGTATACTAAAAGGAAGCTAGACCTCCTGTCCTTTCCTCGGACAGAGACTATAGTTCTTTTGTCTCAAGGAAATTACAACTACTGGAGGGCTCATCCAAACGGCAGCTGCACGGAAGTCCAAGGTCAAGGTAAAAAAAACGCAGACAAACAGGGTCGTAATCAGAGTCTAGACAGACAAGAATGAACTTCACACTAGAGTATGCATGCAAACTATAGCTGTTATTTAGAGACCCTTACTCTAAAATATCTGCTGTGTGTGAAGAGGCAGACAACTCCAAATAATCCCTTCTGTGTCTGTCTCTCTCTGTGTGTCTGTGAGTGTGTGTGTGTGTGTGTGTGTTTTCTTTTCTTCCAAGGATCAGGAATTTGACAGCTTTTGCGCTGCAGGAAACCGACTCTTTCCAAACTAACAATTCACATGAAAGCTCTGCAGACTTCAGAACATCTAGTCTTTTTTTCACTTTATGAATGATAGTATGTTATTTATTTTTTTAGTTCGGTGCATTTTATTCTCACTCAGCCTATAACTTCCGCATTATGCCAACATGTTTGTGTGGTAAATAGTTTCGCCCTGTGGGATGCACGGATGATGTAGCGTTGGTCAAACAGAATAGTTGGAAGTTGTTAAATAAAAAAAATAAATACTGGTATTTGATTAAGTTACACTTTATGTTGCTATAACCATAAATCACACGTCAAGCGTGGATCTGGTTTTCCCCAAAAATGCGATTAAAGAGGTGGATTTTTTTTTATATTGTCATAATTAATGTTTTAGTAAAAAAAAAAAAATCTTAAATATAGGGACAACTAGAGAATTCACGAATACATTATTGTTTTAACTTTTGCAAGAACTAATACAATTATTACGCCAGCAATTAAATGATTAGCCTAATATTAAATATTTAAGCGTCTGGCGCATTTCCACTACAGAAAATGCGGCCCTATCTTCCACCACACACTTGCCATCGACGGTATTTTAGCGAATGTCTAATACACGTCCTGCAAAAAAAAAAAAAAATCACTATGAATTCTATAAGATATCAAACTTTAACTGCTGCTAACTTTTGTTTTTCTTATGTTTCATCAGCTGTGAGCAGGTTGTTACACAGGTGGATTCTTGAAGGATGAAAATGACTTTTTTTTCCAAGTTTATGCATGTTCAAGTCTCCCATTACAGGGCTGTTTATATCTAACGTTACTACCTACTAATGGGATATTTAATACAGTATTAATCATTTATTGAATATGCACTATTTCAGGCAGCCAATTGGGATGAAAGTTGATATTTTCTCAGCGATAATCCACCCTAAACTTTTACTTTTTGCGGCGGAGATGCTATTGGTTATTGGATATTGCATTTGCAAATCTTAAATTACGAAGAGCAAACTGATATAGAATTAATTAGCTGGGTTTGCATTTCAAATTCAGTCACCAGAGATTGAATAACAATTCCTACAAATCGACCAGCAATCAGTAGCTATGAGCGCAAGGACAAATAATAGGCAAATAGTCGTGTGGCTGTCAGTATTATTTAACCAAATTCCAATACTGCTATAGGTCAAATGCTGAAACTGTAACTAACTATGCGTCATTGAAACAACACAGAGTACGCCATCAGACTAAATGGTTTTACATTAATGTTATATTAAAAAAAAGTTACAATTCAATTTTAGTGCATTTGAAGTAATTAAAACTTCAAAGTGTGTGGCTGGTTATACTCTGTACAGTTTGTTGTTGGAACTTCAGAGCAAATATTCCTTTTTTTTTTAATACAAATATATGCCACTTATTTTAAAAATATGTTTCTTTAAAAAGCGTTAAACTCTTTAAACACACACAAAATATTTCTTCATGAGCTGCAGTTTCACTTATTTCAGGAACTGTTAATTGAAACGGCGACTATCAATATCTTGACAAGCAGCCATGATGTGCTGCTGTAAATATCTTGACAAGCAGACTTCATGTCCTTGCAGACAGGCCTTGTCAGACGGAGGGAGAGCCCGTCTGATGCGGAGGTTTGTGGGGGAGGGGAAAGCATCCATCTCCATACAACCATACAAATACTGCCTATACCTGCAGCTTCCTCTCTCAGGAACTGACTGCATGTGCACATGACTGAGCCAATGGATCTTATATACGCAAGATATGCCTTTAAATGCATGCATGTGTAGCATATGTTATTTTGAGCCTGCAGTAGGCCTACCACAAAGTACTCTATCATCCCATTCACATAATAACTCCAAAAACTTCCAATGGAAAAATTATCACAATATAGTCAGTTTTCATTTGCCTTGATTTAAAGGAAACCTATTGGCATGTGCACATGACTGAGCCAATAGATCTTATGCACGCAAGATATGCCTTTAAATACATACAGTTTATGCATGTAGCATATGTTATTTTGAGCCTGCAGTAGGCCTACTACAAAGTACTCTATCATCCCATTCACATAATAACTCCAAAAACTTCCAATGGAAAAATTATCACAATATAGTCAGTTTTCATTTGCATTGATTTAAATGAAACCATATTAGTCACGTTTCTGCAATGCAGTGCAGTCCCTCCATCAAAATGACTTCATGTCTCTTCATATATGTATCAAACGCCGATAAAATGCCAGTAAAAAGCAATACTATTACTAGTCAAACATGATCTCACCGGTCTTGAGAATGATGCAAATCCACTGGGCATACAACGTCTTTGAAGAGGAGATGTAGCGATCCAAGAATGTGTTGACAGCTTGCAGGTAAGAGTCTGCGCCATGCATGCTGAAATCACGATGCGTTTATGTTTACGAGAATCCAGCCAGCTTCAGGCTTTAGCCTCGAGATAAAAAAAAAATCTTTTATAATCAAAGTTAACCAAGTGGTACATTCACTGAACAGTGGACCACGTCAACCAAACTGACCAAATAGATTCGCACACTATAGCAGTATAAATAAAAAGGCCAATAGTCCAAGTGCATTTTCAAAATGAGGAATCGAAGATTTTTAGTGAATGAACATGTCTGACTCAGTGGTATAAACTTTGGACCCATCAAGTGTCTGAACTAATTAAATGGACAAAAATCTGACTGTAGTGCATGTATAAATCTCATAGTAAATCAAGACTGGGGCTCATTTGGGAGTTGAGCGTGTGACTCACGAGCTCAGGACTCGTTACATGTATTTTGCATTAAGGTTTAATGCAACATTGCCTCTGCAGAATAGTGAATGTTCGCTTTACATATTGCTTTACTTGCCAGTGTGCATCTCCACAGACGCGACTGTGTGTGTGCGTAAAAGAAAGTGGGCTGTTGTTCAGCAAAGCAGGAGGGAGAGCAGAGCAGGGCAGTCCACTGTCATGAAAACATTCCTACAAAACTAAAACAGCATCTCAATCTGGTGTTTTCCATTTCAGCCTGGCTTTAATTTACGATCAAAAATGTTCATAATCGTATGAGCCAAGACCACTGCACTTCTGTGCCAGCAGCAAGGGCACACGAAGGCATGTGATTTTTTTGTCAAGAAAAATGCAAAAATGTGTAACTAGAGTAGTGTATTGGTGCGTGACAAAGTAGAATGAAACACAATAACAGAGACATTTAAACACAACCGTGCGTAAAAATGCGTAAATAGATTGTATTTTGTTTTCCTATTTCAGCTCGCTCTCACATTCCTTGTCGCATTTCTCACAGGATCTTTGCTGCATAGTATGCATGAGCACATTTTAAATGCAGGTCCGACACTTGCTGCAGCATGACTTCTATCGAGCACAAGCGGTAGCCTTCAAGTTTTCAAAAAAAATAAATCTATTACAACACTGTAAAACAGTGTAATTTACCAAGCAAACAGAAATTAGTGGAAACTATCCGTGATAAATGACATGAAGTGAATAAGAAGACAGAGTGTTCAGTTTAGGCCATAGAGAGAGATGTGGAGGGAGTAACCCTCCTTACAGTCACTTTACCCAGCAACACCTTGTTATATATGTGATATGTCAACACAGTCTCACTGCAGATAATGTGACACAGACTCGCATGTGAGTAGAGACTTTAAAATCAGAGGTTAGGGCATTTCTGTTCATGTTGGTGGATGGTTTCTGTATGATAATCACTACGAGGTAAATCCATCTTTTTATTTACCACTGATATTATAGAGTAGTCTATACTGTTGGAAAGCAATGCATGAAATAGACTACCTACACTACAGTTTAGGGCTCACAGGATCTTTGCTGCATAGTATGCATGAGCACACTTTAAATGCAGGTCCGACACTTGCTGCAGCATGACTTCTATCGAGCACGAGCGGTATAGCCTTCAAGTTTATTTTCAGAAAATAAATCTATTACAACACTGTAAGACGGTGTAATTTGCCAAGTTAAATAGAAATTAGCGTAAATATTCGACATACAGTGAATAGAAGACAGAGTGTTGAGTTTAGGCCATATAGAAGTGGAGGGAGTAACCCTCCTTACAGTCACTTTACCCCCCAACACCTTGTTATATATGTGATAAGTGACACAGACTCACATGTATCAGAACAGCAAAGCTATCAAAGTAGAGGCTTTAAAATCAGAGATTATGGCATTTCTGTTCATGTTGGTGGATGGTTTCTGTATGATAATCACTACGAGGTAAATCCATCTTTTTATTTACAACTAATATTATAGAGTAGTCTATACTGTTGGAAAGCAATGCATGAAAAAGACGACCTAGCCTACAGTTTAGGGCTACTTTACCTCGCATTTGACTCGTTTAACCTCATCCAGAGCAGGTAGAAGGAGAGGATGTTCTGTGGCTTAACCGCAAAATAAAGCAGGGAGGACGGAGGGCAGGCTGGCAGACCACCGCTAGAGAGCCAGGCCACACTGCATTTACTAAATACAACACTGGCTTTATTCGGTGGACTTATCATATTGTTATTGTTCATTACTCGATGCTGACCAACATTTTTACCAAATTTGAGAGGAAGATATTGCGCACCATTTATGCAACAACTACTACAACTAAGTGTAGTTTCACAATCACGAGAAAAAAAGCCCGTGAAGTGTTATTAATTTAGGAAAAGGACTAGAAAAACAACGCCGGTATAGTCGAGCATTTAAGCCTCAAACATTTGCAGAATGTCGTATAATTTAGAGGACAGACTACATTAACATGGCGATATAAATAATATATAAACATCCATGAGTTTTCATAGGGAGGCAATTACACATTATATATATTTCTACACAACAATAGTCTACAACTTTAGAGTATATTTTAAATTAAGTGTATTAAGAATCCTAATATGGACAATGTTGGAAATGCGCGACGCCATGAGATAATACGCATATGTTACGCACAGTCACCAAAATGAGTAATATAGATTCAATGTTTTTATTTCAACTTTTTTGATAGAAGTTACTTCATTAAGATACTTTTAATACTATTATACCAACACGTTATCAAGTCATGTGTCGTCAGTATTGTGGGCCTATAAGCCTGTCCTGTCTTATATCTGAATATGATTTATAAACAAATTGCCTTTTTTTATTGTATAAATGTTATCAACACTTTAGTTTATCGTTGTCTACAATTAGTCCTGCAGGAGTTTAATTCTTAAATGTTCCTGCTGCAGTCTGGTTGGTAAACCAGGAGAGAAAGCAGACAAAATAAATCCGTCTAGTCGGAAGTCCAAGTTCAAGTTAAGAGAGGCGGTCGCTCCATCCGTCCAGACAGCAAAACAAAAGACACACACGTTCATCATTAATCATCTCACTTCTTCTCTCTCTCAGAATAAAGCGCTTTAAACTTTCTAGGCATATTTCAGACTAATATGCAAGCTAGCAAACATGCGCATAGGTGCATTTTAAAAGATTTTATGCCTCGATGTGTTGGCTGAAACAGAGATCTTTGTGGAACTATTATTGATGAGGATTTATTTTTTAGAAATGGGTTTGAAAATAGAAATATCTTTAAGGCTGAACATCCCCTAATCGCAGGCATTTTTTTGACCCCTCACTTTCTCCTCTGTGTCTCAAATGCAAAACCGAAATAGGTAACTTAACCCATTGCCTTTGGTCGTGTCATAAATTACAGAAGTACTGGTCTGAAATATTATGTGAAATGGAAAAGATATTTGATAAGGATTTAGAAATGAATCTTTGATTTTAGGAATCCAAAGTACAAATATGATACTGCAGCCAACAAAAGGTAATATTACATTCTTACATTTGCTGCTAGAAAAAATATATTACTACAGTGGATTAGTGATAAGAAACCCTCTGTTCAAGGCTGGCAAAAAGTGATATTTGAGATGGTCCCTTTGGAATATCTCACAAATATTCTACATGCCAAAGTAGATCAGTTCCACAATAATTGGCAGCCCTATCTGAATTATATTGGACCTGAACTCTCTTCCATTATCTCACAAGGAGTCTCTTGAACATGAATTCATATATCCTGTGACTTCCCTGCACTATGGACTATTTCCTATGACCTCCTATATACAGTTTTTTTATCTGAGCTGTACTAGTGTTTGTTGATGTTTTGTTTTTTATTGTGTTTGTGAAAATAAGAAAACCCAATAAACATTTTAGTGAAAAAAAAAAAAAAAAAGGCTGAACATGTATATTTTAATTGTGATTTTCCGTCATTATGAATTGATTAAACCGGGACATTTAGACAATGTTGTGATTTTTGAAGGTCACCTCATTGTCAGCTTTAAGGCAAACTGTGCTGAATGAAACTAAATCCTCTGGAAAAGGAAAATATGTATCAGAATAATCTTCTTCAAGGGTATCTTCCCTAAATCTCGAGGCTTACGTTATAGGGCAATACTTCCACGCTACTTAATGTACATTACAGCCTTTAACACCGTGCAGCTTTCCAAATGTTCACAAATAGAAAATGTGTCCAAAACGCAGAGGACACGCGCTGTGGATGTTTGTGACCTTCACGCGCAGCTTTATCGTCAAATGAGAAACTATTTTGCCAAAACAGTTAAATAAAAATTGTTTCTGAACGCAAACAATAGTCCGAGTATATAAAAAAAAAAAGCTAATTATATCAGTTTGTAATCTTGCCTGATAGTGTGCAAATGCGAATTTGCATTCAATTCCAGCACATGCACATCTGTCCTATTCAATTATTTCTTTATAATCATTAAAACTAAAAAAAACGTTCATTCCTCAAATCACCTTGTACATCTATGAGATGCACATCTTCCCTTACATTATCTATTCATACTTAAACGTCCCTTAATGTTCTTTACAATTTCTCATATATTTCCCATTGGAGCATGTAGGCGACATTACATTTACGCAAAGACAGAATTTATGGAATAAAATAGAATATAAGCTATTTTACTTTCTTCATTAATAGTACAAATTCTGTTTTGCTGTACAGCATGTAAAACATGAAGCCAACTATATTTGTATATTTGATAGATAGGCAAATGGATTATTTATATAGTCCATGCTGTGAAGCCCACTTTGCCTGCCTGAAGATATCAAGTAAAAAAATGCGAGAAATTTGCAGAAAGCGATTTTAAGGAGAACAACTTCCTCATTCAGTGTGCAGAAGAGCCTAGAGTCAACAGACTGTTGGTTTGGAAGAGACTGGAAAAAGGATGTCTGCACCTGCTTGTTGTTGGTGAACTCGCCGTGATGTGAGGAAATGGTGCACAGGAAGTCATACTCTGAATCATATCAACAAGAGCAAAAAGTAAAAGGCACCTAATATATTGATCCAAATCGTTTAATAAGAGCTTATATATGAGAAGCCTCTCCAGGACACACAGAGAGTAGCACTGAGGCCACGCTGCAACAAAACGTATTCATCACAAAAAAAAAAGCTCAAAGCATTTGGCAAAGTAGCCATATTAGGATTATTGATGTATTGATTGAGATTCACTTCTTGCAAAATACATCAATAGTCCTAATGCATGCGGTTATACGTGAAGTTGCTGTATACTAATTTTGAAAACTGACGCAAATCTGAATTCAGTCAGTTTCAAATTGACTTCACAAACAGGAAAAGTCGACCAATAACATCAGTTAGTGTGTTTTTGCTCTCTTTGTGAAAGTGAGTTTGTGAAGAAAATTAGAGAAGGCTGCTAGAATAAACATGCGTGGTTGATTGATACCGTCTAAGCCTAAATGAAAATGTGTTGGTTATTATGCATAATAATAAACCGCTGGAAATAGCTCCAGAAGTGTGTTTGTGCGCAACGTGATCTTTTCTCAGGGCAACTAGTCAAACATATGTGTTTGTTACGCAAATATTGGCTCACACCATTCAGCTTACACGCCATGAGATAAAAATTAAGTGTTTTTAAACTGTAATATTTTGCATTCATGCATGAACAAACATTTGCCAACTGCTGTCCACAGATCATCCCATTGATGCTGTTTTCACGCGATGTTATTCACCACAAGAATGTGAACTTACGTGGCCTCGATAGTAAAGAAACACGTGCGTAATATTAAATATGACAGTTAATCAGGAGGGAATAGCAAAAAATCCTATTCGACTAAACACATTTAACAGATTCCTCATGACAAAACGACAACATTCATTCAAATGTGCACAAATACTCTGATCTTTTCTTGTATGTGGACTTGAAAGTCGAAAAAAAATGACTGACTCTTTACATGTCTAAGTGTATTGGACATTGACTAGGCCTATATAACAGGTCTCACTGAACATCTTTAGAGTGCTTCTAAAAGATTTGGAAACAGGCACATCTGGCTGTAGATGTTTTGAATGTTGATGAATGTTTTTTTGATACCTTATGATTTTGAAATTTGCTCTTTGTCTTCGTTTTCAATTGTTATGTTTGTTTTATGTCTGCAACTATGTAACTGTGGTGCTACCTATCTTGGCCATGGGACACTCTTGGAAAAGAGATTTTTAGTCTCAATGAGTTTTTACTCCTGGTTAAATAAAGGTTAAATAAATAAAAAATAAAGAACATGTACATGACCGGTTGTCCTGAAGACAATTGGGCTTAAAAAGCGAGAGAGAACATCAATTCGTCCATATTTTGAAAGCCTATATGTCATATTAAAAAAGCTTCTTCCAGGTCACAAAAGTTTACTGTACCACAAAAACAAAGTAACCAAAGCTCAAGTTAAATTAAAGACAGATTGAAAAAAACAAAGTGGGATTATGGTGAAGTTTGTCGCCTGCTGTCTGGTGAATCACAGATGCTCCTGATTTCTTTTCCCTTTTTTTTTTTTTACGCATGGCCTAAATGAACCGAGATGGCACATTTATCCATCATGGAATAACATTAGTGCAGGTTCACTTGTAGTGGTGTATTGCACACATTATGAAGATGAGCAAAGACGGAGTTCAAGTTCAAAGTCACAGTGTGCTCAGACGGAGCTGGGTGTGCAGAGGAGATGAGAGGAGAGGAGAGGAGAGGAGAGGAGAGGAGAGGAGAGGAGAGGAGAGGAGAGGAGAGGAGAGGAGAGGAAAGGAGAGGACAGGAGAGGACAGGAGAGGAGAGGAAAGGAGAGGAGAAGAGAGAAGAGGACACCCCTCACCTCGCTCGTAAACTAAAAACAGTAGCCGTTTGCATAAACTGGGTCCAAATCCGATCCTACTGAACGAACAGTCGAGACCTTCATCCCACCTGTGAGCCAACAACGAAACGAAACATAAAACTGCAAATAATCGTATCAACCTCTGCACAACGGATTGCAGTTATTGACAACCCAAAGCAAAACCAAATTCCTAGTGTATACCTCTTACACCTGGCAATAAACACGATTCTGATTCTGATTCGGATTATGCATTAATTTATTTTAAGCAGACTCATCATGGACCTGTTTTATCTGTAAATAATAGCAGCCAGTTTTAAAGCAGTATAGGCTGGAGACAGATAAGTCTAATTCTCTTTATCAATTCTGTGCTGAGCTGCGTATCTTATCGATCTTACGTTGTTTCGAGTCTGAATGACATCAGAAAATCTGGTTGGATTTTGCAATTTCCCCTTACTTAAGCATCGGTTCTGATTCTAATTTGATTATTTTATATTTCTAAGTGTTGGTCTAATAGGCCAACCCAAACATGTCTTTGTCATGCTTTGTTCACCCGCAGAAAAAGGATGTGAAACCGCGTCTGAGCATGTTATCCTCTGAATTATTAATATTCATTCATTATTAATATCCATATGATTCTGAACTCATTAAAAAAAGACACCAATACAGTCAAACTTCAAATATTCGCAGCATAAACATAAAACAATAAATAAAAGATCAGATTTCCAAACTTTGTCCAGGCTGATCCGTGTTTTCTATATTTTGTTGTTTAAAGTGGTGATTTTTAAAAAGCTGTGCGTGCTTTTTTTCTCTGTGAATTATTCTATAAAGAACACTTAAATACAAACCAGCACTTTTTATTAACATATTCAGAGGAGTAATAGGCCGATGAAAAACCACATTCTCTCACTTTTCTCTTCCTGCGTG
Organism: Sebastes umbrosus; assembly: GCF_015220745.1. Classification (NCBI taxonomy): domain Eukaryota; kingdom Metazoa; phylum Chordata; class Actinopteri; order Perciformes; family Sebastidae; genus Sebastes; species Sebastes umbrosus. Next base: position 22,240,965 of record NC_051274.1, read on the forward strand.
GGTTTTTATGGAGAGGCCAACAAAACTCCAAAAACTTCGGACCCTGACTTGTGCTACTGTATCACCAAAAAAAATTGCATCGGCGCTTTAGAGCTTTAATTAATTTTCTATTTAATTGCACAATTAACGATTGAAGGGGCTGTAAAATAATCCGCATCGGTAAGATATTAAATGCGTGAGAGGGTTTTACATGTAGTTATATGGCAATAATTTCAAGACAAAGATACAGGGTACAAATTAATATGCAGCATCGAGCCATCCTGACTGGGTTTAACCTGTTGACTAATAATGCAGAGAATAACACAAAACAACTAAAATCCGTTTCTAATGTCAAATAAAGTCAGATGTAATCTGGTAAATGAGAGCAGGAATGTGAAGAAAAAAAACTAATGATTGGTCTGATGTTCGAAAGAACTTTATTTCTAGTGGCATAATGCAAATTAAAATAATAAACACATGAAAAATTAATATTCATCATTGAATTTCCACATTATATCTACCCAACATTAGATGCCATATTCCAGGAAACATGCTGGCATTATTCATTAACGAATTATGGCAATGTAACCGTTTTGAGAAACTAAAACAAGGGTATTTTTGGGGGGATATCTAACAATTTTCAATGTTTGTAACCTTTTTTTTCTATAAAAATACAAGCAATGTTTCATCTGACTCACAGCCTTTATTAATTTGGACAGTTCTTTGTTATAGACCTCACTGTATGAGCAAAAACTGCAAAATGACTCAGTGTGTGCATTGTCAGATCAAACTGTAATCTAATATTTTAGCATTTCTGCAGCAAACAAAACATCTAACTCGGAGCAGCTGCACAATTTTGATGCAATGGACCCCACTGAGCAATAGACGTCATTTCAATATAGCCTCTATGCTTTAGATCTGATATAGACCACAGGATTTATTGGCTACAGTAGGGAAGCAAGTTTTTAGACCATATTTTAAAAACATTATTTTAAAAATGCATACAAATCTGTAAATATCTAACGTACTGTAAGCACTGCACACACTCGCATTTACAGTCTAACTTTATTTTAAGTCATATACAGATTCACAGATTGAAACAACGCCTATAGGCAAAGACTAGACATCTACTAAACTTTCACTCTTCGACCTTGAATAAGCTTAATCTAATCTAAACATCTACAGACAAATAGACGTATATACATCTATTAAACATATTTTCAGTGTCAAATTGCTCAGTGGGACATGCAATTTCTACTCCGAGATTTAATCCAAGTATTTAACATTTTAACATTCAGCTGACAATGTGAACACAGTCACACGTTGTAAATGGAGAGTCAATAAAGAACCTTAAGACGGGAAGAAGACCAAATGTTCAAATAAAATCATCTAATCTTTCCTGCTGAATACTTGTGGTCCACAGAACACATCCCTGGCAGAACAAAAACACTTCTCTTAAGCCTGCTTTGACTGTTGTTGGATCCTGAAAACATCCTGAAGTAGAAATATTTGTTCATGATCTTGCTTGAAGGTCAAAGTAAACACAAAAAGACCATTTAGGTTGGCTGAATTTGGCTATGAATCTGTGGAGGTGCGTTCCAGGAGCTGGTAGAGATATACAGTATATTAAATGCATTTCAATGTTTAGTCACCAAACCTTACCGTATAAACTGCAATTATATGACATTACCAAAACTACAGATTGAATCGACAACCAAGCACTGGCTCTTAAAGCTGAGAAATTGATCGGGTGGGCAGTTTTAAGCTGCAGCCATATGTGACCTGCAAGCTGCTAAATGAGCATCACTGTTTTAAATCAATTATGCTGCAGTACAACACAGTCGCTCTCAGTGCCGTTCTTTACCGCACTGATGTCGAAACATTTACTACAAACATTATTTGGTTGAAGTTGAGAATTTAGAGTGCACACGAAGAACCTCTTTGCTGCAGCCGTGACTCACTGTCCTCCTTATTTTGTGGTAAGTCTTTCACCAAATGTTCTGTATACTGACAAGACTGGCAATAATACTATAATACAGTTTTTTCATTCATGCAATTCTTTGTTACTGCATAATTACATTTTTACAAATCAAATATCATTATTTAGTAGTTAAAGTAGCCATAGTAGTAAACATTAACAATAATCATTACATTTTATCTCTCTTTTTCATTAAAATATAGGCCGAGTCATCTAAAAATGTGATCTAAAATATACTCTAATGTAGCCTAATATAATATGTATAGTATAGTCACCTGAATATGTTTCTCATTAAAGTAATCATTTATAGCCTTTATTTTATGTCTGTCAGTAATGCAAGATGAGAAAATCATAAATAAAATGACCCTGGATTCAGTTCAGTTGTTCATATTTCATTAATTTTGATATTGCTTCCATAGAAGAAAAACACAGTTTTGTGTTGCAGATCTAACGTTTGTACTTTCTTTGTTCATGCATCGTGTTAGTAGGGTAATAAGAAACTGGAATGGGGCAACCTATAAAAGTCAAACAAATATCTGGGAATTTTCTGAAAAGTGTTAAAAATATTTTTTTAGATACTGGAGCGCAATGACTCTGCAACGTCTACGTGTCGGCAGCTGCATCTCATCAGCACCATAATCAGGATGTATAAATGGTGAAATTGACCTTTAAAAGGGTCTTCATACGGTTGGAGCAGCAATTATAACATCACACATGCAAACAGTACACAGACAGAACAGTATTTGTAATGTTTCCTGTTGTTTCTGCAGCTAAAAACCTAAAAATGGATTGTGTATGAATCCATTCAGTAAAAGAGAACAGAGTTGTGAATGTAGGTCAAGTGTTCAAAGGAACATCTGAGTTGGTTGCTAGAAAAAAAAAAAAAACTATGGCTTTATTATTTTACCCAATGACCCATGTTTTAATCAAATACCGTACGCCATTCATAACTTGTATTACTAAAATACAGAATAATAATTATCAGATATTTGACCGTTATACAGTTTGGTTATATTATTATTATATTAATAATATGAGGACATTTCTTTTGACTTCATTAATTTGATGAATGTGTCCATCTTGTAATGTGTTGCACAAGCATTACATAAAGCACATCATGAGTACATATGTAAGAACAACAACATATGAGATCTGCATAGATTCTCTACACTACGCCCGCACGCAAACATCTATTTGACTCGGAGCAGTTTGAAGGAGAGTGATGGATACTCTGGGCAGAAAGATTCTGTTTGTGTTTATTTATGCACACTCAGTCAACCAAGCGAGGAAAATGTTCCCATACTGTGTGTGGGTATAATAACCACGAGAGGAGCTTTTCCAAAACCGGATATCCAACATTTGGGGGGAAAAAAAGGAAAGTCTATCCACATGATTGTTGATGGCACGAAAGGGAAACCCCTGATGGAACATTTTTAATAAAAATATAAAAGTCACATTTTTGTGGACATTCAGTGACATTTTGCCACTCTCTGCGTTTGTGCAATTTTCTAGAGTAAGTTTAAGAAGCTTTTACATCTTAGAACCAAACGATAGACCTTTTTCACGTCATGTCATAATAGGAAAAGCACAGGTGTATTTAATAACATTAATGAGAGCTGCGTTCCACTTAGGGGAGGCCCTGGTATGGAGCATGATGGCTCACTGGAATAGCTTACTGTGACACTTAATGGAACTGAGCCATCATTAAGGTTTTCAATTTTACCTGTGCTTTTCAGTCTGCTGTCCTCAAAACAATTTTTTGCCCAGTATTTCTTTTACTTTTGCCTCCATTTTGTGTTTTTAGGGGAGTAACACAACTACACCATACAGTATCTTTGTGTCCTGTACATGGCCTACATCGAACATGTTAATATATTTACTGATACAGTGATTATGTGTATGGTGTACACCTTTAAACCTGTACACACACTGCAAAAAGTACATATGCATTGCCTTCTGTTGACCTGGTAATCCAAATAAATACAATCTGTAAAATCTTGTTTTCTTTCATTGTACTGTGAGTACAATGAAAGAAGAAAATATTTTATACCTTACAGAAAACATGTTTTGTATATTATTAAATCATTTCTTTATATGCCGACTTCTGGTGAGTTAAACTAGCATCTGTCTCTGCTTTCCAAACGTGTCGCATTATACTGTACTGCCCTTATGTTGCCCGTGATTTATACACATCCTGCTTTCATTCTGATTTGCTTAAGTTGTTCCTGTATGCTGGTAATATATTTTTATTTTCTATATCCATGTAAAAATCACTGCTATAATGACCACCTTATATCAAGATCATTCATGTTCTATCTCTTATTATTTTAATCAACTTTAAATAATAGTAGTATTTGGAGAAAAATGTTCTTCTATTTTATGAAAGTTCTACTTCACTAGACATCAAACTTTTAGGCACTTCGAGTCCAGCTGAGTCAGCCTCGCTGACAACAACTTCCAAGTGGCTACAGCAGGTTTTACATCCATTTTATGGCTAGAAGGCAAATAAATCCTGACTGGTTTTTCTCCCCCTTTTCAACTTACCTCTTAATCCTTACTTCGGTGCTTTGGGTTCTTCTCTCTAATAGATGCCTTCTTCACCGCTGATTTTCTGGGCTGTGAGTTTGAGAGGGAAAACTTTAATTAATAGCAGTTTTACAAAAAGTCAACTTTAATATACTTCTACTAAAGCCTTAAAACTAGAATTCTAGTGAGAAAGTGTTTCTGAATTTAGGACTCTGACTCTAGTTTTGGACCTACAGATAAAACAGTGAGCATACTGTATATATTAAAGTAGGCAAAAACTCCATAAAACGTTCAAATTCACTCTTTAATGCTTGTTGTCGGTCTCTGATTTTTAACAGAGAGAGGAGAAACTCCTGAATCTGTATCCTGAATGAAGCAAATCAATAGTATATTATACCTCGGGAGAGATGTGAACATGTAGAATTAAATACAAACTGTAGAATGTCATCTAAATAAAACCCATAGTTAAAGAAAAAAAGCCACTCAATAGGAATGATTAGCCAAGTATTTTTTCTTGTATCTGTCTCTCTGAGACTTTCCATTTAGTTACACTAGAAGCAGCAAGACTGTGGTTCTGGTCATAGAACAGAGGAAAAGGCAAATCAAAATGACTGGTGAAATCTGCATTAATCTGAAAGTATTGGTACTGGATTGAAAAATAATCAAAATGTCAAAATCTGCAAATTAGAGGTTAACAAAAGTCCTGAAAATGTGGTTAAAGACAGTTGAGATGCGGTTACCTGCTGGGAGCTGATCGGAGATATTATGTAAAAGGTCTGGGGGCTGTTCAAACACATGGCGTCCCAGCTGCCCGTTACTGGTCTGGGCCTTCAGCAATCACAGCAGCAGCTAAAACACAAAATCAAGAAAACATTTTAAGAGAATGTACAGATTTACAGGATTAGTTTCTAAATGTCACTGCTGAGACTAGAGCTGGGCGATATGGCCAAAATCTTCTATCACGGTTTCGGTAATTTCATATCTCAATAACGATATATATCATGATATAGCACATTTTCTGGTAATTCAATAATGGTAAAGCCTATTTTTATATTATATACTCCTGTGTGAATTAAATACTTGACAAATGAAAAGTACTGAGTATTTTCTCATTTTAAGATGGAAAAATGAACATCAACAGTTTTAAGTGAAATAGTAGAGTAAAAAAAATATAGGCCAAGCCTATATCACGATAGAAACAATACAGAAAAATATATATGATAGACATTTTTATATCGTTTTGACGACATATGTAAGGGATAATGTACATCGAGCCGGTCATTGTTGTGAAATAAACCCAGACGCGAAGCGTAGTCATGCATATCGTTCTGAAGGGGTTTATTTCATAACAATGACCTGCTAGCTGTACATTATCCCACTTATTACATAAATCAATAATTTGACACAAAAACGGTCTGCCAGAATCCAACATCAGAACTGCGGCCATCGCAACGGTCTGTTATATATAGCAACAATCTGCTATAAAGAAATGACAGACCATAGAACGCCGTGATTGACCAATCAGAATAGAGTATTCAACAAAGCTGTGTAATAAATCGTCAGCCCTGAGACTGAAGTGGAAAGTGAAAACATGAAGACATGGGCCACAATGTAAAATTCAGGATGTCAGGCTGGTTCGGCTTTACAGACATCACTGGCAGTAATGCAAAGAAGAGGGGCAATATACACAACAACGACCAAACAAACAATCACAATCACATTTAAGGATTTCAATACCAACAATTCATGTAAAATATACAGCAAATAACTTAATGCGCTGCAGTATATAAAGTACATGGTTACAAACCCGCAAAATTGCTTTATTCACAAAAATTCCAAATAGATTACAGTAAATCTGCAGCTAGGGTTGTAACAGTATGAGATTTTCACAATACGATAACCATCTCAGAAAATATCACAGTATTATACTACTATTATTAATATTTACAATGACCCAAGGAATGAGAACAGAATTTTAATAAACAGAATTATTATTAACCTAATAAAAAAATAGCATAAAACTGAAGCATAACATGTTGGCAGCACAATAGCATGTAATTAACTACAAAATGAAAAATAACCTCAGCTTCGAGCTTTTAAAACAATTTCCTATGATTATTAACAATCAACATATACTGTAGGAGTGCAACAGTGCAGCCAGACTGCTCCTGTCTGAACTCACACACACACTTATGTCAGTTTTTTCAATTCTGTATGTGCAAATGTGCACGGTATGTCAACTTTCATACCACTGTATACCGTTACAACCCTATCTGCAGCGTCTTAATAGTGGGAATATGGCACAATCTTTTTTAGTCGCTCAGTATAGCATACTAAAGCACTGTGGTGTGGCATTAGCTCCTGGGCATTTCCACTGTGCCCTCACAGCAGGGGGTAACCACAGTGACCCAAGTATATTCTGCTAGACGGCAGAACTGAGCCCCGAAGGTACCGGCCTGCAACTGAGCCGTCACAGCAAAATGACTGACTCTGCATTTTTCAATGGTTTGCTACATTTGGTTTCAGTAGTTTTGTGTTTGAGTTTCTGTGATTTGGATTTTTGTTTCACTCCTGGGTTGCTGCTGTGTTGACATTTGTCTCACAAATAGGAACCTCGCTGTTTTCTGATCCCTCCTTTTTGATGTGCTGTCTGAGCTGCAGTAACGCCCCTTGCTGTGTCAAGCTATTGATAACACAAACTGGAACGCTTTTACTGTGAGGCAGCTAAAGGAAGTGTTGTCTTAGCAACCGACTGCCACTTATTTTTTCAGTCACACTGCCGCGTCACTGTGGCTCTAGGGATAACAGTCTGTTGGTCGGTCCACCACTTTGGTCCGGACCGAAATATCTCATCAACTATTAGATGGAGTGCTATGACATTTGATACAGATATCCGGGGTATCTAGAGGATGAATTCTAATGACTTTAGTGATCCTCTGACTCTTCATCTAGCACCACCAGCCAGTCAAAGATTTTATTTATCCAGTGAAACATCCCCACATCTACTGGATGGATTGACAACATTTTGTACAAACATTTATGGTTTCCAGACGGTGAATCCTAATAAATGTCATGCTCAAGTTTGCTTAAAACCATTCTGCACATACAAGTGCAAAAAATGATTTAAGAGCATTCCCACTAATAAATTCATTTATGTGGCAGTAGTCTATATTTTTCTGTTATTCTGGTCAAAAGATCTCCACTAGGATTCCCACAAACCAAGAGGATATCCTCAGCTTGTCATACATGTTTTCCACACAGCTACCTCTATCATTACCCATTTTCCTTTCATTTTTGTGTGCTGCTAGCGGTTGCATTCTGTGATAATCTTATTAATTTGTTTCAGAAGTGCTCAAAAGGCTTTGCTCCACTTTGGTTACATCTGTCTCATAACAATAATCAAGCATTAAATCCAGAGAATATCATCATTAATTTCAACCTTTTCCTCCGCACTCTAGGATTTTACTAAGGACTCGTAAAGATCAACTTTGCGACAAGAGCTGAAACAATAAATTGAGGAGATCTATTAGTCTTTCGACAAAAAAAATAATCGTCAGTAATCCATTAATTATTGGAGTCATTTTTAAAAGGGAAAATGCTAAACATTTGCTGGTTCCAATTTCTCAAATGTGGGGATTTGTTGCTTTTCACTCTTAAATATATTATACAAAATACTTTGGGTTTTGAGACTGTTGGTCAGACAAAAAACTAGAATTACCGCCTTGCAGTTGTATGCCTCCACCAACCGGTGAAATTGCAATTCACATCCATGTCTGTCCAAAATGTTATCATTTTATCCTGATAGAAATTTGTGTGAAATTGTCATAATTAGGATATGAATTCTTGAGTTATGGCCAAAAACTTGTTTTGTGAGGCACAGTGGCCTTGACCTTTGACCACCAAAATCTAATTAGTTCATCCTTGAGTCCAAGTGGACGTTTTTGCCAAATTTAAAAGAAATTCCCTCCAGACCTTCCTGAGATATCGCCTCCACAAGAATGGACCGTACGTACGTACATAAAGATGGACGTACAAACAGACGTACAGACGGACAACCCAAAAACATAATGCCTCTGGCCACGGCTGTTGCCAGTTCGGAGGCATACAAATTAAATATAGCACTCTAAACGTTCTAACATTTTATAGAAAAATAATAGAATTTATCAATAATAAATTAGTTGCAGACCCATTTGTTCGATTACAGTACTCTACTGCCGATATATCAATTTGAACCTTACATGCATAGAGCAAATCTTCCAAGCTATGACAATTCCAGTATTGTGAGCTTTTTACCATTTTACTTTACAATTAATTACATGAAAACAATTACATGATTAACATTTTTATAACCCCTATACAGTGAGGACAGTAGAGTTTTTTTAAGATATTATTGTGCATATTTTTACATTTCAACTATGAGATACTTATAACCTTTTGTGTTCAGGCATGTAAGTGTGTTTTTGGTTGTTAAATGAAATCGGCCAGACCACCACTGACATTGTGGTAGTTAAAATGTCGATAAGTCCTCATGCAGCCTCAACAAAAGCTCATTTTCACAACTGTGCTGCCTCAAGAGATCACAGCAACCACCCTATTGTATCTAATTCTACAGGAAAGGCGAGAGCCCTGCTGTTGGAGTAATACTTTGTAATGGTATTAGGAGGGCTATAAAAGTGTCAGAGCCCTGTAAACAGGCAATCAGAGAGTGAGCCATGGTCTGTTTTTGCAGGCATCAATCACTAGGTAATGTATATGAAGTCTGAAAAAACTGCTGGGCAATTGACATAATGTGATAGGTCTACTTTGTTTGGTATTACTGAACAGTAATACTTAAAAGTGCTTTTTCCATAAAGCCACAATCATCTGTGTACACAACTAGTCAACCAGAAAAAAGGATAAAACTACAAAATATTGGTATGGAAATCAGAATGCATCATCTAGAATTGTCTTGTATTTCCGCCCTGTATTTATGAAACATAAAAATGGCAATATGCAGATATATTGTCAAAACGATACAAAAATATGTATCATATATATTTTTCTATATCGTTTCTATTGCGTTGTAGACTAGACCTATAGTTATTTATTTTTTTCTCTATAATTTCACTTAAAACTTGTACGTTCATTTTGCACTCAAGTTCTTGTAATGAGATAATACTTAATACTTTTCATTTGTCAAGTATCTAATTCACACAAGGAGTATACAAAAATGGGCTTTACCATGTGGTAATTTCATATAGATTATTTTTTTTATTGAGTACCAAAAAACATGCTATATCGTGATATATATCGTTAGAGATATAAAATGACCTATAGAAGATTTTGCCCATATCGCCCAGCCCTAGTATACAGTATAACAATATTCAAACTGCAGTGGACAGTTGAGAAGTGAAGGGGACATAGAGATGGGAATGGCATGCAATATTCAAACCGTGACTTTGCGATCAGACAGTATATAGTATGCTTATTAGGCCACCAGGACACCTCCAGTAATGGTAGCTTTTCTTTACGTTCATTTAGCACCATCATCAGGTCTTTTTTTTTTTAGTCTAACACTTTGGTTTATTACCAATTACCTGCAACACTAATGACATTCCCATCAGTCTCAGCTGTACTTTGTGTTTAGTGCTAATTAGCAAATGTTAGCAGGCTACAATGCTAAACTAAAATGTTGAACATGGTAAACACTATACCTGCTTAACATCAATGTTAAGACAATGACAATGTTACCATTGTCATTGTGAGCAAGTCCGCATGCTGTTGTGAGCATTTGTGTGAGCATTGTGATCAGCTCAAAGCACTGCAGTCCCTCAGCACAGCCTCACAGATCTGCTAGCATGGCTGTAGACTCTTGTTAATGAATGAGGCAACATACAACCAGTTTATGGGGCAAAGGAGATACTAGGACTCTGAGCAGAAGCACTTTACTATTGTGGCGGTGGTGCTACCTCCAGTTGTGTAAATGATTTGTGTGCTCCCTGCTCCTCTGACTCAGTGTTGCAGAGGTAGGGCTGGCTGACTCAGTTTCAGAGAATGTATGGCAGACAGAATGTGTGGCAGACAAGCCATTTCTTGAAAGTCCTCAGACCACCCAAAACATTAATATATCCCAAAACAGGTGATTGGGCAAGACAGTTGCACAGTTTGAAAAACTGTAAAACTAGCTAGGAGGTATGAAATTCTAACAACTCCGTGTCACTCTCCTATAGTATATTTCCTTTATGTCACCACTGCCTGCTGACTGAAAAACTAATTCAATAATATAAAGGGGTGTGGGATTGGTGGGCCATCCACTCTTTTTTAAAGATGTTAAATGTTGGATCAGTAAAGTGAAATGCAATAAAGATCACTGGTGCGATGTCCAATGGTCCCTGAGAGCTGCTTTCTAACAGCTTTGTTCATTTCTACTCCCTCAGTTGCTTTTGAAATATATCTTGCTTGTGTGTAATCATATCTGTTGCTTTTCAGGTACAAGTTTAAGAGAAATTCAAGTGTACCAAATGAATACTAAATAAATATTTTTTTTCTCTTTTCAAGGTAACATTTCAATCTACAAGATCTTCCTCAATCAAACGATCAAAACGTTGCCTTGAAAAGATAAAAAGAGAAATAAGATTATTTTTGATAGGCAATCATTTTTTATATGTCGCTGGAACACATCTCCAGGACTGATTAGACATTCAGCTGCATTAGTTTTATTTGAGTAGTATAATACCTCTTTTAACTGTAAGACCATAATAGTTCCAGTTCTAGTTTGGGAGTAGAGTTGAAAAAAAGCTGCATCTCAAATGTTCTTATGGCGGTGGTTCTGACCATCTACCAAACCCACAGTGGAAGATCTGAGTGAACATGAAGGCACATAAACAGCAAGGACTCTGCAATACCGTACAGGCTAGGCCATCAAGAGCTTTATTTACACACAAAATGACTTCAAAATCAAGTCTTAATACAGGGAACAGTATATATGTAGTTCAGTATTGACGTAACAGAGATGAAAGCCTGATTCAGATTTCCAGCATATTGGTGGCTAAGCAATGGCTGTAACATTGAAATATTCATAAGTAGATTAAAAAGAAAAAAGATTAACAGAAAAACTATAGTGTTTTGGTCACTCTTTTGATGAGTGATATAAATCTGAATGCATCATCTAAATCATGAACAGATGATGACAGACAGATGGCCCGTGAGCAAGCTTAAAGGGATAGTTCGGATTTTTTGAAGTGTGGTTTTATGAGGTACTTACTTATAGTCAGTGTATTACCTATAGTAGATGGCGGTTGGCACGCCCCCAGTTTGGAGAAATAAACAGGAGTATAGGCACAGGAATAAAGCAATGTGCTGCTGTGGATGGGAGCAGGCCACCTAAAAAAGAGTGACCCGCCTAAAAAAAAGTGTACACTATATTTAGATATTTTCACCGCTTTACCTTGCCAAAGGACAGCCCTTTCCAACAGGGAACTGAAGCCGTTATCTATGCTCTCTTCAAAGCCGCCAGTTTTTTAAAAAAAGAAACAGTTATTTTACCTTGCAAAACATGGCAGTTGCTGGTCTACCGCTTCCTTGATTTTTAGTTTGTCTTATTGTGTGACTTTGGTGTTTTAAAGGATTAGTTTGGATTCACCAAAGTCATACAATAACACTAACCGATCAAGGCAGAGGTAGACCAGCAACTTCTGGGTTCTGCAAGGTAAAATGACTGATTTTGACAATGGAGTCTGGCTTTGAAGAGAGCATAGATAACAGCTTCAGTTCATAGTCGGAAAAGGCCGTCTGACGGCAAGGTAAAGCAGTGAAAGTATTCTAAAGACATACACGTAAACCGATATTGAATTTTTTAGGTAGGTCTTTATTTTAGGTGACTAATATAGGTTTCGCTGCTGCCCCCGTCATTGCTTTGCTACTGTGCCGTTACTTCTGCCTGTTTCTGGCCACCGACCCACGTCAAAAGATACTTGCCACCAGGCCTAACAATTTTTCAAGTGGAAACTCTGCAATGGTTAATTAAACAGAGAAAATCTCATTCTCTCAATATATTCTTATATTTTTTGGGACATTACCCGAGACAATGTTATAGTCATATTTAAACAAGACTATGGGACTACAGCCATGGTTGTGGTTCTGCACTTCAAGTGGTGCATTGAGCTAAATGCTAATGTCAGCATGCTAATATGCTCACAGTGATAAAGCTAGCATGCTGATGTTTAGTAGATATATCCCAACCATGTTCACCATCTTAGTTTAGCATGCTAACATTTTCTAACCAGCACTAAGCAAAGTGCAGCTGAGGCTAATGGGAATGTCATTAGTGTTGCAGGTATTTAGTCAGAAACCAAAGTGATGACTAAATACCTGATGATGAGCTATAAGAAAAGTTAAGGGATCATCAAAGTGATTACAATTCACCCTGAAGGAGATATAAATGTCTGTAAAAATGCCATGGCATCCCATCTAATAATCACATAAAAACATTTCAATAAAAAACACAAATAAACCAAGTGAATCTCATTGGGGCATTGGATTAAAAGGGAGTCACCAAAGTCATTAGGATTTGCCCTCTGGACACCATGGATATCTGTACCACATTGCATGACAATCCATCAACAGTTGTCAAGACATTTCACTAAAAGCCAATAACGTCAACCTGCTAGTGATGCTGGACGTAAAACCAGGATATTACCAAAAATTCAGGAGGCACCATCCTCTGGGGACATTGAATTTCACAATCCATTGGATAGTGGTTGAGATACTTCAGTCTGGACCAATTGACAGACAGAGCCACCCCTGCAGCCATGCCATTAGCGTGGCTAAAAATCTAGAGCTCAAGACCTGAAGAGTTATTCAATTTCTTGCTGAGAGTTAGATGAAAACTCAATGCCATTCTCATTTCTGTATGGTTAATATGTAGCTGGACCCAGTAGCCGGTTATTTTGTTATGACAATTGAATCTAATATCATAAGGAGGTGTACGCCACATCACTGCTATGACTACTGAATCTGAAGCCATTTATTCTTATTGTGAAAGAAAGGCAGATCCCATCTTACTGAGGTGTAGACTAGGGGTGTGCCATATCACATTGTTCACAGTAATACCAGCATCATTTTTAATATGATAAAAATAATCGTAACGTGATAATGGCAATATTCCGTTTTGTTTACGTAATGATGTCATACTGTTAAGCGCAGCAACAACAAGTATGGCTGAAAGCGAAATTGCTACCGGCTCCAAGGTGGAGAAGTTAGTTCCAAAAAGGGGAGCGATTTCAGTAGTGAGGACCAGTAGCGTTGTTATGCCTGGGCCTCCAAGGATCCAGCCCAGAATGTTTTATGAATAGTCCTTGACTTCTTAGACCCTTTTAGCGACTTGCTGCTCAGAGTAATCTCAGTCAGCAGCTGCTCTGGCAGCAGCACAGCATCAATCCCTTTCCTCTCGCCATATGCATGCCAGCAGGATTGAGTTACTATGGTAACGGAAATCGGCATCGCCAGGTCATGTTGTCGCATGAAAGCCTATGTGAAGCATGACTAAAAACGAAATATGTGTGAATGTATGATACACAACAGCCTGTCAAAACAAATGCAGGTCTGTGCGTGCGTGTGCATGTGCGTGTGCGTGCGTGCATGCGCGTGCGTGCATGTGTGTGTTAGGGAGGGGGGTCTGATGGTCAGCGCTGAGTGACACAAGATACAGCAAGAAGAGTAAAGGAGAAATGGCAGAGGATACAAAATGAAGTTGGTAAATTTACTCAAATATGTTTTTATAAAACGGTCACTATATCTTGACAGTAGTGCATGAGACAGAAATCATGTTTCTCTGTGTCCTCCTGTGTTGCTAATGGCATTTGCAACACTTTACAGCGCCAAAGGAAAACAACTAATCAGAGCCGAGTTGTCTCTAGAGCAGCTGTCAATCACTGCTCGTGAAGCTCATGAACTCCGATCAAACGGTCAAATTAGACAGCGCCCATCAAATATGAATCAAGAAACTTACTTTAAGCCTATTACTTTCCTCAAATGTTTTCAGAAACATCTTGTAGTGTACTGTTTATATCTGTAAAATGAGAGTTTTTGGCTCGACTGTTTTCAACATGGCGACTGGGTCACAAACTTTCCCATTTGTAATTGGCAACTGTTTGCACTTTAGATTTGTGGTTGATTTTATGTTGTTGTACTATTTATATTTTACACAGAATCTGAATCTCAGTCTGCGTTATTGTTGTTTACAAACTAAAATTTGTTTAGTTTTTACTGAATATTTGAAGTCAAACTGTTAAAGTTAAACTTATATTGTTGCAATTGTATGTTCTTGTAATTAATAATAAAATATTTGTTTCTGTATCTATCTTGTCATCTCATCATTATCACATAAATACCCTAAAATATTGTGATATTATTTTAGGGCCATATTGCCAACCCCTAGCTGTAGAGTATTGCACGGACAGCAACAGACCGTTATAAGCTCAAACACACAAATGTACCAACAGACCATCATATCCCCATAGGGGGCCAGATAACAGTCATGTCATTCTATCAAATGCATCTATCCATCCAAGCAAGACTAAATTACATAGAAACAAATCAAGACGTGACAGGTTTTCCCAACAAAGCCAGGCTGTAGGAACCACACACCAGCCTGCACGCACACACAAAGCAAGATGGCTATAAATGCACAGAAGAGGACTCAACCCAGCTGCAGTGAAAACCATAAATCAAGAAGAATGATTTCAATGGTTTGATTGGTTTACAGTACAGATAAACAGACATATAGAGATAAAAAATGGAGAGGAATAGAAGGATTGATTAAACTTCCTATTTTAAGAGTAGTGTGCTAAATGTACATTGGCTGACTTTGCAATTTTAATACTGAATTTATGAAAATGCCAACTTTCTCTCAGTTTTGAGAAGTGATGGAGTTGCGGAGGTGGACAATCCTAAAAACAGTAATAATTCAGCTTTAATGCAGTTTAGATCCAAAATATTCCAGATTTCTTCTCTACTTTAAGGTGTTTTACTATCTAACCAAAAAAAAAACTGGTAATGATTTGATAACACGACTAAATGGATAAAAAAAAAAACAATTTCAGGTGAATTTATTAGTCAATGGACGGTTAAATGTTTTGGAAAGACTATTTTGTTTTGTTTATTCAGATAAAATCAAGCCTCCTATACTAAAACAAATATATGTACTCTGATCATACTTAGGTTTTTCCTTTGTACATTATCAGTCCTTGTTTTAAATCTTTTCAAATGAACAGAGCAACTGGTGGCCATTCGTGCAACAGAAACACAACACCTCTAAATATCTCACACTTTTGAGCATAACATTGGATACTTTTCACTTGAGTTCTGTATAGTTAAATATCTACTGAGGTGCAGGATATCTTCTCCTTTACTACAGTGATTGGGCAAATGCAAAGAGACAGACTTGTACCACAAGTAGCCTCCTAAAAGAAAGGCCCACCTAAAAAAAAATATCGCTATCAGTTTAAGTGTACTAGGGATCGACCAATGTTTTTTTCTTAGGGCCGATTCCAATTATTAGTAATCAAGGAGACAGATAACCAATATACATTTGCAGTAACATTTTTAATCTTAGTGTCAAAATTTAAAATAACACAAGTGAGTGTACGGACTGAAGTTTTGATATGATAAAAAAACTTTATTAAGATCATGAAGCCCAGTATTACTGTACAATTATCTGGTTTATCAGTGAAGTGTGTGAACTACACTGCAGAGTGGATTCTCTACTAACTGACAAACAGAGTGACAGCAGACTCATCTGGACGGGTCCAGCATGGGTTGAATGTGCATCAACAGGTCTGCGTTATATCTGGTGTATGAAATGTCTGTATCATGACTGTGTTGCAGTTTCATAAACTAATATGCCGTCTCACTTTCTTTTCCTTTCCTTTCCATGCAGTCATCATACAACTGAAGTTGAACTACTATTAGGTCTACTAACGGCAGAACGTTACCATACTTCATCGTATTGGATTGTGATGTTTACAACTTCAGTAATATCTCCTGCCACGACACAAGCTCCGCTCGCTCACTGGAGCAGCTACGTCTGCATTCGTCTTTGCCCATCTCTGGTACAGTGGCCTTCAGTGTTGATTAGCTATTACTCGTAACCAATCAGATAGTGTTGTGGGCGGGACATTGAGTATGGCTACAGACGGAGACATGCGGCTGCAGTAGCGCATTTTTCAATTAATTTATTTTATCGGCTAGCAGCTAAAAAGTAACGATTCCGATGGTTCATGATTTTAGAATTTAAGATTAAGTCATTAAATTATAAAAAAATCAAATGCGACTATCACCTTGTCTTAAAAAATACACTTTACCATCACAGACGCCGGCTGGTAGTAACGTTACACGCCACCTTCAAAATACTTGCCACCGGGCCTAAACACTTTTCTAGCGGGAACCCTGCATACATACTTTTGAGCATGTGGCGTTACCTACTGGATGCTTTTCACTTGAGTTCTGTATAGGGTAGTTAAATGTCTACTAAGGTGCAGGATATCTTCTCTTTTAGTACAGTGATTGGGCAAATGCGAAGAGACGGATTTGTACCTGGAAAAATCTCTTAGTAGCATACTCTTTGACTGACACATGCATAGAGTATAACATGGAATATGTGTTTTAGTATGTGTTCTCGTTTCAAATTAGGTGTAACAAAAACTATTATACAAAGCCTAGGCTCTGGTTTTTGGCTATATTATAAGTATTTCATGAGCCATAGCTTTTCAGTTTTTTCATCACATCGTAACTCAAAAAATAAAGCTCTTCTTTACTAGACCTTTTACAATCAATAAACTGTTTTTTTAATCTTGTTTAACAGTCACTTACTGTCAGTTTTTGTATAAAGAACTCAGGCTATAAATTTAGGAATGAAATTTACTCCGATCGCTTGTTTTAACTTTCGGTGGGAGGTTGTCTGTTTATTTATGATTGGATTTGGCACGCGTCCTTAAAGTCGTCAAAAACTGCAAAAGCTGTGAATCTGACTCACTTTCTGTGGTGTATCACTCTTGACTGCCACTGCTGTACCTCTAGGGAGTTAACCACTAACGGTCATTTGACAAGGTCTTTAATTCCCTTCATCTAAGCAGTTTTCCCTCTACTTCACTGTTTTCCATGTCTGTATGAGCACACACCCATGTCTGGAGCCTTAACGTGTCCCTGTGAATAATTACACGAGTACATTGCATATACCATTGTCGTAAAATCCTTGCAAAAGGAAAAAAAGTATTATTTTTAATCAGACCACAAAAACCCGTTGCTGTGCATCAAAGAAAGGTGGAGTATAGTGCGGCTTTGGGGACTTATTTGGTCATGTGGGTGGAGTTCAAACTGCCCAACGGAAAAGGCTCCACCTTCTCTCTTCTACGTCTGACCAAATGAAGGAAATATGCCTCTGCACAACATGGTTCCACCGAGGCCTTTCCTGCCTTCTTCAACGATTTTTCCATATCAATTATTCAGAAATGTTTCCTGTCTTTTTTTGACACCTGTGAAGGAGTTCAACCTCACGTTCCATGACGCCAATGAAGGACTAATTCGACTTCATGTGTTTCCAGTTACATATGCTGACGTCACTCTTTTTCACTACCGCTGTCCAACTCTATGTCTCCGCCACCACTACAAACCATTTCAGAGCAACATGGAAGCCATTAGGAAGCCTCTAATCAAATAGCAAGAAAGCTTGTGTCACTATTTATTTCTGGCTGGAGATTGAATAAGTCATACGTCAATGTATATTGCAATCTGTCACAGCACGTACAAGTTTCCATCAAAACTTTTTAGTACATTTGAAATGAGTCATTAATCTCTACGGGAATAGTAGAGCATTGTGGATCCCATGAACATATACATAATTTAAAGCTACTGTTTGAAAATATATTAGTTGTTCTGTCAGTTCTGATGGATTTAATTGATACGATAACCTCGAGGAAGTATTTATCTCTCAGCAGCTGTGCTTTGTGTGTATCGGAGATTCTGCTCGTCTTAATCATTTTTCCTCATGTCAAGCCTAGCTTAGGTACTGACATCTGGGCATTTATAGTGCTGGCAAGTAATGGCTGCTGGCTGAGGTTTAGCATACTTCAAGTCATACCTTAGAGGGCTAAGCAGGGGTTTGTTCAAACGCACGGATACTCCAGCTCTAATGTTAGCTAAATCCTGAGACAAGCCAAACGTTTCCCAGTTTGGACTGAACTGGCTGAGGCAAAAACAATACATTTATTGTGCACAGATAATTTAACGGATTTCTTTCACTGTCAGACTGCCAAAGTGAGCAATATCCTTGTAGTCATCAAAAGACTGTGGATTCAGAAATGTACATAGACATGTGTCACTTTGTCTCCTGACATGGTGAAAGAGCACAGTTTGTTACTTTGAGTGACAAATTCAAACTTGGTGGATACAATAAAAGAAACCCTGTATAATATAGTGCAATTGAATATACCTGCAATGAATATTACCATCTCAGCTCTTTCTAAGACTAAGTCAGAACTGTTGATTTAACTAATTTATGGCGGCTGGCTGGCATTGTATTGAAGAAAAATAATTCAAAAACAAATTATTTGGGGGTGGGGGTAGAATCAACACTTCTCTGACAGAAGAAAAACTATAACTTATACAAAGGCAGATTTCTTACAACCCATTTGCGTTACATTGTACGAGTGTTGCTTTTATTGCGTCCAGCTTCTGTATTTCATCCCATTGAGGAAATAAATGCTAAATGTTAAATAAAACTTTATTTTTGACAACACAGACACAACCATAATTGTAACAAAGATGCCGTTACTTTATGTTCGCTGTTTGTCGGGTATAAAATTGCTCTTAATGGAATGAAAAGTCCTACACAGCCTCTCTACTCTTTTCCTCATTGTGGTGTCAATCACTGTGTCATCCCCACAAGTGTATAATATAACAATAAATTTGTTTACAGCCAGACATAACATTTTACTGTAAATATGTCTTGGCCAACACACAAATAAATGGGTATGCCAGTTGAGCACCATATGCAGCTAATTATGAACTCTTTTTTGTGTGCTTTAACAAGAAAGTGAGGGAGGAGAGGAGAGATAAAGAGGGAGACACAACAGTTAATCTTTTTATGTAATTTTACTTAGCTGTCTCACTTGTGCATTCATACACAAAAAAAAGAAAATATAAAGTAAAGAAACCGAATGGAGAACAATGTAGCCCTTGACTTGCTTAAAAGCTAACCGACAAATTATTTTACACGCGGATACTGTTTCTGATTTACCCTGACAACGTTCCATATGTTGCTCCACCTCAATGAGAACACTTTGTTCTTGTGTTTAATCACTGGTTACTGGCAGAGAGAGAGAGAGAGATGGCGGTGGTTATGAAATGCAGCCAAACATTTGAGGTAATGCACTACTAAGGGATAAAGGCTCAGCACACTGGCTCTTTGTATGTTTACTTCTATGGCATTTGGATTCCTATGTGCAGCAACTCACCAGTCAAACATTAATGATATTACAAACTCTAATTTTGAGACTTGAGGTGTCTGATTGAGTCGTCCTTGGTCTTAAGAAACAAAAGACTTAAGGGTGAGCAATAAATCAACGCAGACCTTGTTTCCCCTGGGCTATTCAGCCACTTGGGGTGTAAAACGCTCAAAAGGCAACGAGCACTTGAAAGTCTGGAGCTACGGCCAGTTTCTGCCCAGCAATTATCCTGTCTGCGTGCCTCCTAAACACTGCATACCAGATATGTTTGGGCCTCTTCAGCAACAGTCCCAGTTATGGAGACACAGATGCTAATGACACCATATTTTCAGAACTGCACAGACAGAGGGCCTCTGGCCATCACTTCCAAAACACATGCCACACAGCCTGCACCACCCACACCACACAGACCTGTTATTGATGACCACTGACGGCTCTCCTCTTCACTTGACTCAGGGTGGCCGCCATAGGCAACAAAGCAGTAAATACAACTTGTCAAGGTAACATAACTTACTCATAACTGCTTATCAGTTACCTACCCTTGTCTTGTTAGTGAGATAGATATCCTATGAAGATGTGTTCATATATTGACACATTTTGTCAACCCCTGGTAAAGTTGTGCCGTCTAAGACTTTGCGTTTCCTTTTTGGGATGCTGCCCAGTAAGGAGCAGACTGACAAGCACCTGTCACATGGATTGATGTGTCCAGCTGGTGAGCAAGAGGTGGGCTAAGAGACACAGGAGCAGCACACATTAAATGTGATGGCCGAGACGATAGGGGTGTGGTTGGGGCTCGAGCAGAAGGTTTGAAGGTGATAGAAAAATGAGGTAAGATGGAAGGGTGGAAGAGAGGGAGGGGTGGATTATTGAGCGAGAAGGTGACAGGAAGTGACTCTACCTTGGATACCTTCAAGGTGATTCAGTATGACAGAACATTCCCAAGGGTTTACTACAGTAAAGAGGGATAGTCAGGGAGAGAGAGAGAGAGAGAATTTCAAGGTGCAAAAGCTCTTTGCAGATGTCCAAATACGCAGTAAATCACTCTGAGGACCTGAGGGTGCTCAAATGCTTTTTGACTGAATCTGTCTCCCAGCCCAGCGGCTCCAGAATGACTAAAACATTAACAGGAGTCTTCAGGGTAGGGGTAGCTGCAGCAGCTCACCCATCCCCCACTAGCGCCCGCACAATCCCAGGGCTGTGCAAATATAAGGCCAAACCAAAATGGCCTCCATTCAGATGTTGTCCAAATGAACGTTTTGTTTGAAACCAAGGGAATGCTCGACCAGAAGACAGGCCTGTACACAAACTATCTATTTAGCCGTGTGTCCCCATTCTCGTGAGTCATAAAGTTGCCTCTGGCATTTGAGTGGAGAAGTCTGTGTGTCGAGTTACAGGTGTTCTTTTTAACACGGTTGCTCAAAAAAAAAAAAGGTTTATGGCTTTTCTTCCACGGAGGGCTGAGGAAACAGAAGTGACATTGGGCTTAGAAAACAAGTTTACTTACCTAGGATATAATCACCTTTATAGCACAATAACCGATAGACCTACACAGCGTGCTTTGCAACCATAATTCAGCAATCAACATATTTTTCTGCAAACACCCGCTGAGCTAAAGTGCTGAGAGGCAGGAAACAAATTACTCTTGTGAATGAAAACAAACGGCAATATTTAATTTTATTATGTTCTATTATAAACACATAAAGAAGCATTACAACGAATATAAATAATACTAAAAAAAATGGAGGCTGTTTCCAAAACTTTATCATTAGTGGCCTGGAAGCATTAGTTGGTTGGTTTTACTTTCTTTGGTTTAGAATAAAGGAAAAAAAACAAAACCATTCTGTGAATGTTCAGTAAGGAGTTTAGTGCAGCACCATTATTCAAATGTGCAATAACATTAATGTATCTATTTCTTATTGCTCATAAATGAGCCGAGAAGCGAAATGAGTAGTAGTGAAATGAATGAAATTCTTTTAACAGTTTTATGGGTACAAAATTACAACTCCACATTTTGAATTCATTGAACTGTAACTGGCAAGCTTACTTTGGAGAGTGAATAAATGTTCTTTTTATGTATGCCGTTTAAACTTTTTGAATGCTTTAACATTAATGTGTTATAGTCTTAACATTGCTTTTTTTCCTGACATTGTCCTATAGATAAGACCATTAAGACCTCCATCCCTCATTTTGCCTCCTCTGACCTCCAAATGGAAAATGATTTAATGCTAATGAAGAGAACATTAATAGAGGATATAAACCAGTGAGTGCTTATAATTATAGCAGAGATTCACAGAACTATAGCCACGACTCAAAATAATTCAAATAGTAGTGCTAATCTCAACAATGATTCATGTAACATTACACAGATATGCTTGATTAGCGACTTGCTTTAAATGTCTCCTGATAGAAGGACAGAAACAGTAATATTGCCACAAAGGGAGAAACAGAGATCTGCAGAGGCAGGACTATCTGTGCTGCCTTGATGTGTGTGCTCGACTGCCCCCTGGCAGATGCAGCTGTCACTGCACTAACATATCACCAGAGCGGAAAACCACTCCCTACAACAGAAAACCTCAGAAAAATGGTCCTGCGTCTTACAAATGTGTCATATTCTCCCTCTCATTTATGCCATCTGCATTGTTAGGGGATAATAAGAAGGACCGCAATTGTCTGAGGATCCACAAGGAAGCACACCATCAGAAACTCGAAGAGATTTATCACTTCTTTAAAATCTTTACAACACATTTAAAAAACAACAACAATGAGCTTCTGAATACAAACATAAGATACATAATGGTATTCAGAGCTTTGCAAAAGTGCACACCTTTAAGTGATGGCTAGATTTTGGCACCTTCATCTTTCAAAAACAACACATTAAAACTAACTGCAACCTTGACAAATGACACGATTAATGGCAAATTTCCTGGTCTTTGGTCTTGCACATTAACATATTAAGGTAATCCACCACTGAGATCAGAGTCTTTCCTTTTCATTCAGATTTTCTGGCGATGCATAAAAAAAAAAAAAAAAAACTTAGAATTGAGAGCTGGTGAGCAGTTTCACAGTTTATATATGCATGGAGAACTGTTTCAATCCGAGCCAGGGACCACTGTGCATCGACTTTACATGGTGGGGAAAAACATACGACTTCAGTCTTAATGCAGCAACACACCAATACATATAGAAGTAACATGACATGTTACTTCTATGACATCTACTGATCCTCTTAGTTGACTATAATCTTCTTAGTCGACTAAGATTTCTTTTGTCAATTAGTCATTTTTTATATATTTCATGCTAACTGACTTATTTCAAAGAAACTTATGAGCAGATCTCTGGTAAACACAAGATTTAAAGCGGTGCTTCCGTGTGAGTCTTTGTAGAGAAACTCAGTTTTACAGATCTGTCCATTAAACCAACTAATCGATTAGTCGACAAAATATTATGAGTGAATACGATTGTTTTTGGTCGACAGCCCTAATTTCATGTGTAAAAAAGATTTCAATCAAATGATCAACAAATAATAGCAACATACGAGCATGGTAAGGGACACACGACGGACTAAATGTATAACAAAACCTAAAAAGCACGGGAATACAGCACTGCTCACAAAGTCTATGCCTAGTTTTTAAACATTAATGGCACTGAGAGGGTAGAAAAGCTTAACACAGTTGGACAGTATATCTTTGTGGCAGTTCATTTTACATAAAGCCTGCATGTTCCCTGGTACACTAGCTGTAATGCAGTAAGGTTGGATGTGTTGTTAAACTACCCTCTGTCACAAACACATGCCGTGTGACTGAACTGCAGAGTAGCCCACCAAAAACTGACGTGGGAATGGATACTGCATTACAGTACCTCAGTCTAACTAAGGGTGGCAGCACAGCCCCTAACACAAGACTTGGCTAACTGTGATCACTGCCAGAAAGCATCTTTAATGTCTCAACATAAACCACCAGGACCAAAGAGAACCACTTGGTCGGTGACCAGTAACTTTGGTGAATGAAGCCAGCAGCGTTGTGCCAGTCCTACATGAACATTATAACTTCAAAAACTCATCAGAGCTATTAGCTGTATATACTCAATCAATAGCCCACTCTATCTTTGTCACCATTTTTAAGTGTGAAATACAACGTTGCCACTTTTCACTCCTTAAGGACTGCTTTGTGCTCAGTAACACCTTCCCCTGATAAATGGACACAGGGCAGAAAATACTAGAGGGGCCACTGCAGATGAACATGCATCACTGCATCCATTTCGCAGTGCTTAAAGTCTGCTCAGTGCAGGATGACATCACTCAACCAAGACCACTGGAGCAGAACCAGAGCCTGTAAGGCTATTCAAATTAATTAACAAATGACCTTAGATTAAAGGGGGAGTCACAGATCAGACAATGAAGGCATTCATCACCTCAATAGGCAAGGGTACTCTCACATGATGCCTGTATATCATTTCTCTGTGCTACAAGCCCACAATCCCATACAGTGACATGAATAAGACGCACACTGAATTATACACAAGTAAAAACAGAAAAAAAGCTATGGGCTATAGCAAAATTTACTTTCGCCTCGCAGGCCGTTTCAGTGAATCCGCCTTGTATTAAAATGCTGTTGGATATAAAAGCATCACCGGTTGTTTTTCTGTTTGAGGAGGAAAATTCCACAATAAAGAAGCAACCGGGAATCACGTCACAGCGCTGTCTGATAAAGTGTGAAATAAGCGTCAGCCCAGATGGTATTTTCTGTTATTTCAAGTACAGACTATATCTGAACCATCTCAGAGAGACAAGTCAATCTAAGGTTCGCTAATACAGTCCCATGGACAGGGGATAAATCCCTGGTAGGCAACAAAAAGCAGATCAATAAAGAAAGCATGTAAACAAACCACAGTGGAAATGAAGTTGGAGATGGATGGAGAGTGGGGTAGTGAGGGTGACCAGCAGTGCTTCAAATGAAGCACATGGCCAGGGACTGAAAGAAGAATAAAAGGGCAGAAAAGCCAGGGGGACTGTGCTGGGGTGAGGAGCGGTGGGAGTGCAAATGAGGAGAGGGAGATGCACGGCCATGAAGGATAGAAAGGAACAGAGAAAGAGGGAGAGAGCGTGTGAGGGAGATGGGGGAAGCGAGAAAATGAGGGAGAGAGAAAAACGGTAGTGTAGAAGTGATTTATGCTAGTTGTATAATTTTCTACAACGCTGCTCCCCCCCCCCCCCCCCTCTTTTCCCCTACGGCTCCCCTTTCCTCCTCAATATCCAACCCTCCCACCAGGGTGTGCTCCTCCTCACTGTCACACCAAGGAACAGTCCCTGGCCACACCAGCCAGTGATTAAGATTCTGCCGTGATGCGACTGCAGCACTTCGCAAATGGAAGACTGGACATAATTTCCCTAAAATGCTGTTTTTTATCACCTATTTCCCCTTCATCAGCTTGCCGCACACGATTGATAGCTGATGGCACCTCTGACAACTTAACGTTTTTATGGTTAGATTTATGGGCTATCTGCTCCTCTCCTTTTACAGCTCAAACTCTGTAAAAATGCTTATTTCTCAGATAAGGAGAGGGAGGGTGTGTGTCTATGTGTATGGAATGGTATCACACCCAGCTAAATGTATGTATGAGAGAGAAGAGCCCACCTCACTGCATTGCAGTCCAGATCAGTGCTAGGCTTCCAGGGCTTTATAGCGACTCTGAGACTGAAATTACCTCTGCATAGCACCATGGATTAAATAATACTTTTCATTCATTGCATAGCATGCCACCCAACTCTCATCACCTCCTCAGCAGCAAACATTTGCCATCATCCTATTTCCAGGAAATAGTAAAAACACAATATGTGTATTCATTTGGAGACTCTTCTCTCCCAGACATAGGCATATCAAGGCATGATTTGATTTTTAGTTTTTACCATGAAGAAAAACAGACATACTAGTATAAGGGGTCGACAATAAAACACGCTCAAAAGATCCCACAAGCTCTACAACGTGTTTTTCCTTTATAGGAAGGCACGTGCCCTTTTAGCATGTATATGCATGATGGTTGATTGTGTGAAAAAATGGTAAAGATATAGCATGAGAGCTCATTATCACTCTCAGGTTAAGACAAGTCTAGCTAATTGCAGTGACACAAAGTTAGTTGAGCTTTGAACTCGGTGAACACCTGAACACCTGAGTAAAAAACTGCCTTGTTGAGTATTTGGGTTTGTGTGTGTCTGCACATGTTGATGCAAGTAAGAGGTTTACTACCAGTGTACTGGGGGGGCTGCTGGACTTACTGGGCTGCAGTGGAAGTGTGGCCACTGCAGGTTCCCCTCCCTCCCATGGTCAGATTTACAGCCAGTACAGGCTCCCAGTTAGCCTTCTCCTCTCCTACACTGATGAGCCTGGCAGATCCCAGACAGACGCCCCAGGGGACTGGAGTGTGACAGGGAATGGGGGAGGGGAGCGAAGGGAGGGTGAGAGAGGGAGAGAAAGGGAGGGATGTGAAGAGGAGAGAGAGAACCAGTCTGATGAGATCAGTGATTCATAGACACACGGGAGGACACACCCTGGAATGGGGTAATACCACACATGTTTTAACTGGGCTGGCCCATAACTCATTAGGGTTACCAAGGCTACAAGAAGCACCTTAGGAGAGAGGGCCCCAGAAATCATCTCTGCATGTTGTTAGATGCAGCCCATATAGGGGAGGAGGGGATTAATATTCAAGGCTATCGTGTGCTCATCCCTTAGTGGAGAAGACCAATCTGTTGAGTAGAGAAACCCAGCACATTAATGTCTGCATATTTCCACCTCGTGTTGCTCTGAATTTTTCCACACTCTTTTTTTTTTTCTCTGTACGGTGTCTGCATCTGAGGGTGTCAGTGGAAATTTTATGACGAAAAATATGTAACTGGAAAAAGTGCAGCTCTAATGTCTTTAAATACAGCCATCCTCCCAGTGCAATAAACCCAGTATGGTGCTAACCTCTTCCAGAATTAAAAAAAAAAAAGTCTTAAATGTTGGAAGCACCATTGTTTCCTTATGCTTCATTATACAGTAATCACGGTGCACTATATGAAAAAGCAGGCTGGTCCTCATTAGCAACAAGAAGTGAATTACACACCATTATCTTTGTTTATGAATAAAGCTGCCTTTGTATATCACATCTCTTCTCAAAGTTAAAGCTACCAGACCACATCTCAGGATTAGCTACTGCTCAGATAAATATTGAACTGGAAAAGACTGCCTTCAAATACTATGCTCCCTATAAAATTGATAAATTAGGCATACAAAGAATTTACTTAACTTAAACAAACTTAAACATCTCATACAACATACAAATTCCACAGTGGGATGTCTTCTATCTTTGCTTATTTCTTCAGCTGCACTCTGGTCTTTCTTGGAAAGAAATCTTGATCTCAAGATTACCTGATTAAATAAAGGTTATATGTCTGCATCGCAACCAAGTTCATGTCTCCATTACAGTGTATAGTCATAAGTAAAACGTTGTTGTTTTCCACAACACCCACTGGAAGCCTTTTCCCATGAGGCCCGAAACAATGCCCTGACTGGAGAGCTTAATTGCTCTGATTATTCCGAGCCCTGATTGCTGTTGCTTTCTCCGTCTTGATCTTTATAGGGGTGCAATGAGCAGGTATGGTTTAAATTAATTTGGAAAGCGAACACGGCTCATATTGTTTCAATTAAATTTGGGGAATTTATGGATCACGCTTTGGTTGACTGAGTCAGATTCCTCATTTTCATTTACCGAAAGCAAGGCGGGATTATGCACAGGAGACCAGAGGATGATGATAGTGAACAAGGCCATTACAACCTTACTCAGCACCCGGGAGGTCCTGTATGCTGCACTGAGGTTTATCATCACCTTGTTTCTTAACACACCACAGACCTGTTGACATACTGTGAAATTCTGGACGTACTGTATATGAAGTATTGAAACAAATTCCAAACTACCAGGTAACAGCATGACCTCAGTGTAGTAAAAAAAACTCTTCATCATCTAAATACAATTTATTAGAAGCCTATTAATCACATAATGTAAAGCATGGGCTCTTCTAAAAGGCCACAAACTGGGTTATCCATTGAAAAATGGTCTCTTTCTGATTAAGCAATCACATTGCAAGCATACGCTGCCCAGTTTTCATAAATCACTTCAAACATACATGGCATTTGATTAGAACCCATTAGCAATGAGCAACAGTGTGTGTATGATGTGCATGTGGGGAGGCATGTGCCTGTGTCTCATCTCATATTTTCCATGGTCTGGTCTTTAGGATGTTCCTCATTAGTGTGAATATTAATGCGACCAGAAAAAGAGGGAAGAGGGGAAGAAAAATGTAAAAGGAATTTGGAAGAGCTTTTTAAAGGGGCCATTTCATCAGAATCGTTATTTTTTTGCGGTTCTCTGAAGGCTCGTAACCGGCGGTCTATGAAGAGAGACATGCCGCAGTGGGGCTTAATTTAAAACCAGAAAGGTCACTGCGCTAAGAAAGGTCCTCAGCTCAGCCAAAAATATAAAATGTGGAGGAGAAAGAGAAAGCAGTGGGGGAGGAGGAGTGGGCCAAGAAAGAAGCAGAATGAAAGGAGATCAGAGGATGCCGATTGGGAAGGGGGGACCCAGGCGGGAGGAAATACGTTCAAGTAATTTGGAAAGACAGTGTTATGGAAGAGAGTAGAAAAATGGAAAAATACTGAGGAAAGAGGAAAACTGAGAAAGGATAATGAAGTGAGTTGCAATTGAACTGGAACAGGCCTAGCATCAAAACAGATGCAAGAGGTTTTTTGTTTACTTTAATGGTGTTTTTGCAAGTAATTTGTTATAATGGCCAACAATTTCAGGGAAAAAACACTGCATCCATACACAGTGAAGGATTGCCAATCTGTCCGACAATCTGTGTTGGCAGAAACACAACCCTCCCCAAGCCTTTGCTGAATTAGGCTCCCTGTGCTTGGTACTGGACCAGAGTACTAATGGTCAGATGGGAAATTAGCTTTGCCATATGCAACTCAGCACAAAATAGGTACGACTTTGAAAACAACAACATTTCTCCTCAGATCAGGCTGTTTATAAAGTAATGATGACACTTGATTTGGCGGAGAAAAGCATGTCATGTGTTGGACTTGGCCTTGTTAACAATAGTAAACCGTTCGGCAATGAAGTTGCCCTCCCCCAACTCTACCTTACATTCCACAAACTAACATCCCTGCCTTCAATCACTTGTTTATCTATCAGCTCACTTTAATTGTCCACTGGGTTTTTGACTGCACCACATTACATAAAAGCACACAGGAGCCTCATGGCAGCAGTACGACAGCCTCTGATGTAAAGCCTCACGCTTTGCACAGATAAGACGGGTTCAATTTTAATGTTGCTAGCACACCGAGACGCACCAGGCTCACTTGTAAAACAGAATGCCCCCTTCGCTTGTAAACGCAGCAGCCCAGGAGGAGGAAAGAGATGGGGGTTGGGCCGGCTAAGGTGGGGCTGAATTAAAAAGGAGGAGAGGAATTCCACTTGTCCAACTCCTGCAATCCATCCAGTGGATCAATTTCTTCTCTCAAATTCCCAATCCATTCCCCATCTCTTTTAAAAACTAATACCCAATTCCAATCACAGCTGCAGTAAAGCATATCTTGTAAAAGGTCATAGTGTGACCTCTGAGTTCTCTAAATTGGATGCTGGTTGGCCCACTTTCCTTTGAAATACTGCACAGCCTGAAATAAAAACTGCCCTGTGTACACAATCACACCACCAGTGAGACCTGCATCCAGCCCATCAGTAGGTGTTCATTTTGATGTGAAGTGTCACAGCACGGAGAGTTTAACGGGATATTGGTTGTCTGCGTTGAGGGAAACGGGAACCAGAACTCAAACCTAAACTAGAGCGTGGGGGCCCAGGGATGATTTTGGGATAGGTATATCTGTGTGTGCTTGCCATAGGCAGCAGTCATATAGTGGAGCATCTCTCCTGCAGCCAGCCAAGGGATCTGATCAGATGGACGATCAAACACTAATCATTCCCTCACGGCCCATACCGAGTAAAGCTGTCATTAATTTTGCGGAATTACATCAAATCTGAGACATTCTTTATGTGGCCCACGGCCTGTAGACAGTTATACGACAGGGACTGCTGCGCTAAGCAGATGGGGCAGCTTGGCCGTGCATACTAAATACCACCGTCCCCCATTTCTCCATCTCCGCCCTCCCAACACTCTGCCCTCCTTCCAGGCACTCTGCTCCTGCTCCCTCTTTCTTTGTTTTCTACCCTTCTAATGCCTTTCCTTGACTACATGGTCACACAGCCCTCACTGATAACATCACTCACCCCACAGTGATAGGCATCATTTAACGCAAAAATGCTGGGATTACATTAAACAATATCCTTGATAGAAAAAAAAAGATTTCTAAAAGCTCTATTCACACACAAGACACGTCACTTTAATTTAGTATGATGAGAAAATAAATTGTTTACCGACATAAATCTTTAATGTTCGTCTCTTGGATGTTGACAACATTTAACAGTTTACTCTCCTATACACAACAGAAGGTCATAATCCCATTTGAGGTTTCCTTGGCAACTGATTACTGCTGAAGGCAAGTTACAATTTATGACTAGTGACACATACCTGCCATTCCCTTTGAATGAGACATGTGGTAAGCTATATTCAGACAGACCACCTCAGGTAATAAAACTGCAGTAGCACTCAGGGGCTGTACCATTTTCTTATATTGGGAGGAATTCCAAGCCAGGCTGCTAGAAATCAGCAGACGACGAGGGATTAAATTTGTGTGGAATAGTTCTGCAACAGATAAATAAACAGCATGCAGAGTCTTTTGTACCAGAACACTTGATAGCGGGGTGTTTTACTACTTAATGCTTAAAAGTGTTTATATTAGTCCAGCTCACACTTCCCAAAGAAGAAAAGTAGGCTATACATTCATATTATGTGTGCGTGTGTATATGTACATGTGTTGGGGGTGGGAGGTTATGACAGACAGAGGAGCCATAACAGCAGGCCGCCAGGTCAAGATCAAGCAGTTTCATGGACAATCCACTTTCAGTCTAGTCTCTATTAGGGTGAAGCCTCACATTCCTACTGCACAGCCATCTTCTAACTTCTAACAGGGACGCTTCAAAGTCAAGGCTAACTGATGTCTGCCATACTGTTTTCTGAAAAAACAGTGACAAAAAAAACACCAGACAATTAGCAAAAGCATATGGCTTTTCATATGGGTTAATTGAAATAATAAAGCAGAAGCAAGACACCCATTTAAAACCTACAACCTACAATTGCAACAAAATCAAATTAAAGAGTATTTTTTTAATTTCCTAACATCCTAGCCTAAAACACACATGTAAAGAATAGCTACTGGATAAGCCAGTCATTGCAGTACAACCTATTTAATTATCCTACTGCATAGAGAGCCACTACCTCCAGCACCACTTTGCTCACACAGGCACAGCACACTATTAATCCACTTAAACACAATTTATAGGGTCTCAACATCGACTGTCCGTCGGCATAAAATTACATGAAGCGTCCTTATAGTGTCTTCAACAGACTAAATTAGCCAAACTGGACTTACTAATTGAGGAGAGTAAAGTACTGTGTGACTGGATTGACTCGTCAATGAGCAGAGATAAATAAGCAGGCTACGGGAGGAACATCAATAACTATAATAATGTAGGATGAGCATTATTTAAGCTGCGGTTACTGAGGCATGATGACCTTAAATACTAATTTAAATTTCCACTTCTATGATCTGGGTTTCTGCTTTTTTTTTTTTTAGTGGTCACAGGCAGCCAACTGCCTTGTACTGAGTGTACTGCAATGTTTTAACTCCCTTAATTATCATTTTTAATAGTGATTTAAATCTATTCAAATCAAGTTCACGTTTAATTACAAAGCCAGAATTTAAAGATGCATTTAATTTAAAAACTCACAATTGGGCATTTTCGTCAAGGACAAATAATTTATCAAATTACTGTAATATGCTCCCACTCAACGACTTTACAGTGATATTTTCGTCATCCAGGGGTGTCGTCATTTACTCACTCGGCCAGTCATATACTTTACTGTTCTGTTATATTATCTGCAAAACCTTAATTGCACCAGGCTTAATTAATGCCAAGTTGAAGAGATGTCGGCCTTCAGCGTCTTCCTTTTTCTATTTTGGATCTCGTGCTTCACCCTAATTAATTACTATTCCTTTTATGTAATGTATCCTACATTAAGGAAAAATACAGAAAAATGTGTGCCAAGATGACATCAGAAGGCTATGGGACAGTCTCGGGAGGCTAAAAACATGCACTGTGTGTTATAGATGGTTTAGGAATATGCTCTGCATGTGACAGCCTGAATTGAAAGCAATGAGTTTTCAAGATGGTATACTGCCATCTGCTGTCCGGCGCCATAACATCATCATGCTTTGAGATGTGAGGCGTCTCTCAAACCAATTGGCAAACTGCTGAGTGATTCAAAAAGTAGGATTACCGTGTTTGAATAAAACCGGAAATCCCCATCAAATCAGGAACATGGATTTATGTCAAAAAGATCTGTTCTGGTTATACAGGTAACTCAGTAAACCTGCTTAATCCAGCCCATATCTATCCATTCAGTAGTTATTCTTTGCACTATTTGTATTGTTTACACTTAAAGAGAAGTTTTTATTTTATTTTTTATTTTATTTTTGGTCATTGGTGAGATAAATGAATATTTATATATACACCTATTTCTTTCACTACTTGTGTACATAACAGTCCTGTCTATTCTTTAACTTTATTTTTCCAGCTTTATTGTCTTAGTCCCTAGCTGTTTTTTCTATTCTGTGTAAGTACGTTTGCAAAGATGCATAAAAGCTGGAGTCAACCTTGTATGTATGTACTTGGCAAATAAAAACTGATTCTTATTAATTGGATCAAGCAACTGCAGGACATCAATTCAACTGATTAGTAAAAACTCAAACATAGAACTATAAAATTAAATAGGTTATCATGTGCAGGACGAAGATGACTTGTGCTGCAACTAATGATTATTTTTTTTCTTGATTTATCAATTAGTTGTTTGTATGTCAGAAAATGGTGAAAAAAGTCGATCCGTGTTTCCCAAAGCCCAAGACTATATCCTAAAATGTCTTGTTTTGTCCACAACTCAAAGATATTCAGTTTACTGTCATAGAGGAGTAAAGAAACCAGAAAATATTCACATTTAAGAAGCTGGAATCAGAGAATTTAGACTCAAACAGATGAATCAATTATCAAAATAGTTGGCAATTAATTTAATAACTAATTGGTTAAACGTTGCAGCTCTACAGATAGTATTTTACTGCCATTCAAATTAAATATCCTTCAGTGTATAGGCTACATTGTCCATATCCAGCTGCATGGGAAATAATGTGTAATAATAATAATATTGACAGCAACATATACAATTTGTAGCTTATGAGATGGTTGCAAATGCAAAAGAAATCACAACAGAAATTGAACAAGGGTCAAATTGCTGTTTCCCACTCTGCACACCTCTGTAAGGTTGTTTTCCTCATCGCACACAAGACATACTAATTCCATTGGTCAGTCAGCACATCTCTGTCGGACAACCAGTGGCTCTCTGTGCTTTGACATGCGATGAGAAAAACAACAGCTGCCGATGAGAAGCATCAAATTACGTCCAGTGCGTCCCCCTTGCTATTCTGCTCTGAGCACTGGGGATTGTAGTTCAAAGTGCGGTGTAACAGCGTAATTTCCTCGACGTGGTGAACAACAGCTCCCATAATTCCCTGCAGTGGAAGTGAAGCTGTCATGCTTGTGTTTTGCTTTGTGTTTTTTTTTTGTGTTATTGTTTCGTGTTAGTGGAGCAACTGAGCAACCGAGGAGCAACGCGCGTCTGTGTCGCTCATGTTTTTGTTGTTTTTTCTCACGCATTGTGACTCCTTGTATCTTGATAGAAAGACGGCTCGTTCTAGACTGTTAACAGAGAAGTGAGGGCGATAAAAAGGTAAGCGAAGATATCCGAGACGGTCGACAGATAATGTGCGCAGATGTCTTTTGTAGTTAACAAAGCCCGTTATTGTCTCGTCTGACTTGCACGCGCAGGACATTGACTAATTGGATAATGATAATTAACGAGTACTGGTTCAGATCTACCTTTAGTAGCTTTCTTTACACGTTTTGTCTTCCTAAACTTGCAATCGACGTGCATGGCACACTGTTTTCTCGACATGTGCCACTGTTGGGCCTCAAGCCTCGTGCTGTGTAATGTGAACCCTCCTGAAAGCTACTCTATATTTTAGTCACTGATCTGTGGTTTTTTGACAGCATCTGCAATATTTACACAGTAAAAGTTTCGTCCCTTATTCCTAAATTTAGAAGGATGCATTACTGACAGAAAACTCTGTAATTACCCTATTGGATTATGACTGTACCACATGAGATAAATATAAAGTATGGGAAAAGTCACAGTTAATCCACAGTTTGCAGTATATGTACATTGTAAACCCAAATAGGAGCTTTTAGAGTTCCCTTTAAATGTTTGTCCTTGCACATGTTGGCATAGTCTAATTTCTGGCATGACAGGGTACATCCAGTACCAACAGTTACACACATATGACCTATGGTGGAGTCAAAACCCAACACAATGCTAAATGAATAAATAATGCCCTCAGTGGAGACACACATGTCTCCATGAGATGTGGTTAACTGCAGGAAGGAATTTCTAAAAAAAAAGTGTAGAATTTGAGCCCTATACATGAAGGAGGAAGGCCCAATACGTCTTGTACTGCATGCGTACACGTGATGGTGTACAATAGCAAGTGATGTTGACAACTACTGAAATAGCCCTAGTGACAAACATGCAATATGTCATGTTGCTCAAAGGCCATGCGGTCGCTGAGGTGTCTTCTCCTCAAGTGTGCGCTCAGTCAGGATATCATCTTACACTAAATAAATATTCACAGGCCGACGACTGTCTTGTTTGTTCACCAGAGGTTACATCTTACCTATTGCACAATTAGCGTATCTAAATCATGCATGCCTGTTTATACCCTGAAATTGTACTGAATAACCTAAAAAAAACAAAAAAAAAACACTGAAGTTTGAACATTGTGTTTTTTCCTGTAGGTGCACAATAGCCTGCCTTTCTTTTGTGTTGCCATGGAAAAGGCTTGCAGTGTGGAGTTCAGAAACGTGGGCTGCAGTTACTTCCCTCAGAGCAGAGTCGATTGCCACTACACACTGAGCCCAGAGCACAACTGGGCCAGCAATGACTGGATAGGGCTCTTTAAGGTATTGTTAACCTGACGACTGTCACAAAAATTAAGTGAATAAAGAGTAGATGTATTCAACTGCAAAATAACAGCATGTTTTCTTCCTAAGGTTGGATGGACGTCAGTGAAGGACTACCACACATTTGTTTGGGCAATGGCCCCGCCTGACTATCAAGAGGGCACCGATGTCAACTGCTGTGTGCACTTCCAGGGTACTCATGCCCTTGTTTTCTAATTGTATTTTATTTCCCATAGTTAGCCAGAATCTATACTGGTACGGTGCTTAGATGTGCACATAAAACCTTCAGCGGGAGATTGATGTTTCTGTAAATTGAATTGCTCTCTTGTACACTAAAGGCTAGCGACTGGTGTATTGAATGGAGGAAAATGTTAATTATTTCTATCTTAAAAGAGTATTTCCACAGATGTAAAAGGGGAAAATATCCTGTACAGAAGACAAATATCCCCCTCAGCTTGGTCTCTAACACAGGCACAGTCTCTGTCATGGTTTGAATGAATTTCTTTAGGCTGCAGGAGGTTGAGTAATGGGCATGACAAAGACAATGCCTTTGTCAAAGCCTGCTCTGACTACTACTAGTCAAGTATACAGTGCTCACTCTGTCCTGTCTATCAGTAGCAACAGATAAGCCTGATTCAGTGTGAGGGGCATGTGTGCAGCAGGTGTGGCATTGACCTCTAGTTGATTTATCACTAACTTAAGCATACTGACAGTGTCATTCTTCATTTGTTGTAGAGCAGAGGAGGGAAAGTCTAAAGAAAGTGCTGATGCTTCCTTATCATCAGCGATGCAGTGATTTAAAAAGAAGGTTGCCTGCACCGTGACCTAAGCTGGTGCTTTAAGTTACAATACAGGTCATAAACTTTGCTGTATTCTTCCTGTCTGTTTTCCATCTGGCCCCTCTACTGTACATGTGTAGTGAAACAGAAAAGTAAATCATTCTAAACATGAAGCTATAGCCTGTGCGAGATAAGGATAGTATTAGGTTAGCTTACTTTATGGGCTGGATGAAGTCATGGGCTGTGGCTGGCTGCTCCTGAGAAGTATGGATGTGGTTGGAACCCGGAGGCATAACTTCATCAGTTGTTGCCTGTTTAGTTGAGGGATAAAAAAGAAAGAGAATTAAATGGGACTGTTTGTAACTTCTTCCTTCTTACACGTATGGATGTTTGTGCAGAAATAAATGCTGCACCTCCTCCAGACCAACAGAGGTTTCCCGTGTCTTGTGAAGTGACGGGGGTATATATATCTATATATATAGATATATATATAGATATATATAATGAAATTTGGGAAACATTGTTGTTTAACGAGCAGTTAGCTTGTTGGAGCATACTAACTACAGTATTTAGGCCCTTTTCACAGCAGCCATCTTGACATGGCATTGAAGGGAAAACACAGGTGTAACTAATAGCATTAATTAGGCTTACTTAAATGGAAGCTGGCTGTGTCTAATGGAGATAGCCGAACAGTGAGGGCCCTGTTAAGCTGCTCCTCACAGCACCTATGACAAATGTTGAGCCACTGGAAGATGTATTTTTGGTCAGTGTATCTTTTAGTCATTCGATTTTCCTTTTACAAACGGATATTAAAAAACAAAATAAGTGGTTATTTGATTTTCGTTTTAAAATACAAAACTTAATATTGAAAAACAAGAAGTTTTTCTTTATCGGGGTTAAAAAGGGATGAACTAAACTTAAAAAACGGGTTGATTTTCATTTTCTATTTCTAAAAACAAAAAATAAAATCACTAAAAGACAGAAACGGAAAAAACGCCTGTTTTTTCATATTCTACGACCGGAAGTTGCTATTTACAAAGTAAGAGCGCGTATGAGGACGGTGCTATGTGAGAGGGGGAAAAGACATGACTGCAGAAAAACTGGAGTCATGTCTCCTTCCCTGAGACACTCTTTTGTTTAAAAAAAACTACGTACTGATCCGTGTCCATCACCTTCAGTCACACAGCAGCACCGTACTTTTTTTTCTCTTACACAGCACCGTTTTTAGAAATGGAAAAAGAAAAGCAACCCGTTTTTTTAAGTTTAGTTCGTCCCTTTTTGACCCTGATAAAGAAAAACACCTTGTATTTCAATTTTAATTTTTATATTTTAAAATGAAAATCAAATAACCAC
Source organism: Sebastes umbrosus (assembly GCF_015220745.1). Taxonomy (NCBI): domain Eukaryota; kingdom Metazoa; phylum Chordata; class Actinopteri; order Perciformes; family Sebastidae; genus Sebastes; species Sebastes umbrosus. Next base: position 22,278,341 of record NC_051274.1, read on the forward strand.
TAATTTGTTTTTTTAAATATCCGTTTGTGAAAGGAAAATCAAATGACCAAAAGATACACCGACCATTTTTCTCCTGAAGTTAACCGTTTTCACCTGCTTTAATTACTGCGACGTCATGCTAAACATGTCCCGGTGTTGTGTCTGGTACCGTTTCCCGTCGATATGGGTATCCCTCTACCGAAACCTGAACCCATTTCAACAGGAGGGGAAACAGACTTCAACATAACACCTGTGGACCAGACACTCTACTGAACAGACAGAGCTAGTTAGCTAAAACTCAATATTCACATTCAATGCTAACTCCTAGTAAGACCACATAATATTCAATATGTAATATATAATTTATAATTACCACAACACTTGTTACAAGTTTGGTAGCTTAGCCGTTAGTCCTGATAAAAGACTAACGTTAGCTAACCGTTAGCTATCCTGATACAGGACCAAAGTTTGGTTGCTAGGTAACGTTAGGTCTCCTGATACAGGACCAAAGGTTGGTTGCTAGGTAACGTTAGGTCTCCTGATACAGGACCGTTGGAGTACTATTTCTGTCTTATTATAAATACCTCTACGGATTAATAATGACAACAGGAACTCACTTTGAGACAAGCTGGACTTCTCCACGATGTATCAGGTTGAGGAAAAGCTACTCCAGGCAGGTGTAAAGCAGCTAAATCACTCGTAATTCCCTCTAGCGTTAAATGTTTGCGACCGCCGTCTAATCAAAGATGGCGCGTGACGCCATTGTTCTTTTCTCGCTCACCTGTTACATCCATGGCCCACCTGCGCTTAAACACCTGAGTGCTGCCTCTAGTGGTTGGAAGGTGTATTGCAACACTCTGTTCATAAATCAATGTTGCTGCAATACAACAAAAAATCTATTGGAAATACAATTTAATTTTGTAAATGTAATGTTTTATGCATTACAATATCACAGCCATAGAAATGTCAAATAAATGTGTAAACTCATTAAAAGGGTCGTATTGTATGAATGGAAAAGATTTATAGTAATCTTAAAAGATGATCCAAAATTAGAGGTTAATTATCTAAAGTGCACTTAGCTCCCACATTGTTCTTTGTTCAACACTATATATAGTATAATGGGAAGCCAACTCAAAAACAACAAAAAAATGGATTACTTTGAAACACAATTATTCTTCACTGAAAATTAATTGTCTCATCTTTTTTTCTACCACTTTCCAGCCTCCTACCTGCCGAAGCCCAGCTCCTATGACTATGAGTTTGTATATATCGATGCTAAGGGGGAAGTGTTCTCCCGCAGCTCCACATTCATTTTCTGCGCTCCGAAGCCACTTGAGGAACTGGTGACCCTTGAGGAGGAGCCCCATGGAGAGGAAGGAGCCACAGACATGTTGCTGGTAGTGCCCAGGGCTGAACTGCTGCAGGTGAGCATAACAAATACATAGATTTACGAGATGAGGTAGTGAAGGAGAGTTTTCAGTTTTGCAAAATTAATGAGTGCTGATAAAACACATATGCTTGGGAATCAATACTGTTTATTGCATGGCACACAAAGACTATAGAGCACAATTATGATTCCCCATCCGCCGTCTGCTTCCTCCTGTCTCTTGTCAGAGTCGACTGCAGGAATGTCTGCGAGAGCGTGCCGAGCTGCTGCAGACGCAGGAGGCGGCGAACAGGTACAGGGAGAAAGAGAAGGAGGAGTACAAGAGGGCGAGGGAGGCCTGGGACCGACGACGCAGAGGGCTGGAGAGTGATATCGCCAGGCTGCAGGAAGAGCTGAAGCAGAGTCAAGAGAAGATGGAGGAGATGGAGATGGATCAGAAGGTGGTGTATAGAGCTATAGGCAAATGACGGGCAAGATCATTTGATTATAGGACCAATTTGCCTGCTACCATTTCCATACTTTTCTCTGTATCTGTGCCCTTATTCTCTGATGAAAAGCACGTCTCTGCTCGAACAATATCCACTCTTTTTCAATATAAAAATCTACAGTAATTCAATAAAATGTCTGGGTTGTTATATTAAAATGTTAGATGTAATATATTTTCATATGGGTAGCCTAGGCTATGTCATGATAAATTAAAATTCCTCATAAAAACTTAAAAATGCCTCTGGTCTGTTAGGAGGAGCAGGCTTTTGGAGAATCACTAGCCCAGGAGAAAAGTGCTTTATTGGATGCAAGGGAGGCGAGCAAAGTGCGAATCAAAGAGCTGGAGGAGGACATCAAAACCCTGACTCAGAGGACTGTTGAAAGAGAGACCGAGTTGGAAAGGTAAGACATTTTTTTTCTTTTAGTTTTTTATGTGGGTGTCATGAATACTTTTGATCATCAGTAGCCAAATCTGTGTGTGCAGGATGAAGGAAAGAGCAAAGAGGGCAGGAGCTCAGAGAAAAGACGAGGATAGCGAGAGAAAGAGCCTGCAGGTAATTATGATTCAGAACATGCTGTATATCATAATAAAACCTGTGTCCCCCGTTGTTCTTTTCTTCCACATCTAACTCTCTCTTTTCCCATCTGTGTCATGTCTTTCTTTCAGACCAAGCTAGAACAGACAGAAGGTGAACTGCGAAGTCTGTCTAAGGAGTTCCAGGGCCTGAGGAATTCGCTGGCCCAGAGAGACACAAGCGTCCTGCAGCTCCAAAACAGCATCACCACCCTCACCCAGAAACTCACCACTGCCCACAGGAAAGAGGTCTGAGGTCATTTCTTTGGAAATCAGAGTGGACGGGATTGAAAGGAGGGTTGAAATGAATGTATGGATTGATAGTTAAAGCTGGACTATAGGCAAATATGCATGCTAGAGGCTTCAATTGTGTGATGCGCTGTGACCATCAGCACACTCTTGTCTACCAAAGAATACTTGCTTTTAATTCAGCACCTCCTATAAGTGGAGACGTATTTGCACCTGACACCAGAATTTATTCGAGGCAAACACATGGTCTCAATTGCTGGGGATGGGATGCTGTTTCCTATTATACCTTTACTTTGTGATTTAGGCTCTTTCTTTCATAAATATGCTTTGCTATAAATAAGAGTTATATGTCAGCACATTCTAAAACTTTGATAGAATTGACTTAAAACATGGGCTGACAGTATGTAGCAAATCACCTACAGTTACAGATACAGTATGTAGCCAACGTGCGCTTTCTTGTCCCTTTATGGCCAGGCGGAGAACGAGGCCACGCTGAAGGAGATGCGGAGCCTGCGGGAGCGCCTGAACATGAGTGAGCGTGCCGCAGAGGGCTTGAAAAGTGACCTAAGTGGCATGGTGGCCCAGAGGGATCACGGGCAGGCCGAACTGCATCAGGCTCGTCTGCAGGCAGCCCAACTCACCCTTCAGCTCGCAGATTCCAGTCTGGCCATGAGAGAGGGACGAGCCCGCTGGGCCCAGGAGAGGCAGAATCTGCAACGCAGCGCTGAGGTACTCTATCTCTGCAGAACATATGATCTGAAGTGGAGGATTTCAAAACTTTTATACATTTTTACTGTGGTAGAGTTAAAGTTTTGAATATATTTTGTCTAGATGTCATGATGTTTCAAAACAATTTATGATGGCTTCGAGATGAAATGTTCCCATAACTCTCCTAAGTGGCTTTCATTGTTTATCTTATTGTGCACTGCAGCTGTGAAGTTGAGTTTTTACACATGAGGTGAACATGTTATATAATGAGTAAACATGCGTGTGTCATCCTGACAGAAGGACCACGAGCGTCTGGAGAGAGTCAACGCAGAGATGCAGAGGATGGAGGAGAGGCTGCAGGAGGAGACGATGGAGAGAGTGAAGCTTGAGGTTGAGCTTGGGAGAGAAAAGGATTGCAACCGGGTGAGAAAGACTACTGAGAACTTATTGTATTTAGTGTTTCTTGTTATAAGTTCGTTTTTGTGAATTCACCTCAGTGTGTTTGCAGTAGATAAAACTACATTTACCACACAGAAATGAGAGTAGTATTGATCTTTATCTAAGCAAATGTCCCAAAATCTAGAGCTGTCCCTTTAACTTTATTGAGATTTACTCTGTATACTACACAGTTGTCATTCTGAAGTCACAGTATGTGACCCATCTAGGTTCTGATACATCCTGTTGTGCTGTCATCCTGCAGGTCCAGCTGAGTGAAACCCGCAGGGAGCTCCAGGAGCTGAAGGCCATGCTGAGGGTTGGCCAGAAAGAGAAGGAGCAGCTACTCGCAGAGAAACAGGTCAGAAAAACAGTTTGATTAGTCACAGGGGACAACTTGAATCTATGCTGACAGAAAGTATGTCCAAAAAGGGGGGAAATATACTGTTGTGAGATGGTACATTCATGTGAAAACACCGCATGTGTGGTGTCACAGGTATTATTAGTATTATCAGCTGATCTCAGAGCTAATGAATGGCTTGTATGGATTAACAAGTAAATCGTAACAGTTTTATCCTAATCAGCTCACAACTGCAGTGCTTCAGTCATTATCAGATTCAAATTGAATATAAGTTTAGTTACAGTTTGTACCACTTTCCAGCTTTAGTGCACTTCTGAATAATATTTGTTTTTCTGTATTAATAATGTATTCCTATCCTAAAGCTTACTGAACATATACACACAATATACAGGGATTGTGAGTGTCCCAGGTGTTGGGAATCTTCTGTCTGTTGTTGTCTTCTTAGTTGTTATTGTACAATATAAATTGTTTATAGTGCAATATAAATCAGAGGATTTCAGGGCAGTCCGTGCTGCCGCTGTTAAAGTGCCTGCAGAGTTTTTGTTGGCTAACCACCATCACATTCGCCCGCTACCGGCTGAGTAGATGGTCAATGTTTTTAAAATCAGTGTCCAGCTTAAATTTAACATCCGCCTATATGCAAGGGAGCGTAGCAGCCAATGTGTAACACATCATAAATCAAATGTTTAAATGCTTATTGAACAGTAATAATGATATTTATATAACCGCAAGTGTTTGTGTATTTACTGTGTAACCATTTTTATGTGGAAGAAGAAGAAGTAGAAGAAGACATCATGAGGGTGTCGGCTGTTGAAGCCATGATGAAAGTCCGGCCCTGGTGTGTGTGATATGATGGCTGTATTTTTCTACTACAGGAGTTGATGGAGTACATCTGTCAGCTGGAGCAGAAGATGGGAACAGTGGCCAGTGCCAAGTGGAGCGCTGCCCCGATTGCCTCTACAGGTGAATGGAGCCGCACATTAATCTACTGTACACCCTGCAGATGTGAACAATAAAAGTGTTAACTATCATTCAACAGCAGCACTAAATATTGCTCCGAATGGCCTACTGTATGTCGTGGGGGGGTGACAGGAGCAGCGCCCTGAGGAAAAGTGACCACTTTTCTTTTTTTCTGTTTTCTATCTGGCAGGGCGGCCTGGCAGCGCGTTATCTGACTCAGAGGACGAGAACCCAGAGGCTTTGCAGCCCCTCCGTCCACCAAGACCTCTGGGACACTACAGCCTGTGTGAGCAGGGCCAGCCCGACTCCTTGCTCCTTGCCACCCCTCCTCCCTCCCCCAGGGAGGTGGAGAGGAGCGCAGTGGTCATCAACCAGCCGGCCCCGCTCTCCTCGCCACACCAGGCCGACCCTGACACTCTGGCACACAGCTCTGATTCGGTGAGACGCGCTATCTGAACCTTTCAGCGTCACCACAGTCTAATTGCATGTGATACTGAAAATGAGCTATGCCTTCATGCTGATAGCCGCGCACACACCAGTTAAACATGGGCAGTGGATCGTTTGATACCGACATTATCTCCTAGAAGCAATTAGGCCGCTAGTCTTCAAGTTATTAGAGTGTAATGGCTGCTGTGTGTGTGTGTGTGTGTGTGTGTGTGCGTGCGTGCGTGCGTGCGTGCGTGCGTGCGTGCGTGCGTGCGTGCGTGTGTGTTACTCTCTGGGGTTTAGGAGGAGGAATCTGATACACTTCAGTGTGGAAGGCACAGTTCTGGAGAGGAAACAGCACTTTTGCTGCCTGAGCACGCGGACGCTGTTCTCAGGTAAACCCCCCCCCCCCCCCATTAAACACACATATTCATACATAGAATATATCAGCCTGTTCTTAATCCCAGAGCGTCTGAAACGCACTGGAAACCCATCCGTGGCAACAGTAAATGCTCTGAGAAAGTGCGCCGGGAGTCTGGTGACGTAGTTCAAAGAGCGAAAAGGCACACACCTGGCAGAGGGGAGATGGATGGGTCCATCAAACACAAGGCTTTCATCCAAGAGATCACTGTGTGTGTCTCGTGCGTCACGTTACAATCAGCTGTTTGTTCGTTTCCCATGTTCACAACATTCAACGTCATTTTCACCGGACAAACGTAGTAATTTTAAGCCCAACCATGTAGTTCTTTCTTAAACCTAACTATATATACACACACACGCACACACACAGGTGGTGTGGAGGAAAGTACTTTTCTCCATTACTCTCAAGTATCAGGGTACAGTTTTGAGGTACTTGAGTGTTTGCATTTTATGCAACTTTAGACCTCTACTCCACTACTCGGCTACATTTCAGAGGGAAATATTGTACTTGGCAATATGACGATATACAGTATATCATCAAAACAATATAAAACTGTCTATTGCGTGCAATTTCAATATCATTCTATTGTTATATATACTAGGGCTATATGTATTTCCTTTTTCTCTATAATTTCCCTTAAAACTGTTAATGTTCATTTTGCACTCAAGTTCTTAAAATGAGAAAATACCCAGTACTTTTCATTCATCAAGTATTACATTATACAACAACAGGCTTTACCATGTGGTTATTTCATATAGACTATTTATTTATTGAATTACCAGAAAGCATGCTATATCATCACATATATCATTATCAAGATATGAAATGACCTATATAGTGATAGAAGATTTTGGCCATATTAGCCTTAATTGTACTTTTTACTTCTTATAAAATATAATGCAATGTTATTCAACTAGTGGTTGCCAACCCTATTGGCTTGTGCCTTCTTACAAACAAGCAGTGTCTTGTCATGTTATAGATGTCTGTAGTTGTCTATGAGCTGTATAGTAGAGTGTTTTTATATTGCTGAAGTGGTATTTTTACTTAAGTAAAGGATCTGAGTACTTCCTCCACCACAGCATGTCACACTGTTACAGATGGAAGTATTTAATGTTGCTACTGATATAGCCATGTCATATACTACTGCGGTTATAGCTTCTAAAAGGTGAAAATAATGTGACCGGACACATGGACATGCTACTTGCCTTCCCTTTGAAATATATCGTAGGATTTAGGTTAGATTAATGAAGGGCAAGGCAAGCGTCGATAAGACAATCACAACAAATCGAGCACCAGTTGAAGATTTAATGCTCAAAAATGGAGCTTTGCTTTACTGGCTGCATATTAAAATGAAAATTTCTTTGAGGCCAAACAAGCCAACAAATTTCTTCCTGTCACGCCGGGCTGGTTTTAAACTCCAGCAATGCGTCATATTTTATGAGCTCACGACTTGATTTGTGTGTACAACCTTACTCGGCAAAGTAATTAGTGAACACAGCAGCCAGACAAATGCAGTGGAGTAAAAAAAGTGTTGTATTTCTTTCTTAAATGTAGAGAAGTAAAAAAAATCAAAAAGGAAAAAATGAAGTAGTTGTACTCAAGCATAGTAGCTGAGTACTGGGTTTTCCACCTCACACAGAAATGGTTTGAGGCGTACACAATGAATTCAAAGCTTGCTAATGCACACAGACACATGCGACCGATTATTTATGGTGACAGGGTGAGTATGGCTGGAAGATGGAAGTTTTGAATATGTGGTCGTAAAAGAAGTTGAGTCGGGGTGAGGTGGGGGGGAGACTGTATGAGACAGAGCCGGGGCGTGGGAGGGGCGAGATGGGAGGACAAGGGGACAGATAAGTTGACAGCAAGCTGTAGCAATGATTTACCTGAGGGGTGTACCGCAGTCACGGGCCAATTTTCAGCATCATTAAAGCCCTCTCTCTCCCGCTCAGCCGCTCCTTCAGTCTAACCTCCCCTTTCAACCAGAAATGTGTGTTTCTTTCACTTTTTCACACACGCACACTCTGCTTTGTGTCCTCCTGCAGTGATCTGGCCGACACCTCGCTATGGTAACCGGTGGACATCCAGCCGATCAAAAAAAAAGAGAAGAAGGGGAACTTTCTTGGAGTCAATGTGGCTCCACATTACTTCCACTAACAAGCACATATACAGCTCACTCACTACACAGACAAAAATGGTAATATGCAATTTACATTAATATTTCCAGTGAACTTTGTTTTCCCCCTCTTTGACTGTTGTGTTATCGTTGCTGTTTCGTTGTTAGGAATGACATAATGCTTGTGGTGACAGGTCAGCACCGTGTTTATGACTGACATAAGACTGTTTGAAACTCTCTCTCACTCGTTTGGACATGGCGCTCCGGCGTTTGGAGAGTTTTGCAGGCTGTAGCAGAATGATTTCCGTTGAATCATTGCAACGTCGAGAGCTTTACGACGGATGTTATGTCGTTTTTATGACATTTGTGATTAGGAGTCATGACAGGCACTGTAATTATGATGTTTTGTGCAGGCCCCGGCTCCACTGGAAATCATGGCAAAACTCTCCTCCAGCATTAAATTCTCCACAGCAGCTTTGAACGCTATATTCACGGCAGCATAAAGTAATAATGATACAGCATCATGCTAGAATTATATTGCAGTAATGTAGGTCTATGACATCATATTTCTCCTCCATTTACTCAGAAGTAAGATTTGATATGCACTTTCTTGTACGCATTAGCAGTTGATTGTTGTCACGCGGATGCAGTTAAGGAGATTTAGTGATGCAGAGGCGCTCTGAGACGGACAAGCGTCTGAAATAGAAAGCTTATTGAACAGATTGTGTTTAAAGTCTATTAAATAGATGCCAGATGCAACTTTCTACTTCAGTACCTTAATATCATCATTATTATAAAATTAATGCTTCTCACTATAGATCAGAAGCAGTTTTTACTTTTTAATGATCCCGGATTTCATAAATGAAATTTACTAGCCGGCCATTTGGATATTTAATGTTTGTTACAGTTTGTATTGTACAGAAATCTCACATTCATGCAGTTCTAAATTTCTGCCTAAAATAATTTTTAAAAAAAGAGTCAAAGCAAAATCATCTTTATAGATATACTGACACCATGACCTGGTGTTGGTATTTCCACACCTAGTCCTATATGGCAATATACTGCCTAATAAAAAGTCGCTGCCTACCTTTTAATCAATACCGTATGCATTTTTCATGATTTTCTATTTATAATTAACTTGAGTTACGCTGCAATGAAACTATATTCAGGTTTAGTTTGAAATAGATGTTTTTCCTCACACAGCTGTCTGTGCAATGTGTGACATGCTTGGCTAAGAAGATTTGCTATAGACACTTTGATGCTTGATTTTATCTGCTGTATTTGCACCCTATTTTTACTATAGAAGAGTTTTTAGATGAAAAGTTGATATATGGATACTTAATAATATGTCCTTTTATCATTATCTTAATCATTACCATGGTGTGCTGTGTTTACGTATATATTTTATCTACACTTTTTTTTTGTTTTTACCTTCTGCTTTCAGATACTTTGACTCTATTAAGATTTGATATAAGAGTTATATTGTTGCAAGATATCGGTGCTAATGAAAGGGAATGATAGCAGTATGTTGAGTTTAAGGTGAAAGATGATTGATTTAAGTGTTTAAACAGAAGGAACAGGGTCATGAAACCTCTCATTTACCTTGTGTCACTGGGTCTTCTGGTGTTGCAGTTCACGTTGAGTCTCTTTGTATAGAAGTGGGAATGTTTTTGAGGAGCTATTCTTTTTCCAGTACACTACATGTATTCTCCATAGTCCTTGTTTGTGGTTGTAATCTGACTTTATGTCTTCGGGAAGTTGTGTTTTTTTTTGTTGTTCCACTGAGAGCTCCAGTACGAGTGCTCCTCGTTGGGAACACCGTCTCCGGTTGCAATAAAGCTCCAGTGGTTATGGTTTGTTTTGAAGTTTTGTGTGTGAAGGTTATCCCACATGTACGCCGCCGTGTATTTTCTCATCAGTCATGTAACAGGGTTTGGGCGGGGTTCTGCATAATAAAATGGTTTATGTATCCATTATTGGATCTAATGTGTCTTTTTCTGGCCAAAGATCATAGCAATATTTTGATCCTCGCATGACATTTCACTGGTAATTAACTATGCCATTTCTTTTCACACAGCCCTATAACCTATATTCCCTTTTGGCTCATTGCCTGTCTCAGATCTCATTCTGGATTTTCTCTCTCCGCTCACCTTTTGGCTCTCCAGCGCTCTCCCCTCAGGCCTGACCTCCTCATCATCATCTCCATCCTTGTGCCTCGCCACTCCTCCGGCAGTCTGCTGCTCCCTCTTTTAAGCTCCCTCTATACCACACTCCCTCCATCTTAAGTCTGGGGTGACGATAGCTAATTATAAAATCAATGATGCCGGGCTGCCTAGTTTACAGCCCCCTCTAAAACCTTAACTGGGAAATCACTGTGGGATTGATGACTCCCTCACTCTTTATCTCTTTTAATTAGAAATGTAAAAGATATGAAGACCCAGAGGCCAGAACACATCTCCTAGTTTTTATGACCCCCAGCTCTCGCTCCCCCTTCCCCAAATCACCCCTTCCTCTACCTGGCCTTGTTTATTCCCTCTTCCTCCCAGCTGGCTGGCACACCCTCCATTCTCACTCTGGTCACAGATACCTTTACCCGTTTCTTCATCACTTTCTCCATTACCCTTTCCTTTAAGATGGCCCGCCTACCCCTCTGCTCGCACAGGGGAAGGTGTTAAATTTATGGTCGCTGCACTTGAAAGCGTTTCTCACCTTCCCTTCACCTCTCCTCTCTTCCCTTGACTGATTCCCAACCCTCCATGGATTTCGCTGCATATGTAACAAATGTCCTTTTTGTCTGTTTTGACCCAAGCAGGAGGGTGCTCTGTAACTGATGTGCTGTTTCACATTGTGAGCCAACTCCACACTGTAAACAATTGCTGTTAATTTACAGCAGGATTTCAACAGTATTAACTTGTTATTGCTAAAAAATCAGTGCTTTACTGTTAATACAAAAGAAAACCTGTTAAATTACACTCATATAATGCATTCTTAAAAAACAGCACTTTACTGCTGATCAACTATCTAAAGTATCATCAGTAACAGTTTCATGCAGTATATAGTAGATCTGCACATGTGAGGCTTGTACATTGTACATGATTGTAAAATCAGTGAATTAGCTCTGTTCTTCATTCACATGTTGTTATGGTTTGCATTCTGTGCTTGTAGCCAGCTATAGACAGACACTTTTGGGAAAAGTGTCAACAAGTCTATTATAGCCTTTTTCCTAACAAGTGCCTTTAATTGTATTTAGTGTGACTATTCTTATGTCTGTAACCTGCTACGTCTATTCATCTAGGCAAAAAATAATGTTTATTAAAATGTATGTAAAAAATACAACCTAAATAGTGCATTAAAACAAATCAGTAAGAAAGGTGAAAACAGCTATATAATGTATCTTTAAACAGTAAATTAACTGTAAATACTGTGAAATTAATTAAAAAAAACAGTTCAAACTGTATTTTTCATTAACAGTACAAAGCTGTAAATTTCAGCGACAGTATAATAATGTTAATTTTACAGTAACATAAAGGCAACCCTGCTGCCAGTTCTTTACTGTTATTTTACTGGGAAATTCTTAACAGTGCATACATCCAGCACATATATACGCCTCTCTGTCTTATATATAGATCCACATCAAACCCAGGTCACATGCACCTCCACGCCCAACCTTTATCACACCCTGAGCCCGGGCCCTTCCTCCCTAACTGCTGCTGGGTTCAGTGAGCTTTATCCTCCCGATCACTCTCCGAGGAGCCAGCCTCCCCTGCTCCATTATCCCTGCAGTTTGCTCACGTTCAGAGCAAACTCAGCTGCTCTCTCTGTGTGTTTAAATATTCAAATTAATTTCTTTGGTATGCCGCACTCATGACCTACTTTTATGGATTCTTTACTATTTTTTATGAATAATTGATGTCCTGAGGCTGCAAGAATATTACAAGGGATTTTTCCCCTTTATTAATTCATTGTACAGTTATACCTTTTTTTCCCCCAGGGGGCTTTTCTATACACATTTTCATCCTTTTTGTTTCATTTCCAAGTGAATAAGCCTTCTTAACTCGAGTAATTAGTTAATCTAGCATCAATGATGTGGAAGGATGAGTATATAGAAATCTTTGCCCGGCTCCTTTAAATTCCCCCAAGCACACCCAAACCCTCCCATGGGTTCCCATGGCAACACCTTGCAGGGGCTCAGTCAGTATATGAGGCCATTTGATTGTTCCTTGTAAAATAGTGTATAATGTATGGACCTTATTTTAATTCCAGTCTGGCGTTATTGATCTGTCTTTAATGATAGTTAATTAAAGCAATCATATAATTGATAGAATCTCATCTCTGTTTATCACCCTCCTCTCTCTCTATTAATAAAATCAAGGTGAGGCATTAGTATCCCACACTGGTACGCTGGAAAAAAAAAAGAGATGTTTACTATCGGTGGCCCTTTACGAAGACGGTTCCTGTTCTTTATCAGGATGTCAAGAGAGCTGGTCTTATCTGTGACAGTGATGTACTCAAGGTAATAAAGTTGTGACAGATGTATAACTTGGGATTTTTGGTGACATTTACAAGAAATCTGAAAAAGGGTTTTCTGGTTTTATTCATTTGCTTGTGTCAAATGTATTCTGTTGACTTTGAGTTGAGTTTAAGGCCCCCAATGTCCTTTCACATTTCACAGGTCATTACCAAACCACATTCAGTTTTGGATCCTCTCTTTCTACAAGATCGAATGTCGCATAAAGTCCAATAAAATCTGAGCCCACGTTGGGCCATGTACTGACTGTTTAGCTGGAAGCATCACTTTCATTTTCCTTGGCAGAACTCCAATATGGACATGACTGATATCTGCAAATAACAATTATTTTCACTATCAATTAATCTGACAGATATTTCTTTGATTAACGGTTTAGTCTATGAAACATAAAAAAATAGGAGAAAAGTGCACAACTTTGCAGAGCAGAAGGTGATGTATTCAAATGTCCAATGCAGGGTTGGAAATTAGCATCAGCCACCAGCCAAGTGCTGGTAAAATATACTAGTGGCTGCTAGATTTTCATCACTCACCAGCCAAAAAAACAATGGTAATCTGTTGAGTGGCCGGTAGATTTTGATATCCACCAGACACAGTGGCAGGCGGACAAAAGATTTAATTTCCAACACTGGTCCAATGTTTTCAATTTACAATGATATAAAAAGCAGCATGTCTTATTTGAGAAGGTGGCATCAGAGCATGTTTGGCATCTTTTCTCTATTTTTGCTTGAAAAATGACTGAACCAATTAATCGACTACTAATATCTGATATGTTTCATCTATCTATCATCTATCATTAATTATATCTGATCCATCTATCATTTTCATTTGTCGTGCTGTGGTGTACATCTTTCTAAAGTGCAAAGTCTTTTTTCTGTCCACCTTTCTAAAATCCAATAAATAAATCCTAACAGACAGATTTACTTCTTAACTTCTAAACCGCTCTATCTCTGAGACAAAACTCTACTACGACTTTATGCTATACCTCCAACTGCACAGTGAACAAATCTTAGGAGCAGACCTTTATCTGATGTCCTTGTTCAGCAGGAGGCTGTGATTTATTGGCCTCTGCACCGACAGCTCTCCATGACCTAACAGACCCTGCTCTCATCCTGCATGCAGGGGGAACACTGCTGCATGCTGTGCACCCTGCAGTCACAGTGCAAGAGCTCCCTCTACTGATACATCTGGTAATGCATGGTTATAGTCACTCAAAGCTACTACTTTACAGTGACTGTTTCGCTTGTATGATAGACATTTCTGGTCATATAAGACATTTTTTTTTGCAGGGAAAATTGAATAAAAAAGTCCAATAATCTCACAAAAGTAGTTTATTGTGCCTCTTACTGTTTATATGGCTTTTCTTTGTATGACAAGAGTTGACATAAACAGAGGGTGGACAACACCTTGGCCATGTTGGAAAAACAAAAAAAAACATGAAACAACATAATCTCAATGATCTGCCTGCATTACCGTCATTAACATCATGACAGCCCAGCAGAGAGAGAGAGGGAGAGAAGATGAGGTCATTCACTCAATGACTCAAAAACACGTTAAAAGCATTCACACACACATGCACGCTCACACACATACTGAGGAGACCTGCCCATATTCAGGAGATGGGACCTCTCAGAAAGAATGTCCGTATTGCTTCGAAAGAGAGACAGAAAAAAAAAACACCTCTGTTCTGTATATCAGCTGCGCTCTCCCAGCTGATCGCCTACTGAGACATTTTGGCAATAAAGAAATGATACATGAGAACACATAATCCTCCACAGCTCCTTTAAAAGAGAGGTGAGGATGTACACAAGAAGACAAGATGATATAATGGCTTTTGGGATGAGAAGGCAGTTTGCTGCATGGATGCCAGCGTGAGCACACGATGATGACGGGTGATGATTTGTCCCCCCCCTCTGGGAGAGTCCGACTGGCATCCATGCTGTTTTTCTCACACTTCTATGTAGGCTACACGCAGAGGGGTTGAGCTGATCGAAACGGAGTCAAGAACACACACATAAATATTGCCTGTTTCTAGCGTGCCTGAGAGCAGCTAGGGTTTGGTCCTTTACTGAAAAGCCCTGAGTCTGATTCCAAAATGTCTTCCTTAAAGATTCCTGCTTTCGACTTGCATATGTCTTTGATCGTTTGTGTTGACGCATGATGATGCTGCTACTATACGTGTGGATGTTTTTTGCTGAAAGTGTGCATTCGTCTACTGACATCATCGGGGAGTGCTCTAAGGTTGATTGTATTCTATATGTTGATGTTGTCATCAGTTGCTAACGGAAATATAAGCTCACAGACAGTAGGGCTGTCCCGAATACCATTTTTTTTTGGGCTTCGAAGCTTCGGTGAGAAATATTCGAAGGTATTCGAAGCTTCGCAGCGCAGCAGCAGGCTGACATGTTCTTCTGTCTGTCTCCATCTCCCCCGTTTCAGTGCCCGAGACAGCGCCACTGCCACACACTGCCACATATAAAAGCGATATCTGTCTGACAATAACTAATAATAATTAGTATAGTATGAATAATGAATAATATTGTGAGATTATTCCTTATTTCAAGGGCTAATTTGGGGATTTATACTTTATTATTACACGGCTTTGTTGAGTACTCGATTCTGATTGGTCAATCACAGAGTTCTACGGTCTGTTATTTCTTTATAGCAGACTGTTGCTATGTATAACAGACTGTTGCTATGGGCACAGCTCTGATGTCGGACTCTGGCGGATCGTTTTTGTTACAAATTATTGATTCTTAAGTAAGTAGCCGTGTAATAAGCGGGATAATGTACAGCTAGCGGGTCGTTATTGTGAAATGAATCCCTTCAGGGTGTCGGGATGCCGCATCGCCCTGTCGGGGTTTATTTCCCAACAATGACCGGCTCGCTGTACATTATCCCTTACCTATTAGATATTTGCGTAAAGAAAAACAAAAAAATTAAGCATTCGAATACTAATTTGGAGGTCGATTACCATGGCAACGGTTGAAGCTTCGAAGCATTTGGGTCAGCCCTAACAGACAGTAACTCTATACGCTCAGCAGATGAGATGTGCCTTACGTGAATAGAGGATCACAAAAGTGCTACATATACGGTCAAGTGTAAATCTGTCTGGGCACTCGATGCCATGTCGGCACATCTGCTACAGCCGAGGTTAGAGCGAACGGAGTGTGTGTGTGTGTGTGTGTGTGCGTGAGATCGAGGGTGTGTTAGTGCATGTGAGAGTGAGCGTGCTACTGTGAGGGTCACCAGATCGCGGCTGGAGAGTCCCTGCCTCATGCTCCAAAGATGACATTTCCTAACTTTGGCACAAAAGATACTTACTTTCCGCATTGACAGCATTAGTCGGCTGCAACAAGAGCAAAAATAGAATAATGCCAATTCCCTGATAACAGAAACTGATTAAGTCACTGCAACATAACAATAGTCCTCTGGGTTGATTATCATTGACATCCACAGTGAGCCAAAGTGCCCAATAAAAGCCCCAGCTAAGTAGCTGATAAGGAAGACCCAGCCAGTTGTGATTACCCTTCTTTCCCTCGGAATATCTTCTCAGGAAAGCAAGAAAAAACTACAAGGATTCATATATAAAACCAGAATAACAAATAAAGACAAAAAATATAATGGTATATAGATATGTATGGACTTATTCATAAATTGAAAAAAAAAAGTAAAACTGAAAACAATATTCATAACCACAAAAACAAAAGATTAGCATACTCGATTTGGTTTTGCCCTGTACTCTTGTTTGAGAAATGTGCTTGTTGTAATCCATCGGAATCAACTGCTCAGTTCTGGTGTCTGGTTTGGCCGTTCCCCTATTTCGATATAAACAACAACAGTGGGAAAAAAAGAGACATTTCGTTTTCTCAAAGAGGTTCTGTTCTTTTTGTCACGTTTAATTTCCCTCTTGGCTACGCCAGGAGTTCATATGATTTATTGTCATCTCCTCCTTTACTTTATTTTTCTGTAGTTCACTTGTCATGGACCATGTGGCCTGAGTTAGAGGTGTCTGTACACATAAGGCTCTGCTGTGCTCCGCTGTGGAGGACACAGTGATGTGCAGCACGGAGAGAGGAGGGGGGAGGGAAGGCCAGCATTTTGATGAGGTGGGAGAAGGAGTGAGGTTGTGTTGTCTTTATGTATGTGTGTGTTTGAACCTGTGTGTGTATGTATGAAATGCTCTGTTCACTGCGCCCTCCCAACCAGGCCTTTCCTCGGCCCGTCTATGGCGTCCAGAACGCCCCAAGGCTCCCCGTCACTGTCCGAGCCCCTGTCTCGATCTTCATCCCCCACGTCGTCGTCGTCGTCTTCGTCCTCCTCCTCCGGCGACGGCTCGCTGCCGTTCTCTGTGGCCCAGCTGTCGTCCTCGTCCTCTGCCTCCTGCTTGACCTGGGCGGGCGGCGGTGGAGGTGGCGGCGGTGGCGGAGGCGGCGGGCTCTCGTTGTCCTCTGTTTGGTCTTCGAAGGCCTCTGGGTTCTCGAGCATCTCCCTGATCAAAGGAGGCATAGGCCCGGGGATCTCCATCTTTAGAGTGATGGCTCTCTCTGCACCTGGAAGCAGAGAACATGGCAGATAATCAGTAATCATATTTTAAAAACACTGCTCCTCTGCTACAAATGAAAACAGCAAAAGACTGAGTAGTGATTCAGTGTCGTACTGACAAAGCCCTCTCTGTCAGACGCTGTTACGAATTAGTTATGACAGCGCCGAGGCCTTTTTCAAAATCAGAATTTGTTCCTACAAATCACTCTCTTCACACTCACCCTTAGTGCTGATGCCCCTGAGGTCGGTGATCTTCATCAGCATGCGAGGGAACATGTGAGGTTTGTTGGGGCGACGGCGGCGGGCGTAGATCTTCAGAGCCTCAAGTAGAGGCTCTTGCAGCTTATCCACTTTCTGGGGCTCCTCTAGATCCATACGATCTGATGAAGAGTGAAGAAAACACATTGTATTCTCTATTATTTATCAGAATTGGACATTTTCATAATCAATTCTCTCTCGCACGCTTTTACTTCGCAATATTAATCCTGTCAAAGTAGTGACATGAATGCTGAAACACAGATTTACTAAAGCCACTTCCTCTTTACAGGTGATAGTGTCACTGTGTATGTGTACGCTGCAGTACCTCCACAGATGAGGCAGATGGCGCTGAGGAGGCCGGTCTCTGTGTCGTCCATCTCCAGGGGTAGAAGCTGGCCAGCGAAGGCAAACACCAGGTCTGTGAGAGGTCCGAAGCCGGCGTTGTGCATCTGAGTCCGGTTCAGAGTCAGGCCGTCTGAGAAGGTCATAGTGTCCTGTTCTGGTGTGTAGCGTGTGCAGATCCTCAGCATCTGTGAGCAAAAGAAGGCGGAAAACTTTGTAAGCATTGAGCAAAATATGATGTAATGGTGATTTAACAACCGCACAAAATATCTGGAGTAGCTAAACACATAGATATCAGCTCAAAGTGTCATGTGTGAGTAACTATTCTCACACTGTAGGCTCAGTTTTAATTGGGCAAACCTTCCTGCACTACCACGTTTCACCACCAGATGCCAGTATTCACTCATCTGTCAAGTACATTTATTTGTAAGAAAAAGAGCAAGAGAAGAGGACAAAAGGGGAAAAACAAAGACACTGGTCCCTCACCAGTATGTCCAGGCAGGCCGACTTCAGCAGAGTGATCTGGTCAGCGATGGTGAGGGTGGTGAAACCTGGCAGCCGCTTGGCGAATTCCACAATCTTGATGATGCATTTGGTGGAGAGCTCGCTGAACTTGTCCCATAAACCCAGATCCAGCTGGACCCGGTGGTCTGAGCTGGAGTTCTGAACACACACACACACACATGCACACACAGATCAGTATGTTGTCACAGAGGTGCTGTGTGTAACCCTGTTTGCATCAAGGGCGAGCGTGTCCGAGCCTCACAACACATTTACATTTTACATCAATCAAAGGGGGAAAAAAAAAAATCCATTTACATGTTGCATCAATCATTCAGAGGCCACACAGATGGCTTAATGGGGAACTGAATTAGTTAAACCACCACTATGTTGGGAAAGCTACGGTGAATTTACATCTTTGCATGCAATCTGGGACCCCTCAGTGACGGCATAGCTCAAAGAATGTCGCCACACACAGTACGAGTGAACAGCGGTGTAGGGGTTTGCAACTTACGGTGGTGTATTTGCCCAACTGGGTAAGTGACGGGAAGGTTTCTTTGTGAGCTTTGCTGACTTTATTGACCAACTCCTCTAGCTCTCCACTTAGCTCATAGCTCTCTGGAAGCACCAGCTCCTCCTTCACATCCTTCTTCTTTTTGTTTCTGTCATTACGCACCGCTTTTGTAAAGAGAAAAAAACAAGATGCAACACAGATCAGCTACAGAATGTTCCTCTTCTTTATCTGCGATCACATGTAAAAACATCCACATGCTCTGTGTCTTTCACCACTGTCAAGGACTTTGGGCTCGCTAGTGGAAAAAAAAGAACGGAGGTTTGCTCTTAACAGTATTAACATATTTCCTTTAGCACTGGACGGACATTGGCTATCTCTTTCTTATCACCCCGCTCTCTTCCTTGTCCATCTCTCTATCCACTTGACCGGTGCACATAAGCCAGTCCTCCACTCTCTGCCTCCTCTCCCTCCTCCTCCCATACTTTCCTTCCTCTCAGGATATCCAGTAATAGCAGAGGCACAATGTGATCCCGGTCTTAACACACATCCCACACAAACATTACACCCACATACATGTCCCACGGGCTGCGTGAAGGGCAACAAACTGCCACTTACACGCACAAGGTCAAACTAAAGAGGTCACACGAAACTGTGTGTTTAATGCGGGCATGAATCCTGTCGCCATTAAGCTTCGTCAAAACTCAAAATCTTGTTTTCTGCTCTGTTGTCTTTATGAATGAAAGCAGTGTCTGTGCCGGCCAGAGGGGCGAGGTTCTTGCGGTGAAACAGGAAGTCAGAAATCATTTCGTAAAGGGATTAGTCATATGATTGGTATAGTGCCCAGCCTCGCCCCGATCACCACCCCTGGTAGGCTCATCATCTGCTGCATAGTTTCCCAGAGAGTCTCTGACTGAACATTAATAAATCAATAAGTTCACACGGTGGTAATTAAAAATCCACTGCGTGACAATGTCTCTAAAGGTACATGGGTGTGTCATACTGTGTCTTGAATTATGTCAGAGACATTTGAAGGCAGAGTCTGCAGCCTTGTGTGTTTGTATGTGTGTGTGTGTGTGTGTGTGTGTGTGTGTGTGTGTGTGGACATTCACATGTGATGTGAGTGAATATCCATGTTTTTTGGAAGTGGGTCTCTCTATCTCTTGGGACGCCGGTTCGGGAGGGCTCACCTTCCTTGGACATGCCGACCTCGAAGCACTTCTGCAGCCTGCAGTACTGGCAGCGGTTGCGTGTGACCTTGTTAATCTGACAGTTCTTGTCTCGATGGCAGGTGTACACCATGTTCTTCTGGATACTGCGGCGGAAGAAACCCTGGAGCACCAGGAAGCAAGAGACAAAAGGGGACAGGGCAAGAGAGACAGAGAGAGAGAGAGATTGTGTGTTATAGTCAAGTCATCAAATTTAGTATGTGACATTCAACAGTTTCTCTTTCATAATCGCTCTTCTTTCCTCTCTTTTTTTATAACTTGAATCCAGCTTTTTAAGCATTTTTTGCAGTATCCTGATTTGGCCTTTGCATTTTCTTTCTCACTTCTTTCTTTTTAGTGATTCCATTTTTCACACATGATGTTTAGTAGTGTCATTTCGCCACCTGTTAACAACTGCCTTTTTTAAGACATGTAAAAGCTTAAAAATTCACAAGTGGGATATTTACTGATGTTTTTTTATGTTGTAGAACAAAACGTTAAAATCTCTTAAGCTTGTGTTAACCACAGACCTTATTTCAGGCATCTAACTAAAAACCCATTCAAAAAACCCATTGACTTCCAGACGAGGGAACGGGAAGTGCTAAAATTATAACTTATTTGCGGGTTTTAGGACTCATTTCTGTAGCACTCTATAGAGGTAGCTTCAGACTCTTTCCTTCTTATTCCTTCTTACTGTGATGAAAAGGCAGGTAACTAATAATTCTTGCAACCCAGCATTTTTCTAAATGCATATAATAAATCCAGACAAAGCAGAGCTCAAAAGGCTCCGGCAGGTTCTTCTCACCTTGCAGCCCTCACAGGAGCTGACCCCGTAGTGGTACCCTGAGGACTTGTCCTGGCACACAAAGCAGGGCTTGTAGACACGAGGTGGGGGAGGTGGAGACGGAGAACTGGGTACCATCTCCTCTGAGCTGGTGCTCTGGGTCTCCACCGCTATGGAGAAAAAAAAAAAAAAAAAGAGACAACACATGAGCACATGATATGTCACATATCGTTGTCCTACGGCTAGTCAGAAATGTCAAATGTGCACTTGTCAATACATGTAGCAGATGTGGATAATGGACGGTGTTCAAACATGATATGACAGCTGACAGCGTTTCCGCTGCCATTTGATTTGTGAGGCCAGCAAGCAGGAGATGGTGAGTAACAGTTACGTTCAGTTGGCCTGGAGGTGGATTGAGATACATTATCACATATTCCTTTTTAGCTTGCCTATCAATGGGACAGAATTGACAAGAGAGATAAAGATGAATAGTGTGAACTAGAGGCACCAGTAACCACCCTAAGGGGCAGCACTCAGGTGCATGTTTGGGGAGATTATTGTTTCGTGTGTACACAGAGAAACAAAGGATGGACGACAGCAGACACAAACTGTTTTTTACTGCAGTAAGCTTGAGTGCAGTTGATCGACAGCTTGTCTGATAAGACCAGGTAACAGAGTGAGCTGCTGCAGCCGAGACTCAAAGCTGGCTCTTCCTCATTCCACAGACTGACAACAGCTCACGATGACATCTTGCACGCACAGACACACACGTCAAACACACATGCGTGCAAAGCTCTCCTTCCACCTTTTGAAAACTTCAACACAACTGTGACGTCAGCGCAAACTCGAGTCGCATACTTGCTGTGGTACATTAAACTTCACTTTATTCCAAAGAGGGAGCGCATACATACAGGCTCTTTTGGACGTTCAAGTGTGCGGCGTATGGATTCCATACTTCCCCCGAGAAACATAAGCTGAAGCACACACACCGGACCAGACCCTCGTCACACATGCTCGCCTGCACAAACTCACAGACACACATGTTGCTCAGGGGGGGGGAGTATGGAATCCATACGCCGCACACTTGAACATCCACTTACCCAACAGCAGCACCTCTTTCAACTTTCACCCGTAGTTACCCTCAAACTTCAACCCCCCCCAGCTCTGCATCCCACCACCCCCTGACACACAAACCCTATTTTTCTCTTGTTTCCTGGCCCTAAATTCCTCAGTGCAGCCCTGCCAGGTTTTAATAGAGGCCCAGGCTCGTAAGGCGGCCTATAAAGGCGGTCCCATGGCTGGACTGGAGGCCCCAGCCCGGCTGGCCTACACTTTATTGGGACTCGGTCACCTTGGGCAGCTATTCACACCACCAGCTGTAGCTCCCAGCCCGTAAAAAAAGCCAATCATAAAATAAAAAACAGGGAGGCTCTAAAATTCTAACTTTTACTGCCCCCACCTCCCCCCAGCACCTTCAATGGAAAGCACAGAGGGCTAGCCTAAACTTAACCTACAACCCCCCCTCCTCCCCTCTCTCACACCCAAGGCTGAAGCAAAAACCACCAGCTTGGCTTTTTACCAGAGAGGGGAGACTTCAAAAAGAAGAAAAAAAGGGGGCATAAAAAGAGGAATTTGATAAAAAACAGAGAAAGGGGCAGAGAGGGGGAGAAAGGAGGGAGGAGAGTTTCTCCTGAGGGCAAGTCTTGTTCAAGACCAAGATGACCATTACTACCACTCCTGTTACAGCTGCTGCGACTGCCCGGCTACTACCTCATTAATGATAGTAACAGAAATATGTCAGACATTTTTTTTCATTTGTTGCCTGCTGTTCAAACATCTGTTTTTCATATGCATTTTTATATTCGAATCCACATTCAAATTCCTGCTTTGAAAGCCTTTTACTTTGCTGGAGGCAAAGATGTTTTCCATTAGTTTAAAGAGGCGATCCCGAAGCCAAATGTGCAAATCAATCTAAAACCTGAAGTTTACACCCGCTGAATGTTTCTGCAGCAGTTCTCATATCTGCCCGGCCAGAATGTAACAAAGCAGCAGGGTCAGTGGGAGAGCAGAAACCCTCTGAACGTGCCATGAACCTCTGTGTTTATGCAATAATAACAGCAGCAAATGAGGCTCCAGACCGAGCGCTGACAACCCCTCAGAAAAAGGACAAACCATATGTGGCGTCAAGTAACGAACACTGACTGACACCGTCTAAATGGAGGAAAGAAAAGCGAGCCAGAGAGAGAAAGGCCATCCTGGAGAAAACTCGGGCGGCGATGAGAGAGAAAATACATCAGGCTCCGTCAACACGTTGAACCTGGTTCCTGCCAGAGAACATGACTCTTGTGCCCGCCTCCCAGACTTCGCCTCATTCAGCCCGCTCCGTCCGAATCCCCCCGCACCACTTACCCCAGGGCGCCACAGTGAGAGGGCCCATTCAGGCAGCCCCTTTTCCCCCAGTCTCCTCAACTCAGCTCATCACTGTTTAGAAAACAAAGCCCTGTGAAATGAGAGGCCCTCCTTATCAGCGCTCCGAGGCCTGGGGCACCATTTGCATGACAATCCGCCGGCCGAGGCCTGTGAGCCGATGACGGACGGATGAGATGAGAGGAGTGGGATAGGTGGGTGGCTGCTGTTGTTGGGGGAGGAGAAGAGGATAAGAGGGGCAAGAAGGAGGGATAGTTGAGTTACCAGTAGCCACTGTTCGTTTCCTGCTAAGTATCAGTTTACTCCCTAATCCCTTCTCTCAATGCTCTCTGTGCACAAGTGGCCCAGCTGCACTGACCAGGCCTAATCCCCCGGTCATATACACACACAGATACCATTCAATAGCTACAAACTACACACACACACAGGAGGATAATATTCACTGGCTACAAACTGGCAAACACACACGACAATCCGCCCTCCCCTACATTACTCTAAAGTGCTTCAGCGTGAGTGGGACATGCAGTACATCATTCTCCACAACCTCATTAGATGTGAAATGTAACTGCACACGACAGAAATAGCTGTTTAGCTGAAGGTGACCTCAACTAGGTCAATTACATTAAATTCTAGGTCAAGTCAACTGGGCCAATTGACGTCCCTTTAGATACAATAGGAGAGGAGGAAAAAGAGTGAATAGGAAAGAGATTATAAAGAAAAAACAGGAGACTCTCTGGTAACACTGAAAGCTGCCTGTTGTTCACTCGACTGGAAAGGGGAGTGTTTCTAATGTATGTGAGCAAAGGCCGTGACTGTGCGGCTCGTGTTTTTGTGTGTTGCAACACCCTCCTTTTTTAACTGAGCAGCATATGACATTCTGGCAGTGTAACAAGTATTCTTTCACAATAGGCCTGCAGATTTTGCCTACGTGACCTGTTAATGTGATTGAATCTTCAGTGAGTCTAAGCTTGGCATGTGACGGCGAATGCACAGGCGATGTGAGGAAAAGTGTACGTACAGTACGCGAGTGAGTGGCACAGACTCCAGCCGGCGGCGCTCTGCGGCCTCTATTTGATTTGCAAATGCAGGACTGTTCGTAACAGTGCCTTATAGTGAGCTCCCATTAAAATAACCTCCTGTGTGTGTGTGTGTGTGTGTGTGTGTGTGTGTGTGTGCAGCTCATTGTGTGTTTTTTTTTCCTGTTTTCGGTTAAACTGCAAGCACGGGCATGTGGGGCCTTTTGTCTCCATCTCTACCTTCATTAAACAGCCTGTAAAGCTTGCGTGTTCTTGTCAAATGCACTGGGCAGTAAAAGAGTGTGTGAGACTTGGAGGCAGTGTGCGAGAGAGAGAGAGAGAGAGAGAGAGAGAGAGAGATAGAGAGAGAGAGAGAGGGGGCACACAGTAGGGCTCGCTGTGGAGAAGAGGGGTGGGCACTGGGCAGACAGCAGTGGCAGAAGGGGAGCAGATTGAGAGAGGATGGTGAACAGTGAGCTGGAAGACTTGCTGGCACACTAGGTGGGGCCTTCGAGGGTGCCCTTGGCCCTCTACCCCGTGGCAGAGGCTACAGCACCACAGGGTGCTCTACCGAGTGACCAGCAACACACCCGAAAGGTTTCTATGAAGAACTGGGCTTCGTGAAAGAGGAAAAGAAAGTACCACACCCTTGTCTGCGGTGCCAGCATGTTTCACTCTCCTTCTCTACCCACGTCTTCCTGCCATCCCTCTGAGGCTTCTGCTACAAGGTCCCACACACACACAACAGGCTCGTTTCCTTCCTCTTGTCAGTACCAGTCTTTCCGGAGGATCTCCGTCACCGCTTTTTTGCGGCCACTTCTCTCTGTGTCCCTCGCTGCTACACCTCTCTTACATGCGCTCTCAGTTGAATAATACTGTTCGAGCTCTGTTGCACACAGTTGAGTCATCTGCGAGCTTTTTGAGGTGGGAGGTCTATCAAGTCTCTATTGTGTGAAGTTACACAAGCCCTCACAATGTAACCTGCCTAGAAAGAAATGGTTTATATGGTGGGGAAGTCGAAGGGTGGAGGGAGGGAGGGAGGAATGTGTTGACAAGGAGGGGGGGGGGATGCTTTCATTAAAGGTGCTGAGCAGTAGCAACACCTTTCAACAGCTGTCAGAAAGCTCATTACCTGGGCTCCTACAGACACACACACACACTCACTCACACGCCCGTAAAGAGGTCCCGCTAAGCTGTCTTTTAAAACAAGATGCTATGATAAAACCGGGCTGTCGACCAGGAGATTGCTCAGGTTTGAGCAGTGAAAAGACACCAAGCTGGCTAGGAGGAATAGTGAGAAACCAGACATTAACACACACACACACACACACACACACAGCCCTCCAGGAATTTACACCCTTCTGTCAGAACCAGCAGAAAGTCATGAAACACCGAGAGAGACGGACACATGTGTGAACGCACATGATGCACACATATGATCTGTGAGACCAGACGGATATAAGGAGTTTGGCATATGTTCGTAGTTGCCTCCGTGAGCTCTAATGACAAACCTCTGGGATTTTTGAGAGCGACACAACGTGACATGGCGCACAAACTCCTGCCAACACACACACACACACTTCACACTTCTTTAACTCCCCCGAAGAAAGCGTACAAGCAGAGCAGGAAAGGCAGCAGGTGGGATAAGCCTGTATCCTCAGGGCACATTTTAAAAAGTGGAATTACCCTTGCAGTCTGGTGGCGCTCTCAAAACACCCTTTCTTCTTTACAGCACCTCATAAAGGGCCTTTTGATATTTTCTTGATGGAGTCGGCCAAGCCAACATTTGGCAGCAAGCGCCCCCCACACCCACCCCCTTTTCCTGCACCACACAACCCTGTCAAGAAACACACAAGTTGGCTTCAAACGGACAAACTTGCCCACCGAGCCGCCCGTCCCCCATGAACCCAGCTAAAAAAAAAGTTTCCTTCAAATGTCCTTGAACAAAACCTGAGGAAGGAGGTATTAAAACGAGCGGGGAAATTAAAGGAAACGTACTTTCAATGAAAGCATTTTAGTCAGTGGCCTTTTATGGCGAGCGCAGGGAAAAAAGCAGATAGTCAAGTGCAGATCTGCGGAAAAAATGTGCCCCCTCATCCCCGTGGTGAGCTCCAGCTGACTCTTCATCTGCCCACCAGAAGACCGAGAGGAGCGCAGCTCTCCTCCGGTGACTGCGGAGTGAACCCAAACCTGGCAATGCGGCGCAGGCCTGGGCCATTGATCATGTCAAGAAGACAGGACAACTCGCGGGCAGGCGAGGAAGCAGACAGCGAGCGGAGGCCGACAGCCGGGCGAGGTGAGGAGAGAAGAGAGGAGAGAGGAGTCATCGAGGCAAACCCTTTGATCCTCAGGTTGTTTCTCGTCCTCCCAGACTTCCTCTCACCATCTGTAGCCCTGGCTCTCACCTGTCTGTCTCTGGCAAGGCCACTATAGCGCTCGTTCAATTGCTATTGCTTCCTCTCCACAACAATAGAAACCTACAAAAGTAGAAGTAGTCCGGCCCTGGCTGCAGCCTCGCGCTGTCAGAGGAAGTGAGGGGAAAGGAGGATAACGTAAACAACAACAGTAGTATTCACTCCAGCTCATTGGGGAAGCACCGCAGACCAAAGCATGCAAACACAAACCTCTTATTGGAAGGAACAAGCACACCCACAAGTAGTAGCACACAGTTTAACATGTAAATGTGTGTGCCCAGGCGTCGGCACACACTACACTAAGCGTTTCCTCTTGCTTTTTTTCATAGGGCGAGCCAACGTCTCCATCTAACAATTTGCATTTACAGTTTTCCTCCATTTTTTCACTTGGAAGGACTTTAAAAGGCAGCACTCTGAGAGAGACAAAAGACTGAGAGTAAGATGGACAGATCAACAGTGAGAGAGCAACCAAAAAAATACTTCCTGTGGGCTTCCTGATTTGCGGTGATTTTTTGAAACGCTGGCACAAAGTCCCCTTCCACTGGCACAAACACTCATCAGTCATACCAGATGTAGGAGTCACTCTGTGAAACTTCTGCTTTGAGTGGTTCAGTGGAGCAATGAGGCATATCAAAGTTTTTCACTTTTGCTTGGCAACCAACCGCCAACAGGTTGCCCAACTCCCTCTGCGTCGGGGCGGAGACTGTCAAAGCACTGACAAGAAACGCAGATTGGGTCACGACAGTGATTCATTTCCTTCTCTGTCTATCTGTCGATGTGTTGGAAGTTCCATGTGACATTAATATGGGGCAAGAACGTCACATTTTGACATTTGTACTATACCACTCAAAGGATATACACATACGTCACTGAGAAAAACGAAGCAATGCCCATTCAGTCAGTTCCCATAACAGTAGTGCACCCTGAACTCATTCAGCATTCCTGAACGAGTCATAAATCATCCCGAGCAGCCCCTAACTCCTTTGCTGGATCGCTTCCTGTCTAACTGGCTGTCTGTCTGGCTGGCTGGTTTTCTCTCTGCGCTTTCTGGCAAATGTGAGGTGCTCCAGCAGAAGAGCATGGAGCTGATAAATCCTGGCCGACTGACAGGACGACTACAGCCGGCTCTCATTCAATCAAAACACAGTGAAGACATGGACATATTATCTGCTAGGTTGCAGCCACTGAAGAGCATGTGCTTTTTTCCCCCCTTTGTGTCCATGCAGGGCAGCTCGTGAGTGTGTGTCATGTGTGTAAGTGTGAATGCACTTTTTGTGTCAGATTCAGAGCAAGACATCTGAACTGCAGGCAACCACTGAAACAGTGAGTGTGTTTATACAAAGTTCAGTCACCTGGTAATTGTCAGGTTTTTCTGCAGTAACCTGATTTCTTTTTAGATTTAGATATGTAGATTATATAGATAGATAGATTTAGATAGCTAAATGTCTACAGGAGAAACCTGATTTCACAGCCATGTTTACACAGGTTTACAACAGGGATTTTACATGTTTGCATGACAAAGAGACGGCACAGGGAATGTATCACTGTAAACGCAGTGCAGTGGAATGAAAGGAAAGGTCATTACTATGACTAAAATAAATACATCCAAAATCTGACTAAAACAGAAACAGAAAGTAGAATAAATAAGTCAGTTTCCAGAGTTGTAGAGTAGACTATTTACTATGTAAAATTCAGACATGTGCGGAATTGCGCATGGTAAGAGAAAAAAACGTTGTGGTACGTAGAGGCTCCCCCTTCCTATCGGACTAATCTGTCATTGGGGTTTGAGTCAAATTAGATTTCTTTAGTAAATTAGTCATTTTTTACTTTCACTTTTTCATGCGGAATGACTTATTTCCAAGAAACATATGAGCACATCTCTGGTAAGCACAAGATTTAAAGTGGTGCTTTTGTCTGATTTTTTGTGGAGAAACTCAGTTTTACAGATCTGTCGATTAAATCAACTAATCAATTAGCCGACAAAATCACGAGTGTTAGTCGACTAAGAATTTCTTGAGTCAAGGAGCCCTCAGAGAGTCTTGGTTCAAAAATATGACCGTAGGTTGGAGACAAATCTGACTACTGACCAGTAAAGTTTTCAAGATGTGAACACATTCTTCTGTTTCCTGCCTTAACCTGATTTCTCCAAATAACCTGGTTTCATGTGCACGTGTAAACATAGTCGGTGGGTAAACGCAGAAACACACACATGCATGCATGAAGTATCTTTGAAGTCCATTGACATTCATGTTTTCCCAGTAAAAACTCCCAAACAGTCGGCAAAGCACACAATTAGAGGCATGTTAGCGCACACACACCTGCTCCCTCTCAGTGATCACACAGGCAAAATAATACACACACAAACAAATGAACTTATTCAAGTATATTCAAATTAACTCATGCCCCATTTCCACAAAAGTGGCCACGGCAGTTGCACACATGCACATTTGACTAATGTCCGAACGAACACAACGCCAGCGGGCCTCCCTCCTCTCCCCTCCCCTCCGTCCGTCGGCCAACTTCTCTTCCATCACTCTCCACCCCTGAGCCCAGATAATAGCTGTACTACACCAGCCGCCCACCACTCCCTGCCAAACACTGTCGGCTGCGTAAACACAGCCCATTCACACACACACACACACACACACAGAGGGAGGACAGTCGGGGCTCGTCTGGGTTTCTAGTCCCGGCTCGGCTGTCCGAGCCCTCCGCTTCTCATAACAGTGAGCCCCTAGCAACGCTCGAGCCAAGCCGTCAGTCAATAACACGCTGGTAACAGAACTGCTATCTTCACACTCACATGGCTCCGAGCTGACATGCACACACACTCCTATATATACTGTACACAAAACACACATGCGAAACAGTACATTGCGTGCTCACTAGTGAAATAAACTCTCACAGGTGCACGCACATGCACATACACACACGCACATGCCTGCCAACTGCCCACGCCTTTGTGTAAGTGAAAATGTGCCTGGCAGGCAAAGAGCTGTTCTCAGTAAACAGCTACAATAGTAGCAGCCAGACACGGATGTTAGGGTGGGAAACCACAATACCTCCGTGACCATATTGTGAAAGAACTTACGAAAGTCCACATTTTATACTCTGCTGATACAAAAGGGCAAACTGTTGGCCCGGTTGCCTCACAACAGGATTCCTTGTAATGTTTCAGCATTAAGCACTCTGGTGAAATCCTTCTAAAGAATTTCACCAAGGTGGACAGAGAGTCCGAGGTGACAGATTCAGCCTGCACACGCTGGTTGATGAGTTTTATTTACAGCGGTGTGACTGACGCTGCTGAGAGGCTATAAACTGCTATTAGAGCAGCTCTGGATTCCAGCACAGGCCCGAGGAATCCAGCCTGGCACATTGTCCGTCTCTGGATTTGACACAGCAGTCTGGGTGCCCAACGCCAGCCCAACAGACACGTAAACACCACATACATTGACATATAGGAGTTCGCATATAGGCGCCACACACGCAAGCACTGCGGGTCGACACGCTCATATTTATGCATAAGCAAAAACCACGCATGAAAAGGGGGCTTGTGGAAAATAACTTTAAGCAACTGCAGGGATTGGGACTGTTTATTTATAGGCGGCGCTGCCTATTAATGGGCTCGGCCATTACTGCAGAGCTGAGACGGATCTGTTAGCAAGGTGGTGTGATACTGCAGCACACGTAGGCCTTCTACTGAAAATGGCTGCATGCTATGAACATGATTTTCATCTTGTAATGTAATATTATACAGTAAATATCATTATGTGGTTAGAATGTAGGGCGAAATATAGAGGAACATCAAATATCACAATATCTTTGACCAAATACCTCAATGTCGATATTGCAAACGATATTGTAGGGTTGAGTATTGGTGCTTTTACAAAATATTTGCACAATGAGATTTGTGATAAATAATCCATCAGTAATGTGGATATAATGATTAAGTGGATGAAGGCAAATAATAGAACAGCTAAAACAGTTAGTTCAGATAATTACATCAATTCACTGTAATTTTATTGTAAGCCTAAAACACTTGTGCCATATTACTATATCCAAAATCTAAGACAATACCTAGCCTCATATCATAATATCAATATAATATTGATATATCGCCCAGTCCTATTAGAATTAACTTAAATTATATCTGATATTATAGTTTCAGATTCAATTTATTGTCATTTCAGAGTACAATGCAAAAAAAGACTTTTGCAGCTACCTGAGCTACTTCAAAATAAAGTCTTATTAAGAAATACACACAGTATACACACACACACACATATATCAGCTTATGCACACACACACACACACTTACATGTACATACTTATACATACATAGTAATGTGCCTTTCCCTCGAGAGCAGCTTAGTGAAATATGGGCTCTTTATCTACTAACTGCACACTAAAATTAGGTGCTTTTTCGATTACAGTTTGGTGTTACAGAGCAGAAAAAAGGTTTCTCTCATGCTTCAGTGTTTTGTACTTTCCACTTTGAACTGATTTTCTGCTTCAAACAGCTCATTTAGCTGCATTGGAATAATTGTTTCAGAGACAAGTGAAGGCCTTTCCCTCGGTCATATCAATTACGACTCAGTGACCTTGGACCAGCTGACTACTTAAGCCTTTTAACTTCAGCACATTCATTTGACATTATCGTGAAAGGATCAACAAGGTTTATGTATATATAACAGCACTGACAAGTCCTCATTAGAGCTGCAACCGTGGTGCTATAAGTCTCCTTCACTCGCTCTCTCTCACACACACACACACTCTCTCACACACACACACACACACACCACCCCCCTACCCAAGATACCACTATCTATTCCCAGTCCTGCCCCCTCAGGCATTCTAATCTTTTAATTGAATCTTTTGTAATTATAATGAAATAACTGCGGACTTCCATCAGGGAGAAAATGATCGGGGGCCAGAATGTGCCAGCGGTCACAGGAAGCTCTTATTTCTCTGCCATTGCTGCCGAGATATACCCCCATTTCAATTAGCTCCTCAATTCACATTTGAACAGCACATTAAGGGAAAACAAAGAGGCGTGTGTGCCCATGTATGTGTGTGCGTGCGTGGGTGTGTGATTGCACACATGGCGATGGAGCAATCTGTCACTGCCACATCACTCTCTTGCATGTATCGCTCGCAAGCATCACAATTAATATCCAAACAGTGTTCAGAAAGATCGAGCTAGGACGAGTGTGTTTGGGCGAGAAAAACACACTTCCCCTTCTTCTGACCCTGGAGAGCCGCTAAGCGTAATTGCCCCATTCTTCTAAGCAAATGAACATTGACAGAGAGGGGATCGGTCTGCATAGGCTCTCTGAAATGGCTTCCCTGACAGTTGACTAATTCGGTTCTCATTGACGTATGACTAAATCAGTGTCCATTATCCTTACGCGCAGGGGCAGCTCAGATGTAGTACCAGCTCCAGTGGTATAAGGCACTTAAGAGCATTACACAAGCCAAGCTGGTTGAAAGGGAGTCCTTTTCAGCGAGCTGACAAGGCCGCCACACATGGTGTAAGATCTGACATTGGCCAGGCCGTAGCCTCTCACTAACCTCTGACATTGAGGTCTCCCACTGGTGGACAAAAAAACAGGAAAACTGACCACACACTTTTAAGTCCTCTGACTGTCTAACGGCCAACAACGGTGACACTTATCACCGCAGGAGATTTACTGCCAAGACAATAGGATGTACTCATTTTGGGTAAGATTTAGGGGGACACACGTTTTATTGCATTTTCCACAGATTCTCAAAGAAACACGGATCATTTCAAGGTTTCCTAACGACACACGTGTTTTCAGGAAATTCACCTCAGAGCGCACATTTTTCCACACTTTTTAAAAAACACAGTAATTCATTGTTGTGTATCATGCCAGGGTCAGGTGACTCCCTTTACAAACCCCCGGCGGTGGTTATTTTGCAGTGCAGAGAGTGGGTGCTTGTGTGAGCGTGGCATTAGAGGCCAGACAGGTCCCTCTGTTGTGCAGCTGGGCTGGCTTAATGAGATATCAGACTCAAACATCAATTCATCAGCCTCATTGATGAGGACAATGAGGGGCAACCGCTTCAGCAAAGAGAGGCATTATGGCTCCTCGTGTGGGGATAGGGCTGCCTTGTTTACAAAGGTTATTGGGCACAGAGGGCTTGAAACAGTACACCACACCGGCCTCCACTTTGCTCTGCTCTGCTAGCTCCCTCACCCTCGGGGCAGCTTTCTGAGGACTGTTTTTTTTTATCTCTTTGATTTTCTGGAACAAAGAGCCCCAAAGAAGAAAAAAAATGTACCTCTGGAATCCTGATTTTCAAATGTGTGTGAATGGGTTTAAACGGAGAGGCCATAGAGGCCTGATTGATTAAATAAACAAATCTCATCTTGTTATCATCAGGGCTCCCCTAGCTAAGCAGAGCAGGCTGGGCTGGCTGGAGTCCCCCCTGGCCTCGGCCTCCACTGACAGGGCATCTGTCTTCATTAAAGCTCAGCCAGTGTGCATGACAGCCACTGAAACGCTGGTGTCTTCACGATTAATGAAGACAGATGACCAACCCCCCCCCCCCAAGAGGCAGTAAAAAGGAACAAAAAGCAGGAGGATGAACAAACAGAAAAATACAACCAAATTCAAAAAGCTTCCCAAAAACAAGTCCAGAGTTATCCCGCTGCTCTATCTCTTCTTGTTTTCCTAATTGTTTTTCCACTGTCATATCTGCCTTGGCTCCCTCCACACTTCTCCCACCATACCATGCATACACACACACACACCCCCACTCCTTTTCCACTCTCACACGCTCTCTCTCACAGCAGCAGCGGCCCCCTGGAAGTGTATGGAAATGGACCCCAGTTTTGTCTGTCCAGAGACAGGCCTGTTGTTAGAGTCAGAGGCGGAAGCAGAGAGGAGGAAAAATGAGAGTGTGTGACAGAGGAAGAAAAAGAAAGCTGGCCAGATTATCCTTCAGCTTTTTTTTCAGACCGTGCCTGCATTCTACATTTCTAATTTATTCATTTATCCATTCAATAATTCATCTACTTATTAATTCATAGCTCCAGAGGAATATCATTATCCATCTTATGCTTGTAACCAGAAGCATAAACAAACCTCTGACCTATGAGGCAAAAACTACGCAAAACTTTGAACATCTGTAATATTAAACAGGATATTAGTCAATAGCCTTTTCACGAGAAATACAGCCGGAAACAAACCCGGTGTTAAGAAAGAAAGATGAACTAAACCGGTTTGTGTATCCGAAGTGTCAGTGTTTTTTCTCTTCCTGTCACACACCAACTCTTTTCCTCTTTCTTTCATCTGGGCATAGTTTTGTTCTTAGTGTACAGCACCTGGCAAGGTCAAACCTCAGGTGGCTACACATTGTCACTGAAACTTGACTCCATGGGCTCAAACCCACAAGTACACACACATAAACACACACACACACACACACACATTGCATAT
The DNA here is from genome assembly GCF_015220745.1 of Sebastes umbrosus. Classification (NCBI taxonomy): domain Eukaryota; kingdom Metazoa; phylum Chordata; class Actinopteri; order Perciformes; family Sebastidae; genus Sebastes; species Sebastes umbrosus. Next base: position 22,312,434 of record NC_051274.1, read on the forward strand.
CATATCATAGCAGAGAGTTTCTTTCAGATGGCTGAGCAGCTCAAACTGGCTGTGGGCTGTGAGGGGGGGAGAGGAGACAGACTGTTTGTCCCAGTCTTTTCCTGTGCTGCTCTGTAGCCCCTGACAGCAGCCCCCTTTGGTCGAGCCCTGAGGGGTAAGCAAGCCAGCAATAAGAGAGAGAGAGAGAGAGAGAGGGAGAGTGTGTGTTTGTGTGTGTGTGATAGAGAGGCAGAGAGACAGACAGACATGATTGTGTCATACAAGAAATCCAAACAGGATGCCACTTACACTGAATGCTGGCACTGCCCGTCCAAGCGAAGGGGTCCAGCCCCGCAAAGAAGGGGCTCGCCTTCCGCAGCATGCATGCACCGCGGCTGGTGACATCATAGAGCTGACGGGGGCCCATTCCCAGAGCCTCCATACAGTCGAACATGGCACCCACCCCCCGCCCTCGGCAAAAAATCACTACGAGCCTTCAGTCCTGCCTGCCTGCCTGCGTCCTGCCCCGTTTCCACCACCGCTCACGTCACTCGCTGGGGCAGTGACAACAACACACAGCAGCAACAGCTAGCTGGATCTGCTACCTTCCCCTCCCTGCCTTCACTTATCTCTCTGATGTCACACTCTCTCTCTCTGCTGCTGATCTTTCCTGCCGATGCTGGAGTTTCCCCTCTTTCCCCTCTCAGCTGGAATGCAGATCTGGTTCCTGCCTGGCTGGGCTGAGCTGAGCTGAGCTGAGCGTGACTCTGACTCTCTCCTCTCTCCCCCTGCCCTTGGGTGAGCTGCTCCCTGTCTGCTGTAACAGACCTAAATAACAGCCTCTCACAGCTCTTGCTGAGCCCCAGACACGGCGGAGCGAACCAACTGCCTCGGCATGACGCTCTGAGAGGGGGTGGAGAGAGAGAGAGAATGCCAGAGAGGGAGGGCTAGAGAGAGGGACCCAGGAGGAGGAGGAGGACGAGGAGGAGGAGGTAGAGGGGGCCGGCCAGCAGAGCCTGCACTGGAGGAAGAACTGATCTGGTTAGAGGACAAAACTCTATTCCCATTCTTCTTTTACTTTTTTTGTCTGTGCTGCTTTTGTGTTTCATATTTCAGCCCAGAATGCAAACAAACACCCCTCCCCATCGTGTCCCATTCAGATCTGGTCCCCGTTTCTTCCATCGCACCTCCCCCCCCACAATTCCCCCTTGCAGTAAATATGAGCCCCCCTCCCCTCCCTCCTCTGAGCCCCCGTCTCTAATCATAACCATATTAAAGTCCAGCCACTGGCCGGGTGAGTATGTGTGTGTGAGAAGGAGAGAGAGAGAGAAAGAACATTGTGCTGTGGTTGAACCCAGAAACCAGATGCCAGGGTAAATCCCTCCCTCCTCTCTCTGTCTCTCTCTCGGTCTGTTTGAGGGAACAGAGGATGGGCAGTCTCTCCCTCTCTGGAAGTGCTTTAACAGTGATGAATGAGGGCCGCCTTGCTCAATCCCCGCAGTGCATTTACACAGACAAATACCCCCCAATATACAAACACACCATGTGCTGGACACACTTCTCACAGGTTCTCTTGACCTTGTTTGTGATTTATCTCTGAGCAACCGTTGCGAAGAGATGCAAGGATGCAGATGTAATGGATTTTAATGTGACACCTGAATTTAGCCTACATTTAGCCTTTTCTTTAACACAGGCTGTTCTGTGTATGGCTCGAATAATTCAATTTATAACATAGCAGAGCCTCACAGTGATGGTAAATCAAAGGAAATCAATAGGCGGTCTGCGGTCAATAAAAAAGCCTGTCACTGTTCCTAACTGCTCCTCAGCAGACAGATAGACTCTGGCATGGGCTAAAGCAAACAGCTTGATACAATGGGAGATATATGATAATACAATGACTTTAGTCTGTGCACCCTATACATTCATCTCCCCCCCTGTCAGACCAGTACAAGTGGTATGGCCCAGCAGGCAAAAAAGACAACATTTCCTGTCAATCTGTGCTGCTGGCTACGCTCTCCATAAACACACAGTGCCCTCCTCCCTCCTCCTCGTCTGTCTCACACTTCACTCTTTTTCCTGTCTCGTGAAAGAAACCATGCTTTCACATTTTCGGGCCATTTTGAATGATTTCAATTAAAATGTTTATTGACCTTAAAGCTTTTCCCCTCCAGTTGAGATCTCTTGTTTATTTTGTTAAGCTGGCAAGCGGTCATACACATACACACATATGCAGAGGGTCGATACACACTGAGTCACACATTTAACAGCTCTTTTGTTGCATCAAACAGTAAACAACATCAGTAGTTTTTATGTGTTTCTTCATACAGCTGTCAGGTCATAAAGGGGAAGCTTTATGACAGCAGGAACAGAACAGTGAGTCTGGATGACAAACTGTTATCTATCAAAAGATGCCCCTGCTAACAGTTTGTTGTTAATACTGAGTCTTTTTTTCTACCACTCCACCCATTTACACAATCATTCCCGATCTGGATGCATTTCAGATTAAATCATCACTGCCACGAGTCACATTTTTATGATCCACAAGCATTCTTCTCACACTCGTCTTTCGTCTGTTTCCTGTGGGTTGTTTTTTTTCTCACTGCTAGTTTCAAACAGCATCCTGGAAACTTAAAAAACTGGCGAATCCCCCTGATGTTCTTTGTAACATCAGCGCTGTTTGCCAGGGCTGCTCTGCAAACCGATCGATTTATAATATCATGTGCTCACACTTTGAAACCCCTTTTGTTTTTCAGGAGATTTATGGACCTTATCCGACTCCGCTGGTTTTGACATTTCGTTTTTACTGTGTTTGAGACTGTAATTCAGACCACTAACCCCGGGTTCTCCACTCTTTGGCACACACGGCGCTGTGAGCTGAGAGTCTTCCAGTGCTTCAGAGGGTTTGCGGAGTGAGTTTAGACATCTAATCTACACATACTCCATACTGCTGCTGACCCAGGCCCCGGTCCCTGCCTCCCCTCCCTCCTCCCCTTCCTTCCCCAGCCAGAGAGGTTGAACTCTAGAAGAAACCCCCACTGGGCCACTAACTTTCCCCCCAAACTTATCCTGCCCTCCCTCCTTCTCTCTGGCTCACAAGTCTCTCCATCCCTCTCCTCAATAACCCCCCCTTCTTTCTCTCTGTTTCTGCAAATACTCTCCCCATTTCATCAACTTCCCTATGGCCATTTTTTTCCTGACTGCATGATTTGTTTTATTTGACAAAGCTCTCTGCTTTTGTTTCTGGTTTTGGAAATGTTTCATTTTCAGTGGCTGCCAACTCACTGGTGATTCTGTGTGACTGCTGCGTTCAATCACGTTTAATTGCACTTCTACACATATATCAAAATATTTAAATGTTTCTCATGTGATATGATGTTTCATCTCTTTATGTCTACACTAGACGGGGAAGGTGCTCAGTCAGCTGGTCCCAGACTGCTTATAGCTCCACGTGGGCCAGTTTGAGCCCAAGAAAATCAGGCTTTACTACTGTCTGACACTCTGATGCCGATTACAGATAAGACGTATACAGCACATTGTTGCCACTTCCTCTGTATACAGTCATTCAGGTTCCAGCCGGGCCGTCAACAACACGGTGGTGTGTGAGGCAATAAAAGGCGGCGTGTTTGTGCTAAACGCAGCACGGTGATTTTGAAAGGAATGTGGAGCTTTTTCATTGCTGATGTGAACATGTGTGCAGCGTGTGGACGTGCTGAAACAGATTGCCGGTGATGATAGAGACACTGAACACCAGTTCAGAGCGCCCTCCCACTGCAGCCAGATTCAGGTTACTCAGACACACACTCAGAAACACAAACTGAGATCAAAACATAGGTTGTTTTTTTTTTTAAATAAAGTAGCTTAATGAAGGACCTACAAAAAAAACAAACTAAAAATATTTTCCATTCTTGTCATTTATGGACTCATTGAGGGCAGTCCTAGCGTTCTTACTCATCACATCCATCAACTGCTCCACCAGCCGCAGGTTTAACACATGCTCAGCTCTGACAAGACATGTAATCTTATCCACTCATCGACTTCACTCCCTCACAATATATCGCTGGAAGTTACCGGATGTGTCACTGCAACATGTTCTCATCCCAACTCGTCACATACTGCCGCTTGTCACGCTCTTTGGCGTCACTTTATTTTAGGAAACAAAACCACTATAGATAGGTTTCAAAACAGTGAAAATGAAACTGATCGTTGTGAACATGGGACACAAACGAACAGCTGATTGTAACGTGAAAGTAAAACTCAACACACGGGACACAAACACCATCATCTCCTGGATGAAAGTCTTGTGTTTGTTGGGCCCAACCACCACCCCTCTCACCTGCCTTGTGTGTCTCTTTTCGCTCTTTAAACTACGTCACCACAGCACTTTCTCTATGCGTTTATGGTTGCCGCGGATGGGTTTACATTGTAGTTAATGGAAAGCCTGGTGCGTCTCATACTGGTGCTAAAGGGTGCTTTGTGTGGCGGTATTACACGCCGACGGCCGTGACAAAGCCTCGGCATTTGACGCCCTGGGAATGAAAACGGGCTGGTCACTGAGGAGGGATGTCGGAAAGGTGACGCATGAATCAAATTGTATATACTTTATATTTCGAATATTTAAAAAGAAATGTGTATGTAAAAAACTAAAACAAATAAATAAAAATAACGGCAAACATATAAAATAGACTTTCAATAAGCAATATAAATTAATATTTCATGTCTGAAACGGAAGTAGAAGAAGCAGCATCCTTGTCTAGTCCTACCCCAACTCTATATTAATCCATCAATACTCAAATCAACCACACAAACCAACTCTCCGCCTCAGCGTCGATCCCCACGACAATTATGAGGGAGCCCAGCGGCGGCCATGTATGCCTCTGTTCACATGCTGGTCCCACCGAAAGCCTAACAGAGCTACTTTTCAGAGCGCTATCAGTCTTGGCCATCTTTCAGCAAAGTCTTTTTCACTCCTCTCTCCCTGTATCTGCACTGTCATGACATTTCGCTACTCGTGTTTTGTGGGGGGGAAAAAAGATCTTTTAGTTGTGTGGCCAAAAATACGAAACCCCCCGCCTTGTTCTCATAGGCCCGCCCTGCGCCTGTGTGCCCTCCCACGCCTTCTCAGGGCCCATCCCTCTTTTTCTCGCCATTGCGCGCTCTTCATCTTGCACGTGCCCCACAAAGGCCCATCTGAAAACAGCCCCCTCCCATTTTTAATAGTAGCCTCTTTATCTTCATCTGTCATCGTGTCAGAGCTGTAGTACAGTACTGTGGCCTCTCCCTTACCAGCAACCTTTGCTGACTTTCCACACACGCAGGCATGCAGGCACATGCAAGAACACACACACACACACACACACACACGAACACACTTAATACACAAAGTTTCAGAAAGTTTCCAGCACTTAGGGCAAATTGGCTCCTACTTTGCGCAGAGGGATAACGAGAGGAAATCCAAGGTGAAGGCTGAGGAGAAAGAGAGAAAAGAGCAAGGGAATTCAAGAGTGCATAAGCCGACAGGCTTTAGGTGGATCTCATCGGAGGAGCAGATATTCCACTCAGTTTCACAAAAACTCCTTCAGTGGGTGCTTTAAACTGACTGGAAAAAACAAAGTGGGCCTTTCTGTCCATTTCCCTCCACATCTATTGAATCACAGCCAGCAATGGTTGAAAAATAAAAAAAGAGCAATGTGAGGGGAATCGATTTCCAAAAAGAAGAGGAGCGCCTCGGAGAGCTGTCATCTCGAGGCTAGCAGTTGCCAGGGGAGATGAAAGCAGGGATGTCAGACGATGCAGGGCTGTTTATTAAAGTCTCACTGATAGATCAAGGACACGGCCAAACAGCGCTATACGTGCTGTCATCACACACAAGCACACACAAATGGTGCAGTCCTAGCATTGCTAATTAGCTATGTAGATCACGGTGACAGGAGCAGAGATGCCAGCGAGCAGATGGCTCTATAATGACGCTTTTTTTTTTCTGATTAAGTTTTGACAGTCGTAACGGTGAACGCCGGGGTCAAACATTTAAACACCGCTAACATTGATATCGTGGGTGCTTCATAATTTGATGTAGTACTCTTAGACATGATTTGAGAATTCAAAACAGTTGCTGGATAGAGATTATATTTGTATTTAACATATACAAACATTTTCTTTTACACTGAAATGATCCAGAGTTGATTTCTTGTTTGGTTTGGATAAAGGCTCATCCCAACTCATCATACACTGAGGCTTTGTTAGACCCCTCAGCGTCACTTTTCGGTCGCAGTAAACATGAGGTTAACGTTGGGGAATTAAACAAAAACACTTGCTTAGAATTAGGCGACAAAACCAATTAGTTAGGTTTAGGAAAAAACAACATGATTGGGCTTAAAATGAATACGTATGTGAAATGAAAATGTGACTTAATGTTGTGAACACGGGACATGAACGACCCTATATGTGTTTTTTCATTCTTTAAACTACATCACCACACTCCCGGATGACTTTCTCTGATAATGGAAAGCCCGGTGCGTCTCATACACGTGTGTTGGTATCACACGCTGATGAGCGTGACAAAGCGTCAGTAATTTATGCTCTGGAAATGAGAACGGGCTGACATGACAAATGCTATTCTTGTTAAGAAAGAAATACAATATTGGCAGGTGATCATGCAAAATCTAAATATACCTCATACATCACTACAGATCCCTTTCACTGCTCTATTTCAGTCTTTTAAATGATTATAAGCCACATAAAACACTACTATCATTGTCAAATATATCTCTCATTCCTGACGTTTTTCTGAAATTCTTTGAAATCCTCATTTATATTGTTTCTACCCCAGGCTCAGGCCATTTTTTTGCCTGCCCCTTCAATAAATCTAACAGAGATCAGTAAATGACACCGAAATTGACAGAGGTCAAGAGCAAAACAGAAAATTGAACTCTCAGGTGTCTCTGAGGTCCTTTCACAGTTTTAAAAAAGAGAGAGGTGACATCACAGTTTGTAAAGAGCAAAAAAGAAAAAATAGAGATGGGAGTGTCTGCGTCTATAGGGAAGTGAGGGGTATCAGTGCTGAGCTCATCATTTTCATATCCATACATAGCTCATTTTCGTCTTCCTCCTTCACTTTAATCAAATATATAGTATGCACACATAAGCATGCATGTTATGCAAAATCTGAACCTTCACAGTGAGGCACCACCTACAGTATGTCTTCCATCAAGGCTGGGCTGAAACCCAGCACTTCAACCTTTATGAAAATAAATAAAGCGGTACAATGTGCTGTTTGTGCTCCGCATCCAGTGGAGACGGCTTCACTCCGCTAGTCGACATCTTTCCCTGCTGTCCCTCTCCTCCATTTAAAGGTTCGCTTTAATGTTCCCTCTCGTACCACATTTCCCACCAAAATGGCTCCTTTACGCAACTCCCCTAGCTCCCTAAGCCAACATGACCTCCTTGTGTGTGTGTGGGTGTGTGTGTGTGTGTGTATGTGTGTTTAAGAATGCAATGAGTGTTTTTAATTATGTCACTCTGCATGAGGATATTCGTTTCTGCTGGAACATTTTGGTCCTTTTCACAGTCTGTCTGACTTAATGTCTGCACGCACACACACACACGGATGCATGCATATATGCTTGGCTGCCAGTATGCTAATGTTTGTGCATGTGTGGCGTATAAATCCAGGCCCAACACACCACACTTTACATAAACAGCAGTTCCCTTTGTCTCCACCGGAGGCACAACTGAGCTGACTCAGGCAGCTTTTACACAAGTTCCAACCCGCTATTCATTCCTTTCTATTAATACAATGCTTTTAATGTCACTGTGATGCAGCTGAAAACGTTCACACAGCTGAGCCTCTCATGAGGTTACAACACTCAACATAAAGCCCAAAATTACGACCTGAATGGAGTCCAGTCCGAGCCCAGCAGCAGAGGGTTTGCAGATTTTGGTCCGAGCCATGTGGGCTGAAGGAAATGACCTACTAGCTTTTCAAAACATCCCTGTGGCTGGCTTTGGGGCCAGGGCTCCGGCCCTGATTGGTGAAAGCTTATAGAGGTGTTTCAGGGCTCAGTGGCGATGTTATCACATAGTAAGTGGCCTTAATGGGCTTCCAACTGTTTGTTTGAAGGGCTCCCATAATGACAGGGATCAACTGATAACGGCCTCTGCTACACGCTGCACAGAGAGCCGTCAGACCCTCTCATGGATGAACAAACGCCTTTATAAGATATGGGTGGTAAGGATGGGAGTCTTGCAGCACACCCACATGGTCAGTGAACCTCGTCCACACAAGAATTGAACGTTGAATAGAAGGGTTTTCTGGGTCCACTATGCATTAAGAATAAAGAAAAGCCTACTATCTCTACATGTGCAAACACAGCCATCCCTCCCCTCTCCTGTCTCTTCCCACCTCTGTGCAAAACAGGTATTTCCAAAGACACTCTGGTGCCAAAACACAGCGCCGCCGTGGGAGGTGCTCCGACCTGTCGGCGCAGCACGCACGCACGCCCAACAAAAAGGTAAGTGTCACCCGGGCTACCTTTTCTAACAACAATTACGCACGGAGCACTGAAGAATGCGGCGCTATTTACTGCACACACAAACACACACATACACACAGAGAAACAGCCACGGTGCTACTCCCTTTAAGTGGAAGGTATTTTCTCAGTCTGGCCTGCAGACAGCCCTGACAACAATGAACAGGCCTGTTGAGCCAACTCCTGAGAAGAAGTAGAAGGAGAAGAAAAACAGGGCCTGGGGAATGTCCAAACCAAGGCCTTTTGTCTTCCCTGCTAATGTTTAAGAGAGACTGCTGTCAGTAAAATGACTTGTAACATTCCTTGTGAAGGGATACACCAAAAGGGATGTTTTAATAGCCGATAATAACAGCTGATAATTTTCCACTCACTGGACGAAACCTAAACTGATACTGAGTAAGTATTATTGAATGAGCTTTAGTACAAAGGAGCAGTAGGCATGTCTAGTGCTGAAACAATTAGTCTGTAACTGATAAGTCAATCAAATAAAAAACAAAAACTTCAAGGACATTACTTGGGCTCTGGGATCTTGCATGTTTCACTAATTATATTTTATAGAGTAAACAGTTATGGACAGAAGACTACTCATTAGTCACAGCTCTTGATATATCTATTTTAAGGTAATTAATTGGGTAAAAATGACACAAATTGTTTAAAGGGCGGGTTTATTATTCTTTTTGTTTTTTGAGGTTTTATCATCCTGTAGCTTCACAGTAGTTTTCTATAACAACAACATTCAAATTTTGCTCAAAGTATGTATGTTTTATTGTCAAAATGCTATTTTTCACAAGCCCTTCTAGAAAATGTTCCCCATGTAACCTGACGTAGGTTTCTGCATGATGACGCTACAATATGTACAGTATATAGACAGCCTTATAGTCAGTGTATTAACGTCACATACAGTAACTTAGATGGTGGTCGGCACGCTCCCAGTTTGGAGAAGCAGACAGGAGTACCAGCACGGAAGCTAAGCAATGTACTGCTGTGTGGACGCCATGTTAGTTTGAATCTTAAAGTCACACAATAACACAAACAATCTATCACCAGACTCAATTCATAAAGCATGTAAGTCATTTTACCTCGCAGAATGCGGGAGTATACATACAACCCCACTTCAAAAAATCTGAATCAGTTATTTCCAAACTTAACACAGCTAACGTTGGCTCAGCTAGTGCCGACGTTCACATTATTCATAACCTTATTGATTACTTAATTACTTTTGTAACCTACGTCACTGCATTTTGCAACAGCTGAGTGCGCGTTTCCATTTGAAAATAAAAAAAAACAAACAGAACACTGATGGACTTGCCCTTTAATTTGTTGCTGTTTAGAGAATCTGAGGGAAAAAAATCATAATAATGTTGATCCTAATATTCACAGTATATAAAATTAGACCAATACTGACACTGATTTGATCAGCTAATAAAGAGGCAGAACTAAAAAAAAAAAAAAAAAAGTCAATCCACACACATAAAGCTGAGTCAACACTAATTGCCACTATGATCCCGACTTAATCTTTGACCCCCCGGGCCTCGTTGAAGCTATGACACAGAGCTTAAACTGAATAACTGCAGTCCTTAACCCTTGTGAGCGATACGACTGCCAGCGTGGATGTGTCAGTACAAGCAGTCATGTATGAGGGCCCCAGTGCATGTGGTTGCCTGCGTCTGTTAGTGCTTTGATACTTGTTTTTGCTTTAACTCATGCCAGTGTAGAAAACCAAAAAGGAATCCATCTGTCAGTGCGGTGGGATTTCACTCTGCGTCAGGGGTATGTTTCTAGTTTTTAGATGAAAGAAGTGCTCTGTGTGTGTGAGAGCGAGAGAGAGAGACACACAGAGAGAGAGAGAGAGAGAGAGTGGGAAGAGTGTCTCTGGTAGTGTGTTTGCATGTGTGTATCTGTGTGTTTTCCTAGCAGGGCGTGTTCTTGGATTCCACCACACTAGGACATTACCCCCAGGTGCTCTCTCTCTCTCTCTCTCTCGCTCTGGTTCTGTGAAAATACCTTGAGGATTAGGTGGGCAGCAGCGGCGAGGAGGAAGGGAGGAGGGGGGGGGTGAGGTAGTGATTGACGGCTGAAAGGCTGGAGAGGTGCTCAGGCATGCTGTGGTAGGGGAGAGAGGGGGACTGCACACACAGGCAGGGGGGCTCTGCACTCAGCTGTTGCCACCACACACCCATTATAGCCCCTCCACCACCTACCACCCACCACCACCTGCCGCCCCCTTTAGCACTACACCCAGATAAGATTTCAAATAACTCCTGCTTTACCTTTACCTCATGCCCTAACCCCAACGAAAGCACTCCTCATGTTCTCTCTCCCTCTCTCACACTCACATCCTCCGAATGCTTTTTTTTTTAAGAGGATACTCCCTGACCCAGAATCCTGATGCTGATTTAAAAAAACTGACTTTTAAATCTAGCAGGTGTTTTGAACAATGAGCAATGTATGTCGGCAGCGTGTGTGTGTGTAATCTGGCTAGTTTTTCCACGGCAGAAAAACACTTTGGATTGCCAACAATCTCCTCTTTGTGCTCTGTGCTACCATCCCATTTAAGTGCATCAGCATACAACAGTGCCCCCTGTGGTCAGGTCTGAAACTACAAGTCTGACACCACTGGAGCGTACGTCTGCTTGTTTGAATCTTCAGCCTTCAGCTCACCTTTCTTCCTACAAACCGGTGTGTGGTACTCTGAACAGTCAGATGAGTCTTTCAATTGCAATTGTGCTCATTGTCAAATATTTGTTGATGCTCAAGAGCACTCATCACCTCACACTGAAAGAATGCTGTTTTGTCTCTAATTGCAGACTTGTGGGTTGCCTGCCTCACAAAAGCTCTGTGAGAGGTCTAGATACACACACGGAGACACACACACACACACTTATACAAACACACACACACCAGTGAAGCCAGAGCTACAGTTTGTGGTCACAACCACACCATCTACTAGAATCTATACGGAAACCACAGGAGCAGAGTAATCATTGTATTGATGAAAGTGGATTTTTTCTTCATGGTTTCTTTCTGGGATTTTCCTTTTTTATATACCACTCATCCTATATCACAAACAGACCCTAAGGTTTTCCATTTCCACAAAATTACACATAATGAAGTGCAATTTAAAGAGCCGTATTTTCATCTTTCCAGTGCACGTCCAAATTGTATAATGAGACTTGACTAAACTGAAGGTATGGACCACATATTTAGTTAGAGTTGAAATGTGAGAGGGAGGAAAACAAGCGCACATACAGTAACGAGAGTGACTTACAGAGAGCGGCCATCTCTTTGGGCAGGTCAGCACCGAACCTCCCAAACAGGCTGCTGTTGGCCAGCAGGTCGAAAGGGGAGTGGCTTCTCATGGAGTTGAAGGCGAAGGGGTAGACAGCAGGTGGGAAGCCGGTCATGTGACCCACCTGCTGTTCCCTGTTGGTAGCCATGGCGACGGAGCACACCCAGGGGTCCGCAGCAGGCCGCTGGGTGGAAGTGAACGGCTCTCGCACAACACCTGGAAATCCCCGGGAAAAGTTGTGTCCTTTCGAAGACTCTCAGGATGTGGGGAACGGGTGAGTGACGAAAGGTTTTAGTGAATCCACTTTCAAAGGGTCATCCAATTGGCTTTTTCTGAGGAAGAGAAGGCAGAGAAAGTTGTTATTTCTTTCTAATAAATCCCACCACATAAAACGCGAGGATAAGTGTTTGTGACTGGCATGAACATGATGATACTATCAGTGGTTAACTTGAGATCCTCGCTGGATTCCACAAACACTATTCACCTCACGATCAACTCTGAGACCATCTCCGCTCTGGGAAGGAGAATAGTTTATCCACGGGTTTTAATGCGAGAAGGATGTGCAACAACAGGTATGAGAGAAACGGGAAGGAAAAGAGGAAGTGAGGAAGGACGGCGAGAACCAAAACAGATAAAGACGTGAGAGAAAAAGAATGAGTGAGCTGTGAGAAGGAAAAGCCAGAAAAACTGGGACTGGGCGAGGGGAAAAGAAAATAAGAAAGAAGTTTGGAAAAAGTTATAACAGGGAAGAGCGGGAGGGGAGGGAGGGAGGGGAAAAAAAGAGAGAGAGAAAAAGAGAGAGAGCTCTTGTTCTTGCAGTTTTGAAGAGCTTCCAGACTTCTACAGTGATTCCAGGCTATGCCATATGATTTAAATCACCAGAACTCTACTATAAAGAGCTCCTCTGTTCCTGCTGCCAGCCTAGCACAGCAGCCTGCCTCTCTGCCTCTTTCCCCCAGGACCAGAGGCCCAGACACGGGGTCCAGAGCATGAAGAAGGGAGGGAGGAGGGGGGTAGAGGGTAGGGAAAATGAGATCCACTGATTGCTAACTGCTGCTGTCACTTCCAACTATCTTCTCTTGAGGTCAGGCTCCCATCCCACAGAGTCATTTTGGCTCTAACCTCCTGCCGCCCGCTCGTCACTTTGACTCCACACAGTAGGCACAGACAAGTCCGGCTCAAGTGTGGACAAGGCTGCAGTTATGCCCCAACTGTTGACTGTTAATACAAGAGTGGGGGAAAAAAATTCCCAGCAAAAAAGCCTCCCATTTTCTTTTTCATGTTTTCTTTTTTTTGCCTTCCCTAGCGTGATTTCATGAGTGGGTGGTGTGATCAGCTTGTTTTTTAAATGTGGCTTTTGAAAAAGAGCAGAGCCAAGGAATTTGGAACTGCTGTGGCTTGTGAATCTGGGAGAAAAGAAAGGGAAAAAATCTTGGTAATGAATTCGGTATAAACAAAGAAATGAGTGGGGTGTGGAGTTGGGGGGGGGAGAGAAAAAAAAAAAAAGATCTAAGGCTGAACCGGTGAACTGCTGAACTGAGCGAAAAACGCACAGAGGAACAGTGACAGAGTCTGGGCACTGGGGGGCACTAAGAGGTGGCGCCGTGCCCAGGAAAAAGAGGGGGAGCTTTCCAAGACGGCACACAAATGCACCACACATACACATGCAATCAAGCACTGAAAAAAAACTCTACACATGTGTGAGCACACACACACACACACACATACACACACCTCTCACCCCTTGCCTTTTCCAGGGCTCTGGCTCCCTCCCTGCCTCTCTTTCTGGCTCTTTCTCTTTCAACAGAGCCAGTTAATTACACCCTACTGCTGCAGGCAGCTTCAAACCACCACTAATTTAGAGTTCCATTACAGTAAACTGTTCCACATGTGCATCCAGGGCCCAGGCAGGCTCGGGTGGCCACGTTTCAGGAAGGAGCAGCCGCCGATAGGCACCCACCCCCATCCTGCCAACACAGCCATACTGCCATCTTTCTTTTTCTTTCCTTCTCTGTATGTCTTTCTTTCTTTCCCTTATTCAGTCTATCCCTCATCTAAACTACTTTTGATTTCTTTTTTTTCCCCCTTTTCTGACCCACCCCACATCTCCTCTCTATAATCACGTCCTTATACCCGATCCCCTCTACCCCGCCTCCCCTCGATTTCCATCCCTCTACTGCTTATACAACTTGTACCATGACCCTGTGCAGCAGCGGTTCCACTGTGTGGCTAACACACAAAAACATCACTAAAGATTTCACAGTGGGCCTAATGGGAGAAGAGGTACAGACTGGAAAAACAAAACTGCCAGCAACGCACAGGCTCGTAATGTGTATATATGTGTGTGTGTGTGCACGTGTGTGTTATGAGTATGTACTTGGCCAGCGTTCGGCCCGTTTGGGTATCTGCCTCATGAACTCAAACCAGGCCCCATAAATGCAGAGCTCAATCTGTCTGAGAGTGCTGGGAGAAGGGAGAACAATAAAGAGGAAAAAGGAAGATGTGTGAGAAAAAGAAGCCGAGCGTAGGACTGCACGCATGTGGGGAAACAACAGTATATTAATCAAAAAATTAAGCTTTAAATGAGTTCCAAGCCAACAGACCCAGGCGGAAAATCCTACCTAAACCGCAGTGTCACTGTACGTTCGCACGTCATGAAACAATGAAACAGAGTAAGAAAGAAAGTCGTACGGAGAGACACACAGTCGTACGGAGAGACACACAGCCTTTTAAAATAGAACCCAGTAACTTCACTCTCCCCAAACACAATAATGAATTAATAAAAGAGTTGGCGCCAGTGTTTTTTAATGAGTCACATCAGCCCAGCAGCTTTTTACAGAGCCATTTATGTTTTATGTCGGGTCCTGTGGTAGGCTCACTTCGCCAGCCCGTCTGGGGCTATAAGGGGATAAGGGGAATTTGGAGTGACCTCATCCCCTGTTAGCCAGGGCCAAATGGGCATGCAGGGCCTCCCCACTTCCCTTGAGCCTGGGGGGCACACAGGAGGCAGCAAGCAGCCAGGCAGGCGAGGAGCACCAGGGCCAGCTATGAGTGGGTTCACGGCTGCTTTTGCTGCCGCTGCTGCCGCCGCCGCCGCTGCTGCTGGGACTTTCCATCATTCCCTAAGAGGTGTGCTTCACCAGTTTAAATTTACTTTGGTTGTTTCTGTAAATAGTGGAGTGTCAGACCTCACAGTAGTCCATCACGTTAAAGCATGCTCGCTGGTTACTTTAGATAAGTCGTTTGATTTTATCGGGACAAAACGGCGTGTAGCAAATGAAACGAGATCAATCAAGACGACAATTTGGAGACGGCGCTGCAAGACGAGGCACGCTTACAGAGAATGAGATTATCTTGTTTGCTGAAGAGTTTGGGTTTCAACAAAAAGACGCAGCAGAGCGAGCAAGAGCGAAACAGACACAGAGAAAGAGAGAGAGAGAGAGAACAGTTCCCACAGATTGAATGTCTGTCAAACAAAGAGTATCAAATCCTCTGTGAGCAAAACAACAATTGTGCCTTAACCGTTGTGACGGAGCGAGTGAGGCCCCTCAGGCAATAAGAACTGCAGTCAAACATAACAAATAAATCACGGCATCTCAGGAAGCTCTGCACCACACGACCAAGAAAGGCAGTGGGTTTTTTTAGTCAGCACACGAAACCACAGGTGATTACTCTGCGTATATGAGCAGGATTCTGGGTGCCATGGCTGGCCTGGGTTGCTAACTGGAGTGCAGTAAGAGAAGAAAAAAAAATCACAGTAACTGTGATGTTATATTGAGTTATAATTGCATGTTTTGATTTTTCACTTTGAAGTCAAACTCTCTGACTCTTGTAGAGACTTATAGTTTCACTTTTCTGCGCTTGAGTGAGTTCACACGTTTTCTTTAGGTTTCCTGAACTCCCCAGAAGGCCACAATATGCAATTTTAAGAAATTTCCTGCGAGGTAAAATAAAAAAAAACTACAGTATATGTCAGTCAGACCGGGCAGAGCAGCAAGTCAAAACCTTTTACTGGAAGGATTGAATTGTAAATTCACAGCCTCGAGACAAATGAACTGTACCATGTATCCTGGCAGGGAAAGCTTGGCAGAACCATTGAGTCCTCTCGCTCTTTTTCCACCTCTGACTAGCCTGCTCATTTCTTTTGACAGAAAACCGTGTATGTCTTCCAGGTGCTGTCCTTCAATCATCAACATCATAAAGTGATTTATTTTCAGCGACTTTGTAAAAAGGAAACGACTTGACGTGAAGAGGGTTATGTTTAAGTTTTGGGTCGTGAGTGAAGTCATACTACAGCGGTTACACAATGATTTTACGGTCCATTTGTCCTGAGTTGACACACTGTCTTTTCCAACTGCTTCGGGGCGAAATGAACAATTAGTGTGATCAGCCCTGCTAAATATGCCCACACCCATTTGTCTACTGTCACAGACTAATTAAAATGTTCATATCGAAACATCATGGGAGCGTTATCTGATCTTTTTGTTGGCGTTAGCAGTATTTAGGCGGTGAAAACAATATCCTCAACGCTTTTAACTGATGCAAAGCTGACAGCTCCCTGTCTTTCAACAAGTGGCTCTCTAATGGCTCTGGGAGAGACACCTATAATGACAGACGGTCCAGCACCTCCAAACAGAGCGGCATTCCTTCGCCTCAGACTTGTTTGACATCTGCCTGCTCTTGGCATCGCACAAACACGTATTTGCTTACAGCAACAATGCAAAGAAGCACCGCTGTGTAATCGCTTGTCACTTAGAGAGGTATTGTTTTTCACGAGTGCAACTGGGGAGTGTCATTATGCAATCCTTGCTTTTGTATCTTTAAATAATAAAGTTAATTCCCAAGTCTTTCTTTTTTTTGTTCTCTCTTTCTTCTCTTTGTTTAAACATAATGTCACAAAAACAGGCTGTGTTGACTTGCAGTGGTGGAGAGAAAGTATGGAAAGAGTGAGAAGTCAGTGAGACATAAAACACTTGGTGACATGATGAAGTCATCCTGACAGCTTGCTGTTTCCATGATGTGGTAGAGCTCTTTGGAGTACTCAACATGGAGATGTCGGCAGAGGGTCCAGCAACACAGGAAAACACAACAGGAAAAAGGCAAAGGCAGAGGATGGCAAGACATTTTGAGAAATAAAGCAAGTAGAAGAAAGTTCAGAGTGGCGACAGTGTGATGGCGCCTCTTCTAGATCTGAAAGGTAAAGTTGGCGTCTTGTTTTGTAATTACAAAGAGAGGATTCACACAGGCGGCAATGACGGTGTTTCCCTTCCTCAACTCAGAGAGAAAACAATCCTTTCTCTGTATAAAGAGATGCATAATGGATAGTTTCACCATCGCTACTTTTAGCCTTAGGAGTCAACGCAACAGAAGCAGGCCCAAACACACACATGCAAGCGCAACATACAAAACAACACACATTCAAGTTTAACTTTGTGCCGTAAGATCTCTTAATGGGAGCTCGAAGGCACTGCTGAGCATGTAAATCCTCCCAATCGGAGCAGCACACCTGCAAAAATAGACATAGGAAATGGAGTGCAGATAGTTTCCTTGTTAATTATAGAGTGGTAGCAGAGAGCCCCTCGATTCCCCTAAAACCACCTGTCTAACCCCTCCCTACTACTTGGCCTTAATTGCTATAGAAATTCCAGCAAAAGACAGGTATCGACAACTCCCAGATTTACCGCTCAGAGTCGTGTCACAAAGGAAGACTGTTAGCAGATTTTGCAATACAGAAGCTTTTATGTGGCAACTGTTGTTTTAATGGTTCCCACAAAACCTCAGATGCTTCCAAACCTGGAAAATAATCTCACATAACACACCAGGTTTTGCTATTTTGTTTAAAATAATCTATGTAAAAATAAAATACTGTTTTGTGACATGTTTAAACCTTGACGGTTTTACTGGTAGGATGATTCTAATAAATGAAATTATTTATTGTTGTTATTAAAATCAGTGTTTCTCCTGTTTTTATTATTTTGTGATGATGTTTAACCTTTTCATCCATGACATGTCTAAATCTAGAGCACATATACCTGAAAAACTAACCCTGATTACACTGTTTCAATAAAAGAAAATGATCTCTTTTGTGCTTTTGTTCCAAAGTAGTTATTTCCATGGACATACAGTATGTTTAACCAGTGTATTATTGCTCAGTGGTTCCCAACCTGGGGTCTGGGCCCCCCTTAGGGGGGCGCCAAAGATCACAGGGGGTGCGCCAGGATTTGTCTGCTCTGAGGTTGTCAAGATTAGATTTGCTCATGTATAACTAAAATCATAATAACACACTTACTGGATAGTTTGTACGAAACTCTGTATATAAAACTATTTTAAAAGATATATTTTTTGCTACTTAGTAGCAAAATCTAACAAAATATTCTGCATCAATCCAAATTCGTTGGCGTTTAGCCTTTCAAAAACGTGTTTTTTATTTGCTCTCCCACATGACGCACACAAACGGGGCGGTCTAACAGCAATCTAACAAACAATAACCACAACAATAATAACTCTATTTTGGCTCCAACGCTATTATAGTTACAAAAAAAAGATCATATTATGTATCTGCATTCGCTTGGCAAATCCATCAAGACGTCATTTTATTTATGCTGATGAAACTGACAAGTTATATTCATTAAAGAAAGTTGATTTTAATAAAAAAAAAGGAAAAGTATTTGTTATTTTCAAGGGAAATAGTTTGGGAACCACTATTATAGCTGATCTGTACTGACAGACAGTCTGTGAGCATTGACTAAAAGAATTTCAAAGCTAGTCTGTTGCCTAACGTGTAAATATTTACAACAACAAAAATGTTTTGGTGACGCCGATAAAGCTGACACACTCACGATCACAAGTACATGGATCATGAGTAATGACACATACCCATCTGGAGCACATAACAGCAAGCACAAACAATAATTGATTCCAAACTGTCAGTGAAGACGAGCAAAAACTGCTGTGACTGAACACCATGAAGGTGAAGCTGCTCTGCATGGACAGCCTGTCCTCGAAAAAAAGACCCACGGGTGGTGCTCTGGAGGAGGAGAGTGTAGTGATATTACTCTGCCTCAGAGATGAGCTCCATTTCTTCCACTCCAGATGTCACCGACTCCGAGTCAAACTGATAGAGCAGATGACAGCGGAGGGCGCCGCAGACATCACTGGCCTTCAAGCAGGCATCCCTCACTCAGCCAGTGTGGGTGTGTTTTTTCAATTCAATCAAACTGTCCCTCACACTTATGTCAAGTCCACCAGGGGAAATAAGCGGTGGACAGCAGGTGCAAAGCCGAGGCAGTCCAGCTGCAGCGGTTTACCTAGTGACCAGTCAGTGCTGTGCTGGAGCAATAAACCAAAAACACAGTGGAGAGCTACACTCTGACATCAGCTGCATGATCGTCTGATATCCAAATCAAGCAGCACTAAATGCTGTTTGATTTGAAAACCTGCTACACATGGTTGTAACAAGTTGAACCTGTTAACCTAGCACTTACACCAGCATCGATAAATAATCGTCACAGACTGCTGCTAACCATGGGAACACAATGAATAAACTTCCATGTAAACTAGGACCAGAGTTACAGACACACCTCACTCCACAGGAATTACCCTCTGCTGTTTTAAAAGGTGGAATACAATGCTTCTCTTTTCCTTATGTTGCTTATAAAAAAACAAAACAGGTCAAGGACTGGTGAGTCCTCTGGTGAATACATTCATACACATCAAACACATGCGAGTGTATACACACTAACACACACACATGTGCTAATAATAAAGAGCTCCACAGGCACTGGGTAACACTTGAAACACTCGCTAATAAGCACACATGCAGGCACACATGCTCAAGTATGTTTTCATATAAACTCAGTGTCAGTCTCACCATTAATAAAGCAGAAAGAAACAAACACAGCATGCAAACAAACATGTGTGTTGGGACGTTTTCGTGTTTCCAAAATCTGGTGGGATTTCGGGGAAAACAATGATTAATTGTTTCAGAGCCTCTCAAGTGTTTTGCACACTCTGTCTCTGTCTTCAATTAAAAGTGTCGACCCGTTCCCAAAAAAATGCAGTCTCTCTCTCTCTCTCTCACTTTCTGTCTCTCTGTTAACAGGGAGAGAGGGAGAAAAGGAAGACAAACAATGACTAAAGTTACAGGTTGTGAACTTTTGAAGTATAAATTACTCACCCGATCTGGTGTTGATGAGGCAGATGGACGGATGAAGCCGGAACGGTGTGATGAGCGGAGCTAGCCGGGGAAAAAAGAAGAAAAAGATGTGTGTACGTTCATCAGAGTCCTTCTGACAGCAAAGACAGAGTAGCAGTGAGCCTCTCTCTCTCTCTCTCTCTCTCTCTCTCTCCCTCTCTCTCACTCCTCCTCCTCCTCCTCCTCCTCCTCTCTCGCAGTCTCTACCTCTTAAAATCACTCTTTCACTCCCCAAACACAGGCACACACTCACTCTCTCACTACTAAGAAATAATTATACTCTCTGATTCATAAAGCCTTCCTTTGTCACGTGACCCAACACTTCAAATATACAGCACATTTTTTCACAAGCCACAAAATGCCTGGAGGGAAGAAAAAGGCCCAGAGAGCTTAAGTTTCTGTTTTTAATTCTCTCTCCCTTCTTTGTCTCTCGGGTGAATTCTTGTTTCGCTCCTTCATCTTCTTGGCTAAAAGAGTCGGTTTACCTACAAACTGTTTTGAAAATGCGCGGCCATGTCGTGATCTTAGATCATTCATGTTTAATCAATACGTTCACAGTCTAATAGGAGAGGATGTTTGAGTATCCTGAACACAGGTTATGTTTTGATTTGACACAGATGATGCTTTAATGGCAAGCCAATAGGTTTTATTCTTCCAAGAAAGTCTAACTAGTCATTTATTTCCAGTGTGATCAATTTAAGGAAAAATCATGATGGACTTTTGCCCTACCTGTGTGCTCACTACAGACATGTAGAGGTTGTTTTTGTGTGTTTTGTTCATTCTAATGTTTCTGTGACAGTCTTCCCAGATCAGTTATAATGAATCACTACTCATATTACCATTGCTGATTCTACTACAACTGATAGATTGAAGACAGCGAGTATTTGAACCCTTGTGTAACTAATTAAGGAGGTATTGGAAAACAAAGAAAACTGATAGAATATCTAAAACATCCTCATGAGGATAAATGAAAACCAGAATTTGGCATTCAAAGCTGGAATCTAACATTTTATTAGGATACACAACATCTGTCAACATCCTGCCAGACATTATGCAGTAAGCAATATTTTTTTGTTGCTTTTTTTAAATCAAAGCCTGCAGATTTCGGTACCTAAAATCACTCTGGAAATGAAACTAGCGGTGGCACGTCAGCTGCAGGGAAGTCCCGTGTGAGATGGCAGAGCGTGCAGCGGCGGCAGCAGCAGCAGCGACAGATTTGGGTGTGCCCCTGAACGTGCCCCTCTCTCCATATGAGATCATATGTTTCAGATCTGTGTTTATGTGTTTGTGGTTCTGGGCGTGTGCCCTGTTTTTCTGAATGTAATGTTTCTCAAGTTGTTTTGGTTATGAGGAGCACCCTCAAACCTCAGAACTGGGAGGAGAGGGCACACCTCAACTGGCAACTCAACGGGCACTTTTACCTCGGCAGCAGAGCGTAGATAAACAAAAGGCTACATCCTTATGAAGAAAAAACACCAAAACAAGTCAATGTAAATACACACACATGCTTCTTTAACACTTGCATAAGAAGAAATCTAGTCTAATTAATATCTAAACCAAGTAAGTGCAGCAAGCATTTTCAGAATAGCCAGCTTATACATGCACTACTTATTCTGAAACTTCATCTAAAAGGATGCCCTTCGGGCATATTGGCCATGCATCGCTTCACAGTCTCCCAAATCTCACAGTCTGACGCAAAATTGCCAACCAATGCAGCATGTGGAACTTTTCTTTTGGTCTTCCCAGCTATCTGTACTAGGGCTGTCAAAGTTAATGCGATAATAACGTGTTAACGTGAATTTGTTTTAATGGCACTAATTTCTTTAACACAATAATGCAATTTGCGACTTTTAGGTTGTAGCGGGCTCAGATTTAAAGCTAGAAGATACTGGTATCATATGAAACTGGAAAACCTAAGAATCCACTGGTCAACCATTTAATACTAGCTTGTTGCAAAGGAGTTTAAATAACGCACTAAACTTACGCTAAATTAAGGCGAGGAAAAGCTGGAATGGCCATTTTCAAAGGGGTCACTTGACCTCTGACCTCAAGATATGTGAATGAAAATGGGTTCTATGGGTACCCACGAGTCTCCCCTTTACAGACATGCCCACTTTATGATAATCATTGCCATGTTATGATTTGAGCATATTTTTAATGCTAAATGCTGTACCTGTGAGGGTTTCTGGACAATATTTGTCATTGTTTTGTGATGCTAAGTGATTTCCAATAATAAATATATACATACATTTGCATAAAGCAAGAATATTTGTCCACTCCCATGTTGGTAAGGTTATTAAATACTTGACTAATCTCCCTTTAAGGTACATTTTGAACAGATCGAAAACTATTCATTTGCAATTAATCGTGATTAATTATGGACAATCATGCGATTAATCCTGATTAAATACTTAAGATTGACAGCCCTAATCTGTACATTCAAAGCTAGGGTTGGTAATGATCTTCAAAAACATTTTTGTTATATTTGTTGAAATTCTCATTACATCCTGACAGCAATCAATAAATCAAATGCTTTGACAAAAAAAAAGAAAACAAATTCAGTATCTGTGGCTGTCACAGGACTGTTAATGTAATAAGCCCATCCAATTATTTCATTTGGATTGAATGAAATGATTGGACGGTCTACCTGCTTGTCCACCTGAGTCTTCCACAAGCTGCTAGCTTGACAGCTCTGAGTACTGACAATAGCTATGTCTTGTTGTTTACGTTCATTATGATCATTTTGGGGGAGTGGCTTTGGCGGGAGACCTGAAGCGACGGATTATCAGTGTTGCCCATTTGTGCAACTTTCTCGCTAGATTTAGGGACACTTGGAGTGCTGCTAGCTGCTTTCATTGGAAAAGAGTTGGCAACACTACGCTGGGTTTTTCAGTTAGATCATTTTTAAAATCAAGCTTACTCTTGATAGTGTCTCAAGATTACAGACCTAAGCTTTATGACCTGATATAACTGCAACACACTGTGTTTGTAAATCACAGTAACTGGCCTGATACAGGCGAGGATGTTATCCCCAAACACACTGACCCCAATATGTCTCCAGGATAAAGTCAAGCCATCATAATAAAAAACACAAGTGCCTGGCCTCGCTCTCGTTATAGCTTCCGATCTTTACAGCCACATATGGTCTACAGTAGCCGACTGAAATGTTCTTTCATACATTTTTTTATGTGGATTTGCTGGTATATACAGTAAGCACCAAGCAGTGTTGCCTTTTTTTTGCAGAAACCTTATATTCAGGAAGCCCAGATCTAAGCCATACTGCAAAAAGCACTTCAGCTGATCCTTATCTTGTTTGCATTTGATTTATGTGTTGCTTATGAGACCACTAAGGCTAATAGAAATCCCTTAACTGTTTACATAGCAGTGCTAAATCAGCAATATGAAAACAATATGAAACGATAAGGTAAATACGGCCAAAGGCCTCTGTAATAACCTTAAATCAGCAATTAGAGTGATGTCAACTGTAAAGTGTGACTTTCAAGTCAGTGTGATGCCATCAGGCTGACTGAGATTGACTCCGTTTGTGTCCGAATGTGCAGTTAAGTACATGATGATAGTCGCGTGTGTGTCAGTGCGCGGGGCATGCTGTGCTCCTTATTAAATTATGACAGTGAGCTTGAGCAGCGGTTGTGTTTAGGCTTTGTGTATGTGTGTGTGTTCTCTTGCAGCACGCACGCCTGCACTTGTGAATATGTGTGTGTGTGTGTGCATGG
This sequence comes from Sebastes umbrosus, assembly GCF_015220745.1. Classification (NCBI taxonomy): domain Eukaryota; kingdom Metazoa; phylum Chordata; class Actinopteri; order Perciformes; family Sebastidae; genus Sebastes; species Sebastes umbrosus. Next base: position 22,336,155 of record NC_051274.1, read on the forward strand.
ATGAGTACGCGTAGGCAGTAGCAGCGTGGAGGTCAGAGGTTACTAGTGTTTGTGTTTCAGTGTCAGTGAAGTGTGCTCCAGGCAGAGATTTATGATCATTGTGTCTGGGAGGCTGCAGAGTGGGGGATAATGAAGATAGATCAGGGTGCTATCTCTCTCTCCGGGCACCACTGGAAACATGGCCTATGGCCCCGTCCGTTCTCGTATCATTAACTTCAGCCTGTGACATCATAACGCACTGCCCCGACATCAATCCTAACACAGTGTGCTCTGACAAAAAGTCGAACGCGAGAGAGGCAATTCCTCACAGGAAGTCATCCGGCAAACACAGGCATTGTTCGGCTTCTCTGGGTGTGTTTATGAAGATATGAAATATTCATGGAAACATTGTACTCGGTCGTGTGTTTCCACTTTAGATTCGAATGTATTTGCATTCACAGAGCCGTGGTAGTGGAGAGGCCCGAGGCTCGCTGGCGGAGGGAAAAGCAGCAAAGGAAAGGAAGGAGGAAAAGGGGGGATGATGGAGGGAGCAAGAGAGGGAGGAAGTGAGGTTAGAGGGGTTAAAGTGAGATGGAGAGAGGGAGGAGGAGAGTCGAGTGGTAGAGGGAATGTGAGAGACAGGGGTGTGAAATAGTAAGAAAACCGGAGGGTGAGATGGAGAGAGGGATGGAGCGTAGAGGGAGGGAGAGGAGGGGGTTGATGGTGGGGTGGCTGGTGCCTGTGGCGGCGGGTTTTAATCAGTAACAAGATGCCTGTAATGAGATCACTATTTCCCCACATTCAGATTGATGTCATGTGAAGTTTGGTGCCACACTGAGACAAGGCAGGGGGACGCAGGACGAACACACACACACACACACACAACACACAAATATACACTTGCTTGCACTTTCTTGGTTACAGACTTAAACACACATCCTGTGAAATGAAGGAGCTCATTCATCCCGCCTGGCAAAGTGCGCTCATTTAGAGTCCAACCGCCTTGAAGTAAAAACATACACAGAGGAATACCACTCACAGGAAAATGAGTTACTCATGGCAAAAGGAGAAATGTATGTGTTAGGGACCGAAGGGCATACACCACTATGTACTCCTCTAACAAAAACAAATGAGCACAAAGCTTGGAACAGTTGGAGAGAGAGAGAGACTTTTTTTACGGCAGGAGGAACTAAAGGGAAAACGAGAGGGGGAGAGGGAGAAAAGAGAAGGAGAGTGTGGGCTTTTCTGTGCATATTTTGGGGTGCATTCAGAGGCTGTCGACGCAGCTACCAGCGTGTGTGCCAGCATATGAGCGCTCTGCCTATTCCCCAACATGTGTGTCCAATGAAAGGTGAACGGCTCTCCTGTCTATACTTTTCCTTAAAAATCAGCCATGATGTCACCATGAACCCATCTTGAACCCACCTCTGTCAAAAAGCATTACTCCGGCCCTCCCTCTCGCTGCCTCATTTTCTGTTCCACCTCTCCCTCCTTCACGCTCCGCTCCTGCCTCTTGAATTCTTCACTGAGCTCCCATTCTTTTTCCTCTTTTTCATATTTCCGTATTCTTCAACATTTCCCCTCTCCCGTCCATGTCTCTTTTCTCTCTCTCTTCTCACTGAAGTACACACACACACACTTTTTTTTTTTTTTTTTTTTGGCAAGCATGGTCTAATTGAATCACCAAAAAAGCACAACCGTTTGCCAAAAATGCCAGGATGTTCTGATTATCGTAAACTTTGTTTAAGCTGTGGTTTTTACTAAAAAAAAAAAATGCTCTGAGTGCATGAGGGGGAAGCCAAAAAAAAAAAAAAAAAAAAAGCTGAGGAATAGGGGAGAATGCAAATGAAAGAGGGGGAGAGGGAAAGAGAGAGAGAAGAGAGGGGTTGGTGGGGGCAGCGAGAAGGCAGCCAGAGAGCCACATATGGAAGTGATTCTGTAATTACTGCAAATCTGTGAGCTCAAAAGGAAAGGTCTTCTTTTCCATGCCTCCTTCCCTGCACATAAAACTGCCCTTGTGAGAAACTTGGGCACTAAATACTGAGCAGGAAACATGAAAAAAAACGTTTTCGTTTGCTTTTTGCTTTTTTGGCATGTGGGGTTGGTATATAAATATGTATATCGTATATATTTAGTATGTTAAGGGGGTCTGTTTTTGCTATTTTTCTGCACAGAAGAAGAAAAACAAAATCCCTGGTGATCATGAGTGAGGCTAATTCCACAAAGTTTACTACTGGAAAATCTGCTGCATTCTTTAGTCATTTGCTTTTTCCTGAGTTTAATCAACCAGACCTGGAAGCTCATCTAAAAGAAATTCAGGGGATAAACTGCTCATGAGCACAAACACCATTCACATAAAGCACACATTCAACAAGGTGAGTATAAGGGAGGGAGGGGGTGGGTGACAGACAGACAGAAAGACAGACAGACAGTGATGAAGACTGTCTTCTCAGCCTCAGGCAAAGCAGTGCTTTTCAGGTGTGTATGTTGGCAACGACTTCTGTTCTGCTCAGTCCCCCCCCAAACAGTCCCAGCAGCCTGTAATTATCTCGTGCCCTGCCATAACGTGTTCTCGTGATGATGACTGCTGCTGCTTAGAGAGTCTGAGGCTATACAGTAAACACACCCGGATTGACGCAGCTTGAGCTACGTTTATTCTTACGACACATCTAATTAATCACGACAGGAGATGATTTATGTAAAGTACACAGTCCTACCTTCTTAGTAGCGTGTGCCTCGGCTGCTTCAAACGCGAACTCATTCCCCCAGAAGAAGTTTGGTACATAAATAAATAATGGATGAGACACACGCACAAGTTTTCTGTGAAGGAGACAAAACAAAGTCAGGGACAGTCTTGAGAGAAAATCTCCACAGAGATCACGACATTTGGTCTCATGCTTCAGAGATCATTTTCAGTCATTTGTCAGATTACCTTTGTTTTTGTTGCCAATCCGTCACTGTGTCCCGACCGGCTGCAGCTCAACTCAGCTCAGCTCAGCTCAGGGGCGTCGATGGGAGCTGCAGGGCCTCCGGGAGGATTACTGGCGCTGGGACTCCACCTCGTGGAGGACAGGAAGACTGCAGCAACACACGACCTGGCAATGAGGAGATGAGATGGAAACCCCACAAAAAAACAAATAATAACAAATTTAAATAAAATTAAAATTAAATTAAAAATTAAAATACCAATTAAATAAAATTAAAATTAAAAAAATAAATTAAATAATAAAAAAATAAGAAGAAGAAAATAAAAATAAATTAAATTAAAAATTAAATTAAATACAATAAAAATAAGATAAGAAATTAAAATTAAAATTAAATTAAATTATATAAAAATAAAAATTAAAATTAAATTAAATTAAATTAAAATTAAAATAAAAAAAAAAAAATAAATTAAAAATTAAAATAAAATAAAATAAAATAAAAATAAAAATAAAAATAAAAATAAAAATAAAAATAAATAAAATAAAAATAAATAAAATAAAAATAAATAAAAATAAATAAAAATAAATAAAATAAATAACATAAATAAAATAAATAAGATAAATAAAATAAATAAAATAAATAAAATAAATAAAATAAATAAAATAAATAAATAAAATAAAAATAAAAATAAAATAATAATAAAAATAAAATTAAAATTAAATAAAATGATAAAAAGTTATACATATATATATAAAATAATAATAATAATTCTTACTTCTTTGTATTTATATTTTTTGACAATGTTTACAATTTTCTATTTTTATGTCAAGTTTTGTTTATTTGTTTATTTATTTTGCACAATTTAAGACGACACAACATAAAAAAAATAAATGAATAATATACAGTACAGGAAGAGGCAAAAAACCCACTGGGCTTATCTGAAGCCTCTACTTTGAGACAAGATTAATATAAAGAAATAATATGACTACATAATAATGATAACAAACAATTAGAACACGATATATATACTGGAAAACACACTGTTTACCATTGACGGAGCATTTTGGCAAATTTTTCTTGGGCGCTACCCACATAATCAGTTGTGCTGCTCATCCCACAAATGCATGATCCTTACAAGTTGGACATCATTGCGAAGGTAAATAAACAGGCTTTCCAACGATGTAAAATACAATGCCAATTAGAATTGTAACAACAGAGAAATAATCCACCAAACACAAGTTTCCGAACTTTTTTTTCCCAGTTTATATATAATAACAACAATAACAATACAGTTAACTTTACTTATCTGTATATAACCTACTACATATACATCTTTAAGAGCAAAATCCCAATTTCTCCATTTGTATTATTAAGCCTTACTTATTTTTACTTGTGTATTGTATTGCAAATATTGCAATGCTACACAGCTCTGTATTCCAATAGAGCTTTACTTATTTTAAGTACGTTTTTTTATTTTATTTCACGCTTTCTTTTGCAATAATGTTTCCCATGCCAATAAAGCCCCTTTGAATTTGAATTTACTTAAAATAACAAAATAAGTAAATCAAGATGTGTACGTATGTAAATAAATACTAAATCTGCCACTCCTTGCTTGTGATCATGCCTAATTTGAGCATAATCTACTTTTTGGGCTATTCAACTTTAAAAATGTCTTTACAGAACTTCACACCATAAGCATGAGAAAGGCAATTAAAAGAGTATTGGTGAGTTAACGAGTCACTAAAACAATGAATTATTAGATGGAAAAGAATCAAATATATAAATATATAATAATACAAAGCACAATTTATTTTATCACAGCTTTGTAATAAAACCATTAGGCCTATATTAGGTTTGTTATATTATTATATTTAGGTTTTTATCCAAAACCTGATAATAATAATAAAAAAGCATTAATTTACTAGTGGCACACTTAACTCAATACGTCATTTCTAAAGAACTTAGACATTTAAACAATACTATGTCTTTTTTTATATAGTGAATGAAAACTCAATACATATCATTAGAACATATTTTATGACTAAGTTGAAATTTGATCATTTCAAAAGCTAAAATTGTGTGTCTGCAATATAACCATGAAAGTGTATACTCTTGCATTGAAACTTCTAATTTCGGATAGATAGATAGATAGATAGATAGATAGATAGATAGATAGATAGATAGACAGACAGATAGATAGACAGATAGATAGACAGATAGATAGATAGATAGATAGATAGATAGATAGATAGACAGACAGATAGATAGACAGATAGATAGACAGATAGATAGATAGATAGATAGATAGATAGATAGATAGATAGATAGATAGATAGATGGATATAGGTCAATGCCATTCATTGCCACTGAGGGGCGCTAGCTGACCTACATATTCAGAGTCACACAGCAGCAGGCTGCAGTTTGTTGCTGACTGAATGTTATAGAACTTCTTGTTGCGCAAAAATTGAGGAGCTTATACAAGAAAAAAAAAACAACAAAAAAAAAAAAAACTTCACCTTCAAACGCACAGTGAGCCTATGGTTTTAAAAAAACACGAAAACATTCATACATGCTGAAATAATCAAATATAGGATTGACCTATATATAGGAAAATATAGGAAAAATCTAAGTTATGGTCGAGGTTGAGTGTTTGCATGCAGCTCGCTCCGACAGCACGTTGTTTGCGTGACATGGGTTTAGTTGGGGCATCTATCAACGGTTTCCTTTGGCACATAGGCTTTAAACTTGACACTTGCTTGTTGTTTAGCATGTCAGTGTGTCTCAGTTTTTGAGCCTTCCGATTTGGCAGCCCCTGCCTGCCTGTCAGAGAACAAGCAGTCACGGTGAGCCACGCCTATTGTCCATGTGCTCCATCCTCCAATCTCTCCATCCCCCGCGCGCACCACACCACACGCGCTCGGTGTTTTGCATAAAATGTGTATCAGTAGGGCAGCGCGCGCTCCACCGGCACATGCAGAGCGCACATGTTAGCGTGGCTTTACTGAACACATCCACCACGGTCGAATAAGCGCATCAAACTCCCCTCCGCTCCACATCCCCGCCAATGAAAACGCACAAAAGCGTGAAGGAGAGAGAGAGAGAGAGAGAAAGAGAGGGACTCCGCGAGATTACAAAGAGTGAGAGCCAAATCCCACACAAACACACACAACACAAATTGGGCGAAGAGGAAAAGGCGGTCACATTTTCCTACTCACCTGCAAAAACGTGATTTGTATCAGTGGGTGTGTATGTTGGCTGACACCGCTCACGGATGTGCTGACTCTACTTTCTTGGAATTCTTGACAATCTTTTAATCTCCGCTCGTGCAACACATCACACACGCGCTCGAGCACAGGTATCTTTGAGAAGCCTGAACTCACCTCTTGTCAGAACAGAACTGAGCACCGACAGGAAAACATCTCTCTGCAATTTACTGGGAGAGACAACTTTTAAGCGCACTTTACTGGAACACATTTCCACCACTTCTTCCATTCCTATTTTTTTTTGCGCTCCATGGAGCAGGTGTTTTTACGCAAAGCTGTTTTTTGACTTTCTCACCTGTCTCCAAAAAATACTTTTGCTCCAGTTTTAAGTAACATTCACGGATCTTCAAGTAAAAGTGATCGACATCAGCAGCAGAAATATGGATCACAGCCCCGGTGGTGGTAAGTTTAACTGTTTGACATTATAACCATTATAACTGCAATGTTGATTTATAGATATAAGAGTGATTAACGGGTCATTGTTTAGCGTTTTCATTCAGTTGCCAATGATTAATAGGTCAATTGGTCAACTTTTCTTGCTTTTAAATGTGCTTTATAAATAAATTTGGAATTTGGATTGGAATAGGAGACAACTATATAGCTGATTCAACTTAAACCTTTAATATAACTTTAATTTAAATGTTAAAAAGTGCCATTTCCATATTATCTGACTGTGTAAAACACTTAAACCTCCAGTTTTATTTATATGCATAATTGGCAAGTATGTGAAACCTGAGTTCTTACATGCATCAATAGGTGCACGAAATACAGTTTTTCATGCAAGTGTTGTTTTTAATGGGTTTTTTTTTTTAAACTGGGCTCATGCACGAGTTTATTCTTTGGGCATTTAATCATCACATCAGCTTGTTCCTAAATTCAATAAAAAACGCAAAGTAAGACTTTACGCAAACGCAGAGCCTGGGCTGCATGGTTGTAGGACTGAGGCTGGCCACTTCCTGTTTCTCTCCATGAAAACAAACTCACGTGGAGCTACAGTAGGCTTTACTGGCTGTCAATGCAATCACAATCTTTCAGAGCCAGAACTTTAACTACCCATACTAAAACACTTTATCATCTCACTGGGGGAAAAAAACATTGTTGTAAAGGGTGTGTTTGTTTCTACTATCAAGGTTATATGAAGTGCCTGCAGCATAAAAGTTGATAACAGCAGGACTTCCATCCTTTAAGTGGCATTAAGGCAGTGCTTTCTCGAGGTCAGCCAAAGGTGTGGATGCTTTCCTCTCTCCTAATTGAAGGTGAATCATTTACAACAGAGACAGTCACGTTCCAGCACAGGTGATGGGTGCACCCTGTGTGCACAGTTACTGGAGTCAGAGGGCAGCAACACTAAACCCTCTCACCTAGTTATTATGACTTAGTGTTCATGTTGATAAAGTATAGGCCAGTGTTTGTTTAATGAGTAATCATAGATAATAGCTGTAGTATTAGTCAGCCAATAAAGATGAAGGCTGCATGCTGGGCTGCTCTGCTAGTATTTGATGTTTGGCATAGTGGTGGGGCTTTTATTTGATTGTATTTTACAGTTTATATAATTGCTTATTTTCTATTTGAATGGCAGTGCATTTTTTTTTGTTCTTGCTCTCGCTGATCTAAATCTAAATGACCGCCTTGAACTGGTTTCCCTGACCTTTAATGTTTCAATAAGTTATTGGAATGCACATGACTTCATTTCACTCAGGAGGACGGCGTATACAAAGCTCATAAACATCATCGTAACTTGGCAAAAATATGGCTGCAGTGGTGGGCTGTAAGGCTCATAAAGTCTAGATCAAATGAGATTGTATGTGTGTGTGTGTGTGTGTGTCTGTGTGTGTTTGTGGTGTGTGTGTTGACACAGAGCCCTCATTTCTCCTGCAGAGATGACTGTGTTGTGGGGTTGCAATGCAAATGCAGAATTCATCCAAACATCATTGTCATGATTCATTCATACAATTGCATTTCTTATATACCATATAACTACAAAATAGACCCAAATACATCATATGCTGACATGTACTGTCATAACGGTTGGTCTATTATGTATTCCTTCCCCTTATAGATGTAATTTATAGGGGAGTTATGAAACTTGTACATCCTTGTCCTCATGTAAAGGGGTCAGCTGTACTTCCATGTGGGAGTCAGCTGCAACAAGAAGCCTATTTAGTCTTTCATGACACAGATATTGACTTGCTCAGTTGCATTAGGCCTATAACTAGATTACATTTAGCTGTCAATTTAGCTGATACAAATTAGGCCAAATTGAAATTCCCCACTGTCTGCATAACTTCCTGCACTGTATGTTCCCACTCAATACAGTATACCTCCTCTGACTCTCCCCTGGTGGATGTTTTCTGCAAAGCAATGGAAAACTGAATTGTTCACCTATAAATATGATAAAGGGAGATTTTAAGAAAACAATATAAACTGTAGACCTATATTAAACATACTAATTCACCAGAATATATAGTGATTTGATATTAGAGAGGAATGTTATCATATTCATTTCCTCAATCCATGATTGTCAGAGCGCGCAGTGCCAGGCATGAAGCCATTTTTAGCCACAACAACCATAAAACCCAGCTTATTAGACTACTGATTTCAAGCTATACTTTGGTGTTTATAAATGATAAATAGGATATCCACTGTAATATATAGTTCCTGCATGAGCCAGAGTGTGCGATGCAGCATCAGTTTGGAGAGATACTGGAGGCGCGTACATATAATCTATCAAGTTCCTGATATTGACCTCACACAAGCCTGAGTTAATGAACTGCAAACGCCCAAGTAGTGCTATAACAGATTGGCCAGAAGCACAACTCTTTATTGGCCATATAGCCTACATAGCATAATAAACTCTGCATTGCTCTTATAGGGAGCAAAGCCATATGCCATATTTATAAACTTTACTCCACAAGGGCAAACAAACACTATGGTCACCTTGGTGGAGGTTTTCTGCAAAGGAATGGACAACTGAACCCATATTCTATAAATATGATAAAGGGAGATTTTAAGAAAACAATATAGACCTATATTAAACATACTAATTCACCAGAATATATAGTGATTTGATATCAGAGAGGAATGTTATCATGTGCATTTCCTCACATGAAGTGATAGCCTATACTTGACACAGTGCTGCTGGTGCTGCTGCTGGTGCACAGTCAGACCACCCCACCGCATAACATGCTGCTCTATTTAATTTGGCTCTTTAATTATAAGCCCCTGGCGGGCTGTTCTGTAGAAAGCTCTGGCTGCTGGCTGGAGCTCAGCTTCATGTCTTCCCACTGAACGCTACGTCAAAAAAGCCTCCTCACGTGGCTCCCCTCGCAGAGCCGCGTGCGACGCGTGAGATACCCGCGCCCTCCTCCCGCCTCCCCGTCGCTCCGCTCTCTCTCACGGACGCTCTCTGTGCTGACGCCGCCTGCGGTTATGATGGTGAGCTTGGTCAGTGGGTCAGCGATTCCATGCATGCGCGTTTTTCTCTCGTCACGTTTTGCCGCCACATGCGCCCTTTTTGCTTGTATTGAAAAGCCCCCACCCTCCCATCATCTCCCATCCAACACAACATCTCTCCTCTCATCCTCTCTCAAAACGATGCTGTAACAGAGAGAGTGGATTAGAAACACTAAGAGAGGATGCATCTCTGCACAATCCAAATGCAAAAAGATGTTTTTCAATCCATGACTGATAGACATAAATTTATACATAATAACAAAAAACAAAACAAATGGTAAAACATAACAGGTAATGTCTTTAACGTGTCTGTAAAACACTGTTCCAGCTCTGCTTGGTATGGTAGGATTTTGGCATCTTAATAGAAAATGCCTTCAGTTGTTTGCTTCTTCTTAAAAACTAAATATTCTCTTCTTGCATTTGGCAAAAAAAACCCCACAAAGGAACAAAATGCTGCTAAAAAAACAACAACCACAACTTAAGAGACGTAATGCAATAGTGCCAATGTTTTTGAACTTTTTAGCTATTACAATATCCAGACAGTCAAGCAAGCAAACAGTGCCAGGCATGAAGCCATTTTAGCCACAACAACCATAAAACCTAGCTTATTAGACTACAGATTTCAAGCCTGAGTTAATGAACTGTAAACGCCCAAGTAGTGCTATAACAGATTGGCCAGAAGCACAACTCTTTATTGGCCATATAGCCTACATAGCATAATAAACTCTGCATTGCTCTTATAGGAAGCAAACCATATGCCATATTTATAAACTTTACTCCACAAGGGAGTCACCTTCACTGTAAGCTATACCTGTGGCTGTCTCTCCATGTCCTGCATTATAAGGTGAACGAGTGAAAGTAAAGAGATAAAGGACACGAGCGGAACAGGGAGGAGAGGAGCTGCTGTGTTCAGTGCTCACTGCTCACGTTTCTCTCTGCCCTGCCTCCAGTCCCAGGAAAGATTAGTGTTTGCACGGGTAGGCTAAGCTTAACATGGGCGTTGAGGGAGGAATTTCATGCAGTTTGAAATAACTGAATACATGTAAAACAACAAGCTGCCAATGCAAAGAATAAAAACAGTAATGCTATTTTTATTCATATTATTTTAGATACTTAAATGCTCTGCAATGTTTGCATTAAAAATATAGAAAATGGCAATATCATGCTATGTTTTCCCTCTGAGGACTGATAACATCTTATGTGGTATTTGACCATGGTAACCTTTTGACTGTGACACGTGTAGGTTTTATTGCATCCGTCCAACACTACTCGAAAGCAGCAGACTGTAAACCTGGATTGTTAATTGACAGAGTTTACAGCACACAGTGGCTCTGTAGGGGTCATTCATAAACACTTACTGTACATGTGAGTCTCCAGGTGGACATGCAATGTGTGTGGGTGGAGTGGAGTGGGGGTGGGGCCATGACTGTCTTGCATGTACAGCTCAGGAAGAGGTGAGGCTCAGGCCTGCAGTCTGCTGGTTCTGTCTCTGGCATGAGTCAACAAACGGCCAACACGTGCTGGGTGAGGGATTATCAAAATATTAGAAGGCTGAAACAAATACCTTCATGTGCAGCAACACAGGCCTATACTGCACTTATGCATGATTTCCATATACAAGGCTGCATGAATTGGTTAAACCACTGCACCATGGCACAAATGTTGGACACCATACAAATGTTGGAAATGTCTCAGGTGCATGTCCAAGTCAATAATGAATGACCTTTTAAATTGGACCCATAATTGCTTAGGTTATAAAATATATATTTCACTTGGTTTGCATATAGTTTGTCATTCTGAACGTCTTTCTGCTGGACATACTGAATTGTTAGTATGTCCATACAGTTGAAAGGCTTTTCCTTTTGCAAAAACGTGACTCACATTCTCCAACTGGTTGAGTAGCGCATGAACAGCAGTGGCAGCAGAGACTTGGTGCCACCAGCTTCCCAGTCAACGTGTGTTTGTAAACACAGATCTGACTTTGAGATTACTGCGTAGTTCAACACGAGACTGCGGATTTGGTTCCGGCAGCAGTAAACCGTGTCAGGAGTCCATGCATGTGAGGCGGTGGTCAGGTGTCGTGCTGTTTGCTGTGCGCGCTGGGCACGGTGCCAGGGGAGCGAGGCTATTATTGGAGAGGAGGAGGCAGCAGACCCTGCAGACACGTGAGGAGGCCGTGTCTCAGCTCATCCACAACGCATGACTGGAAGAGAGAGGGAGAGAGAGAGAGAGAGAGAGAGAGAGGGGGGATGCGATATGGAAGCGAAACTTCAGAAACAACCACATCTGAACGACAAAAAAAAACCCCATTCCTGCGTATTTACGCAGTGCCAATATGAATGCATAAATGACGCATTAGCATGACGCAGGGATTCTTTACAAAAAAGGTATTACTTTTCGTTTGCTGCTTCTACTGGAAGCCATGTATGCTTTGTTGCTGTGCTACCAGCAGTATTTTTAGCGCCCACTTTTCCGCTTGAGCGCAACATCACGCCTGTTGCACTCAGGATGAGGCAACGACGCAGCAAATTCTCAGAGCTGCTCGCTGCATGCTCAGAACTTGTGCAACATTACTTCACATCAGCACACCCAAAGACGCAGAAAAGATATATGGATGGCCAACTTTAGTTCATGATGCAATTTATAATTCAACAGCCAACAATTACATGTATAGGCCTATGGCATACAAAATAATAATGCTACTTTTTTGTCAATATCTGAGTTTGAATTCAAATTTGTAGAGCTGCAATGATTAATCGATTAGTTATCAACTATTAAATTAATCAGCAGCTATTTTGATAATCGATTATTTTTTTAAGAATAAAAAAGTAAAAATTCTCTAATGTCCTCCGTTCTTTTCCTTGTCTGCAGGAGTTATCCTGTATGCGGGTTCCTCTGGCAGCTCCAGCTCCAGCTGCAGCCCCAGATCCGGCAGCCCCGGCAGCCCTTCCAGTGGCTACCAGACACAGTCACCTTCTATGCACTCCCAGCCCTCGTCTCCAGAGGAGGTTACCTTCACAGAGATTGGGGCGTTGAAACACAGGGCAGCTGGGTGCACCACCCCATCCTCCAAACTGATATTCCAGTTCCCAGAGGTCTACAATGCCCCCCTAGCAGCGGCAGCCACTCCACAGAACACCTATGCACATCCCATCGCAGGAAAGAGGCCCTACGGGTTCACGGGAACTTTCACAAGTAAGTGTTTTCCTCACTGTTGATATGCATAAAGATTTGATGGAAGTTTTTTTTGCAGCTTATCTAACTGTCTGTTTACCCTTCCTCAGAGACGGGTGGAATGGTCCTGCTCTGCAAAGTCTGTGGGGACATCGCATCCGGTTTCCACTATGGAGTGCATGCATGTGAGGGTTGCAAGGTAAGCCCCTGATCAGATCAGAAAAAAATCATCTGGAGTGATGCAACAATGCAACAGTTGCTTTTGGTGCACCAATTCACGTGATTTTTTTGTTTTTATTGTTTCAGGGTTTCTTCCGCCGCAGCATCCAGCAGAACATCAACTACAAGATGTGTGTGAAGAACGAGAGCTGTCTGATAATGCGCATGAACCGCAACCGGTGCCAGCACTGCCGCTTCAAGAAATGCCTCTCTGTCGGCATGTCAAGAGATGGTGAGACATCCTGACACATTTTTTAACGAGAGAGAGAGAGGGCCCTTGTGCAGTTCATATCACAGTGTTCTGATTAGCCAAAGCAGCCGGGAAATGGGCGGCCCCGAAAGAGGCATGGTACTGATATGTAGGTCTGTGTGAAAAATGTAATGCGGAAAGTCTTTTGAGGTCATGGTGCCAGTAGCTCAGTCACTCACTTTATCAGCAGACCTGCACCTGCATTGCCCTTCTTCTGTGTCACTGCACTGCCAAAAACTACCATCTGGCCTCGTATCGCTCTCTTAAGTTTTTAAGCGTCTTTCTCATGCCCTTTGCAGCATCCTCCCACAATACTCTTTACGCTCTTGTTCAGCACAGCCCCTCCCCTCCATGTACCCACCATGTTCCCTCTTGCGTCTCCCTCTCAGACAATGATTTATGAGAAGAGGAGCCTTGAAATCCCCGAAGCTATCTATCATCTGGAAAACTGCAGCAAACACAGGAATTATTTTAGGAAATTGGAACAGGGTCAACTTGATTACCTTGTGTACACCCATAGAACATCTTACCGCAATTAATGCGGCAACAATTAAGCAAGGGATGCAGAAAACAGCCGTTGTGACGCACTTGATCAGACGTGATGCTCACATCACCTCGTTTTAGTTCTGATAGCTCAACATTGATTGATCACCTATCATCGCAGATGAAGAAAAAAAACAGCTGGGCTGACCTAGAAAAACAATACAGAATTGGGTCTTTAGTGTACTCATACATACTCATGACCTACTTGGTGCAGTTTGCCTGCCTTCTTCCTCTCAGTATGGTTTCTGCTTATCTCCACCCTCCAGTACCCCGCATTGTCTAATCTAGTAAACAGGTTGGTGTTATTTCTGCATGTGCTTGACACTTCTGGTGCACAGAGAAAATGGGGTGGCAAAATACGACTCGATGTGAGATCAAACAGTTAGGTCGACCCTTTTAGAGGAGATTTTCGAAAGCGTTAAGGACCACAACCTAGAAACCCCTTTTTGTTCTGCCTCAATCCTTACGAAAACAGGAAAACCGCACGCAACTGCCTGCAGCCCACAATAAACAGTACACCCTGATGTCACACCAGGCAGCTGTGTGACTTCGGCTCTGCAATATAGGCCCATTAGTAAGTACGCCGTTAGCATAATGGCACACTTTTCTTCTTCTAACCAGAGCATCATTTTTAGAGCACCATGGCTCGCAAGTCCGCATTTGCCTCTTTTTAACCATGATGAAAGGGATTAGTCTCAAGCCACATTATTGGCCTCATCCTCATCAAAGGATCCTGCTGCAATGAACAGATTACTGTATATTTGATAAACATAGCGAAGTCTACTGTGCCTATTACTGCGGCTTTATGTTTTTATGTAAATTGCTTATGTTTAACATATAACAGTACAAATATTATTGCTGCTATACAAATTTTCTGCTACATGTTAAAAAAAAGATTCAGATACTTGCAAAAGTCTTTGAAGCTCAACTTTTCTGCCTTATCTAACTCCACCTTGCGTGCACTCACACTCTCTCACTTTCTATGCATCACTGTCTCTCATGTCAGTGCTCTTCATGTTCCCATTACTGTCTTCGTGACTCATTTCAAGCCCACCTCTATCATCCTTCTTCCTCTCACGATCTCAGTGCCGGTGACATCACGCTGACGTTGCCCCACTGCCCTACTTACAAGTGGAAGGAGACAGAGGGGTGGATAGAGGAGAGGATGAGGCAGATGGTAGCAGGGAGTCTATAAATAGCCTCTCCAGCTGATGGTTACTGTGGGAAGTGGGATGGGGGAGAGGAAAGTTTCATCTAGCAACTTATCGTGATTCTCCTTGAAATCGTTCAACACTTTCGTTCGAGGTTTCGTGCTTTTGATGTGTGTGTATATAGAGGTGTAATAGGTAACTGTTTCACCATGCTTAGCTTTAATTTATAGCCAGCATAAGTTACAGTAGCAGTCCTGTCTTTCCTAAGTGGCACCACTGTATAGGTAGGACGCACCTGCCTCTTGACCTATAAGAAATACATTTGTCTTGGGTGTCATTTGAGTGCTAAAAAACAAAACATGCCCAGAGTAAGTGTCCATGTTGTCACAATGACTGACATCTGTCCTCCCCTTTTGTGTCTCCCTTAGCTGTGCGTTTTGGCCGCATCCCCAAGAGAGAGAAGCAGCGACTTCTGGATGAGATGCAGAGCTACATGAACAGCCTCAATGAGTCGGCTGCCATGGACATGGACTCGCCGCCAGTGAGTGAAGCTCCCAGCAGCCCAGAAGATGGCGACTCAAAAGAGGCCATCGGGGCCATCTCCAGAGCCTACCATGACATCTTCACCAGCAGCAATAGCAACAACCACCACGAGAGAGCAGCTAAGACGGCTAATGTCACTACCACCACCACCAACAACAACAACAACACATCCCACACCTTTTCTCAGGATGCCAGCTTTACCCAAGTCTCCTCTCACCCCACCTCCGCCCAGAGATACCAGTCTTGCCCTGTTACGTCTGCCACTCGATGCCCAGTTGCCCCTAATGACAACCAATCTACATTCCACAATGTGGACAACAATCGCTACACTTACTCGGTGTCAACAAATCAGAATCATGGTCAGTTTAACAGTATGACCTCTCAAAGTGGCAGTTCTGCCAATCATAACAGTTTTCACAATGCAGGAAGTACCCAAAGTCAGTCCTCCTGCCCATGGAAGCAAGCTTCAGGAGCTAAAGTGCTGGTAAGTGCAGGAAGCTTACTGAATTAGATCAAGACTTTTTGTGATATATCTTGTCTGATCCAACAACTAATGATTCTTTCTATGTCTTTCCCTGAAGGCTTGTCCTCTCAATGCGTGGCCTGTATCAGGCGCAGATCGCTCGAGTCAGGAGATATGGGAATCCTTCTCGCAGTGCTTCACTCCTGCTGTTAAGGAGGTGGTGGAGTTTGCCAAGGGCATCCCAGGATTTCAAGAGCTTAGCCAACAAGACCAGGTCATGCTGCTCAAATCAGGCACCTTCCAGGTACATATCAGATGATTTGTTTAAAATATGTGTTCTTTGTGAGCCCAAATGTATTGATGGTGTAAGTATTTGTCTCTAACTTGTCTTGTTTTTTTCTCTGTTTCGTGTGTGTTTAGGTTCTGATGGTGAGGTTCTGCACCTTGTTCAATGCCGAGGAGCGTACAGTAACTTTCCTGAATGGCCAAACTTACCCCTTGTCCACCCTGCGGGCCTTGGGCATGGGCTCTCTGCTGGATGCAATGTTTGATTTCAGTGAGAAGTTGGGCTCCCTGGGGCTGGAGCCTGATGAAATGGCCCTCTTTATGGCTGTGGTGCTGGTCTCTGCAGGTGAGAGACGCTTAATGAGTAGGAAAATATTGACAAAAGCTGCAGAGCAGTGACTTTGTTAATGAACAAATAATCTAGTAACTGTGTCTGTCAACCACTCACACCAGCATCTCTCTGTGCTCCTCAGATCGTTCCGGCATCTTGGACATGCGGGCTGTGGAGCAGCTCCAGGAGGGTCTGATCCGGGCCCTGCGGTCCCTGATCACTCGCCGTCGCCCAGATGACTCCGCCCTCTTCCCCAAACTCCTCCTGCGCCTCCCAGACCTGCGCACCCTCAACAATCTGCACTCCGACAAACTTTTGGCCTTTCGCATCGACCCTTGAGCAGGCCGCTTCTTCACGGAGCACACAGAGACAGACTGTTTCACAAAAAATATACAGAACACAACAAACACACACAGATATTATCTTCCAAAGACAGGACTTTCTAAAAATTGAAGAACGAAGAATTGCCCAATCTGAGGACTGGTTTTCAAAAGGATGAATTAGGGCAGTAGAGAACATATTTTTTACTCACTATTGATCTTCATGCTATGTTTTGGGACAACATACAAACTCATGAATGCACACAATACCTCTTGAGAGACATTGTTCCAGTAAAAACAAAAATATAAGTATCATGTAGATTTAGTATTACCCGTTTGGACGAATCATTTCTGCACACTTGCTCATTATATCCAGTGTACTTAAGAATAAAAGCCAGTTCACTTCTGTTTATTCCTTTAGCCGTACAGTATAAACAGGCCATCACAAAGACAGTTATTACGTAGGGACCATTAGTGATGATTGACGATGTCAGTCTGTGTTTAAGAGAAAGGGAACCTGTATATAATACATAGAGAAATCTGAAATATTAAGGTAATTGTGTATCACTGTTTCACAGGCATACCATCTGCATTAGTACTGGAATGAGACCACTTATTTAATGTGTCACTTGTACACAATAGGATGCATTCTTTCTCTTACTATTTTTGACTAATCTTCCAGAAAAAAATGATTGGCACACCTTGGGTTTAAATATGCCAACTTTATAAGTCAATGGCATTTCATATTCACAAAAACATGTCTGCGTCTCTATATATATATATGACAGCTGGACTGATGGAGACGCCTCATGCATGTTTGATTTTGTACTTCCTTTGTTTATTTTCGTTGCTGTAAATATTATGTTACCCTATTGTCTATGAATCAATGACTGAATTGATGTGATGGATCGGACAGATGAGTTCGGTGTAAAGAAGAATGTACTGAGCTTCCTGTATAGGTGGGGGTTTGGCTGTGCCAAGGGGGCTTTGCACAGGAGAATATGTAGTAGGGATTCTCAGATGCACTTCCTGCTATCAGTTGATGTAACCAACCAGCATAATCCCTGAAATCACCAGCACTCACTCCACATGCAACCTTCCTATGCCCCCAATGTTTGTCATACAAACACAAAAGATATTTTTGGGTGAGAGATCATATTTGATTGGTCTGCTTGTTTGATTATGGCTGATTGAGCACATCTTGTACATTTTGTAAATCTTTGTTCCTAAATAGAAATGATATAATGATATAAAGTTTGAAATATGTATAACTCTGATTGTGTCTGATTCTTTTGTGTCCAATGAGGCAAAATGCAATAAAGAAGATTATTAAATAGATATTAAAGAGTTGACGAATAATTGAATAGTTGACAACTAAGGAATTAATCAATTTATTGTTGCAGCTCTAAAGAAGATGTAGTTAGGACCACTGGTAGAAAGTAAATAAGTATTTTGAGGTACTTACTGCTTTTATTCTGCTTTATACTTCTACTCCACTACATTTTAAAGAGAAATATTGTACTTTTTACTCTTCTACATTTATTTGGCAGCCATAGTTTCTACTAGTTACTTTGCAGATTAATATTTCACATTAAAAACACATGATCTTAGAAAATATAATACATTGTTAAGATTAAATTAAACCACTGACCTCTTACATAAAAGCACTAAAGAGACATTTCCCCTCAAACTTAAAATTATTAAATATTTCACCAAAAAAAATATCAAAGATTAGAAAAAAGGGTCCAGAAAATAAATAGGTTACTAATTTGTGTAGCAGAGCTTTGATTTTTCTTCCTTCCTGTCCCATGAATCATCTCATGACCCCTCGGATTTATCTTGTAACCCTTTGGAGGGGCGCGACACCTAGGTTAGGAACCCCTGGCATTAACTACCTGTATTATAAATAAATAAGTTATTATACTTTCTGCACCTCAACACCAGCTATATTAGTAAAATGCTGCTTGCACAATGATGCATCAGTATTGACATCTAATAATAACATAATATATCCGTCACAGAGGACATTTTGCTGCAGAACAAGTAGGCTACTTTTACTTTAGTTGAATTTTGAATGTAGAACTTTTACTTGTAATGGATGAGTACTTCTTCCACCACTGGTTAGGACTGTATGGATCTCAGAAATGAGTAGCCTGAAAATGCAACTAAAAGTGTGCATTCGCTCATCTGAATAAAGTTAGATGCACATTGTCATTATCTAACACAGCTTTATACCCTGTGTGTCAGGGTGTGTGTTTTTCTTTAAGAGGGGCGAATGCCTTCGTAGCTAAAAAAATCTAGGTCAGACAGTATACAGCAAAGTAGTTCATTATCATTAATATAACATGTTGTAGGCCTACACATCTGTATCATAAAACACAAAAAACTACAGAATATTTTCAGGAACTATTTACTTCAAATAACAAAATGATTAGTAAATTAATCATAACCTTAAGAATATACTGACCCTGAAAGTTGGATGTCTGGAAACATCTTTCTCCTACCCCTGGAAATGTTTCATGACAGCCTACAGATGTGTAGGCCTACAACATGCTATTATGATAATGAACTACCTTGCTGTATACTGTCTGACCTAGATTTTTTAGCTACCTCTTAAAGTGAACACACATCCTAACACACAGGGTATATAAAGCTGTGTTAGATGATGACAATGTGCATCTAACTTTATTCAGATGAACAAATGCGTACTTTTAGTTGCATTTTCAGGCTACTCATTTTCTGAGATCTATACAGTCCTAACCAGTGGTGGAAGAAGTACTCATCCATTACAAGTAAAAGTTCTACATGCAAAACTCAACTAAAGTAAATATCAAAAATAAAAGTAGCCTACTTGTTCTGCAGCAAAATGTCCTCTGTGACGGATATATTATGTTATTATAAGATGTCAATACTGATGCATCATTGTGCAAGCAGCATTTTACTAATATAGCTGGTGTTGAGGTGCAGAAAGATAATGACAATGTGCATCTAACTTTATTCAGATGAGCAAATGCACAACTTTTAGTTGCATTTTCAGGCTACTCATTTCTGAGATCCATACAGTCCTAACCAGTTGTGGAAGAAGTACTCATACCCTCTGAGAAAGTTGGATGTCTGGAAACATCTTTCTCCTACTCCTCCTAGTTCATTATCATTATAGCATGTTGTAGGCCTACATAAAAGGCATAAAACATGAAAAACTACAGAATATTTTTAGGAACTATTTACTTCAAATAACAAAATGATTAGTAAATGAATCATATATAACCTTAAGAGTATACTGACCCTCTGAGAAAGTTGCAACACATCTTTCTCCTATGCCCTGGAAATCAAAGAGTAAAGTAATGATGCCACCTCGTGGTGAAATAATGCCTTCTGGAACCCGGAAGTGAATCGTTTGTTTGCTACTACTAGCATGTCATACACCATCACTTAGGCTAGTTATGTTTAATGTTATCATTTGTGTACGTTGTGTAACTAATATGGGACCGCTGTCAAACGCCACGGTAAGATATATCATATAGTTATCTTACAGTATAGTGGGGAAACATATGGTAGGATAGTGACGCATGTTTACAACAGGCTTTATCTTGACGTCGACAGCAGGTTAGCTTGTAGGCTAACGTTGGCTTGACAACAATAGCATGTAAGTACATTTCACCTTTGTACCTGTCTAAGTAAACAACTGAATTGACACACTGCCATTTATGCAGATAACCTAACACTACTGCCACTAGCAAATGTCGTTTTTATAGTTAGTTAACTAAATTACTACTATTATATCTCTATTATTGTACTACTACTACTACTATTATATCTCTATTATTCTACTACTACTACTATTATATCTCTATTATTCTACTACTACTACTATTATATCTATTATTCTACTACTACTACTACTACTATTATATCTCTATTATTGTACTACTACTACTATTATATCTCTATTATTCTACTACTACTACTATTATATCTATTATTCTACTACTACTACTACTACTATTATATCTCTATTATTGTACTACTACTACTATTATATCTCTATTATTCTACTACTACTACTATTATATCTCTATTATTGTACTACTACTACTATTATATCTCTATTATTCTACTACTACTACTAGTATATCTCTATTATTCTACTACTACTACTATTATATCTCTATTATTCTACTACTACTACTATTATATCTCTATTATTCTACTACTACTAGTATATCTCTATTATTCTACTACTACTACTATTATATCTCTATTATTGTACTACTACTACTATTATATCTCTATTATTCTACTACTACTACTATTATATCTCTATTATTCTACTACTACTACTATTATATCTCTATTATTGTACTACTACTACTATTATATCTCTATTATTGTACTACTACTACTATTATATCTCTATTATTTTACTACTACTACTATTATATCTCTATTATTCTACTACTACTACTATTATATCTCTATTATTGTACTACTACTACTATTATATCTCTATTATTGTACTACTACTACTATTATATCTCTATTATTCTACTACTACTACTATTATATCTCTATTATTCTACTACTACTACTACTAGTATATCTCTATTATTGTACTACTACTACTACTATTATATCTCTATTATTGTACTACTACTACTATTATATCTCTATTATTCTACTACTACTACTAGTATATCTCTATTATTGTACTACTACTACTACTATTATATCTCTATTATTCTACTACTACTACTAGTATATCTCTATTATTGTACTACTACTACTATTATATCTCTATTATTCTACTACTACTACTACTATTATGTCTCTATTATTGTACTACTACTACTATTATACCTCTATTATTCTACTACTACTACTATTATATCTCTATTATTCTACTACTACTACTACTATTATATCTCTATTATTGTACTACTACTACTACTATTATATATCTATTATTCTACTACTACTACTATTATATCTCTATTATTGTACTACTACTACTATTATATCTCTATTATTCTACTACAACTACTATTATACCTCTATTATTCTACTAGTACTACTACTATTATACCTCTATTATTCTACTACTACTACTATTATATATCTATTATTCTACTGCTACTACTATTATATCTCTATTATTGTACTACTACTACTATTATATATCTATTATTGTACTACTACTACTATTATATCTCTATTATTGTACTACTACTATTATATCTATTATTCTACTACTACTACTATTATACCTCTATTATTCTACTAGTACTACTATTATATGTCTATTATTCTACTGCTACTACTATTATATCTCTATTATTGTACTACTACTACTATTATATATCTATTATTGTACTACTACTACTATTATATCTCTGTTATTCTACTACTACTACTACTATTATATCTCTATTATTGTACTACTACTACTATTATATCTCTATTATTCTACTACTACTACTATTATATCTTTATTATTGTACTACTACTACTACTATTATATCTCTATTATTCTACTACTACTACTATTATATCTTTATTATTGTACTACTACTACTATTATATCTCTGTTATTCTACTACTACTACTATTATATCTCTATTATTGTACTACTACTACTATTATATCTCTATTATTGTACTACTACTACTATTATATCTCTGTTATTCTACTACTACTACTATTATATCTCTATTATTGTACTACTACTACTATTATATCTCTATTATTCTACTACTACTACTATTATATCTTTATTATTGTACTACTACTACTATTATATCTCTATTATTGTACTACCACTACTATTATATCTATTATTGTTTTTATAATTTTTGTATACCTTTACCTCTCCTGTGTTTCACTCTGTTTGCTGATGTTGCTGCTTTGACACCTGAATTTCCCTCCGGGGATTAATAAAGGTTCATCTTATCTTATCTTAAACTAAAAGTTTATTAGCCAAGTTAGCTAATTACGAATTACTAATTACTAGCTAACTTAATCAGTGCTTTTCTGTCTGTCTTTACTTCCTGTTCACCTTGTCTCTCCAACAGGTGCTGAGAAATAGAAAGAAAGAAGAGAGTTGAAAACGCCCCAGGACCTCAGGTTTGACCTCAAGTTGGGTGCAGTTTATCCCACTATGTTGGTGACAGCATATCTTGCCATCATCGTCCTGCTTGCCCTGTGTGTTGGCCTGGAGCTCACAGCCCGCCGCCTCACCCCACCTCAGTCTACTCCCTCTGCTGTAGCCAACCCAGTCTTCCGTCGCTTCCAGAGTATATTCCTCAGAGCATACCTATTGGCTTTGTGGGCAGACTGGCTCCAGGGTCCTTACCTCTACAAACTGTACCGCCACTACAGTTTCCTGGAATCCCAAATAGCCATCTTATATGTGTGTGGCTTGGCCTCCTGTGTCCTGTTTGCTCCCATTTCAGGCTGGCTCCCTCAAGTCTTGGGCCGCAGACAGACATGTCTTCTCTTCTGCCTGTCCTACTCTGCTTGTTGTCTCACCAAGCTGTCCAGAGACTACTTTGTTTTGATTTTGGGCCGCATCCTGGGGGGTCTGTCCACATCCCTGCTCACCACCACATTTGAAGCCTGGTACGTGCACCGCCATGTAGACGTCCACGATTTCCCCAAGGAGTGGATCCCCAGTACCTTCACCAAAGCTGCTACCTGGAATCATGGGCTCGCTGTGGGAGCAGGGCTAGTGGCTAACTTGCTGGCTGAGTGGCTCCACCTGGGGCCAGTGGCGCCCTTTCTCCTGGCCGTCCCCTGCTTGGTGTGCTGTGCCTGGGTGGTGATAGTAGACTGGGGCAAGGAAGAGGCCGAAGCAGGTCCTGAAGGGGACAAACAAAAACTGCCTCTTGGTACCCCAAATGGAGGTGTGACCCGTTTGTCTGCAAGGGCCCGTTTCTCACGCAGCTGCCATGATGGGTTGCGCTGCCTGCTGTCAGACAAGAGAGTCATGCTCTTAGGTGGCGTGCAGGCTCTGTTTGAAAGTGTCCTCTACATTTTTGTTTTCCTGTGGACCCCGGTACTGGACCCTCATGGGCCTCCTTTGGGAATAGTGTTCTCTTGCCTTATGGCTGCCAGCATGGCCGGCTCCTTGCTCTACCGCCTCGCCACCTCCACACGCTACAGGCTACAGCCTGGCCATGTTCTCTGCCTGGCTGTGCTGATGGCCTTCTTCTCCCTGTTCATGCTGACCTTCTCCACTACCCCAGGCCAACCGAGACCTCATGAATCCTTCTTGGCCTTCCTGCTGCTGGAGTTGGCCTGTGGGCTCTACTTCCCTGCAGTCAGTTTTCTCCAGAGCAGGGTGATCCCAGAGGAGAAGCGGGCCAGTGTGATGGCCTGGTTCCGACTGCCTCTGCACCTGCTGGCCTGCCTAGGGCTGCTGGCGCTTCATGGGGAGATATCAGGAACAGGTGGAGGGGAGGAGGGCAGCGGCACCAGACACATGTTCGGAGGCTGTGCAGTTATGATGCTGGCAGCATTGATGGCTGTAGTCAGTCTGTTCACTCTGGGCAGAAACGACACAGACCTGAGACTGGAAGAAACCTCAGGGGAGGGAGAGATGTTCTGAGGAGATGGACCACATATTAATTTATGCTCGACTGGTTTCGAATGTAATGTGCCAGTTTTGTGTGACTGCAAGTAGAGAGCTTGTGTGTTCCACTGGAATAGTTTATATTTTGCCAAAATGCATCAGTGAAGAAAATCAAAGTCCAAAGGGGGTGTTTTGTTAGATTCAAATTCAGTTGAAATTTCTTTTTGTTTTTAAATATGTTACCTTGTTACTTCTGTGTTATTTTTTTGGGAGAGACTTTTACTGATCATGTCTATGAAGAAATGCTTTGGGAACATGGCCATATCAATCATATATCAAGTAAACTGTCCAAAACTCTTGTATCATTCCATAAACTATGCCAGATAAAATGTTATTGCCTCATTGTGTCCACCTATAGGGAGATTGGGTGATGTGTTTGACAGAATATAATTAATTTCCCATGTATCCCCATGAGGATCAGTAATAGTAGTTCCATCACAGGTTTAAAAACAGTCATGATGAAGAGAGTTTACAGAGAGCTCAATGAATATACAAAGAAATAAGGTCATGACTCGCATGTAGAACAGTATCTGAATGTCAGTTCTTGCAGTACTTCTGTATGTTGTTGTTTTTCTCCAGCATCTGTATTTTTTATTGAAATGAGAAATCTACAGTTGGTCAGTTTTACTTTGAATGCTTTTTCTGCACCATAATTCAGGATATTTTCTCTGTATTGTCTTCACATTTCTGTGCTCTTTACACTTTTAAATAAAAGTGTACATATTGTACATAATGAATATTTATTTGTTTGATATAATCGGACATTCTATTTTGTGCCATATCGATGAGTTATAATATTTATTCAGTTGCATCAGTTTGGGTTCCAAATAATCCAAAGTGGCGCAATATCAAATATTTAATTTACCTAATTTTTAAAGGGAAATGTATTCCCATAAAGGCCGACCAAGTGGATTGTATATACTTTTGAATTTAACAAAACTTCTTAGCATTAAGTCTCATTCTGCATCAATTATTAATAAAATACAATAATATAAGATAAGATAAGATATTCCTTTATTAGTCCCGCAGTGGGGAAATTTGCAGTGTACAGCAGCAAAGGGGATAGTGCAAAAAACAAGATGCATCAGCTAACACAGTAAAAAATAAAAAAAGAGCTAAACGAAGTGTAACAAAATATGAACCATTTAAATAGAAGGAAGTATAAAAATAGGAGCAGTATATACAGCATTGACAATAAACAGACTATTAACAAAATTGCACAAGTGGAAAATGATATTGCACAGTGAGAATGAAATGAAATTCCACCTGAAAATATCAGGTTATTGTCAGTTTTTGGTGTGTAAGTGTTAGTGGTCTACTGGGAGCGGTGCTAGTTGTGGAGCCTGACAGCTGGAGGAAGTAAGTAAATATGGATAATAATGGCAATTCATTTTAAAATTACAGCTGTTCACCTTTACCGAAAAAATCCAACAGAATGTGTTTCAGGTACTTCAAATGCAAGAGGCTTCTTTAAATTCACTTAAAACATTTTTGAGCCAAGTTGTAAATCTCCCCCCTCAGTTTTTTTTGCTGCAGACCCTATTTCCAGATTTCTCTGGACTTCTCTCCTTATGCAGGCATCCATCCTCCCCCATTTTTCCTGCTGCTGTGGTACAGTCCCAGCTTTTCTCTATGGTGCAGCTTCACCTGGATGCTGCTAGAACATCTCTGTGTGGGTGAGGGAGGGGTATCTGCACGAGTCTGAACTGCGTAGTTTTGGGGGATTACATCACTATATCGTCAGAGGGTGTCCAGTCTGAGCAGCCCAAAAGAGCACTATCCATCTGAGGTCCTTTTCTCACAGCTGTCAGTCCTTTATAGCTCTAGACTCTGCAAGAACTACTTTATCAAGAAAGGAGACACCAGAGCCCCATTGACTGATTGGCAGACATAACAAGACGACCTATACTGCAGGACGACAGACGGGCATCATGACAAAGGGCAAGGTAGGAGTTTGCTTTAATGTCATTCAGTTAATATTATATAACAGTTCTGTAATTGGGTCATCTGTATGGGGCCTAGATTATTACACAACAGTCTACTCCATCTCTTTTAGTCTCTCTATTGTGAAATGCAGGCTATTCAGCTGTGAATACCACCAGATGTAATGCATGATATGCTTTTACAGTATCCTATAACCTATCAATGGTGTCTTAATCCTGTTGTCATTTTATGCTGATTTGAGATGTTTTGTGGTGTTTAATGCTACTCTATGCAGTTAGAGTGTTACCTGAGTTTATGTGAATGAAATGCGTCACAGGCTGTTTCACCATCGTGCGTCACCATGACAACCCGTTTCTTTCTAGCTCTACTAGGCTAACGTTAATGTCTCCTATAGTCCCAGTTTGTGCCTCTCATAATAATGTTATATGTTCACATAATGTTTAGTGTTTTTATACGACCTTCTGGATTTTTCAAACATCGTCTGTTAATTATCTTTTAGCCTTAACTCTGTGACCCTGATGTATGCTAATAGCCTACATGAGTCACAAGTCTAGGCTATCTGTAACCTGACTACTGTAGCCTATATATCAATGGGATATGTGTCAACCTATCAATCAAAACTATTATGTAACAGTCTATAATACACTTTTTCAAACTTGACAACATAAATGTTCTAAATGGGCCCCTTTGTTTGTATTTCCTGTTACAATATTTGTTATTTCCCATATTATAAAAAAGTGACATGTTTTTTTTTTTTTATTATAAAGCAGGCTTAAGTCCTATATAAATACTGTGAAAGTATCGAAACACTCAATCCACAGGGAAATACACACAGCCCGTATTCAGAAACTCTGCATTTGAAACAAGCTGTCAGGATTTCTGCCCATTCGTGATGTCACGAATATACAATATTTAGACCCTTGACACAATGTTAAACGTAAACATTCTAAATGTGTCCCAGTTTATTTCCTGGTTGCAGTGAATGTGAATGTCATCAGCTGACAGGAAGTATGCATCAACCCAAGCTGTTGCCTAGCAACGCAATTCTGTTGCAATTCTGTTGCAATTCTGTTGCAATTCTGTCAAAATGCACTAAAACGGAGCGTTTCGGACATACGGTGAATACAGGCATATTCAGACTGACAGTGTGAGGAAAATAAAGTTTTTTTTTAACATTACAGCATGTAAACATGTTCTAGTAGAAACACAAAATACAAGTATGAACCTGAAAATGAGCATATTACGGGACCTTTAAATATCAGTTGAAGTGTAGCCTAAGCACTGAAAGAAGTTGAACTTTCAAGATAGAGAAGCTCCGGCAATATTCAAGATTCAAGATTCAAGAGTTTTAATATGACTCACTTGTAGACCTAATTATCCTGAATAGTATGTATGCATTATACATTGTGATTCTTTGCACCACATATGTTTACTTTTTTTTTTTCAAGGAGAGTGTAGGCCTATGTGTTGTATCACACTAGTTAGTTTACTAACTCCTACTCCTACTCCTAGCCTACCTAAAGCAAATGCAACACTGGTAATATCTGAAACATTTTACAGTTTTTAAAGTTCTCCCCCCCCCCCCCCCCCCCCCCCATCATATATTACATATTGATTCACTCTCACCTAAAATGTGTCATCTTTTGTGCTACTGTGTCAGCTTGCACTTGCTACCAAGACCACCAATGGATCCACCAGCGGAGAGGCCTTAGTTTCACCAGCTCCTCCCAGCTATGAGGAAGCCACTGCGGGTATGACAACACCTTATCCTCCTATATTTCATCATAAAGTTAGTGTGTCATTATTTTTAACAAATAATGTTTATCATGTTTTGGGATGGTGTGGTAGTGATGGGATTGCAGTGGTATATATGTTGGCTGTTATGCATTGTACATTTTCACCACCAAAAAGTCTTAAATAAATGTGTTGTGTATAGGCACCAGTGCTCCTTGCTACAACGATGTTGAGATGCTCACAGAGTTCACCTGGGATGATCGCAACATCAGGAGGGTCTTCATCCGTAAGGTATCAAAAGCTTCATCAGCACAATAATGCTAATAAATATCAGCTCTGTTGTGAATACTATGTATCACTTATAATTTACCTCAAAAGAACATTTTTAAAGGCCTGACTAGCAACTGTGCAATATGTTTTCATTCTATGTTGCTTTCTTTTAGGTGTACACCATCTTGATGATCCAGCTTTTGGTGACTCTTGCGATTGTGTCTCTTTTCACATTCTGGTGAGTGTGCAATCTTTTTTTTCAATTTTCTCCTACAATATTGAATAAGTAATTCTGGGTAGTGATCTTACTTGAAACTGTGTTACTTTCAGTGATCCAGTGAAGGACTACATTCAAAGCAACCCTGGGTGGTACTGGGCCTCTTAGTAAGTAACAGGTTGAGTCGGTCTCAAGTCAGTAATGCACAGTAATACTCTGTACATTTTTACATATCTAACAATATTTCTGTTGTTTCACAGCGCTGTGTTCTTTGTCACATATCTGACCCTATCTTGCTGCTCCGCTCCAAGGTAAGTTAAAAGTTCTCAAAATTGAATTATCATCAAAAAAATAAACCTGAATCACCTTCAGGGTTGTAATTCCAAACTTTTACTCACTCCTACAGGAGACAGTTTCCATGGAATCTGATTCTGCTTGGCATCTTTGTAAGTATGGTTTTAATATATGTGTAATAAATGTGTAGACTTAATTTTGTGTTCTTTATTAGCAGTAACATTCATAGATTAATAATATTTGTCAATGTGTAACTTTCACTCCATAAATGATTGCAAGTTGAAAATGACCTAAAACAAATTTATGAATATATTTGACAAAAGTTAATGCTCTCCTGCAGTCATGACATTTTCCCATGACTATCATATATCCCTTTACAGACCCTCTCACTCTCCTACATGACAGGGATGTTGTCCAGGTACACTTTTTTTGTTTGCTCACAGTTTTATGTGACTGTTTTGTGGATTGTCTCTTTCTGCTTTCCTTACCTAGAATGATAAGCATCCATATAATTAGGCAGCAATGTATTTTCTTTACAGAATGTGAGGTTGTGTGTGTAGCCATTGATGTAGGCCTGTATAAAACTGTGTTGCTTATTTTGTTTTGAAATTCTTGAAACATTTTCAGTAAATTTTGTTTGCATGTTTCATTTTTTGAATAGCTTCTATAACACTAAGTCAGTGGTGATGTGTCTGGGCATCACAGCAGCAGTCTGTCTCCTGGTCACAGTCTTCAGCTTCCAAACTAAGGTGAGAAAAATTACATTTTCCTCTACTGTGCTTTACATATTATCTGATAAACTGAATGGATGATTGAGAGTAAAAATCATGCAGTTGGATTAACGGTTTGATTTCATGCACTTTCTCCATCCAGTTCGATGTGACGTCATACCAAGGCGTGCTCTTTGTCTTCTGCATGGTCATGTTCGTCTCTGGACTGGTGCTGGCACTCGTCCTTCCTTTTCAATATGTACGTATAAGCAATACACCAGTTGTGTGCCATGTAAGACTGAAATGTGAAAGATTATGTCAATTTAAAGTCTGACAAATATTTGACATGAGACGAATGCAAACTCAACTCTAAATTGAGATCATATTTAAGAATTGTACCATCATATGCATTCAGATGTTACATATTGGACCTTTCATGTGGTGATCTAAACCACCGGTTTCCAACCTGGGGGCCCGACCCCCACTAGGGGTTACCATAGCTTCACGTGGGGTCACGAGGCCCTCTTTATTTTAAGTGGTTTAAAAGATACAGTTGGCTGATATGTCAGCATTTCATTAATTTCTTTGAAGAGAATTAGCAAATTTAATTATTTTTAAAGTTTGGATTATTATTTAAGATATAAACAGAATAAAGGCATGGTGAAGACTTGAACACAAGTTATATTCACAGAGCCTTCCCGCTCTGCTAAACAGCCTCGTCCTGCATTAGAAAAGTACGCAGTTAAAACAACCAAAGAGCTGATAGAACAATAGCCAAGCATCCAGGAGAAGAAAACACAACATTTTTCAAAAAAGAAGACTATTAAGAATGTATGATTGTCAAAAATTTTAAAAATACATAATACAGACAGAGAATTGTATTAAAAGTAAAAGAAAATAGCATGAAATCTCATCTCTGATGCAATATTCACCAGAAATAATCTGCTCAAAATCCAACAAAATTGTTCGCATTACACAAACTTCCTGCAGTTATTGCGTTCACTATTCATATTATCAGTTGTTCTGTACTCTTACTGTTATGCATTGAATATAATATGAAATATCCACAAAATATGTCACTTGGTCAGGGGGTTATAAGTTTACTAAATGATAGGAAAGCGGTCCCTTAAGGAAAAAGGTTGGGAACCACTCATCTAAACACTAGCATCGCATCTAATCAAGTCATTTTGGCCATTTAGGTTCCCTGGTTGGATGCCACCTACGCTGCCTTGGGAGCCATACTGTTTACCATGGTAAGAATACTGTTATCACTGATAGTCAACATGTATGACCATTTCTACCAGAATCACAAATAAACAAAAAGATGTCTTACTTGCTGTTTAAATTTCTGTTGCAGTTTTTGGCATTTGACACCCAGCTCCTCATGGGGAACAAGCGCTACACCATGAGTCCAGAAGAATACGTTTTCGCCACTCTCAACATCTACCTGGATATCATCTACATCTTCTCCTTCTTCCTCCAAATCTTTGGAACAAAACAAGAGTAAACCATCACCTCACCTTTCTTACCTACAGACAAGGGATGGAAATTTAGGCAGACATGATAAGAGAAATTTTTGGTGATTGTGATGACAATGCTTCCACCTGTAACAGCGTTATTTTTGCCTGATACTGATAAGGCCACAAACACTTTGTGAATCTATTGTACAGCTATACATGTACATAGATGTATGTCCAAAACGTCTACAACCTTTCCCTCCTCTCCAGCATGTTGTGAACCCACACCACATTATGGGGTTAGCTTACTATAGGTTTACCAGCAAGAAAACAATCATTGATCTTCCTCCATTTAAGATAAAACATACTGAGTGTTCATCTGAAGCTGTATGGGTGTCTTTATGTCCATGCCTGCCTAGATATCACAAACAAACAATAGATGTCAGTGCTCTTTAAGAGGTATGTGATCTATAATCCATTATGCATGACTCTTAAAAAGCCCCATATGCCAAGTGTAGACATCCTATCATTGGGCTATTGCTGTGGGTGTTGATTTACTGACAGAAAGCACAAATTTAACTTAAAAAAAAATACTTTCCCTGTGTTTTCAAGCATATTCAATGTTGTCTCAATACTGTGAATTACAAGAAACCCCTTTACTGTTTTTGGGGGGTAGGTGACATGTTTTTTGGGGGGGGCTTTTGAATGACAATCTAGAAGTGTTATTTATTAGATTTGGGATGTTGTTTCTCATCTATGACTTGATTTGTTACTCATATTTATTGTGTATACTGTATGGTTTATGTGTTGGTTTTATTCCATTTAACTCTGAGGCTGTCATTCATTGCACTCACATTGTTGTATTGTTTATTGTTAGTATGTAATTTGTCCAACGTGTGTTTGAACCTGAAATGGTTTGAATGAAGATTGTTTTTTATCATGAA
This sequence comes from Sebastes umbrosus, assembly GCF_015220745.1. NCBI lineage: Eukaryota > Metazoa > Chordata > Actinopteri > Perciformes > Sebastidae > Sebastes > Sebastes umbrosus. The sequence continues at coordinate 22,368,251 of NC_051274.1, forward strand.
AGACATTTAGTTTGGACAAACCTTGGTTGTTGGCATTATAGGTTTTGGTCTTAATATTATTTAAACTTTTTGTGACGTGGTTTACATATGATAATTGAATATAAACATGACTGTGCCATACATGCATGAATTTACTGTAACTTTTGATAAGGCCTGTATTTGTGGAAGGGCTTAAATGCTATATTTCATGACATTTGAAGTTTATTTTTTTATGACAGAGTGATATATTTCAGAAAGTGTGTGGTATAAAATGGTGAGTTTGAACCTTGAAATGAATCCTTAAGTTGTCTAAAGTGGCCTTGGACTACCTTTATTTGATGATATTGATGCGGTATATTGTTTGTAGAGCACCCTGCATTTCACCGAAGCATTGGTGTTACTGTATTGATTTATTAAAGGGTGAATGTGTATGAATGGACTCACTGGGTCTCTCTAATAATAGGCTTTAATGCTTCACATTACCTTTATTTTTAGTCTGTTTTACTCATGAAACTCAATTCAAGAAATTAATTTAGTCCTTTTCTTAGGACTGAAGGGAGCTTAATTTCAGATTTATATTTTCAGCTTAAACATCTCAATGTTGTGGAGGTGTCTGGTGTCTGATTATTTCAGCTATATATAAACGTGTCCCTCTATGTTTATTTTGGAGCCATAGTTCTATTTTTTAAGTATTTCCCTGAAACTAGTGGTCATTTTAATGTTTAGCTCAGTAGGTAGGTGTATTGATTTGTGAACACATAATTGCACACAATTGATTGGTCAACGCAATTAACCAGGGTAGATAATGGAAGGCCTATTTAAGGACGTAAAGGTCATGTAGTGCTGCTTGGGCAGATAATAGCCGTTGTTCTGTATTTTGATGCATGGGTGGCGTAATAATTTCCTATACAGAAGTGAACTGATGATCTTCCTGGGCCTCCTCACTCATTCCCCAATATGCAGCCTATGACACTATGTCATGTCATACCTAGTGTACCTATACCATATACTACTCTGTTTTGTATTTTATAACTTTCATTGTGGTAACACTTTATAATAAGCATATAATCATATACTTAAGTAATGCTTAACTAATGCATGACTCATAATGATTTAATGCATGAATGAATGCAGGATGTATCATGAACCGTGCTACACTCCACTAGTTTCAACCACAACACAAATACTTAATACAAAATACCTTTATGACTATTTAATTCTCATATAGGAATCAAATCTTGAAATAAACTTAAAGAGGAAACCATCTAATAAGTTCACATATCAATTAATGTATGATGTAACTGTCAATTAACATTCCTTAACTAATGATATATTTAGTGTGAACTACATGAAGTCATATCGACTTCATCATTTGTCAATAGTGAGTGACAGGAATTCATATACAGAAGAGTGTAAGTATACTTGGCTTATACTGACAAGTAGCCTATACAGAAAAGTCTAAGTATACAGAAAAGTCTATGGTTAGGCCTACTTGGCTCATACTGACAAGTATACAGAAACGTCTAAGTATACTTGGCTTATACTGACAAGTATACAGAAAAGTCTAAGTATACTTGGCTTATACTGACAAGTATACAGAAAAGTCTAAGTATACTTAGCTCATACTGACAAGTATACAGAAAAATTGAAGTATACTTGTACTTAATATTTTGATCGAGATACACTTAAGAAACATATAATTGAGTATTATTGTCTTATAGGCCTACAGAAAGGTATACTTGGCTTGTAGTTGTGCTCACTTTTTGATAGAGTCGCCCAGTGCCCCACAGACAGACTCAGGAAATCCTTTGTCCCCCGAGCCATCGAACTGTACAACACCTCTCTAGGGAGGGGGGGAGGGATAAAGGAGGACGGTCTGCAGGACAGATAATAATGCACTATACTCACTTTTAACAGTCTCTTCTGCACTATATTCACTTTTTTAATAGTCGTGTATCACAGCTGTTACCCTGCACTATATATTCAGTTTTAACAGTTTTCTTCATCTCCTTGTATTTTTATATCTGGTATATTTTTTTTGTACTTTGTACTTTGCACTACTAACTTTTTTACTGCCTTTTTACTAACATGTTTTGCACTATGGAACTGTGATGCTGGAAAGTTGAATTTCCCTCGGGATCAATGAAGTTCTATCTATCTATCTATTTTGTTTATATACTTAATTGTTTCCCTTTTTTCAAGGTTGTTTTCATATATGCAATTTACAGTTCGTAATTACAATAGTTTATAAACCAATTTTTAAGTAGATGAGCTTATAGACAAACTCATTAAGTACACTAGAGAAAACAACTTCAACATTCAAAATTGAAATAAAATTAAGAAAAATAAATAATAACAATAATAATAATAATAAAAAGTTACTATCTATCTATCTATCTATCTATCTAGTTGTGCTTACTTTTTGATAGTCGGTTATTAAAGTGTGTGCATTATAAATGACCTAATGATAATGAATCTGAGAACACACTTTGTGACCTATATGTGTTTGGCATACAACTGGATTATTTCATTCAAATTTAAAAGTATAAAATCAGAGAAGACCAGATCGGCAGACAGATGGCCTGACTAAAGCTAAATAAACGCGTGCGCGTGGTCTACAGTACATGTGTTCAAGAAGTCAATCTGCCCGGCGGGTGTGTGACGTAGTATTAAATAGTCTCCTCACAGTCTGCAATCAACCAATAGCTGTCGAGTACACTGGAATGTACAGCATCCAGTCAGCCAATCACAACGAGCGATGGCTCGAACGTCCCTCTGCTGCAGCCATGTTGTGGTTTTGAATGAGGAAGAAGCGGGAGATAATACTCTTCAACGAGTTTTATATGCAATTTAAAGTCACGTTAAGGAGATATAAATGAGTCAGGGTGTAACTCAACATGATAACCGTTTATCCGAACGCGTTGGTTGCGACTTGTGGGAGTTTAAACACACTTAAACCATAAATTAGCTCGTGTTAGCTAGCTAGCAACAAGCTAAGGTAGTTAGCATAGCGTGCTAGCTAAAGACAAACTAGCTCATTCTCAGGTGAGCAGCTAGCGGTTAGCTCGGTTCCTGAGAGAGTAACATGATAAAGGTGAGGAGGTTTAGCCTTTGAAGGAGCCGAATAGTCGAATGAAGCACATTAGCTTCATTTGGTTTGACTATATAGTGACAGGTGAAAGTAGCTTCTTACAGCGATTTGATCTTCTAAAAACCAGCTAGCGTTGTTTTCTACAAACTTTTTGAGCCATGTTGAATAAAATCTATGAATGGATAGAAACAAGCTTTGCCAATCTTCGCAACGGTGTACCACCACCAGCTGCTGCAGCTGCGGAGGAGGAGGAGGAGGATGCACACCGAGCAGCACAGGGAGATGGTCCGATCAGCAGGAAAAGACCGATTGAATGGTATGAAACTGTTAAAAGCATTTATTCCCTTGTGTAACCAGAAGTTACAGACCGACCCACAATGTGCTTTGAAGTTGTTGTTATGAGTCTGTGTAACGCTACTGTGGAGGAGCCATTCATTCATTGCCTCACCGGGTTATTTCACGTTTCAACCATGTGTTTTTTTTGTTTGTTTATTAAGATCCCCAGCAGCTATTCTTCCAGGGGGTCCACATAGTTTACATGGTGACAATACTAAAATACACATTCACACTACTCATCATACACTAACATAATTATAACAATGTTTTGTGTTTTTTTGTTTATTAAGATCCCCAGCAGCTTTTGCATAGCTGCAGCTATTCTTCCTGGGGGTCCACATAGTTTACATGGTGACAATACTAAAATACACATTCACACTAAGATAAGATATTATCAGGAAAAATAGGAAATTCAGGTGTCAAAGCCGCAACATCAGCAAACAGAGTGAAACACAGGAGAAGTAAAAGGTATACAAAATATATATAAACAATAATAGAGATATAAAAGATACAGAGTGAAGTATTGGACCAGACTGCTGAGCAATAATCCAGATGAGATAAAACCAAAGCTTGAATTACTTGTTTAATTGTTTGTTGTGTCATATTTTGCACATCTCTTATTACAGACAATGTGCTTTGAAGTTGTTGTTGTTATGAGTCTGTGTAACGCTACTGTGGAGGAGCCATTCATTCATTGCCTCACCGGGTTATTTCACGTTTCAACCATGTGTTTTTTTTGTTTGTTTATTAAGATCCCCAGCAGCTATTCTTCCTGGGGGTCCACATAGTTTACATGGTGACAATACAATAATACACATTCATTCTACTCATCATAATACACTAACATAATTATAACATTGTTTTGTGTTTTTTTGTTTATTAAGATCCCCATTAGCTTTTGCATAGCTGCAGCTATTCTTCCTGGGGGTCCACATATTTTACATGGTGACAATACTAAAATACACATTCACACTAAGATAAGATAAGATAAAAATGAACCTTTATTAATCCCTGGAGGGAAATTCAGGTGTCAAAGCAGCAACATCAGCAAACAGAGTGAAACACAGGAGAGGTAAAAGGTATACACAAATTATAAAAACAATAAATAGAGATATAAAAGATACAGAGTGAATGGCTGAACATAGTGTTTGCAGTCCGTTAATAAGTAAATGTAGTATGTACAATAAATAAATGTAATATGTACATATGTGCAGTCTTTAAAGTGGTATATAGGATGTATAGTGTAAAGTAAGTGTAAAGTGCGCCAGTGGTTAGAGTCCAAGATTGTTGCAGAAGTGCATGTTTAAAGTTCTTAAAGTCCTCATACTACTCATCATACACTAACATAACACATCGTAATACACGTCAACTGTAAATAAAACAAAAACAACAGACAAAGCTTAAATAACAAAAACACAAAGAAAATAGAAATACACATTCACACTAAGATAAGATAAGATAAGATAAGATAAGATGAACCTTTATTAATCCCTGGAGGGAAATTCAGGTGTCAAAGCAGCAACATCAGCAAACAGAGTGAAACACAGGAGAGGTATAAAGGTATACACAAATTATAAAAACAATAAATAGAGATATAAAAGATACAGAGTGAAGTATTGGACCACACTGCTGAGCCATAATCCAGATGAGATAAAACCAAAGCTTGAATTACTTGTTTAATTGTTTGTTGTATCAGATATTTTGCACATCTCTTAATTGAAGACAATGTGTGAAGAAATTGTTGATTTTTGTCGAAATGTTATCAATGTATGTATAGCATCAATCTGTTTTTTTTCCCCCTTTAAGTTTGGAAGATGGACATAACATCCACCAAGATGGCTCAATCATAAAGAAATCTCGAATGGGTAAGTAGTCACTCACTTTGTTACTTATTATGGTTCAAGATTCAAGATGTTTATTGTCACGCCGGTTATACAGGTACAATCGTGTGAAATGCTTTTTGCTGGGAAGCTCCATTAAAATAATAAGTTATATTACAATTATAAAAGGAAATACTTTGTACAAGGACATATTAAGAACATATACATTAAGAACTTATACTGTATATACAGTATAAGATATATATTTTTGTATGAGAAGGTGTCGTATGAATTATCTATTTAAAAGTCTGATGGCCTGGGGGGGAAAAACGTTCCTCAGTCTGCTGGTGAGAGTCCTGGGGGTCCTGTGTCTTCTACCAAAGGGTAGGAGGGAGAACAGGCTGTTGTGGGGGTGTGTGTTGTCCTTAATGACCCTCAGGGACTTCCTGAGGCACCCCTGGGTCACCCTTTCAGTCTAAAAGTCCTTAAGTGCCTCAGAGCGTACAGTCTCTGCTGGGCCTCTCCACCGCTGTGTCGTTGATGGTGACAAGTATATGTGACGATATACTGTAGCTACTCAGTCACTTACAATCTTGTCTGTCTGTTTCAAATGTCTCTAGGAGATCTCATTGACACAGTCAAAGTTGCAGCTGAAGGGGTTAAGAGTCACAGCTCCAGTGTGGCTACATGGATGAGGAACAATGTGACCCCTACCTTGAGAAATATACTTCCTGCCTCCCCTGGTCCTCCACCTGGAGAACCCCCGCCACAGCCCTCAACGTCAGCAGCAGTCTGGGCTGGGATGCCGGTAAGGAATGAATGTTTGAGGCCTGATTGTAGAGATGTCAAAACATTGTTTTTCTTTATTCAAACATGCCATATATGTGTTTGGTTTAAGGTTATTGAAAGGAACTGTCTGGATGAGACGTTCGCTGCTCCCTCGACAACTTTGGAGTGGAAAACATCCAAAACAGGTAAGATTATCACGTAAGCGTTTGCATCAAGGTTGCTAAGGTTTGTGTGGGCTTTAAGCTCTTGGAAAGAAGTTAATTATTGTACTGTTTTTTTTCCCAACTCTAGAATGGTTGCGCAATGAGAAAACCGTTATGGGATCAAAAGTCTGTAGGCGACAAGTGTGTATGAGTCCTACACATCGTGAAGTGCCAAAAACAAATGGGCACTCAGTCAACTTGCCACCCTCCATCACCCCAAAATTGCACCCCTCTCCACGGCTAGGCAGGCCCCTAAACCTCCGACCGTGTGGAACACCAAGGTATTCCTTGGTTTTTACCTCTAGAGAAAAACTTTCCCATTTCAATAGTTGCTTTTTGTTTTATGATGTGTATTGTCAGTTGATGATGTTTTGATTACCACACCGTCATTTTGTGTCTGCAGTTTTAGTGGAGTGGCAAGCAGCTCCTGCACCAGCATGTATGAGAAAACATTTCCCATCAAAGTGGTGCAGAGCCCAACACACAGCTCCTCATCCGGGCGCATGCACAATGTCAGGCCCCGCTGCACAGCACAGCAGGTCAGACATCAGGACAAATTTGATTCTTTTTAACTCAGTTGCTGCATTTTTTTCGTTTGATCTCATGGTTCTCCTCTGTGTTTGTCCAGTCTGTCTGTGAAGAGGAGAAGGAGGCCTACAGGCAGCTTCTGACCATGGTCTCTGGTGGTCAGTCATCTTTCCTACACAACGGCAGCTCACACGCCATCGTGAGGTCACACAGAGATTTGTACGTATCCATACAAATACAGTAGACTTTGACAATGCTATATTCAAACTGTTAAAGAAATATGTAAAGGAATATAGAGTAGGGGAGCAGAGAGGAAATAGTTCTGTCAGTCACAGGCCAGTGGGGGGCTCCAAAAGCATATAAGATCAACAGTGGTACTTTATCCAAAACTCTAGTTTTTGTGTCAGTTGCTCACTCTGTGTAGCCTGGAAGTTATTTAGGGATACTCACTGGTAGTTGCATGTGTGCTTTGTAGTTGGAACTGGCTTGCAAGGAATACAACTACCAGTCAGTATCCATCTTCACCGAAGTCACAAACTCTCCCTACATTTATATAATAATAAATACATTTTTTTTTTTTTTTTTTTTTAAAGTTATTTTTTTGGGGGCATTTTCCATTTTTATTGAGAGGACAGTGGATAGAGTCTTGGAAAGGGGGGAGAGAGAGAGTGGATGCGGAAAGGGCCACTGGCTGGATTCGAACCCGGGCCGCCGCGGTCAGGACCAAGCCTTGTTACATGGGCGCCCGCTCTACCAACTGAGCTAACCCAGGCGCCCAATAAATACATTTAATAGTTCTATGTTTATCCTTTATCACATTGACTGTTCTGGACTGTATCTACATAGTGTCTGCTCCCTCATCTGCTTACCCCTGTCACTTTCTCATCAGCACCAGCTTCCTGACCACCAGCCGCAGACTGCTACAGTTCTCTTCGCCTACTGGGTCAGCAGTAGAGGCTTCAGAGGGACCCAGCAGCCCCCCCAGCCCCAGGGGCATGTCCAGCCAGAGCTCCAGCAACATCCCCAGCCCACTGGGGGCCTCCAGCAGGCCAGGGATCCAGATGTGGACCCTGGACACGGACCCCAGCACCAGCAGAGCAGCTACTCTCACATCAGTTCCTTCCCCATCCGCTCTGCAGGATAACTCTTCTCAGGACACACAATCATCAGGTAAAAAGTCTCCCCCACTTCTGTGTGTGTGTGCACTTAATGGAAATATAGGCATCATGAAATGGGATATCATAAGTAAATTACTCCTGTATTTCTTCTTTGGTTGTAATCTCCTTGTCTTTCCTTGCAGCTCATGATACTGACTCTGTAATTATTGTAAATGAGCAAAAGGGTAAAAAGAAAGACGGCTCAAGGTTAGTATTTGTTTTCACTCACTGTTGTTATTTTGTTCCTGACATTGTTTCTTCACAAACTACATTTCACCGTAGTTAATAGTAATGCAATGTGTAATATGATCAAACGTTACAAATACAAGCATGGTCAAAGATGTAGACGTCTTAACTTTTCATGTTGGATGCTGTTACTTTAATTCTGAATTTAAATTGAATTTATTATTTGGACACACCAGGTTAAAGGGTAATTTTGGTATTTTTCAACCTGGATCGTATTTTCCCATGTTTTTGTGGCAAACTGACTTATAGACAAACAATTTTTGAAATTGGTCCAGTATTGAGGGATAACGCTGTAACTGGCAGACTCGAAATGAGCTAAGTCGGCAAGAGAGCAGCGTTGCGTTCACTAAAAGTGCTTGTTTTTGCCACTGACAGGCTCAGATTGTTATCTGATTTTTTTGCCTTGTGTTGATCCAGCACCTGAAAAAACCTTTCGGATGTGCGTACTCCACAGCTTTTTTGTCCTATTAGTCTGTTAAACACAAAAACATGGGAAAATGGGGTCCAGGCTGAAAAATACCGAAGTTACCCTTTAAGTCTGTGACACTTGCTGGAGTAAAAACAATGACTTGTGTCATCAAAGCTTCGAGTCAACTCAAGTGTCTTATTTGTATACACAATAACTGATTTCTCTGTCTGTACAGTGTGCCATGTTTCCAAGCCGAGTTATGGATCAAAGAATTGTAAGTACACTCTAATGTATTTAATTATATACTTGATCCATTATTCACTGATATTATGTTTGAACAGAGGAAAACATGTATCTTTTGTCACTGTAGGACTAGTATGTATGACTCCCGGGCGAGAGAAAGACGGAGACAGATTGAAGAGCAGGAGGCCCTGGCAGCCCAGCTGCTGCGACAGGTGAATGTGCAACACTGAAGCCTTCTTTCAGATTCAGTTTTATCGTATCCGCTGTTTCCCGACCTTTTATTATCCCACTAACCTGTGTCATGTTGTTACTGGTTCCCAGCGCCTGTCTGAAGAGGGGCAACGCAGCCCAGATGTGGAGGTCCACGTTCGAGTTCCTTTGGAGAAGGAGGTTCCTTTGACTCTTGTGATAGAGGAAACGAAGCCTTTGGAAGAGAAACCAGAATTCCCTGAACTCACAAAGGTGTGGTCATTGTGTCTTAATGAGTATGCAGGGTTTACCATGCTTAGAATTTACTTAGATGAACCAGCAATAGACTTGCTCTCACTTAGAAGATTATGTATTTCTGAATTTCTTATTTCCTGTTTTTTCACATGGTGTCTCTTTCTGTTAAGGAAATGGAAGCTGAGGTGGACAGGGCACTGAGAGGAGGTAACCATGAAGTTTTAAGTGAAGGTTTTGGTCTCAGCCTCACACGCAAAGACCTGCAGACCCTCAGCAACCTCAACTGGCTCAATGATGAGGTGAGTACACATTATCCTCAAGGTCAGATTTGTGTGTGCATGATCAGCAGGCATTCATTTCACACCAGATGGACACACTCTTCATTTGTTTATGCATACATCGTAATATTCCAAAAGATACATGATTATATTCTGCATGCAATAATTGCTGCACAACTGAGCCATACAGTTGTGCTGGGGTTAATTGAAGCTCTCCCTCCTTAATCTCTCAGGTGATTAACTTTTACATGAACCTGCTGGTGGAGCGCAGCAAGGACCCCAAACTGCCATCAGCCAATACGTTCAACACGTTTTTCTACCCCAAGCTGCGAAGCAGCGGCTACTCTGCTGTCCGCCGCTGGACCAAAAAGATGGACATCTTTTCTAAAGACATCCTGCTGGTTCCTGTCCACTTGGGGGTGCACTGGTGCCTCTCTGTAAGTCACAATGAGCACAACTGCAAAGCCAGAAGTAACAATCTTGGGAATTGTATTGCAATTTTTTCTTATTGTGCAACTCTTTCTCTCAGGTGGTGGATTTCCGCAAAAAGGCCATAATGTACTTTGATTCCATGGGAGGAAACAATGATGAAGCATGCAGAATATTGTAGTAAGTTTCAGTTTCAGATATGTTTGCTTGTTGAATGGGATATGTATTTGGAGAGCTCAATGTAACTCCTGAAAATAGACTTTTATGAGCCATGAAAGTGTAAAGAAAGTAATTCATTTTTGTTTCCCCAGTGACTACCTGCGACACGAAAGTAAGGACAAGAAGGGCAAAGAACTGGATACCTCAGGCTGGACTCTGCACAGCAAAAAGCGCCATGTAAGTCCTAAACACAGGAGAGTGGAGAGCATTAAGTAGTCTGTTTTCATTGTTGTGCCATGATGTGTCATCAAACGGAATGTGTTTAGGAATTTCGGGATAGGTTTCCATTATCAGCAGAAAGTTCCAGGTTGTAGTTCTTGTAGCAAGTAGTGCTGCATCCTTGTAAAACGTGTTCTGGTTCGTGCTGGACTGCAGCAGCATTGTTAATCAGTCTTAATATTCATGGTATGGTTTTGTTTACATTTCACAGTTATTTCATGGCATTTCATGCTCATGGTTAGCACCCAGGTGTCAGTAGCCATCAATACTATTCGCACCCAGGGCGGAATAGCCACTGTGGCTTACACCCAGGTGTATATAGCATGGCTGAGACAAGCAAACAATGCTATTTGTGCCAGACTTCGGCACACATTAGATACTGTATGTGTATAAGTACTGTATGTATATTTTTCCTAAACCTAACCATGTAGTTTTGTTGTCTAAACCAGAAAATAATAACTTAAAAAAAAACAGAAAATAAATCAACTAAGTGAAAAGTAGGCTTCTCGGGGGATTTGAATCCTGGTCTTCAGGGTGTTAGTTCTGAGTTTGACCCATTCAGCCAGCAAGACCTACTCCTTGCATGTGCTTTGTCACTCTTTATATCACTACTACTATAGCCGGATGTAAATAGCCAAATAGCTGCCGTGTGACTATTCACACCCGGGTGCAAATAGACACCTTCCTTTATTTCATTTGCACCACCTTTTGTAGTCATGCAGTATTCACAGGAGTAGATTGCATCAGCTACATGTAAAACCCCCTCCAAGTTTTGTGTAAAGCCGTTACTACGTTCTTGGTAGCTAGTAGTGAGTTTGACAAATAACGGGGCTTGTGAAGAGGGGAAAGCCTCCCTCCACCACTACATAGAAAGGAAAAGCCTATAAATCATCCGCTGGCATACAGCCTACTTTGTTTCACTGGCACATCCATCAAGTGGCCAATATCGGGAAGCAGCACGTCTCCTAGCTTCAAAACGATGCACCTGTGGAAATAGTCTTAGTTCACTGGTTGCTGGTTGTATTTAAGGAGCAGCCCAGCCTGTAGGCTTATCTTGAATTCAGTAATTTATTGTTTCTCATTAAAAAGAACAGTATTATTGTGTTGCATTGTCTTACTGTGACTTTTCTTTTGCACATTCACAAGTGAGGCTAGATCATTGGAGCAGGGATACATATGAAATATCGAATGAAGATAAACTATACTATACATTGTGTTAATTATATTAATAATGCTATTGCATTGTCAAGAACAAAATGTCTCATGATGCTGGATGCTTGTCTTGGTAAACAAATGATACCAAAACATGGTAGAAAGTGAATTTTCAGATCAAACTCATTAGGGCTGCAGATAACAATTATTTTCAATGGCAATTAATCTGTTGTTTATTTTCTCGAGAAAATCGATTAGTTGTTTGGTCTATGAAATGCCAGAAAATGGTTAAAAAATATTGATCACTGCTTCCCAAAGCTCAAGATAACATCCTCAAATGTCTTGTTTTGTCCACAAGTCAAAGATTTTTAGTTTGCTGTCATAGAGGAGTTAAGAAACCAGAAAATATTCACATTTAATATATTTTATTTAAATATATTTCTTGATTGATTTAATAGTTGACAACTAAACGATTGATCGTTGCAGCTCTAAAAAACTTAGCAGTTGGTATAGTAATTAGTTAATCATTGTTATTTATAAAATATCCTGTCCAACTTATACAGATAATCATTTTGCATTGTTAAATGTCCAATAACGTGTTTATTCTTCCTTTGCTCTCAGGAAATCCCACAGCAGATGAATGGTAGCGACTGTGGAATGTTCACATGCAAATATGCAGATTACATTACCAAAGACAAGCCAATCACATTCACACAGGTAATCACAAACAAAGATTTATCTGGTAAGCATCATGACGGTGGCCGAAAAATGTCTTACGTGACCTCTCTTTTTCTTCACAGAACCAAATGCCCTACTTCAGAAGAAGGATGGTTTGGGAGATAGTGAACCATAAACTGTTGTGATATCAGTGTGGTTGTGAACTTGTGTAGTCGGCTCGCGATGTTGGAAATACGAGTCGTAACGATGGCTGAGCTACGTTCAACAGCAGGATCCACTTCCAGTAGTCCTGTTCTGGGAAAGACTTGCACACCAGCTCATCAGATCAGGAACCAGCTCTACCGTCAATCAAGCTCTCAGCTGATGGGACGTCGCTGGAGCACCACGCACTGCCTCCCAGTCCTCTACTCCACTTTGTTGTTTTTTGGTGAAGCCATGGAGTATAGCAGCTGAAACACTGCGTGTTTTGTATTGCCCTTGTGCTGACTTTCAAACCATACTCTGAGCCGCAATGTTCAGTCTGATGCAGACATACGAAGTTTACATTTTTTCGACTTACAGGGAGATGAGCCGCATCGTTTTATAACGACAGTAATACATTTTGGTGTCGATATCAATGTTTGATACTCATGGTACGTTCAAAAGAAAATGGACTTTACCATAAAAACTGAAATTTGAATTGTCTTAAAAATCTGTCTCTTTGTGTTTGGACGATGAGACTTGTTTTTTTTCTCCATAATATGAACATTTCACCTAAAACAACTATTTTTGTATTTTGTTTGATTAAAAGGCACGAAGGTCTTGAAATATTGCCTCAGAGTATGATTTAAAATGAAAATAGAAAGTTTTACCTTGCCACGTATTTGCAAGTGTACTGAAAGTCTTAGTTACACCATAAAACAGCAGGATAAAAACCTTGTTAGTCTTGATAAAAGATTGTAAATTAAGGTTCAAAGTCTATTTTATGTATTTCAGAGTCTCTTTCTTTTACAGCAACTTTTGGGCATATTCAATATATTTTCAACTTTGTACATACTTAAAACATATACAGCCTCTTGAACAGTGTAATATACTTTTTCTTTACGTATTTCGTATCTATTTTTTATCTAGATTGAAGTCTGTTTTAGAAATACATGCTCATGTATTGTGACTGTTCTTTGTGTAATACCTCAAAATCAATTGGATTTGATATAAAAAAAAAACAACTGCCACATTTGATAATTTGATAAACATGAAAGAACCTGGACGTGTCTTGGCTTGTTTTATCTCAAACCTGCAAATGGTCCCACAAGAAGCACACAAACCACTTTGAAAAAAAATTATTTAAAAAATGACAAGTTCCAAATCAAACCAAGTTAAAAGTTTAATAGCTGTAGGGTTGTTTTTTCTATGAAGAAGACAAAGACCTGCATCATGGCACAGACAGACAAACATTTAGAGAAGAAGACTGCACAGACATCTCTGAACATGAGTTACAAACTGACCCCATACGTGACGTGATGTATTCAATGACCTTCAGCTAAAAGATTTCTACTCGATCCGACATTAGCAGCAATAGTTCTTTAGACTCAATAACCCACCATTCAGCTTTTCTTCAATATTTTGGATTAGAAGTGATGGAATGACGATGGAACACAAATTTAAAGATGTAAATATTTCAGAGTAGTTTGATAGAACAAAAAAAAATATTTTCAACATTAGCAGTGCATGAAAAAAAAAAAAAAAAACAAGCCCACCAAATCTTCACTATCCCTTTCAGTGAAATCTAAGGCATTTCTGTGAAGTTTAATTTTCTCCTGGAAATGAACTGTTTCATGGTTTAAAAAGAATAAAACCGCATCAATTACTCGGCAAGAAAGCAAACGTAAAATGTAACCAGAACATAGAAGTTGCAGCTGGATGGAATGGTGAATTACATCAACATGACGTCCATGTAAACTAAAAGTTGGGTAGACAAGTGGGCAACACCTGCCTTCATTCATATAAAGCACACCTGCCATATATTTTATTTAGAGTTCCTACATTTTCATATTAACAACTACATTTTGGTATGAAATAGTTCCCTTTTAATGCAGCAATTTTACTAACAATTAATGAACCAAAGATGAATGTGTCAGTCAGAAAACAAAAACAAAATCTCAACATATGAATAATGAAAGATGAAAGCTTCGTGAGCCAGAAGTGATATTGTGAGGTGATCCATTGTCATAATGTGAGGTGTCTCTTGGATATCTGTAGTATTGCATTTATAAGGATAATAAATTAATTGCATAGATCGTCAGACCTTGGGCGTGTTTTTTTCCGAACATTGGACGGAAGAGTTAAAGGATGTGGACACAGTACCAGCTGTGAACAGCCATGAGACCTACTGTAGTCGGTTATTGCCTGTGAACCTTGTACACAAACTGAATCTACATTTCTCTGGCAGGATGAGGTAAGTCAAGGTTTTTGAACATATATTTCTCTTACGTTGTTCCCAACTGCTTGAGGGCACAACTCTGTAACAATGCATCTGAACCTAGCACACATAATTCATCCACGATCAGGAGTCATGTTTGCAAAGTGCCAACATTTGTGACACGGACAGAACTGAAATATCTGTAAAAAAAAAAACAAACACACAACAACATTAAAGCCACTTTGACATCAACACTGAAACCAGAACGAGAAAAGTACGCAAACATACAAACAAATTTCAAAAAAAGTTGCAAACATCTATTTCTCACTATTTGAAGCACACAACACACTATCAAAAATAAAAACAAAACTTCTTCGAAAAATAGGATCAATCTTAAAAACTGAATTAAAAAAAAACAAACTTTAAATAAGAAATGTAAAAAAAACATGAGGGTGAAAAACAGAAATGCAGAAGTAGATGCAAACACACAACGATGGCCAGTATTAAAGCATCTCTGTACTGGCCATAATAATCCATAATGATAGTGTTTTCTGAAGATATAACAGGACAGAGCCACGCTTTACCAGTTGATCTCCACGTCTATGTAATAACAACTTCATACTCTAATAACAACATCTAACTCTTGCTTCGGAAAATACATTTTTTTGGGATGTTGTGGAGATTCAGCTTCCCCGTCTATAAAGGAATCACAAGAGGAAAACACAGCAATATTGCTATGCTCAGACATTTTGGTATAATATTGTTATTAAAATAACTGAAGCATTACTACACTGATAAAAGGAAATCAAAAGAAAGCCTAAATACATTTAAATCTCTTATTTACAGGCAGCTCTGTGTGAGATGTGATCTCTGTTAAGCAACTTTGGGTTTCATCAAGTGGAGCAGCTCAACGTGAACTTTCTGATAATAATCTCTGGAATGCTTTAAATCTATTTTTGCTCTTTTGAAGAAATCTTCTCCGTGAAATCATCTCTAAATTTTCTTTGTAATCTTCTGATTGTCTGAAGCTTTGTCGAGATTGTTGGAACTATAAATTAGAGTCAAGTGCCAAAAAAAAGCGATCAGGTAGGTTTAATACCTGATAAACTTGCCGCCACTTCGAGAGACGCTAATCCAAATCAGCACCATATCTGTCTACAATATGAGTCAACAGCTTTTTGAATGACTTTTTTCTTTTTCTTTTTGAGCCCTGTATTCAAATATTTGCACCAATCAATCAAACTAGGAAACATGAAGCTAGAAACACACCAAAACTAAGAATTATGTACAAAAAAAGGCAGGTTCAAAGCCTGAAAGTATCAGACAAAAAAAAGTGAAGTAAAATCAGCATCTCTTACAAAACGGTGAAAACATAACTCAAAATAAAACATGGTGTTGAAATGTTATTTTCCTGCTTTCATTCTAGCTCCCCGGAGTAGTATTAGAAAAAAAATAACGTCCAAAAAACGTTTTAAACGTATGTAGTGTGTGTCTGTGTGTGACTGTTATCAAAATAGACGCTCCCTGTTCCGTTCTTCCGTTTCCCATTGCCTGCCATCCTCCAGCCTTGGTTTGTTTTGGAGTACAAGAGTTTGTTTTAAAATATGAGTTTGTAGAAAATATCTTTTTTTTTTTTGTCCTTTCTGTGTAACAGTCCATGTTCCTCCCGAGTGTCTGGTGCCTTACGTGCAGAGTCGCTGTGCCGAGTTTCAGCACTTGGGGCCCCTTGAGAGTCGCTCCGGCTCCAGAGGAAGATCTGATGCAAGGTGACAAATAAAATTAGAAACAAGAGCTACTGCTGCACCAGTAACATTGTAGCAAGGCAAAAAATATATGCAAATACAGAGACACAAAACGCAGACCAAAACCCACCTCTGCCACCTCTTCACTTGTTATGCTGGTAGGTGTAGGTTGTGTGTTCTGTGGGTGTCTCTATGGCAACGGGTGGTTGAACGGCACTTTCCTGAGAGGGAGGCAGCGAAGATTAAATCCATGAGAGATTGTTTCACATAACATTTTAACTGTTCTAGTGAGAGAGAGAAAACAAAGGGCCATTACCTCAACTGAGATGTTGGCAGCAGGCACTTGGGTGTACTGGGGGATGTAGGTCCCCTGCATAGATGTGTTTGCAGGCATGTACTGCAGAAGGACGGAGATGATACGTTCATTAGACACGACAGCTACAATAACACTGTCAAATAAAGCTGCACTAGACAAGATTTATATGTGAGATTATCTTTATCAGCCTAAATAACAAAGCGGAGCTGCAGCTCAAGAAGTACATCCCATCCGATTCTTACTCTGATTTATCAAATTCGCCCAAATAAAAGTCAAGGGATCTCCATCATAAGGACTCGGAAGATCGGATGAACACTCTGGGAAAGATGAGATCATCGCTTCTCTCATTTCCTTGGTGCCGTATTGTATAACACAAGACTGGTCAAGTTGCCTTGTGCATCTTTAACTGCTAAACATCGATAGAGTCCTGCAGGAATGACTCCAAAAACCCGTAAATGAGTAAGCATTTTTATCATTTCCAGTTCCCACGTCTGGAAGTCAGTGGGTTTTTTGAATGGGTTTTTAGTTAGATGCCTGAAATAAGGTCTGTGGTTAACACAAGCCTAAGAGTTTTTAACGTTTTGTTCTAAAATGTCAGTAAATATGCCATTTTGAAGTTTTTACGTGTGTCAAAAAGGCAGCTGAATCACGCCGACTTGTCCGCCTTTACAGCCTCGTTGTGTATACTCACGCTCATGCGACTGTGGTGTAGTTTGTTTATAGCCTAATGTTATCTTTTTACTTCTGACGATTGCATTTACACTTAAAAAATCCTAAAAAATTATGTTCATTTGTGAAGATTATCTTGCTGAACAAAACGTGTAAGTATCATAAACGTTTGTTTGCCAGAGAGCTTATTTTCTGCAATAATCCAAAACCCGATGGAAAACTCCCATTGGCTTTTTGTCGAGGGAGCCCGTGCGATTCTAACTTCCTTTTTGGCCTACAAAAATACATCATCCATGCAACACTCTATGATAGCTGAATGCTGAATATGCTGCTCTCTACTGACTGTGCCACTGCTGCCCATGGAGAGGTGGCTGAGCTGCTGCGTCAGGGGCCCCATCATGGAGGTCGGCTGGATGGACATGGTGTGGTCCATTCCTGGCGTCAGGACTGCCCCCTATTAAAATAAACAAAAACATACAGCGGTGTTAGCAGTTGCCAGAGTCAGATAGACAGAATGTGAAGGCAGCAGAAACAGGATGGAGGGCCAACAGCTTTCAGATTCAAGATGCTCACCGTGGGCGGCATTATGTATGACTGATGATGTAGCCAGGATGGGTTGTGTACCTGCATGAACAAGAAAAACACAGCAGAAGATTACATAACATAAATAGGAAATACACAAGCAAAGCCCCATATATTTAGCGGTATTGTTTTTGGATTTTGGCCATTAGGCCTGAGCTGGATTAAACTCCAGTCTGTCACAGTTTGGCCTCTTAACTAGCTAACACCCCAGCTTTGAGAGTCTGAATCTACCTGGTAGGTGGACACAGGTGAATGCATGTACGGGGAGAGGGAGGCTGGCCCCATCATCCGGTTTGGGGCGATGCTGTATGGAGAGGAGTAGAACCTACAGAGAGAGACACACATAGTTATTAGTCACCACAGCATGATCACACTCCCTCTGGGCATACAAGAGATTTGTCGTAGTAGTAGTACTGACCCGTTCTGTAAGGCTGTGTTGGGGTCATAGGTAAGGGTCATTCCTCCCTGGAGCCAAGAGACAAAGGACTGAGTCATTATGAGGCTGATAACAAGCAATGTTACATAATAGAACATTTTCACAGAAGTCATTAGGGCACAAATGAACTCACATTCTCCCCATCTCTCATCCAGGGCCGGCCGTTCTGCAGATATTTTCCTTGGCTCTGACGCTTCTTCTGACCTCCATCAGCAAATTTACACAACAGGGGCTCTGGCGGCACTGGACCAGTGAGAAAATATTACGTTATATAAAAATATACATTCAGTGTACCAGTAAGAAAATATTACGTTATATAAAAATATACATTCAGTGTACCAGTAAGAAAATATTACGTTATATAAAAATATATAATCAGTGGACCAGTAAGAAAATATTACGTTATATAAAAATATACATTCAGTGTACCAGTAAGAAAATATTACGTTGTATACAAATATATATTCAGTGGCCTAGTAAGAAAATATTACGTTATATGCAAATATACATTGAAATACATATTCAGTGGACTAATACGAAAATATTATGTTACATGAAAATATATATATTCAGTATCATAAATGTAAAACTCTTTGAATGAGAGTATTTTCTTCAACAGATATATTTTTTTTAAAAGATGCTACATTCAAACAAGATGTCATCTGAAACCTCACCTGGAACTCCAGGTGGAGTCTTGATATATTTTCCATTGAAATGTTGGATGATGGCTTCACATTTCTCTGTTGACTCCATCCTATAGGAAAAGGTATCACTGTGTTTAACAGTAGCAGGTTACAAGGTATCATGCTGTGTGTTAACATTTCCAGTTGGCCACCAGAGGGCTCACTCACCATGACTACTGTAATAATGAAATTTTCTTCAAGCCCATGAGGCTACAGCATCACTAATCAACTTTAACAAGCTGTCCTAATAATACTGTGTGACTAAATAACCAAAGCTTATACCTGGCAAAGCCCACTCCTCGGCTGGTCCCGTTGGCGTCACGGAGGATGCGAGTGGAAATGGCCTGGCTGAAGGGCTTCAGCATGCTCTCCAGCTCCTGCTCGTCCATGGACATTGGCAGATTGGAGATGTATAAGTTGGTGGGGTCCTGCTCCTGTTGCTGAACAGAGAGAAGCCACCAGAGGATTATTGAACGCAGCTCTTCGTTTGCTTCAATCCCAACTGCATCATGATGCCAGGAGGAGCCCTCCAAAAACCAAGAGCCACACAAAGTATGAGGGAATTTATATAACCTTTTAAACAGGAAGTGTGTGAGGTGTCAGATATGTGGAGGTGCAGGACACTAGACAGTTAAACAAACAGTCTGAGAGAGAGGTTAGGGGGTTTGAAAGTTAAAGGCGGATTTCATTTTGGCGTGAGCTGCATGGATGAGGCCTAAGGAGAAAAGAGATATTCAGAGATGGTGAGATAGTAGTTCTGGCTGGACTTCAGCTGAATTTCTCTCTCATTCCGACTCTATTTCTGTCTCCTCTACTTTTATTCATCCAGCTCGCTCCTTTTCTTCTTCACGCTCCTCTCTCATACTCCATCACCCGTATACGTTGTTACTAAAAAGGGTAGAAGACAGGCCCATTGTGCGAGACCAGCCTCTTAGGAGGATGAAAGCGCAGGATCCAGGTAATGCGATATCAAAGCATAATTACATTTCAAATGGCTCTCCATCCATGGGTGATCTAAAATGATTACGTGCTCTCGCTCTGTGGAGAATCACAGCAGAGACATTTTGGGTAAAAGACCTTTGGAAATGATCTGAAGACCATCTAAAGCATTGTGCTATCATCATCCCCACAAGGCAAACATTATCATCCTGTTGCCTGGGTCATGGTAATAACATGTCGCTTGCATTCGAGCAGTTATATTTATGTGGTAATCCCGACCTTGAATGCAGGCACAGAGGCCGGCTGTGTTGGCTCGCATAAATCAGACAAATTATGCAGCTTTTTCTGCAATGTGAATTTAGAATTATTAGAAAAACTCCTAAAGTGCCACAGTCTCATTTTATGCTTTTGAACTATTTTGTAGGCTTTTTCTTTTCTTTTCTTTGCCTCCTGCTCAAACTAATTTAATTTGACCAACAGCATCTTGTAAGATAACCAATCTGTATCACCCTCTAGCCATTACGCATATTCATTATCTCAGAGTGCAGATGAGATTAAAAACCTGTAAATGCAGTGTGAATTAATTTCCATTTCCATGAATAATGTATGTGTAATCGCTGCGACCTGTGGTGAAGGTGATTTCTCCTTCACCTCCCTCCTCCTCCTCTTCCTCCTCCACAGCAGAGTCGAAGCTCGAACCCATGAGAGAGCGAGCAGAGAAGACCTGCTGCGGATTTCAACCGCAAATGAGTCAGAGAGAAATGTGACGCAAACATAAGCCTGGTTGTAAACCCGGAGTGAACGGGGCGAGTGAAATCAAGTTATTCTGCGAGCGAGGAGGAGCCATATGAATGTCAGTGATCCAGCTTACCGAGAGATCAGCTTTCCCAGGACTTGGTGGCGTGCGTGTGCGTGGCTTGTGAGTGTGTGTCATAATCCGGTTGAGGCAAGGCTGCTGAAGTGCATGTGTGATTGTCAAGTGTGTGTGTGTGTGTGTGTTGACAGGGCGGGTGGCTGGGCACAGGGCCCTGCTGACTGGGGAGCTGCTCAGACACTGAGTCAGATGCCACCAGGGAGAACAGACAGGCCCTTTGTACATGGAGCTCAGAGAGCAGGCCCTGGGACACACTCCCTCAACACCGCCACCACTATGAAGCACAACACACACACACACACACACACACACACACATCTACCTGCGTGCACTCTTGTTTGTGCACATACATATTCTACAGTGCATTAATACCCATAAATACACTGATTTCAGCATACACCCAGTGCACCGCCCTGCAAACACACATGCACGCACTCACTCACACACACACACACACACACACACACTGAGGCTTAATTGGCTTATATTCAAGAACCGTGGCTCATATAACAACAACAAAAAAAACATGAGGAGAGAGCTAGATGGAGAAAGAGCTTTACAGCTTTAAAAGAGAAATAATTCTTAAGAAGCAGATAAGGCAGAGGAGCAACCTTTCTGCTGCAAGGTTAATAATTCAGCATTTAATTTTGTAATTAATAATTCATCATTCACTTTTTTGCTGAATCACTGTCAAAATGCCTGAAAGGTTTTCGTGTGCTGAAAATTTAACTCTGACGAACAATTTTGATTTAAGCTGACACCAGTTTCATAAGAAATAAACCCACCAGATATTGACATCTCAAGTGGGATTCTTACCTTGGCCATCTGAGCCTGCACGCCACCCGCCTTCAGCGCCGTCACCGCCTTCTGAGCCGAGGACGGACTGTCAAAGTCAACAAAGCCATAGCCTGCAGGGACCGAGACGTAAAGCAAGACATGCTCGTTAGGACAATGAGATTTTGCATACCGCAGGACTCTATGGACACGGGCATGTAAGTTGAGCTCATGAAGCTCCCATAGTAGTCTGAAGAGACAGCCAAGTAGGTTTAGACTGTGCTCCTCCATGGACGACATTATGTAAAGTTATACAGCACTGCCTATATCATCACACAATACAACCCTGTTATGTAGGTAAAGTGTTAATCCTAACACAGTAAACACAAAAGCATCAGCAATGTGCTGTAACTGCAATCTGTAACATTCCACGCATTCAAACTGCAGCAGAGATGAGAAACTATTTTGTGTCGTGCTGACGTTATTTCACCTCTTTGTTGTTGATATGCAGTGAAGATATCATCATCTGACAAGATAATGTGTTAGTGAATACATTATCTACTGAGGGCATTAAGTTATAGAGCTTTGTGAAGTAGACAGGCCTAATCCGAGTAAACAGAACACAGCGGTGTATCGACAGCATCTCCAACTGTGGAAAATTATGATTTGTTCCTGTTTACTTGCTGCCGTACAGGTGGATAAAATACAGTAGTAATGTAAAAATAATATGGATTTCACATTTTATATTTTAGATTCACATTTACTCAAGACCACCAAACATATCATGATAAGAGCTGCTATGATTACTCGATTAATCCATTAGTCAGTCAACAGAAAAATTCAATGTGCAACGAGTTCCAGCTTCTCAAATTTCAATATTTTCTGCTTTTCTTAAGTCTTCTATGATAGTAAACTGAATGTCTTTGGGTTTCGGACTGTTGGTCAGAAAAAAAGCCACTGAACTTCTGTCATTTTTCACAGTTTTCTGACATTTTTGATAGCAAACGATTGATCGCTTGATCAAGAAAATAATCAGCACATTAATCGTTAGTTGCATCCATAATCATAATAGAACAATGGCACCTTGTAGGAATGAAGTACAAAATAAATTACCTTCACAAACGTAGAACATTCTTCAAGAAGGCACTTAATTTACAAATACTCATTTAACAAAATTAATTTAAACATGGATGAACAATTTAAATAATACTTTGGCAAGCACTTTTCCCTGCTACGTATAAATACTCTTACAGTCAAACTAAATGTGACACTTGAATGTATCTTACAGTGACCTTAGGGAATCTGGGGTCACGCTGCTTGAAGTTA
Organism: Sebastes umbrosus; assembly: GCF_015220745.1. Classification (NCBI taxonomy): domain Eukaryota; kingdom Metazoa; phylum Chordata; class Actinopteri; order Perciformes; family Sebastidae; genus Sebastes; species Sebastes umbrosus. The sequence goes on from NC_051274.1 coordinate 22,391,210, forward strand.
CAAACAGCCAGTCTGTAATTTTAGTTTTCATACAATGGGATCTTTCCCCATTGAAGCTCATGTTAAAATTCAACATAAAGGCCACATGCTGAAATACGTTTGAGCTTGCTTTGCCATCTCTGTATGATCTGACCTTTCGACCTCTGCTCATTCAGTCACTTTCAACAAGCAGATGCCTTTACACCTCACCTTTGCACTTGTTGGTGGTCTTGTCCAGGATGGCCTTGGTGGACACGATTTTCCCGTACCTGAAAAACAGTGAGGTTTAAACTCGTGGATCGTCCTTGCACTGTGAAAATAATGACTTTTCAATATTAGCATTGCGACATTGCTGAGGCAATGTGGTTTCTCTCTCAGCTTAACGCACCCTGAGGGATTGTGCTCTGTGATGACTGAATTATAATTCACCTGATAGATTCAGTGCAATGACACTGAATACAATTACACCATCTGATAATAAATGATGTGCATGGGGAAATCTTTAGAGGGGTGGTGGGACATAAATTAAATGAAATAAGCACAACGTCCGGTGGGTTTCTGCCTGCTATAGATTTCCCATATCTTATTCATTCCTGCTCTCACACAGATGTCAATAGGGATTATAACTCAAGGGGAATCCAACATGACGTGACAATATGGTAAAAATAAATGTCCCTGCTGCATTTTCAGATTGCTTCACAATGCACTATCAATACAAAAATCCTGCTTTATCTATCCAGCTGGCCGGCTATTGACTCTGCAGATGCATAGGATAGTGGATACTAGTGCTTGGCTCGGGCAAATGCTTGTGTGCGGCAGAGTGTCTATCGGTTCCCATCTCTCCAGGCATGTGCATGCAGTGTAATCTGATATGCCTCTCCTTGGCTGTCCTGTCCACTGCTGGCTCCCAGCCATACTCTCATTCTACTAACCAGCTTCTCTCTGGGCAGCGCTCTGCCCTCCGATGGGTCCTAGTGCCTCTCACAATACAGCTCCCATCCAGTGACACTGCAGCACTGACACAGTTCATCCAGGCTAAAAGAGCCACTTTCAAAATACACTCTATTAGTAAGGATTATGCGATAAATTGTAATCTGACCATTAATCTGTTGGATTACCCCAAATTTGGAAATTAAATTGTTTCTTTTAAATTAATTGAGGATTAACTTTACCTTTAGAAAATAATAAGAAATCTGTAAATCTTCCTTTTAGAGATGTTCTGATACCATTTTTTCCTTCCTGATACCGTTTCCTATCTGAATTTGGGGTATCGGCCGATACGGAGTACCAATCCGATACTAGCTTGATAAAAAAGTATATAGTTACAGAGAATGAATGCAATAGAACGCTCTTTTATTATTCAGTTTGTCAGTTACAAAGAACATAAATAATATTGAAAAAAATCTAAAATCTAAAATGATCCTGTTATTAAACAAGTTGATTTTTTCTGGGTTCATAAATTATGCTATCGGATCGGTGCATTGCCTGGCGTACTCATGGATACCTGATCCCGAATTTTGGGCAGTATCGGACGCATTTCCGATACTGGTATCGGAACAACTTTATTTCCTTTACCAAGGTGGCTTAAGGTCACCTTTGAAGATGATTACGTTTTTACGGGAATATACAACAATTCTAAATGATTGATTTGGACACTACAACAGTAAGTAACACTATTAGTGATGTGCAAAAATTACCAAACGAATCTTTTTGAACGACTCTTTTTGAACAACTCTTCTTAGTGTCTGTTATGTACCGGGTCAGCCAGTCGAACAGACCCAGTGATCATGAATACCTGACTTTTCCCACTTGCCGTTATCATAGGGTAATGCTCATGCTACCTGTTATGGTGGTGCAAAACATCAAAACATAGGAAGTGGTTTACACAGAACCAACGGCACTGAATGAATGAGCGAGGACCGATTGAATCGGGCTCGAGTCAAGACAAACGGTACTGCAGGTTAATGGTGCATTCATGTGCTCTTCGGATGGCAATCTATAACGGAGAGTCACAGAGAAAATTACGCTATATTTTGCAAAAAGTATCAACATCACTATACTATGTGTTACATGTTGAATACACAGTATGTTCAGATTTTACTTGAATTGTGTCTATCCAATTTTAATACAGAGCAATGTCAGAAGACCAAACCATCATAAGTCTGATCCTAAAATACAGTTTATCATCGAAATTCAAGTACAGCAATCCCACCAGTCTATGACTTCCTATTATGACTAGCATTTAAGCTGTGAGCTCTACTTGCTGCACTCTCCTGCTTGCTTACACAGTTGATATACCCGTTTACTGAAATGTGCTCAGAGATCTCGGACTCTGTGATGCAGAGCGAAAAAAGAGGGGGCTGGAGACTCAGCCATGTGTGAGAGAGAGGACAGCGTAGTCCGGCCCGAATCCGTCCATGGTCAACCACCAGAAACGGACCGGGGGAGAGAACCAGAGGCACCCGGAGAAACCACTGCAGGGGCCGGAGATGGAGAACCAACCCCCATCCCGTCCTCTCATCCCTCACTCCCTACACACAGTATAGGCTACATTTACATCAGAGCGTGCAACTCTCCGTGTGGGGGAGGGGAGCTTTGGGAGTGTTGTGTCCTCATACTATGCGCGCATTTGCTGTTCAAACTTGAGTCAACTAAGTTAAATTCCCTCCGTGACTTGTCGTCCTACTGTTTTACATCCTCATCTACAAGCATTTCCACTATTAACTATTATTGGATACAGTATCCTCTCTCAGTCTAGTTTAACTGAGAATTACACTGGCCTTAATGTGTTCTGCTAAAAGGCAAATTTCATGCAGTGATTTTATCTGCTCTGTAAAAGCAGAAATATGAGACCCACCCCCACAGAACACCACCTGACACACAAACCCTGAACTCCATTCACTCCTCCCCCCTCTGATTCTCTCCATCCACCCCCCCTTCATGCCATTGCCCTTGTTTGTCTTTCCCTTTCCCCTGGGCTCGCCGTTTCCTGTAGGGTTGGGCAGCCTCATGTGAGCCATATCTTCCAGACAGCTGTAAAATAGCAGGCCTCTCCCTCCCTCCCTCCCTCTCTCCCTTATTCAATCTCTCTCTCTCGCCCCTTTTTTCCCTCCTTTTCTCTCACTCTGCTCTTCTGGTCCTCATCACCAGGCTCCAGAATTCAATTAAGTGAAGCCAGACCATTCATCTCTGCCTTACTTGTTTTGATGTCTTCCAGTGAAGGCCTAACAAACATATCAGATGGATCGGATGATGCTGTTGTTTGATGTGACTACACGCTGCCCACAGCAGAGTTTTCAAAGACTCACACACTCACACTGATGAGCAACACAGTGTGGTATTTATAGTGCAGAACATGACTTTGAATAAGGATAGCTCATTGTCATCATACTGTTTGATGATAATTCGCAAGACTAAAAAGCACAGAGGAGCTATAACTCATGTAGGTCAAACGTCTATGAAAGAGCAGCATGAGGATACGTACAGAGAGAATTAGCGTGAGAGAGGGAGACTAAACATTCAGTACTTAGTTGTTGGAAAGTCTGTGCTTAGCTGTGCCAAAGTGAAAGGTCTTGTAGTTTGCTGCCAAAATGATTGTTGGTTTTTCCACAAGGCCACTAAATGATGTGAAAACGTGGCCCTCTTCTTCGCTCCAGAAATACCTGCTAAGGTGTGCTTTAGCATTAATGTGTAATGTAATTTCAAGTGTAAGGAAGTCAATGTAGTCATGTAATCCTGCATGACGCATTCAGCAGCCAGCCATCGGCCATCTATCCATGAGCCCGTCACTCTGCAACTCTAACCTGGCTCATGTGCTCAGCCACAGAGAGATTTATTGGGTGTGCATGTAGAAGTTGGAGCAATTGGTTTTTGGGTGACTTACGGCTGACAGAGCTTGACCAGATCCTGGTCTGTGGTTCCTGGGTGGAGGCCACGGATGTACAGGTTGGTTTTGCTCAGCTGCTCTCCCCCAATGCTGCTGCTGCCATTGCTGATGGAGGTGCTGCTGGTGGTGTTGATATTGTTGTTGTTGTTGGGGCTTGGAGGAGCCATCTGATGGTTTGAGGGGGACACATACGTCTGCTGCAGAACAAATAGAGGGGCACGGAAAAAAAGAGAAAGGTTAGACTCTTATCTTTGTAATCAATAACCAAAAAAATACAAAGGCACACTGTTTTGCAAAAATGAAAAAAAAAAAAAAATGAAAAATCAAGAACAGCTGGTTAATGTTCTACTAACTGACTTGCTCAAACCACAAGGGTAGGAGGAGAAAGTTCATTAAAATTAAAAACAACATGAGCAATAGTGGCTGGCTGAGACTGAAGATATAAATGTAAATGAATGTAATTAAATATAAATGGACATGAAGGAAAATATACCAAATATTTTCATACAGTACAATTAAGTGAAATAATATATTATTATGCAATCCATATATCCAAAGACAAAATATGGGAAAGAACAATATGTGAGATTACAGCATGTACCGTAAGCAGAATGTGCAAAAACATGCACATATATTATCATTCATACAAAGAGTTTGCATGTGGGTGTGATGTGTAAACAATATACTACATGCTCTGATTGTGCCCCAGTTTAGCAGAGATGGGAATCATAAAAATCACCAGCTACAGGGTTACACAGATACTTCAAACATTTACTGTTCAAATTAATCAAACTCCTCTACAAGCAGCCAGCAGCAATTTAGTTTACACCCTGCTTGGGCAGGAGATAAATGAATGTCGATATTCTAATAGATTAGCTGTTATTAATTAAATGTTGTCATTTTACCTTCATTATAATATATTTAAGTGTGCCATTCAAACTGACCTACTTTAGAATAGTATAAACTTCAGCGAATTTTGGCAGAAATACAAACAGTAAAAATTTACAGCATGCATGAACTATGCTTTGCCTATCTTGTGATGGCAAGTGAGCCCATTTAAATGTAAAACCAAAGCATATAACATCAAATCTGGTTGGAATTAAAGTGGCTGAGCTCCACACTGCTGCAAGAGAGGCTTTTATGTTGTGGGTTGAAGCTGGAAGGTTTTTTTTTTGCGAACAGTTTTCATTGGGAGTATTTGACACAGCTCCAACCAAAACTGTTCACAGGGAGTCTCAGTGGATTATGAACAGTAACCAGGACATTGTTTCTGGAAAGAAACTTTTATATTGGCTTTTTCAAATGAAATGTTTCAGTGCTTACAAAAACAAAACACAAATTCTGCATTCACCACTATTGTCTTGGGATGGTGGCAAAATCTCAAAGCCTAAACTATCTGACTGGCTCTACTGTACATACCATGGATTTTTGAGATTTGGATAAACTGATTTATTGAGTGAAGTTAAGGTCACATAGCCTTGCCACAATCTCTCAGATGACTATATGTCAACAACGTAAGCGAAAATATGCTCTGATTTATGCGCTTATACCTAAACTTTACATCTGGCTTTTCATGACCTGGCAGTTCAGTCATGTCACTGTACACTGCTCAAGGATGTAGGTATGAAAGGAGCAGCTCGTATCAATACATGCATGCAATGAGCTTGTTGGTTGTGGCATGATATATGTTCATAAATGTACCTATATACAGTATAAGGCAGTGATAAGGAAGCTTAAATGCATGTGCAGATGTGTGCATACACATAATTTTAAGTAACGGATGTTTTCAATATTCGCATTTTTTAAAAATCTATTAATACTATGGACCATGGAATAAATCTAATTAGTATAGAAGTAAAATGTCAGCCCAGCGTGGCCTTGGTGAAGCCTCCCTCCCCGAGCTGGTGAAGGAGGAACTGTTTGATTAGTTAGGGTCAGCAGGCTCGGCCCTAGGAAACAATGGGATGGCTTGTTGGACACCACAAGGTTAGCACTGGACCACCAGCTTATTAGCAGAGATGGAGTTGTCAAAAGACTGCTAGAATCAAGCTAATTATGACATCTCTATTCTCTCTGTGGTGGATCTGTTCTAACCAGCTAGTAAAGAAACACAAAACTATGAAGGAACATCACATTTCACAAAACTAAGATTTGAACGTTTAAAAACAAAGTTTTTTTTAAAGGTCCCGTATTATGCTCATTTTCAGGTTCATACTTGTATTTTGTGTTTCTACTAGAACATGTTTACATGCTGTAATGTTAGAAAAAAACTTTATTTTCCTCATACTGTCGGCCTGAATATGCCTGTATTTACCCTCTGTCTGAAACGCTCCGTTTTAGTGCATTTCGACGAAATTGTGACGAAATTGCAACAGAATTGCGTTTATAGGCAACAGCTTGGGTCCATGTGTACTTCCTGTCAGCTGATGTCATTCACATACACTGCAACCAGGAATAAACTGGGACACATTTAGAATGTTTACGTTTAAATCTGTGAAAAGGGTCTAAATATTGTATATTTGTGACATCAGAAATGGACAGAAATCCTAACGACTTGTTTCAAACGCTCAGTTTCTGAATACGGGCTGTATTTTTTTTCTCTGTGGATTGAGCGTTTCAAAACTTTCACAGTATTTATATAGAACTTAAGCCTGCTTTATAATAAAAAAAAACATGAAAATTTCACTTTTTTATAATATGGGACCTTTAAGTTTAAATATGAATATTTGTTTCATACTCACAATGTTTGCAGTGTCTGCAATATTACAAAACTGAGTGCACAGATTCAGATCTGGTCTGATCGCCCCTTGGTGGCTGGCGGAAGTATAGGTCATAAATCCCGCCCCCTCCATGTTAGTGGAGGGGCCAAACTAAAAAGTCAAAGTACACATCGAATATAATTTTTTCCCAAAGATGGTTTATGTCATTTAGGGTATTTATGTATGTTCAAGTGTTAATTTTTCTGATAACTTATAAAAAAACAGTTTTTAATTAGTTATTTGATGCTATAAAAAGAGGGTGAGACGTCATAATTGACAGCTACTCTGAAAAGAAGTAGTTGCACAGCAGGAAGCTCGGGGAATTATACGAGAGAGGAGATGTAACGTTAACTTTCCATAACCGTCATGAGTCTGTGTAATAGAGCATGTGACAATTTGATCATAAATTTAGTTATAGAGGTATTATGGTTAGTTGTTGTGTCTTTCTAGCCAAACAGCTACTAGTGATGTGTTGTCGCGAACGAGCCGGTTCAAAGAGCTGGCTCTTTTAAGTGAACGATAAGAGCCGGCTCTCGTCTGAGAGCCGTTTTTTCCTTTTCTTTTTTCTTTAATTACAGTTTTTCTCAATTGTTTACACACAAATACTGGTACTTGACACACAATGACCACAACATGTAACTCATGCACCAACCCCCTGAACCAATTCTGCTAAACTACAAGCACAATTCCTGCTTTACACTCAAATTGCAGTTCTAAAACACACTTTTTTCAAAACACTACACACAATTCTCTGCATTTGGCACAATTTTCATGAAGAAAATCTCGTTTTCACGAGGAACACACTGTCATTCAAAATTCTAAAGTCAATTGCCCTACTATGCACACTGACTCATCACATGGGCAAACACCTGTCACACAGTGTTACAATTAGCAATCAGAGCTTTAGCATAAAAGGGCAAACATTGCTCATGTGGATGAGGTGCTGTGGCCAGACCGAAACAGAAGAGAGGATGCAGCATAGTTTTTTTTTTCTTTTTTTTTTACTGTAACTGTATACAGTAAATTCCTCTGTTGTTTTGTATGTAGACCACTGTATGTGCAACTTTGTGTTGGTTGGGATGTTCACTGTGTACATTGTTTTTGTGGGGAAAATAAAATATATTTGTTACCGTGTATTTGTGTGTTCTGAGTATAAAAACAATATTCTAAAATATTTTACAACACACTTATGTATGTACTGTCTGTAGTAAGTGTAACACTGAACAAAAAAAAGGCCTAAGTCATTATGATGAATGGAGAAGAAGTGTTTTCCATTCATCATAGTGTTTTACATTGAGCACATCAGTGTTCAACTGGTTCTTATAAATGTCTATTCATATGATGGTTTGTGTGTGTCATTTGAAAACAAAATACCATTTTGAGAAGAAATAACATTGTTTTGAATGTAAAGTTTCATTTTGCAGGAGAATTGAGGGTTTTTGCCCATTGTGTGTGTGTTTTTTGATTTGTGTGTAGAGTTCTGAGAGTATGAGGCATGCTTTCAGAAAATGTGTGTAAACAATCGAGAAAAACTGTAATTCAAGGCAGTATGACAGGACGATCTTCTCCGCGCCATGGGCACTCCATGCACTGACTGTGACTGAATGTTGTGTTAATGATGTCCATGCGACCAATCAGGTGATGACAGAGGATCATACCATCAAGCAGGGAGGGGCGGCGCGCAGGTACAGAGCAGGAGGGAGAGGAGGAGAGAAAGAGAGAGGAGTGCGGTGCACGAATAGCAGACAAGATGAGTGACTGTCGGAAACGAAGCAGCATGTAAAATTATGGTTTTCTGGAAATTATGAGGTTTAGTATAATTAAATTGAATAATTTAAGTGATATATGTGCACAGATAATAATCATAAGTCAAAACAGCGCTAAATTCGGCTGAAATAACGCTAGCTGTTGTTATTTAATATTATTTCAGATGCACAAATTAAATGTTTTTCCAAGTTAGTTTACATTCCTGACACTTTTCAAAACTTTGTTCAACATAAAGTAAAACTTTAAGCCCATTTCAGACGTTGAAGGAAATTAGCTAAAATTCTCCAGTCAAACAAAGCGTTTTAAAAATCACGTTTCAGGGTTTGTGAAACTGTTCTATTGTGTTTCTGATAGCGGTAGAGGTAATTTCATTGTGTTCCCTATGCATGGAGAAGATGAATATCAAACCTAGATCTATAGCCAGCTGATAATGAAAATTATAAAGATGTATTATATTATATAGATGTATTTAAAGGGACTGTTTGTAACTTCTAACTAACTAGCTAACATTACTGCCAAGCAGGTGAAATATAGAGTGATATTGTGATTTTAGCTGACGTGTGTCGCCTCACTGTGTTGAGCGATGCTCGTTCATGTGTATTTAGAGCGAGCACAAGCGTGAGCCCGACGCTGACTTTCGTTGACTTAACGGCCACAGGTGTCGCTGTTAACAAGCAATTCTGATTCTTACAAACAGTCCCTTTAAGCATGTGATGTATGCGTGAAACATGAATGCAATATTCCCTAATACAAAGCAATTTTTACCTGACAACTAAACCCTGAATACAAGACAAATGTGTACGCTGATATCTCTTATTAATTGTATATATCTGAGTAATATAGCATCATACTTTCAGACACTACTGACATGAGTAGCAACACTAGTGATTCTTTTACAAGCTTTATTGTATCCACGCCACCCAGCTGCCTTATGTTTTACAAACTGTCTAGGAATCAGCCTTCAGAAATTACTCCGTCTTTTTAAGTCAAGCTGAGAAAATCACAGAGACTCACAGAGCCCATTCATCTCGGTCCTTTTCTCTAATCTCCCTCTCTTCTTAAGCATCAATAGTACGCTGTTTGTTTTTCCACAATCACAGCCTCTTCCTGTGCTTTCCCTTGCCTTTCACTGTAGGCGGCCCGCACGGCATATCAGGAGGGATGCACCTGCAGAGGCCTGGGGAGATATGATCTGACGGGAGTACGAGTCCGGGCCCAAGCCTGGCTAGTGAGGCCTGTCTAATTAGGATCTGAGCTTGTTAGCGGAAAACACTAATCCCTCTCATGTGCTCTCAAGTCAGAAGGTAGTGTCTCATTAAGACCGCTCTGCTAGACTCCTTCTGAGAAAAAAAGATGGCAGCGAGTCAGATCCACACCTACTCCCCATCTGCCCCAGCGCCAGCTCCAGGTGTTTTGCCACCCATGTAAGGTAATGCCAAACACAGGCAAATATGCATTCAGAAGAACACAAATGCAGTTAGAAAGGGAAGGTTGGAAAGTATGACAAGAATCTTAAATGTGCATGATTCAGGATCCCAATTCTCTTTTTTTTCAGCTTGTATTCAGGTTGCATATCCGCTCAGTTAGTCTATGCCCAACACCTGACCTTTTGGCATGTTTCTGATTTCCTTCCTACTTGTCACTCTTCCGTCCACAGCCGCCCACATAATCTTTTTTACACTGTTCCTTACATGCATCACAATGTCATCTCTGAGCATTCTTTACATTCCTCTGAAACACACACATGTTTGTGTTTCTCTCCTTGAAGTGGACAGGGGTTGTGGGCGACATGTTTTGGTTTAAGACTAGAGTTCAAGCTGTCATCGTTAAATTGAACTACATTCCTGGAGGCATCACAGCTCTGTGGGAACTGATAAATACAGGAAATCCTCTTACGTACATACAACATACATAAATTTACAATTGGCATGCTAAATACAATTATTTGTACAGTTTATAATAACAAAATAATCCTTGCCTGCCTATGAACAATTGATGCTCAGTTGATTCCAGCCACTCTACTACTATTACTGTCTGTACAGAGAAGCTGGACATATATACAGTCCTCTATCACAGAGGATGCATATATAGTTGCAATAAAAATAAATCACCTCTTTGTTTTATTATTATTATAGTTGTGCAAGAAGCATAAGTACAGTAAATTGGCCAACAGGGTGATGCAGAGATTAGGGAGTGAGCTCAAGGCTGCAGCTGAAGACTGATGAGGTGATTACAGTTGGAGGGAGCAGAGGTGATGCCTATAGGGAGCGCAGGTGACTCAAGGACTTTTTCATCCGAGAGAGAGAACAATAAGCGCTGAGTGAGGCAGGATGTATGCCTCTAATTCTGTAGTAATAGCAGAGATATGAGTCTGATTGTCTGACGCTTGAGTGCTTCATCTCTCTGCCAACACAAACCTTTAGTGCAGATGATAATGACAATGTTAGAATAATCTAACAACGTCTTCTTAAGGTCACATTTCGTGCTTTCATTTAATTAGCTTTATCCCAAGATAAGCCTACAAAACCCTAGAGAAAACAAATATATATTCATTTTTAAAGTGTCAAACATTATTTGAATTAGCTCCAAAATAAAATGCATTTTGCTTATTATCAACATAATGGTACTATCCATTACCATACAGTAGCATTTCAATAATGCACAAGTAAACTGTCAAAGTGATAATCTCTATATTTCCAAAACAGTTATTATTCATGCTATGCAACAAGTATATGTTTACGAATACATTACATATTGTATCTCTTGAATGAGAGAGAAATATCTGAAATGTGGAGTCCTACCTGCTTGGCTAAAGAAACTTGAAAAGGCACCGTGGAAAAGATCATAATGTAACTGACAAAATCTCTATATATTATGTTTCTGCAGCTGCAAGAAAAACAGCTGCAAGGTTTGAAGAACCAGATAAGAAATGTGATGAAAATCCTTGGCGTCCTGTGGCTAAAAGGTGAGACTTCTCCTTCTGCTCTCCTTCTCCTGACTCAGTCCAGTTTCATTAAAAAAATGCCAGAAAAGTCTCATAAAAGAGTCTGTTTTCAACAGGTATCATGCACCCTGGAGAGAGCAGAACGTAGGGACAAGGGATTCATCTATCAGGAGGAATGCTCAGGCTCTCTTCTCCATGTGAACTGAACCACTGACAGACAAGAAATCAAGGTATGTGGAACACACAGAGGAGAAAGAAAAAAGACTGGTGGGAGGGGGGGAGTTAATCGAAAGCAGAGGAAAGGGAGGGGAGATCTCTTAATCCTTTTCTTTTCTCCGCCCTTTTTCCCGTAGTAAAAGACACAGACCAGGGGTTACCACTTGACGTGGGATTTACAAGTCTTCCCTCTATATAAAGTGACTTTGGCTCTCCAACAATCCCAAATGTGTTTTAAAAAAAAAAAGTGTGTGCATGTCTTCTTTCAAAGAAAAGGTTTGACTTTTTGTAGAGCCCCCTCTTTGAAATGAGCACACATTGTCTTGAATCCAGGATTCCAGGAATTCCAGGTCATTAAAATGAGCAATCTGAATTCCTGCCAGCCCCGAGGCAGGGAAGGGAATAACACAGGGAAGGAGGGAAGGTATTTGATTTCAGCTTTTGTTCAAAACGTTCCTCGAGAAATGCTGAGAGTCACAGACATGCTTCACTTGAGACACATTTTGGCATGAATCTTAATAGTTTACAGAGACGTAAACCAAAACAAACCATACAAATAAATTAAAATTGTAGTTTTAGCTTGTAACAAGAAATAAGAATTTAACAAACTGTATTTTGTAAAAAAGTAAAACAAAGAAACAAAAACAATAAGTCTCCATCTTCTTTAGTGTTTTCAGGCTCAAGCATGAATATTGTTTTTTTGCTTATCATACAGCGATGTAGAAACCTTTCCCTTTTATAGTAAACAACTTCTTCCAAGAATCAGCACTCAAATATTGACTAATTAGTTTACACTGTTGCTGAAAACAAGTCCTGTGTAATCCTGCAATTTCCCAGAATTAAAAAAAAAATCCATATAGTCTGTGCAGAAAAAGGAGGTTGACCAATGTCACCTCATGAATTATTCATATGAAAAGACAAGCTAATCGATATTAGATCTTATATGTTGTTGTCATTGCTCTGTAACTGATCTGCACATCCCATACATACAGCCACATATGTTACATCTACATTATTACATGGGCTCTGTAACGTTCATCTTTTCCATAGTGCCATGCAAAAAAAAAAAAACTCTCAGTCATCATTAGTAGGACTGAAGGGGTGGGGCATATGGGAACGCGTAAAAAAGGAAAAAAAACGTTGCTAACTTTTGGTTAATTCAATGAATTTCCCAGAATTAAAAACAAATCTATATAGTCTGTGCAGAAAAGGAGATTGACCAATGTCACCTCATGAATTATTCATATGAAAAGACAAGCTAATCGATACTAGAGCTTATATATGTTGTTGTCATCGCTCTGTAACTGATCTGCACATCCCCATACAGCCATATACATCTACATTATTATATGGGCTCTGTAACTTTCATCTTTTCCATAGTGCCATGCAAAAAAACCCTCTCAGTCATCATTAGTAGGACTGAAGGGGTGGGGCATATGGGTACGCGTAAAAAAGGGAAAAAAACTTTGCTAACTTGTGTTTAATTCAATGAAAACATTACGCACATTACAAATTTACATTAAAGTCGAATATAATCAGCCTTTATTAGCTTCGATCGCAGCCAAAACGCGCATCTACAGCGCGTTTATTCTAAGCTGTTCTCTACCGTGCAGGCTGCATATATAGGAAAGGAAACAGCGACCGTAACGGGAGGAAAAAAACCGAAAGCAAACTGTTGTAGTAATCTACAGGCAACAATGTAACGGGCCCCAATGTGTTAGTTTATAACAATGTTGCAACAACATCAACAAGCCCACAGCAAAGGTCGCAACAGCAAGTTTAAACGTCGCCTGTGATCCACTTTCAAGGACACTGCAGCTTAAACAACCGAGCAGCTTTTTGAACAACACCAAGCATCGAGAGCAGAAAGAGAGACAGAGAGAGAGAGGGTAGAGAAGTAGGCTGTGGTGTTGTTGTTATTTTACCTTCTTGATGTTTTTGCCGGTGTAGCCGTTGTTGTACGGGTTGAATCCTGTCCTTGGCGGCACAGAGAGCAGCATTTTTACGCGGCGCTGTGTCCGGAGGAGCGGAGAGCCAAGGCAGCCAGCTGACGTCAGCCAGGGGAAATTCAGCCAGGAACAGCGCTAGTGATTGGAGTCGCTCTTTCCAGCACTCTGGTGTGTGTGTGTGTGTGTGTGTGTGTTTGCTCCACACACACTACACTGGCTACATGCTTTATATATATATATGATTATATCTCACTTTATCTCAGGGATGAAACCCCACAGCCACAAGCCTCCCCTTCAACCACTAAATGATAATAAAAGAGATAAATACCAAGATATTTTGCTAGAAATATTGAAGTTCCCATCCAAATAACCCTGTAGAGCAGGCCTGTTCAATTACTTTTTGAGAAGGGCCAGATTTGAAAAACATGGACATTTACATTTATCTGATATGCAAAGCTAGGAATATACATGTGAAAACAATACACCCTTTCAATATTAGTAGATTGTTCTTTTAATAGATAGATAGATAGATAGATAGATAGATAGTAACTTTATTGATCCTGAGGGAAATTCAAGTTTCCAGCATCACAGTTCCATAGTGCAAAACATGTTGGTAAAAAGGCAGTTAAAAAAGTTAGTAGTGCAAAGTAAGGCAAGGCAAGGCAAGGCAAGGCAGCTTTATTTGTATAGCACATTTCAACAACAGGGCAATTCAAAGTGCTTTACAGAAACATTCAAGAACATTGCGACAAAATGCAAAAGAACATTAAGAAATAATTAAAACAGTTATAAAAACATAAAAACATTAAAACATTAAAGATTAGAAAATAAAAACAAGCTAAAAATAAAAGCTAGGATAGAAGCTAAAATTGCATAAAACTCAAAAGAGTAAAAGTTATAGTGCAGTGTCAGAATAAAAGGCACCCGCAAACAGGAAAGTTTTAAGCTTTGTTTTAAAAGAAGTGAGAGTTGGAGCGGTCCTGCAGGTTTCTGGGAGCTTGTTCCAGATATTTGGTGCATAAAAACTGAATGCTGCTTCTGCATGTTTAGTTCTGACTCTGGGGACACTAAGCAGACCTGATCCAGATGACCTGAGAGGTCTGGATGGTTCATAACACAGCAGAAGATCAGAAATGTATTTTGGCCCTAAACCATTTAGTGCTTTGTAAACCAGCAGCAGTATTTTGAAATCAATTCTCTGAGAGACAGGCAGCCAGTGTAGAGACTTCAGAACTGGACTGATGTGATCCACTTTCTTGGTCTTAGTGAGGACTCTAGCAGCAACGTTCTGAATCAGCTGCAGCTGTCTGATCGATTTTTTAGGAAGACCGGTAAAGACGCCGTTACAGTAGTCAAGTCGGCTGAAGATAAATGCATGTACTAGTTTTTCCAAATCCTGCTGAGACATCAGTCCTCTAATTCTTCTTATATTCTTCAGGTGATAGAAGGCTGTCTTTGTAATTGTCTTAATATGGCTGTTAAAGCTCAGGTCTGAGTCCATGACTACACCAAGGTTTCTGGCTTGGTCTGAGCTTTTTAACATCACAGATTGTAGGTGAGCACTAACCTTTAATCTTTCTTTTTTGGCTCCAAAAACTACAACCTCAGTTTTGTCTTTGTTCAGCTGAAGAAAATTCTGGCACATCCAATTATTGACTTGTTCAATGCACTCACTCAGTGCTTGTATTGGACTGTAGTCTCCTGGTGATAGAGTTATGTAAATTTGTGTGTCGTCTGCATAGTTATGGTAATTTATTTTGTTGTTCTCAAAAATCTGACCCAGTGGGAGCATGTAGATGTTAAACAAAAGAGGCCCCAAGATGGAGCCTTGGGGAACTCCGCATGTGATTTTGTTCAGCTCAGATTTGCAATTACCTATAGACACAAAGAAGTCCCTGTCTTTTAGGTAGGATTTAAACCAGCTGAGTGCTATGCCAGAAATACCCACCCAGTTTTCCAGTCGGTCTAGTAATATATTATGGTCAACCGTGTCGAATGCAGCACTGAGATCCAGTAAAACTAAAACCGTAGTTCTACCACTGTCTGTGTTCAATCGGATGTCATTGAAGACCTTAACAAGAGCAGTCTCAGTGCTGTGGTTTCGTCGAAAACCTGACTGGAAGACATCAAAAGAGTTGTTTAGTGCCAGAAAGCTATTTAATTTTTGAAAAACTGTTTTTTCAATTATTTTAGACAAGAATGGAAGATTTGATATCGGTCTGTAATTATTTACTATTGATGAGTCCAGATTGTTCTTTTTGAGGAGTGGTTTGATGACAGCAGTTTTCAGGGCCTGTGGGAACACTCCTGAAACAAGAGATGCATTAACAATCTGTAAAAGCTCTGAGACCATACAATCTGATACTTTTTTGAAAAGGCCTGTTGGCAGAATGTCAAGGCAGCATGAGGAGGATTTTAGATGTTGTATGATTTCCTCCAGGTATGTCTGATTTATTGGATAAAACTGTGTCATGGTATTTGCACCAGGTACAAAAAAATATACCAGATATAAAAATACAAGGAGATGAAGAAAAACTGTTAAAAATGAATATAGTGCAGGGTAACAGCTGTGATACACAACTATTAAAAAGTGCAGAAGAGACTGTTAAAAATGAGTCTAGTGCAGGGAAACTCCAGTAGCTTAGTCCAAAGTGCACTGTGTGCATTATTAGCTTGTCCTCCCTAGAGAGGTGTTGTACAGTTTGATGGCTCGGGGGACAAAGGACAAAGGATTTTTGGAATAAACACAATGTTGCATTCAACATCTTTTTTATTCAGTTTGACTCTCCTGAATTCCCTCTGCTTAAACAGCCTGGGTTAAGATTTTCTAACAAAATAAGTATTTCTATGCTTAACATGAAGGAACTAAGGAATGGGCTAATTAGCCTACTAATAAAATGGTGATCTTCTAATAATCAAACAATGTTAACACCCATACACTTAGAGTGTTAGCTGGTTATTTAAATAAAAACACAATAACATCGTCAGTAGCGTGAGTGGTAGAAATTGTTGTTCTTTTTTAAAATACTTTTTCAAATGATCAAAGTGCCGGATTGAGGTTGTTTAAGGGCCGGATTTGGCCCACGTGCCACCAATTGAATAGGCCTGCTATTTTAGGATTTGGTGAAGAAATGCAGAAAAGCAGATGTTTAGTCATTTGTGGAAATGTGATTTTGAGCAATAGCAGGCATGTTGTCCCTTTCAGTCAATAGCAACTGGTTTTAGTGTCAGGCTAAATGAGCTTCAGGTCAAGAGGCAATAAATGAATAGCCCACTACTATTTCCTGTGTAGGAAGTAGACATGACTCACTGTGTCCTGGAATAGCTTTTACAAAAAAAATCTTGTCCTTATGTGGCATATTCGTCCTTAATTCTGTAATTTTAATTTTTATTGGAAAAGTAAAAACCTGTCCCCAAGCTGATCGTAGTTAAAAGTGAACTGAATCAGCTGGAAAATAGTAATCAGAGAAAACGTAGTTTTCATATAGAAGCAGAAGGTGGCATAGTGTTCATTTCTCCAGTGTAAATTGATAAAATATCCCAATGAAGTGTAAGTAAACTATTTACCTTCTTTTCATCAAGTTTTATTGAATCTGCCATAAACGATAATTCAGGGTATTTTCAGTCAGTCTCTTGTTTCTCAGTTTTTGTCGTAATGACAATTCAAAGTTACTTTCTCAGTGGAGTGCGAGCTTGCATGCATACACACAGGTTCAACTCCAAAAAGTGATTATTAAAACCCTTCCAGTTTGAGCTGATCTGGGGGACACTTTAAATTAGTTAAGTCAATGTGTGGAGGAAGGCACCCAAAGCAAAAAATCAAGCTATGATATTTTACAAATATCCTTATTATCTTATCTGGGCCATCTTTATTAATTATGACCCCGGTTAATACGGTTGGCATCAAAATACTTGTATTTTAAAAGTAAAATAAAGCAGAAAATAATATAAAACGTCTGATTATCTGGTGGCAACCAACTCTGACATTCTCTTCTATTGTGGCCGTTTTGTCAAACTAAGCAGATGTATCTCCTGAGGGCGGAAAAGCTTTGAAACAGCATGTAGACCATCATAGTACACTAAACAGATGACATTTAGCCATAGTTAGCGTCTCTTTACGGCTGGCTATCCATTATCTACTGAGTAACAGGGGAGCTCTGCGAGAGATTAAATAAATAAAGAATAAATTAAATAAAATGGAAAATTTGGACAGAATAGGCAAAGAGGTTTAAATGCTCTATGCATACGCGTAGCTGTGATCATTGAGGAATCCCTCAGCATATCAGAACAATAGTGTAATTTTAATTCAATTCTGTCTTTGCTGTGGTAACATCTAATATGGTGAGAGACACAAGTGAAACTAAATGTTTGGAACATTACGCTACTTTTGGAAGAAACTAGTCATATACACCAGACATGTTTGTGTCAGTGAAAACCTGAAAGTGATGCTTTCCTGAAAATATGCCTGATGTTTGTTATGGTATCATATTTGCCTGTTATACTGGAGCTTAAAGTGCACCCAGCTTTCCTTTACTTCTTCATCACTTCTTATATAATGCTAATGTTAAGCTATGACTGCACCTCTACTAATTTCCAAGTTTTTATGTTTCTGGATCTGACCCAAATTTACAATGAACCTTTGATGAACTAGAAGTACACTCAGAGAGCACAGACCTCCGCCAAGGCCAAATGCCCTATCTCACAATGTTAATAAAAGTGAAAAATGATGTATGTATCCGCCCCCTGATTTGGATCCGCTCCAAACTTTAGTCTGTACTTCCTTGGCCCATGCTACATCCTTCCACCAAATTTCATGAAAATCCGGCCAATAGTTTTTTTCCATAATCCTGCTGACAAACAAACCGAACCGAAAACATAACCTTGTTGGCAGAGGTAATTACATAACCCTATAACTAAGTCAGAAACGATCTTGCATCCCTCTGTCTTTTCATCAATCAGTTGTTGACGGCCCTCATCATATGAATAAAAAGAGTGTTTTTATCAACAGAAGTTGCTTGGCAACTAATTCCCCTGACCATTTTGCCTCGTCCTGCGTACCCTGACTGATTAGCCCTCAAGTGTGTAGAAAACATATGCAATTGTTCATTCAGCCATACAGTGGGCTTTTTCGAGCCACGGCATTTGCATAATACATCCACAACAGCACAATTCAATTGCAGCATATAAAGACAGAGGACAGGCCTATATGCTGTACTTATGTTTAGATGCACCAGGGATTTCATCCTGATTTCATCATGACAATCTAGACGGGAGAGGTTCAGCTGAATTCATAATCTCTATCCGTCTCTCTCCCTCTTTCTTTCTGTCTCCCACACACACACACACACACACATACATTCACACAATGTCAAAACATGATGCAGTGTTTCAATTTGCATAAAAACAACATTATTCTGCATCTCCATCATTCTCTCTGGCCAAATATTGACGCTTTTTCGACTGGGCCGTTTTCAGACCACAATTAGGTCACCCAGTCAGAGTTGTTCACTCCCCCCTTTTTCAATCTATGCAATGTTTTGATATGTGTGTGTGTGTGTGCAAGTGTTAAGCCAGATGGGCTGCGAGTTCCACAGAGCTCAAGGACAGTTTGGGGAGTGACTCAGCCAACACACATTGTGTAATTCACCAGTAACGGGAATAGTGGGGCCTGTTGGGAGCTGTGGGTTTTGGGATAGGGTTTCCTCCACATCAAGCGGTTTTCTAATCTAGAATAATCTAGAGTTGAACAACCAAAATATGACATAAAACAACACCTGCGTTATCTACAAATCGCCTAAGACGCCTGAGGAAATGTCATGCGGAACTTTGTGTTGGACTGGGGCTCCGGCTAGTGTAGTGTAGGGTTGTGTAGGGGAGGGGTTACAGATGGGGAGAAGTGAGTTGGGGTGAGTAATGAGGGGGGGGGGGGGGGGGTTAGGAGAACACAGGCTGCTGGTGCATGTTCCACATTCCTCAGGTGTTGTCAGCATAGCTTGCTCAGTAATTACCTCTCTGTGAAAACATGCACAAAGCCACACTTTACTAGCAAACTGAAAGGCAGCAACCGAGAGAAGCGGTAAGGGGAGATGTCAGAGACAGATGGGAGTACATTTATACTCACATTTAGGCATAATATGAGCTGGGATGGTTATTTTTTTCAAGAGAATGAGGGTGCTGGAGTACAAATTGTTGAAAAAGCACAGGCATGGTTCATGCATGCAGTGCAGCTACAGATGCAGAGCAAGGCTGTGTGAGTCAGGAGCTTGATTTATGGAGCAATCCGTCTTCTCTCAAGGATATGGGCAGGTTGGTAATGATTCTTGCCAAGCAGACCTTGTGAATCTAGTGGCGTGATACAGATGTACAGTTGCAAGCCCTCACACACAGACTTTTTATTGACTTCGCAGGTCGCACACAGGGAGTAGATCCTTGTGATCCTCCCCTCTTCTGCATGGAGCTTTTCATTGTGTCTCTCAGATGTCATCACTTTCATAATTGACACCACTGTCAAAGAGGAAGCAGGTTCTCCCTGTCTGGGAACTCTTCTCTCTTTCCCTCCTTTTGCCCCGCTCTGTCTCCTTCGGCTGGCTCGCTTAAAGCTGAGGGATTGTGTGCAGATGTGCCTGGAGAGAGGCCAGCCCCCTCTGCCCTGGGAGAACATGTGGTCTGGGAGTGTTTACGCTGGCACTCTTTCAAGCTGTCTCCCACACAGCATGCTGGCGTCTGTCTCTCCTGGATGACAATGCTCAACCCTCCTCTCACAAAAGGGGGGCAATCTCAGGTTGAGGTGACACCAGCGGTCGTGTTGATTCACTGTGGGGGGAGAGGGGGGACAAACAGAAGAGACAGCAATGTAAATAAAAAGTAAACAAATTTGCTATAAGAAATAGTGTTTTCCCACAATTTGAATAGGAGCATTAATGAAATACTTGGAATTATAGTTTGGTTAACCAAGATACTATTTCCCCCTTATCTTGCTTTGTGTTTATATTCTGTTTTGATGCTCCGAGTGAACATATGTGTGGATTCAACAGATATCCAGATACCTCAGGCATGTTTTTCACAGATTCTCGACATACTTCACATTCTCTCCTGTGATTCAGGCTCTGGGTAAACATCTGTTAGCTGAAAAGCCCTGAAAGGCACACTTATTCTTCACACCAGAGGCAAGTGAGGTTACTGTCAGCTGTGTGAAATACACACCGGTTGTTTTTTAGTACCCATGATTAAATGTTGGTGGGAAAAGGAGACTCACACTGCATAACGCCATAGAGTTGCAGAATGAGTAATTTATGAGCATTTCAGTGTTAGAACGGCTGCAGCGGAGGCAAAGATCCTCTCATGTTCCCTTTAAATGACTCTTTGAGCTTCCTCGGAGGATGTGCCGTGTAAAATGTACCCAATATTGCATTAAATGGTTGGTTTGTTGTGTTAATGAAATGAGTTATAGTCTCCATGTCTCTCTGTAATGTGAGTATTCAGTGCCCCCTGCAGGTTTAGACGGTTCATTATGAGTCTACCCAATCCCATGTTGAAAGAATCATTTCACAAAGATTACTGTTTGTCCAAAGCTATGCACAGTTATGTTTTTAAGTTTGCGCTTGCCTTTTGGAAGATATTCTAATAAAGTGATTTATGACAAATCTTTTTTTTTTTTATTGAAGATGACTCAATATGTTAAAATTTTAGATGCCACTTATATTTTCTTGTAGGGGGCAATTTTCTTAGATAACTTATTCATATTTTATGTCATATTTGATTTTTTTTTAGATCCAGTTATCCATGTTGTTCATACTCAAAATAGTGCATTACGAATGGATAAAGTGAACTTCACAAATCTCTCTGTATTATTGTAATGTCTTTTGCCTTTTTTCTAACTATTTGTTAAATAGATTGGGGGATATACTGTAGATGGGGTATTTATCTGAACTACAGATTGATTTAGGATTTTTTTCTCCTATAGCTTTGGTAACCAAGCAATTACAAAACATTTAATACAATGACATATTGTTTTTGTGAATAATTACCTTTACTTGAAGCTGGAAAGACTATTGTACTATTGTACATGCTAATCCTAAAACATGTAGCCATATCCATTGCATAGCAATTTATGAATCATACCCATTTCTCATTTGCATTCACCACTAGGGGGCGTGATTTAGTGAAGAATGCACCCACACCTCTCATTCAACTGTCTCTCTTTGTGCTTTTCTATCTTGACTTGTGAATTAGGTGCAACTCTGAATGAGTGAGCATGAGAGAAGACAAATCCAATTAGATTACAACATTTACGTTTAATGGCAAGGATTTATTGTCGGCTTCTGTTAGAAAATGTGATTCAAAATGTGAATTTATATACAAATATCACAATTTGAAAGTGATATTTTGGATTCCAATATGATGGAGAGCAAAACAAAAGAAGTTGGATTACTGTATGCATATGTTATAGGCTGTAGCATGTTTGTTTGGTTGAAATGTTTTGTGTGTCCAAAGTATGACATCATTTGATATTTACGTAGAAATCAAACAAGAGTTTAAATTGGAAAAGCATCTTTTGTTTGAACTTTAGAGTGAACACTAGAATTCCTATAAGCTTACTGGAAGATATAATGGGTTGAATAGAAACCAGAGGATTTGCAACCTTTTTAATGACAATGATTTGAATGTAAGCATGATGAACTATAGAGAAAGGTACTTGCCAAAATATGATGTAAACCATCTGTCTATGTTTAAAATATTTTTGTTATTACAATCAGATAAGCCAAAAAAATTGTAAACTAGGTGCCTTTTTGAAGAATGGCTTTCCTTTGTTTAAGTAACATCTGTTGTACTTTAGCCATGCCGTGTGCCATGATATTACTGTATGTTCTGTTTGTGCTCCATATCATGTGATCATGATGCTGAGCCACATAAAATAAATGAAATGTATACATCTTACTGACTTAATCTTCTTATGTAGGCTAGAGAGGCTATTGATAAAAGTCCTAACCAGCTGCAGACCTATATAGCTATATGAAATAACTGTTGATGATAGGGGGGAATAAAACATACAGACATTATGTTCAACTCTGTAAAAGCAGCATGTCAGTGTTTTACAGGTGTGTAGTAGACTTATCATGAATTATTATCATTTCATTTTGCAAGGAGAAATAAAAATCAGGATTGTCTAGAAATATTGAGCCAACATGGCTGATCCCAGGGAGCCAGTTGCAGGCAGAGCCTCCTCTCTCTCTCTCCCACCTCCACCGTTGATGAAAAAGCGCATGAAATAGGAGAAAAGGAGGTGTGTTAGCGCATGCGCAAACGACGCTCGCCGCTCAGTTATCCCATTTTTTTTTTTTTTTTTTTTTTTTTTAGAGGAGTCGCGCTGACGTCACGGGCTCGTCCACACAGTGCTGGAGCTTGAGATTCAACCATCCACTCCATGCAACCACAAGCACACAGGGAGGCATTGGAGCTCCGAGGAGGGGGGGAGAAAAAAAACAAAACAAAAAAACGCTTTTTACTTTTTAATTTGTCTTTTTTAGTTTGGGCACCGGAATTAAGCTGAGTGGAGCAGAGCCGGCTGCAGCAGCGCATCTGGACGTGTGGACGATTTGTGGTGGTGTGCATGGTGTGGTGAAAACAAGAGAGACCCCACAGCCAAGCACTGAGAGAGACAACAGAGGTTATACACAGTGCATCATGTTTTAACGCCGATAATCAATTAGAAATCTACATGACTGTGCTGCTGCATTGCCTATAGCCTCGCCGAGGCTGTAAGCAAAGTCTCCTTTTGATTGCTGAAAGCCCGTCTGAACGCGTTGCTGAAGGGGGCCGAGAGGGTGCAACTGAAACGGACCATTGAAAAAGGGGGTTCGGATGAGGTGGTCGATCGGGTTGTTAGGTTTTAGAAATCCAGCCAACTTTCCCTCTATTCCTTTCTAACGGCGGTGCCACCGAGCATTGCTGCAGGAGATGGCGATGAGGTGGTTCTTCTACTTGGGATTTATACTCTGCTCTTTGGAGATCGTCTCCCCTTTCTCCCCTTTACCTCCAGGTAAGAAGGAAGCCTGTTGTGTGTTATCTTGCATTGTGAAAGCATGACCACTTGTTTTTTTTTTTTCTTCCTCTGCAAAGCATCTATGTGCACACACACACACATATAGGGCCTATAATGTTCACCAGAGTTGGAGTCGCAAATAGGTTCACAGTGTGCCCACAGCAGCAGCAGCAGTCTCTCTTCCTCAGAGGGGGAAAAAAAGGGTCGATAATTAGGAAAAAAGCTTTAATCACAAATAAAGCAGCGCGTTGGTTTATTTTGTGCGTAAAAGCAGTCTGCGTTTTTGTCTTTTTAGCTGATGTGCTCCTCCTGTCTGAGCAGACAGAATGGGCCTGCATGCAAGGATGGCAGACAGACAGTGAGGTTTATTATCACTGTTGGAATATCCAGCAGGTAAAAAAAAAAAGGCACCACTTGCCTCCACAAAACGACATCATTTCTGATTGACTGCGACAAAATGGCTTATATCCCCTCTCCATTTTTCACCCCCAACAAAAATACAATTCCTCCTCATATTGTCTGTATGGCTACAGCTGATATAGCTACCATTCAAACCAAACGTGCTGTGTTTTTATTATAAGCAGGCTTGAGTTTCATCCTACCAAACCTGTGGGAGCCATCAGATCAGATCAGCTTTCATCGTTTTGTTTTCAGTCACTCTTCACACATGAAAACAACAGTTGTGTCTGCTCGTAAAGGTGTAATCTTAATGGTGAGGCTTGTCCCAACGTGTAGCTGCCTGGGAATCACAACTTCATAGTGACAGCCAGGTACTAGTGTGATGTAGTGAGATGAATAGTTGTCCTGTTACGACCCTGGAGCTCCTTAATACTCCTGAAAACCTTATAATAATAATGAGATATTGAATGCACCATTGCTCTTGTGACAATGCATTGCAGACCTGTTGCAGAGCCTGCTTTTTTCTTTCTTGTGCACTTAAAGGGAAACCTAGAGGTACAAAATAGCATATGCATTTGTATTTTTTTCATCAATATTTAACTTTGCACTTACATAAATAGTAGTATAGATTAGGTTTTACCCAGAAAGCACAGCTGCATTCAGCCTATATATTGTCATATTGTGGAGTCTATTGCTAGTCATCCATAATGTATTGTGGATGTAAAACAGTGGTCCAGCATGTCCAGCTCAGATCTGACAACCTCGTCTATGGATACATATTTGTAATATCAATCTGACAGCTCATTTCACTATTTTAGCCCATGTTTACTTTTTAATGCGCAAAGGAAAAAGTCACACATTAAAACATTAATTTCAGCACTGAAGCCAGCTGCTTAATGTTAACGTCTTTATAAAAATAGCTCCGTCCCTTATCTGCGTTGGGGAGATATTATGTAAGTTTCATTAGTTTTTTGATGGTGGCTGTTCTGAGTGAAAGCCATAGCTGCATGAGGTTACAGGAGTTGGGGCAAGCTCCTCCCTCCTCCTCCATCAGTATGTAACATCTGGACACAGGGAGACCATTAATCCAACTTAGATGTGACTGCAAGAGGGGGGAGGAGGGAGCAGCTGAAGAGCTGGGGAGGTGAGGGCGGGTGAAGCGAAATAAACTTCCAGAGTCAGTCTTGGGTACTCTCTGAAACTGACACATAGTTACATCACAGGGAGTCAGCGATGGGAGTGATACATGTGTGTTACATCATTAGTAACAGTTGATTTATCAGTCTCCCCATTGGAGGAGCAGTGTTGGTCCAAAAGGGTAAAGTGAGCGGTTAGAAGCCCCTAAGGCCAGCCACTTGGACTGGATTTGTCTGGATCACCGCTGGGCCACAGCTTGAATTTATGAATGGGAAAGGATTAGTGAGACGAAGGTCAGAAGACCATTAGTTAAAAGTTTAACATTGGACAGACCTCTTTTGTTTGTTATTTATCTTTGGTGTTGATTAGAGTTTATTATTGTAGCACTTAAAGGTGTCATCGGTTTTTAGACTGACAAAATCCAGTTCAGTGCTGATGAGCCATGATTATATTAGGGAATATAAAGTAGGGCTGCAACTAAGAATTATTTTCAATGTTGATTAATCTGTCGATTATTTTCTCGAGTAATTTTTAGTTGTTTGGTCTATAAAATGGTGGAAAATGTCGATCAAAGCCCAAGATGACATCCTACAAATGTCTTGTTTTGTCCACAACTCAAAGATATTCAGTTTATTGTCATAGAGGAGTAAAGAAACCAGAAAATATTCATATTTAAGAAGCTGGAATCAGAGAAGTTTTACTTTTTTTTCTTTAAAAAATGACTCAAAATCCATTGTCAAAATAGTTGCAGATTAATTTAATAGTTGACAACTAATCATTGCAGCTCTAATATGAAGAAACATGAACACATTTTGAATGAATACTTGCTCTTGATTTATGATTTTTTACATTTGGGACGCAACTGAATTATTTTCATCATTGATTAACCTGCAGATCCTTTTAGCAGTTAACTGATTCATTGTTTGGTCTACAAAATGTAATACATTTCCTACAGCCAAAGGTGACACATTCAAATTGCTTGTTTTTTCCATTATTAGACAGCAAGTGATTATTTTGAACTTTGAACTTTGTGTTGGAAGCAGAAAAAATGGGCAAGCGTTACGATGTGAGCGACTTTGACAAGGGCCAAATTGTGATGGCTAGACGACTGGGTCAGAGCATCTCCAAAACTGCAGCTCTTGTGGGATGTTCCCGGTCTGCAGTGGTCAGGACCTACCAAAAGTGGTCCAAGGAAGGAAAACCGGTGAACCGTCGACAGGGTCAGACTCAAGGCTCATTGATGCACGTGTGGAGTGAAGGCTGACCCGTGTCGTCCGATCCAATAGAAGAGCTACTGTAGCTCAAATTGCTGAAAAAGTGAATGCTGGATCCAATAGAAAGGTGTCAGAACACACAGTGCATCGCAGTTTGTTGTGTATGGGGCTGTGTAGCCGCAAACTGCTCAGGGTGCCCATGCTGTCATAATGTTATGGCTGATCGATGTATATAACTTATGATGATCATATGATTGCCTCCCATTGGTTGTCGATACCATATAGGTGAAACCGCATCTGCTTTGTTGGTTTGTTTTAAGCGCTGACAAAGGCCTACATTGTTCGAAACATGTTCGCTTTGTTAATGATTTAGCCACTATAATAAGGGCTTTTTAATATATTTCCTTCCTCGTTTGCCCCCTGTTTTAACATTTTGGAGTGCCTGTATTGCCTTTCTGTCTATCCTGTTTTTTCCCCGTTTTCCAAGAGCACTGGACACGTTTTTGCGTTACGGTTGAGTACACAGAGCAACCAGTTATCTCTCTTTCCAGCTTCTCAGTTGTGAGGATTTACTGCTTTTCTTTGTTGTATGTGATGTTTGTTGTGGTAAAGTGAATTTCATTGGGGTTTTGGACTCTTGGTCGGACAGATGTGGGATATTCTGGCATTTTTCACTATTTTCTGACGTTTTATTGTCCAAACGATAAATTGAGAAAATATTCGACAGCTATTTGATAATGAAAATAATTAATAGTTGCAACCCTATTTGGTTATCAAAATAGTGATTAATTTTCTGACAATCGACTGAGCAGTTAATCAACAAATTGTTTCAGCTCTAGTTGATATTACAGGACATATAATGCTTTATCATTTATGCCATTTTAAGATTTTGTTGAGAAAATAGCATTTCAGTGTTGATTTATTTGCGATTACATTCTTCTTTTCATGTAGCAAAAACGGTCCTATGTTTAATGAAATCCTCCATATTTACTTACTGTTTGGACTGATACCATCAAGACGTTCATGTTGGATAACTTTATGACTACTGAGCTCACATATAGGATCTCAACAACCTTTAGAAGCAGAAGAAGAGGAGTGTATATGTGGGTCAGAGGCTAAAGAGGTTGAATTCCTTAGGAGCCTACTCTCTGTTTGCCTGACCTCTTTAATGGGACCTGGCTTTACCTTTTCCTCAGAACTGTCACTGGAAACATCTGCTGGAAAAATTCAGCATCCCTCGTACAAATTCAACAGCTAATGGAGCTTGGATTGCTCTTCCAAGTGGAGGCCACTGGGGAGTGGTTATTGTAACTAAGTACACCTGAGGCTGTCTGTTGATCAGGTAACACAGATAATCCCCATACTGATTTTCCGCCATTCAGAGTCTGCTCACAGAGAAACATAGGATAGAAAAAAGCATAAAATATGTGGATTGAAATACAGCCAGTGTCCAGTGTTGAGCACATTCTTTGGCTCCTGAGAGAGATTTAATGTAAAGCTTGTGTGCAGGTGTTTTGCATTTTGGTCTTGACCTAGTGAAAATATTTGTGAAATAATAGCAGATGGTGGGATTCTGCAGAAAAGATCCCCTTTTTATCCCTCTACTTCCTGCACTGCATTGCAAGTGTGACCAGAAGGTAAAACCAGATTAACATAAATGTCCTCAGTGGTGTTGCCACATATTGAAGGCGTGAGACTCGCAGATGAAAGAGTGTTGATTGTGATTAGCAGGGGCGAACCGTAATTGGTGTTTTCTGCTAGTTGCATCACTGTTTACCCGGTTTAACTCCTAAAACCCCCCCAAAAAAGGAACGGATCGGCTTCTTTAAGTGTATGGGTGTGTGTTAATGCAGCTCTGTACGTCTCATTGGGTTATTGTTGGTGATATAATCAGGCTTGCTATGCATTACTGCTTTCCTTTTCTGTCATTAATATGATGATGCCTCTTAGTAATTTTTTTTTTTTTAATACGACACACATTACAATAACATAGGGACTCATCGCACTTCGTAAAGAGAGTACACAGAGTTGTTCAAATGTTGCACAGGGTTGCAACGTTTGCCTGACACCTGGCACAGCTGTGAGAATACTCACTTTGTGACTCCTGTTTTACTTCGACATCATTAAAGGTGAACTCCTCACCTGATGTCTCATGCTGACCCCCTCCGATTGTCAGTTTTTGGACACTTTCAGCTGCTGCTGTTTGTGTGTTGGTCCTGTTGGCCCTACCGGGTCACGCTCTCGTACACCTCAGATGTTGCCGATGTCTCCGGCTTTGCGCTTGACTGGAGAATCGATTTGATCACAGTGCCCCTGTGTTGCTTTCACACCTGGTCAGAGAGGAGAATCTGATATATGGAGATAAGATTCCCAATTTCATGGACTGCTGCAAAGTGTCAAAGCTGTTTACTTTCATCAAAGTCACAGAAATGTCTCTCAGTCATTAGCTTGTGGTTGTACATGAAACGAACATTCATGCTATCTGTGTTGTGGCAAAGATATGGACACAATTATTTTATTTCTTTTCTGAAAAATACCGCTCCAAACTTTATATTTTGACGAGGAAAAATTGCCATGGCCATATTCAAAGGGGTCCCTTGATGTCTGACCTCAAGATATGTGAATGAAAATGGGTTCTCTGGGTACCAACGAGTCTCCCCTTTACAGAAAGGCCCACTTTATGATAATCACATGCAGTTTGGGGCAAGTCATAGTCAAGTCAGCACACTGACACACTGACAGCTGTTGTTGCCTGTTGGGCTGCAGTTTGCCATGTTATGACATGAGCATATTTTTTATGCTAAATGCAGTACCTGTGAGGGTTTCTGGACAATATTTGTCATTGTTTTGTGTTGTTAATTGATTTTCAATAATAAACATATACATACATGTATATTTGCATGCAGCAAGCATATTTGCCTACTTCAATGTTAACAAGAGTACTTGACAAATCTCCCTTTAAGGTACATTTTGAACAGATACAAAATGTGTGATTAATTTGCGATTAATCACGATTAACTATGGACAATCATTGCGATTAATCAGGATTAAATATATTAATTAATCTGAACACAAAAATCACATTCACTTTAGTTTGAAAACTATTATTGAAAGATGTTTGTAACCTTTTTGAGTTTATTTTTCCTTGTCTGATTCTGTTATCACCTCCAAACTCAGCTGCGTGTGACCAGGAACCAGTTGGATTTACTCTGTGGTTCTCAACAATACTATCAAGATTGAAGGGTGTGTGTGTAGTCTTTGACTTTAACTGTGCTTGCCAAGATCCACAGCTTCTATGTAAAAGTAAAGTAATGACTGAAAGTTGAGTTTCCAGGCTATTTTGATATCCTGTTATCAGTAGGATAATCATACTTTGTGAGAGTTAAATCATTCATGCTGGCATTATAGTGCATGCTGCATTTCCAGAAGGCCTAAGGAACATTCATGTGAAGTTTAAGACCTCTTATGTATCACACAGTCAAGTTGCTGAGCAAAGAGGTCATCTGTTAAGATTTAAAGTGGATGACAACTTATTTGTTTATTGTTTATGAGTCATTCATAGCAATTATTGAGCCAGGAACATTCCTCCCCCTTAGCTCCTTTAGCGTGAATCTAACAAGGGATTCATAGAGAATCAACTTTCATTAAATCACAGAAACATTTCATCCTTCAGCTGAGGTAAATCCTCGTTTAATAATATTCGTACCTTACTCCTGAAGCCTTGGATGTTTTTTCCCTGGTAGCTTCAGAGGACAGAGGCAAAGCAGGATTATTTACAGTCATTTCAGTGAATGCCTCAATTTATGTGGTCCAGCCTTCATTTTGTGGCTCACATATTCTGTTTTCATAACAGCTGAATCTGGTTGGACTTTTTTCCTCTATGGGTGCACAGAGCTGGGCTATACAGAGAGACTACAGGGCGGGTGTGGAAGAACTCTGTAGAAAGCGCCATGAGACCTATTTACATTTATCTTTATGTCCATCAATCACACTCACTCAGTGTATGTCTTTTACTGCGTTGCCTTTTACTGCTCTGGCCTGTGACGTCCTGCAGAGCCTCATCAGGTTACCTCAGAGGTCAAAGCTGCACCCTTTTGTTGTGCGATGACACAAAAACGAGGCTTTCAGGCTCAAGAGGTGGAACTCCAACTCAGTCTTCTGCTGTTTATACATGTTCAACCTCTTTGAAAATGGCTATTGTGGATTAGAACTTGAATAGCCTATGGACATTGAATTGTGCACTGTGAGCTGGTTAAAGTGCTCCAGTGCTTGGCTGTGGCTTGACTTGACACAAAGCTAAGTGGTTGTTTCCATTGGATGGGCA
Organism: Sebastes umbrosus; assembly: GCF_015220745.1. Taxonomy (NCBI): domain Eukaryota; kingdom Metazoa; phylum Chordata; class Actinopteri; order Perciformes; family Sebastidae; genus Sebastes; species Sebastes umbrosus. The sequence continues at coordinate 22,421,826 of NC_051274.1, forward strand.
CTGCACAGTGTGGCTATAGGAAGAAGTTCATTCAGGGCAGGGCTTTACATCCGATAGTGTTTATCACACTTTCTACTCTCATATACCATAATATTCCACATTCTACATTTAAAAGCCTCTGACTTTAAAAACAGTCCGACTTCAATGTGAATAATTAATGCAGCACAACATTCAAAATAATGACTTCCCTCTGCCCTCATTCCTCTTCCCCGTGGTCCTTGTTTGGTTTTAATAGTTATTTATAATACATGAATTCTTGCTTTGAAATCCTGCTAAACTGAGCGCAGAGAAATCACTTCAAACTTGACCTCAGGGGTCTAATTACATACTGTGGTGGGTTTGCTTTTTTTTTTTTCACTCTGGAAGACCTGAGTTCTACAATGGCAGACCAGGAAGGGGAGAAGTGATGGGCGATGAGAAACAGTCCTGGTTTTATTTCCACTTTCTCCTGTCGATGCCATTGTACCCAGCAGTGGTAGAAAGTAACTAAATGGTAAATGGACTTGCACTTACAGTATATAGCGTTTTTCTAGTCTTCCGACCACTCAAAGCGCTTTACACTACATGTCAGCATTCACAAACACATTCATACACTGATGGTAGAGGCTGCCATGCAAGGTGCCTGATCTAAATACTCATTCACACACCGATGGCTCAGCTTTCAGGAGCAATTTTGGGTTAAGTATCTTGCTCAAGGACACTTTGACATGTGAGCTGGGGATCGAACCGCTGACCTACCAATTGGTGGTTGACCTGCTCTACCTCTAGACCTCTAGCTACAGTACTTACTATGTACTAGTACTTGTGTATTATACTTAAGTACAATTCTGAGATCCTTGTATTTTACTTGAGTATTTCCATTTTCTGCTACTTTATACTTCTGCTCCTCTACATTTTGGAGGCAAATATTGTACTTTTTACTCCACTACATTAAGTTTAGTTATGAATTACTTTGCAGATTTTGATTCTTAATACATAAATCAACTAATAAATTATGATATATTATAACAGAGCTGTATATAAAGCAGTATATAATGTAATTAAAATTAGCTGCAACATTAAAGTGATGAACACATTAAATTATTATTATAGTGGTAAAGTACATCAATAATTATAATCCAGTAATATAATATATATCATTCTGAAATTGGCCATTCTGCATAAGTACTTTTACGTTTGGTACTTTAAGTATATTTTGGTGTTAATACTTTTGTACTTTTACTTAAGTAAGATTTTGAATGCAGGAGTTTTACTTGTAGCAGAGTACTTCTTCCATCACTGGTAACCATCTATTTACTCATTCATTCAAGTCATTTCACATTCCCGTTTGTACTGTTATCTTTTAACTACATTTATTAGAATCCATGCTCTATTGCTCAGACTAGAAATTATCCACAAGCTGATTGGTTTGGTTGAGGATGTGCTCAGTGTTGGAGGCATGCTTAGAAACAAAAGTAAATTTCATCAATTTGTTTTGTGAAAGTTCCAGCTGAGTCTGTGTGCATTTAGATGGTGGTCATTATCAGCGTGGTGTGTGGCTGAAGCAAACATTACGTATTACAGTCGGATAGAACTATTTAAGCATGAAGTCAGTCCTCTTTTTATATGAACACTAAGCCGGTCTCGCATCACAGAGAAACAAGCAACAAGTAATTCTCTCTTGAATTCAAAAAGCAAAGCTCTCTTTGAATCTAGCTGCTCGTCTGTAACAGATTGTCTTTTTTTTTTAGGCAAAGCTACACACACATGAAATCAATTAGAAGGTGCTGGAATGTGCTGCTTGGATCTGGAGTTGATTTGTAAAGCAGGGATGGCCATATTGAGAGAGACAGATCGGGGCGGGGGGAAGTGGGTCAGCGTTGTATCCCAGCTGGTGATGGTGTCTGGAGGCCTCCATCACTTGGCTGCTGAGTAGGTGCCACAACACCATTTACTCACCATCCCGTCCTGTTCCATCCCACAGAGCTGCTTTCAGCCTTTTGAGATTGTTTAATAAAGTTATTGGATTACATAAAAGCAAAAACAACACCTTTTAAATATAGTATTGCAAATGGAAAGAAGGCTTTGAAAGTACTTCATTGTTTTTATTAGGGACTCAGGAGGGACGTTTCTATAAGAGTCGGGCTCTGTGTACGTTTATGCATTTGCTCATTCGCTCGTGTTTAATGCTTTTTGCCATGCACAGTGCTGAGAGGCGATTCAGTGTGCACTGTTTAGACAACTCAGAGCTCCAGTGGCCCTGCATAAGGAAATACAGTGTGTGTGCTCCATACGATTGGGAGTATGCTCAAAATCAAACCAAGTCAGCCAACTAGAGCCTGGGCGTCCACATACTAGGAAGCAACTGAGTGATTTATGGCGTAATGTGTACGCCAATTTAGCACTTTCACAAGCCAACATTTAGTCTGTTTTAATCAAACTCTGGAGTGGTTCAACCTCTGGTGCGGTTCGTTTGGGCAGTTGTGAGCGCAGTAATCGTACTCTGCTGCGGACCAAAACAACTGGACTGAGACCGCTTGCAAGAGATGGTCTCAGACCCTTTCTAAGCAAACCAAAACACAGGCTGCCTGTGCTGGCATTTGTCGAGATGGACACAGGTAAACAGCAGGTTAACATGAGTGGGAAAGGACTGAACTGGACTTCTGCACAAGTCAGATGTTTGTGTGGGCCGAAGAGAACATACAGAAAATGATAAATGAAGTCCACAAAATAGAGACGTTTATAAAGTAATTTGAGATGAACTGGAGGAGAAGGGATTCATGCGCACAGTACATCAGTGCAGAGTCAAAGTGAAAGACATCGACAGCCATATATCAAAATCCAAGATTTCCTGCACAGAAGTGGCAGCTCTCGAGACGAAAATGATGAATTTGCTCCTTCGTACACGCCCCTCAGCAACTTTTATTTGGTCCGCTTTAATTTGTGCACTGTGAAACCAAACCAGACTAAATAGAAAACAAACCAAAAGTATCAATTTCACTCTGATTCGGACTAGCCAAACGGACAATGGCTTGTGAAAGTGCACTTAGTGACAACACCAAGGAGGAGCTTGTAAGTCAGTTTGTCTTAGCTTGTCTTGCACAGTCATGCATAGCCCTCTATTCTCCTATCAGAGCATCTAAAAAGAACAAGTGCACTCGTTTCAGCATCTAATGACCAGGGTAAACCCTCTAATGGATCTTTTTTGGTCTGTAAAACGGCAATCAGTTCACCATGATTTCTTGATTTGACAAGATAATGAGGAAAGAAAATAGAACTACAATCTGATATCTACTTTTGACCACAAATGCGTGTCCTTGGATGTCTCCTTCTCCAAATAGGAGATTTAAAACCACTGAAAAAACCTTTAATCAGATGTTTAGTTGAGTGTAGAGAATCAGATGTTTAGCTGAGTAGAAACACTAATCCCGTGACTAATGGACAAATACTCCAGACATTTTTACTGCTTTACTTTTAGTACTGGGAGGGCCTTCAGGCATTCTTTGGCTTACAGTCGCCTCAAGGACTTTCTCAGCATTCATATTTAATGCCTTTACCATATCACTGTCCCGTAAAAGATATACTGTCAGTGCAACATATTGTAACTACATCAGAATGACAGAGACGGGCATTTTGGTTTTTGTGGAAGACAGCTGTTTGTTTTTTTTTAAACCAGCCAAATAAAGATATTCGTACATCGTGTAATTTCTCTTCAGAAATAGAATCTCTGTTTCCTGTAGAGCTTCCAGAGTTGCCTTTACTGAGTAATGGCGTGAAATTCAAAACTCTCGAGGGTTTCAACTAAGTCTGTGAAAGTTAGTTTTCTCATTTTCTTCTCTAATTAGATGTATTTTCTGCTCTGATAGATACCCAGAGGATGGTTGTTTTTCTCAGGTTATCTTAATGTGGGGGGAGCAAGTGTATACCATACTGATCTTACGTTTAAAAGTTGATCATAAACAACAGATTGTAAGATTATTACTTTTTTTAAATGTGATAATCCTCCTGTTTTTTTGTGGATAGAAGAGTTGAACACTGTGGGATTTCCTACCGTTTAGTCACAGTAGTGTGATCAAGTTGCCTTCAGCTGTGGCAGGAAATGCTTTAGTTGGAATGGCATTATCAGGAGGGGACTCTGTTGGAGGCGATCACGCTGGGCTTATAGGAGTTCCTCTAAGTGGAGTATGTACCTTGATTCAATGGGATTGGTGTTTGCTGTTGGGCCAATCCCAGAAGACCAAATAAAGGCCTTCTTCATTCCCTTTTGTAGGTAAAAGGGGACTCAAATGGTTTAACATCCCGGCCTGATTTGGACCCTCCAAAAATTGTCAGCATTTTGGCAGGAACTTTGGAAAAAAGGCGACTTTGCAGGCTGAATTAACAATTCACATCTCTGTTTGAGATATTTCAGTGGGCTTTGAAAGAGGACTGCTGAGGGGGAAGGCTGCCAGTCTTTCCCCCAGTCTCTAACCCCTCCTCTGCCACAACCTCCAATTAGGCTCCGAGGTTCTCCCCTCTGCGGTCATTTCATGCTGGTGTGTAAAGCGATGATAAAATTAGAACCCGCAATGTTTTATTTCCAGTTTTATGCCCACTCATAGGGAACAACTGGCTCAGCCCAGCTGCTTCACACGGGGGACCGGAGAGGTCGAGGGAATGCCTTCACATAGGAGCCTGTCTCAATGCTTTTACTCATCTCAGATGAGGGGCTGTTTGTTTGGTTGTTGGTTGTTTAGGCAGATTAAATGGCAACATATAAGCGCAGGCAAATCCAGTGTAATTACCACCAAACAAGATGTACCAGGACATTGGTAATCTGAAAGGAGGCAAAACTAACAAGTTGGCCTCGGGCCACGGCTAGCCTCTCTCTCATTCCTTCACCAAGGGGTTGGGTGTGTGCTTGTCGTCAAAACTGATTCAGTCTCTATCCACTCTTTTACAGCTCTTGGTCTCACTCTCATCTTGACTTCACATTCTTATGACATTTGATATGGACTCCGTATTTTGGCGTCTCATGGCCGAGTTTAAATCTCATTCTCTTGCATCTCTTGAATTTAGTTTCGTAAGCCTTGCCCCTGCCATTGTGTGACGAGAAGAACGGAGCGAACGCTCTGCATTTTAAAACCCCAGCACTCTCTCTCTTTCTCTTAATCTCCTCAAATATCAAGGTGTTGTTCACATAAGGAAAGCTGTGATCTGATCCCTGCCACCTTTCATCTTCTAATTGTATTTACAAAAACATGACACTCAAGAGTGTTTAGCGCTTACACATATACTACACTGTGACATGAAAAAAGACCAGTCTAAAGCCCTTTAGTCTGACAGTCAAAAGGGACGTGATTGCAATGATACACTAGCCTCATGCTCTCTTGTGATTTCAGTCACATCCCAGCCCCCTTGCGGTGCACCCCCACCCCACCGCCCACCCCAAACACCTCTCTGCCTGCCAAGTACGTAGGGAGGCAAGTCATCCAGGGCGAGAGAGGGCTAAGTCCCTGCAGAGAATCACAATGAGACCTTCGGCACTGTCCCTCCCAGAGCATTACTGCACTACAGTACAGTAACAGCAACATCCTGCCCCAAATGGCCTTTGTGGTCTTTTTTTTTATTGTGTGTAACATTTTTGACCACTCGCAAACCAGGAAGAATTTCACTTGTATATATTTGGCAACCTTTTTTCATTCTTCCTTATACTGACAGAAAATGTTTCCATTCAGCTTTCTCCATTTTGGTTCGTATTCAGGTTGGAATTTAATTTGGCTATTTTAGTGAAGGTTTATGCCATTTAAGGAACGTGAAAATGTAGTCTATTATGTTTCATTTAAAGGATCAATTCACTTAAAGGTGCTAAATTTGATATCCTGAGCATTAATATAGCAGCAAACATCTATTTGCTATGTAAAGATATAGAGAGGTAATATCTACCTGAGCAGAGAATGAAGTCACTTTCCCTCTTTGTGTGTTGTAAACAGAGCTTCTCTGTGCTTTGTTGACATGGCCGGGCCAGCCGCGTGTGCTTTTAGTGCATGTATGTGCATGTGAACGTACCTGGCTGGCTAGTTCAACGGCGTTGCTCAGCACTGCGCTCATACGGCAGTTACAGCTGATAACGCCGTCCTGATCGACAGCGTCGTTGCGAAAGGGTAGCGCTCACCCTCCGGTTCCCCCTCAGATATAGGCTGTTATCTCTGTCAGCATTTTTGCCGTCGTTTGCACCGTGTTGACACTGCTATCGCTGTTAGCTGCAAACTGCCGGCTCGCCGTTACCATGTTGAGAGTTGTTGAGAGACAATAGAAATGCTCTTAATCTAACCTGGGCAAATAAAACCAAATCTCCATGGTTAGACAACACAAGAGGTACATGAGAAAATATGTTTTTCTTTTGTAATTTGGGTGAACTGGCCCTTTTTAAGATCCATTTTTAAACAAGTGACTAATTCAGTGTTGACAGACTGATGCAACACCATGTAGGTAGAGCTCCGTTTGACGAGGGTTTTTCTGAGTGTGGCTGAGTTAAAGCATGTCAGCTGTGTCAGGCTGCTGATGGGTCGTGAGCGTTGCTGTGGTGCTGCTAGCCTGTGGTACACCTCAACAATCTGCGCTGACTTACTGCCCAGAACTACCGCGCTGTGCACTTTCCCATGGGTCAGGCGGTGATTGAATGCCCAGTTATGTCTGTGCTGCTGTGACACATGAAAGAGCCTCTGTGGTAAAAGTTGAAAAACACCTTAAGAGTAATAAAAAAAAAAAAGCGGAAAGAAATGAGATGTCCGTAAGAAGAGAGGAAACAACAAACAAACCCCAGAACTAAAAGGCACCACTGTTGGTTGTAAACTTGTAGAGGAGGTTTTTTTTCCTGAATAGAGTGTGCCTGTGGGTCTTTTGATACAAAAACATCATTGTAAACTTGAGTTGACCCTTGCATGTTGCTTTGCCCTGCTGAGTTAAGATCTATGCTGCTTGAAGCTGGAAAATTCCTATATATATTCTGCACAGGAATAGTTGTGCTTAAAATATTATAACTAGGGCTGTCAATTGATTAAAATATTTAATTGCGATTAATCGCATGATTGTTCATAGTTAATCGTGATTCATCGCAAATGAATCACACATTTTATATCTGTTCAAAAATGTACCTTAAAGAAGAAGCTAGTATGACATGGTTGGTACCAATGAATTCCTTATGTCTTCTAGTTTCATGTGATGCCACTCCACTCTAGCTATAAAACTGAGCCCGCTACACCCTCCGAAAGATCAATTGTGTTAATGCGTTAAAAGAAATTAGTGGCGTTAAAACAAATTTGCGCTAACACGTTATTATCGCGTTAACTTTGACAGCCCTAATTATAACACATTCAAAAATACATTCCCTCTCTGGGTGCTTGCATTTCCCTCTAAATGTATTTATGATTGAAAAGCATTTCTAGCCACAGTTGCTTTTCATGATGACACATCAACTTTCTCCTTTTTTTTTCCAGACCCCGAAGTTGATGACCAGCCCAAGACCTGCAGCTCTAAGCAGTTTGTATGTAAGGACCAGGTGACCTGTATCTCCAAAGGCTGGCGCTGCGATGGGGAGAAGGACTGTCCAGATGGCTCGGACGAATCACCAGATATCTGTAAGTATGCCTACATGAAAGTAGCTACTAAAACTGTCTCTCAGCAGGTTTGTGTCCTCAGCTCTTCTGTTCTCTCCAAGCTGTTGGTTCAGGGAAATAAGGACCCTTTGTTTTCTTGAAATTTTTGCAAATGAACCTTATTTTTTAACATTTTTTTATACCTCATATCGTCACAATGTTGTTGCTGCACATGAAGTTACATAACATCAAATTCACTATCTCTAAATGGCTTTGAAGAGACAACAGCACAATGTTCAGACAGTTTAATTTGGAGCTGAATATGAGGGTGGGTTATGCCCCTTCGACGAAGGACACAGGCTCATAGTGTGCTCTCTTGCTGCTCTGCTGAATTATAGCTCTAATTATGCGGCCGTGTTTAGTCTGAATGTTCAGGGATGTGTCTGCTCTTGTCTGGACTCTTTCGGGATCTGTGCAGTCCCTAAGAGTCATCTTGTCCCAGCCACTCACATCTGTCAGTCTCTCCATCCATAAACTCTCGCTGGTAAAAGCCTTCCCTCTTGTTTATATGCAGGCGCTAATGGTGATTTTACTGTCTCTGCATGTGCCACACCTTACATCTGTCATGCTACAAGCATTTCCCACAATATAGTCTGGCACGCACAGACAAGCAGCTGACACCCAGCATTAAGGGACTTGTTATTGTGGGTGAGAACACAATTAAGTATTAACACACGGGATTAGGGATTGAAAATGTGTGAAGTAGCTGTGGGCGACAAGATGTATCATTTTCAGATTCAGAGCTAAAATACAAAAGTGAAGCTGAACAGAAAAAGTTCTGTCATCTACTATCTGTCACTCTCCTTTATTTATTTATTCATTCACACAGATGATAATTCAATGCTAACAGAGGGCCTGTGTCTATATAGCGTTTTTTCTCGATTGTTCCCAACAAAGAGAAAGCGTATGTCGCCGCCCCAAGAAAAAACTTTTTTTTCTGAGCACTCCGCCTTTTTGTGCGGCCACTCCGAGCGCTTCTAGTTGAAAATCTCTGAACTTTTCAGAAAGGCGCTGGTGATGTCGCTGTAGAAAATGGAGGAGAAGCTTGTTTTGGCCAACTCTGTTGTGATAGTTTATGTCCGACATATAAAGCTCAGGATAGACAAAGACTGAAAAGCCCATTTGTGGGAGCAGATGGACCGGGCGGATACTGAATGTTGCTGGCGAGTGTTGTGCTTTTATCGCCGTACGTGTCTCCGATGGATTGTCCTTCTTGCTCTACAGCTGTCAGATTGAGCGGTGACAAGCTCATCTATACAACAAAAGAGGGCAAGCATCCTGTGGTTGGTGCTCATGGTGCAAAAACAATGTCAAACAAATCAGATAATAGCCCAAATAGATAATAAAAAGCAAAGTGGCGATGCTAGTCCATCATATAACTGTGGTAAAATGTTGTCAAGATATTGTTGTCATAGAAACATCGCTCGGAGTGCTTTTTCTATGAAACGCTGGGATGAAGCACTCCCCAGCAACCTGCAGCTGCTTTTCTGCCAGAAAAAGATGCTATTTGGACACAGGCCCTAATTCTTTATCTATATAGTGTACAGTAAATTTAGCAAAGAAGAAATTGCTGAAGGATTTTTCAGAGGGGGAGAAAATGATCAATTGTAGTTTTGTAAATAACAGCAATCACAGAACGTGAGCAATTTTATGTAAGTGTGACCCACATAATTCACTCAAGCAAACTGCGGCCATTCAATTTCTGCCCCTTTTCTGCTAAGCAATTGAACGGAGCGATTTTTCCATAGCACTTATGTAATTTGGTGACACAGACAATGGTGTGATTCATCTTCTGCATGGAGAGATGGAGAGCGGTGTTTCACCAGAACATCAAGATATGTTCTGCTCAATTACCCGCTTCCCATGGGCTCTACTCTGCCTGTCACTTTACCTTTAGTTAAGGCGCTTCTCCATTCATGTGAGTTTCTGAGGCAGTCATAATAAATATCCGTTACTGCAATTAATGCACTTTTTCTCTATGTGTTTGCAGTCTAACAAGCACAGTCAAAAGGCAAGGCGCCTTTTAAGTATCACAATGAAAAGGCAGCCAGACTGTGATTTTATCCACAGTCGTTTAGTTGATCCAGCCATTAAATGTGAGTAGTGTTTGGAAAAGAGCGCTGCAGATAAAGCTGCAGAGTGAACGGGCCTGAGCCAGCATAGATGGAGACGGGAGAGTTTGGAGGAGGAATGACTCTGAAGGTTATTTAAAATCCTGCTCTGACTCAGAGGAATGCAAAAGTCTTGTACTTTTCATCCTGGCTTTTCCGTTCACGGGGTGAAAACAGTTTGCAGGTCATCAGCCGGGTTTCTTACCAAGCATCATAAGAGGTAATCTGACTGGCGTGCTGTAAACAAGGCTGCTCTCAACATAGCTGTTAAGGAAACGGTAGATATAAAGGCCTAACATTGATCCATCTGAGAGGGGGACTGAAATCTGGATCAACTGGTGAAGTTTTGTGTTGATGCATTTTTTTTTATTTTGAAAGCTCAAGGTGTCATCTGTTCATCTCTCTTTCGTCAGCCGCAAAGTTTACAAAAGCAGTGGAACTTTCTCTTTCAAACTTAGTTTATGAAAGTCGGAGAATTCCAAGAAAATTCCCAGCTCTCTAGACGTGTGCTCCAACATGCCCTCTGACCACAGTCTAGTTCCTTGCGTTAATGTTGATGGGAATTAGAGTGGTGCATGCTACTATAATTACGACATTATCTCCAGTTCAAGTTAATTACTAACTACAGGCTTGGTTTACGAAGAGTACTCACAGAGATTTCACAAGGCAAAACATTTTTCCTCTTACTTTCTTCCTCTTTCCTTTCTCCTGTTCTTCCCCTCTCCCTCCTGTGGCAGCTTGGCTGGACTCCGATCTCGGTGCAGGATCGCCTCCGAGTCGGGTCATCGTGTAAATCAGAGATTGTGACAGGGCAGGCAGTGCATCCGGCCAACATGGAGCTTTGTCTCTTAAATAAATCAGTATAGCATTTGACCTGAGAAAAGCGAAAATAAGAATCTGCCTGTATTATTCCACTCATCCTCAAGTGTTGTGATGAAAACCACACAATGACAGTTTGGCTGACTCTCCAGTTTAGTTTCCGCTAAATGCCACCTGTTCTGTTTACGATGATCATGAATTCACTTGCTGTCAGAGAGGTGTGTGTTGTAAACGCGCACGCGCGTTTGTCTGGTGTGGATCTTTGATCTACACCTCTGGTACCCATGCTGGAAGAAAGTGCACTCCTCAGTATCATACTGTCTGGAGGTCTAATTGCCTGTCGTTTCCAAACCATTCATCTGGGCTGTAATTATGTTGAGGAGCTAAAGACAGACTTCTGCCGCAGTAGTGGGGATTTAACGTTGCATCACATGAGGCGTTGACATGCTGTGGTTGAGGTGGCAGTTGATGCCAAGGGTCGATGTTAGCATCGTTCAGCTAGTTTATTAGAGGGGTATTGAAGCATATGGGAAGGTATACGTGTATGGATGCATGTTTTTCACAGGGATCTGCATGAGTTGTCATCATAAATGGACCGGTGGGGGTCTGGGCAGGTTGCCAGCTGTTGAGCCGTCATAGCCCTCAGACTCCCAGCGTGCACCTCCCTCTTATAGCCCCTAGTACACGCTCAGATAGCCATCAGCAATCTGCCTGTACAGGCCCCTGTCTGCAGGTGTGACCCTGTCATCCTCTCCCAGGGACTGCACTGACTCCCCCTCACTGCGTGGCTTCAATTGGTTTCAGACAAGCCATTTCACCTCAATTACATACAGGCTTAGGGCTCAGGAAGTGGTTGACACGTGCCCTCCGGCCAGGAGTATATGCTCTGTGTGTCTCAGCGATGGTGCTCTGTGCAGGACTGCTGCTTTTTAATGCTCCTATAGGTAGTTGTGGTATGTTGTTAAAGGGTTATCTTGCGTCTGTCTAGCAGAGATAAAGTGGTGAGGGTTGTTCATGATGTCAATGCATGCCATCCCTTACAAAAGTTGAGCAGACAGTGAACAGACAGGACCGATGAGCCAAAGAGATGTGGATTAAGGTTTCTTGGTGGGGTTTATTAAACATCCCGTTGAGTTTGTGTGCTCTGTTTTCCATAGAAGGTATTTTCTTGGAATAAAAATATTTATCCATAACAGGTACTAGTATCAAAAACAAAAGTATTTTTTTTTTTGTTTTTACTTCTTTTCACATCTTTATTTAATTATTAATTATGGAGAGATTGAGAGAGTTGTAATGAGATCATTTTACAACAATAACTGGCTAAAAGATGTGGCGATGGTTCTGTCTGTAGTTCTCTGGTGAAATCTTCCATCTCACTGTATCAAAATTAGGGCTTTTTAGCGTATAATAATTTATCATTTGAACAAACATACTTTGAAAGGATAGTTTGTATTTTTTGAAGTGGGGTTGTATGAGGTACTTATCATAGTCTGTGTATTACCTACAGTAGATGGCGGTGGGCACGCCCCCAGTTTGGAGAAGCAAACAGGAGTACCAGCACAGATGTGTAACGTTGGTGTTTTAAAAGCCTTAGTTCGGTTTCACCAAAGTCACACAATAACACAAACAAACTACCCGATCGAGGCAGAGGTAGACCAGCAACTTCTGTGTTCTGTGAGGTAAAATTATGGCTTTTGTCAATTGAGTTTGGTGGCTTTGGTGAGAGCATAGAGGGATACAACGGCTTCAGTTCCCCGTCAGAATGGGCTTTCTGATGGCAAGGTAAAGCAGTGAAAATATTCTAAATATAGCATACACTTAAACTGATATTGATTTCTTTAGGCGGGCCTTTCTTTTAGTCGGCTAAAATACGTTTTGCTGCTGGCCCTGTCCAAAGCAGTTCATTGCTTTGCTCTCGTGCCGGCACTCCTTTCTTATTCTCCAAACTGGGGCGTGCCGACCGCCATCTACTGTAGGTAATACTCTGACTATGGAGAAGTACCTCATACAACCCCACTTCAAAAAATCCAAACTATCCCTTTAATTTTCTAACCATTCTTGTGACATTTTTTTCCCACAATGCTAGAATTAAAAGTGCTATGTCACAACTTCATTTTCACAGCTCTGTTGTAACAGTTGCTGTACAAAACACTGTCTCCCTGTCTGCGTCCCAGGTCTGTATGCAATTATGATTCTTGCGTGGACCGCATTCACTGTGGTTGAGCCAGCGAATGGGAACAGATGTTTGAGTAAGCCCTAGCATGTAAGCACTTTCTCCATCATGAGAAGTGCTTGCCATGAAGGAATCCCTTTCATCATCAAAAAACCTTATGCAACAATTGTCTGCGCCTAATTCTCTGTTAGACTTTTTAGCCCCGGATTTAGCATGAAAATATCCACAGGAGGACTTCCAGGCAGGGGGTGAAATGCATCTTAATCATGCAAATACACTGCCTTTCATTTCCCACACTGTGCTATCCACTTTCATTCAGGGTGAGAACATGAGCTGATAACTCAAAGTAGTTAACACTTGCTAATGATAAGCCACTCCCTGCGCTCGTACTGTCAAGCTGTCATTAAAGTCGTCTCCATAGGCTAGTAGAAGTAGTACACAAATTCATTTGTTTTACCTTTTCGATGCTTGAAAGTAATTTTGAGGGGATATACCTTGGAATGTAGTTTCATAATGAAACCAGGGGACCCTTGGCTGAAGAGGCTGAAAGCATTTAATGTAACAATAGCCAAATGTGGACCCTCACATTCAGACACGCACTTTCATGTTAAGCTTCCAGTAGATTTCATGTCTTTGCTTTCAACAGGACAATTTGTTCTAACACACTGGGAACTCCTTCAAAGAGTTTGTCTGATGTAAGAGTAGCGTGGCACGACAGTATGGTGAAAGTAGCTCCCAACACATACCATGTCCTTTGGCCCACACGCTCTGGGCCGTGCCAGTGGATGCCATGGCCTGGGGCCCGAGCTGGTAGGGAGGTCTGATGGGAAGATTGAGTTATCATCTCCGTGTGCAGCTGCCTGAGGTGGCCGCGGGCCACACAGCAAGGTTATCTGTCCATCTCTCACCCTCGAGCCCCCTCTGAACGCTCGCCAGCCTGCTCCTTTGTCCATGCCCGTCTGACTGTCATGCCTCAGCGGCCTCTCCAAGACGACTGCTGAGGTGGTGGGATGGGATGGAGACGTGGAGCGATGGGGAGAAGGGATGATCCTACAGGAAAAGCCTTTTGTATAGGAGAAAATGAGCAGATTAGCATTTAGGCTGAGGAGGAAAATGGAAATGGCTTTTCTCTAGAAACAGCCTTTTACAGTAAAGTTAAGCTGGAAAGGGGGGGTCTTTTCATAGCATATAATCAGTCATGTAGCTGTACTCACAGGGGGCACCATGCAGGGGCAGGAGGGTCTGTAGTGGTAGTGGTTGACACACTGCTTCCACAGAGGAAGGAGCAAAGCCCTGTAAATCCCTCTGGTCTGTGGCCCTGAGCCCTCCTCAGCTCCACCGGCCTATCAACAGACAGAGAACACAGGGCTTTCTCACGCCACACAGGCACCACTTCGCTTTCTCTGCTGTCTCCTCCACGCCCTGTCTCCTTCTCTCCCTCTTTCTTTCTTTCCTGTGTCCCACTGTCTTCCTCTCCGCCTGTCAAAGCAGGCAAAGACTCAAGTCATCTCTGTTCCCCTGTTCCTCATATCTCATCTCCAGTCTTTTCCTCTGGTGTAATTGCCTCACAGTTTCCCCCCCTGGTTTGCAGATGGCTTGTTGGTTTGTTTTTGCTCGCTGTCTCTTTGCATGTTACTTTAGAGTAAATGTTCCGCAGTGCCTGTTACATAGTGACAGTTTACTATGTGGCAACAAATTTAACGGACCTTTGCAACATGATTGAACAAGCAGGTACACAGGTTTAATAGATTTGTTTTACTGTTTTACTGGAAGAATCAGCTTTAAGTGATACTCCGCCCAAGCTCTTTCTTTACAGTAACTCACCCCCCCGTAGGCTTGAAAGGTTTCTGTAAAACGTTTATAGTTTGTAAAAAGAAACTTTGGATCTAGTCGGATCAAATGAATGTCCGTTGATTACCAGTGGAGGGAAAAAAATGTATGTGTACCATATTTCACTTCTCTCTGCTGTCCATCTGTGTGCTCAATATGTTAAAAAACACAAAAGATGATTTTATAGAGTATCACTCTGACATTGATGTCAGGATCTCTGTTGTAGCTCATTTCTGTAGTCGAGAGACTAGATACAGTAAAGCACAACATGTAGTTAACAGTATAATACAGTTGTAAGAATGTATATTCATGTTATGGTGTTTTAGGTCAGGGGTCACCAACCTTTTTTCCCTCTGAGAGCTAATTTGACAAAACGAAAGTAGCCGAGAGCCACTCATAACACCAAGTTGTACATCGCCAATAGCAGACATAATTTCTGCCTCGTAATTTTATGGTCCTTTTAATAACGTTTCAGCCACCGCAGTCATCGCCTGTATTACAATTCCGCCATAAGCGAATGAAAAGTTGACGTTAACTTTAGTGAAGCGTTGCATCTTTTGCCGACTGACACGGTCGCACCTCAAATGACACACACATTTGTCATTCATTCATTTTTTTTTTGCCTTTTATTGACCTGGCTATTTTCTTCAGTCATTGTCAAGTCTGGTGTGCGTTTGATAGTCTGCTGACATTGTCTAATGTTATGACGTCACTTACATAACCAAACTTGAAAGCTGCATAGTTTGTTTAATTGACAGCTGATTGGCAAATAATCATTTTGTCTCAGAAGGGGGCGGGATGTCTGTGAATTTGATTGGATATACATTTAAACCGGTACATACAGTATGCTTTGAACCTTTATCGAGCCGCTTAGAAACGTGTAGCGAGCTACGGGTAGCTCGCAAACTACTTGTTTTGCGACCCCTGTCTGAGGTTATCGTTATTCATATTCATCCTTTAAGATTATGGTAAGCATGTTGGAAGAAAAAGTAGCACATCAGGTCTTCTTCCAGTGAGAGCACTATGTGCTATACCGTGAGTCCTATGTGCTGTGGCTGCCTCAGTAGGGTTTGCCAAAGCCATGTGCTTGTTGTGCACGCTGCAGCAAAGTGTGACTGCAGAGAGGGGAGAGTTAGTCAGTGGGCAGGCCTGCCTGTCACCCTGCACAACATATTCATTCGAGCTGACAGCAGACTTTATGGGAGTCAGTCAGGGGCTGGCATGGAACCCGAAGAGCAGGAAGAAAAGCAGGCTTTTATGCTGAGGACAAAAGATCGACAGGGGATCCAAATTTAAGGTCATTGCATAACTACGGGAACTGAGGGATGGGGGATGGTGGGGTCCAGAGGTTGAGGTGTTGGAGGGAAACACGCATTGGGAGAGACCGTCTTTCACGTCACATGCCGGTCAGTTAGTGGAACCCAGAGCCACAAGCGAGGGATGACTGCACTCTGTATTGGGGGACTTAATTGAAGGTGACACAGGTAGTGATGCATTACCTACATCTACACTGTGCTCAGGGAAAAAGTGTAATATTGTCTTTGCACAAAGTCATATTTCACTCCAAAGAGCGCATGCTGCAATAAGAGTTTCAATAAGGCTGAACATAAACTCTGGACTATGAATCATAGTTTATAATGTTTTAATCATGATGAATCCCAGCACTCATTTCTTTAATATGTGATTCTTATAAGAGAGAGAGAGAGAGAGATCACGCAGCAGATAGGAGAACGATTTTAACAATTAAGATCCCCGAGGACACAGTAAGTATATGCTAATATTACTGTTAGCTGATCACACAGTTTAGTGCAATGATGGAATTATCCTCGCTCTGCCCTCTAATAGGTGTGAGGGTTGTAATTTTCCCTCTTTTGCTTTGTCTGTTATCCAATGCACTGCCAAGCTTTTTACATTGTTCTCACTTGCAGTGCTTTGTCTCATCGGCTGCCAAACTCACTGAAGAATCTGCTATCCCAGTGAAGTGACATGTTAAGTTATTGTTAAATATAATTATATTCCTTCAATCCTATAGATAATTCTATAGCACCAGCTAATGATACTTTACAACAAATAATACCTGTTTTAATCGACAGAGCATTCCAGATTGTTTTATCCTGATTGCCATGTAAAATCTCCATATTTCTAAATCAGTTATTTCTCATATATTAATTTCTCTTTGTGGTTGTCTGCACTGAATTGAGAAATAGTTTCAGAAAGGTGTTTGCAAATAAAAAAAATAGAAGTGGTTTCACATCTCTGTGTTTCTATGTGGCCCCCTAACAGATGGAGATGATTATCATTTTATAACGTTATCTATGTTTTATAGGACTTTTAAAGAGAGTTGCAAAGCATACTACAAAGAGTAAAAATAACAGCAAAAACAATACGAGCGTGGTAGGAAATGTAAGCCACAGGGTGAGAGATTGTATCTTTTGGTCTCTTGCAAATCCTATCAGTTGCATTTTTTATAAGTTGAGAGCAAGGAGCCACTTATGACTCAAGGCGAAGCAAGAGCATAGGAATTTGCTTGATTAAGTGTAATAACAAAAGTATGAATTACTGTGTCCAGATCAGTAAATTATAAGATATATTTCATTTAGGAAATGTTCTTTTTAAATCGAGATAGAAGATCTGTCATCCTGTTTAAACATGAAAAACACCAGTCCCTTGATACATGCTTTACAACGAGGGCAGAAATTTTAGTTAGTTATAAAGTTTAGTTAGTTTTAGTTAGCTCTACATTGATTTATATTTCCAGAGTAGGTTGTGAGTGTCACCTCTTATTTTCAAATATAACTATTTGCATGACAATGTAAATTATAGTTGTGCTGGCAAATAAATGATATGCCACAGAAGCATGTGAATTGAGAATTGAATGGAGCTGAAAGCTGGAGGCTGTAATGTAAGTTAAGGGTTAAGTTAAAGTTGCCTCTGTAGATGTAAAAACACACTGAGTGCTGATTTCCCAGACAGGGTATAAATCATCCCAGAACTGGGGCTTAATCTAGAATAGTTTAAGATGTTTAAGAGCGTGGGTTTTCTGAAACGGATCTTTACTTTGGATTAGTTACATCCTAACTAAAGAGTTGACTTAGACTAAGTTAAACAAGATAACCACTTGTTAGGGCTGGGCAATATGATGCTATATATCGTCAAAATGTCTATTGTAAATATCTTTCTATATCATTTATATCGCGATATAGGCAAGGCCTTTGTTTATTTATTTTTTCTTTATAATTTCACTTAAAACTGTTATGTTCATTTTGCACTCAAGTTCTTAAAATGAGAAAATACTTAGTATTTTTCATTTATTTAATTCACACAGGAGTATATAAAAATAAGCTTTACCATGTGGGTATTTCATATAGACAATTTATTTATTAAATTACCGGAAAACATGTTATATCGTGATATGTATCTTTATTGACTGATATCGTGATAGAGGATTTTTTTTACCATGTCGCCCAGCCCTACCACCTGTGTTAGTCCTCATTAGTGAGAGTCGGGAAAAAAAAAAAATGTCATTCCATAAACATAAGTGTGTGTGACAAAACAAATAATATCCCACTACCCAATGTTCAACTTATATAATTCTATTTCAACCAAAAGCAGCCTGATAAAAGCAGGAAGTGAACTCAAAACAGCACCATTTACATTGAAAAGTATGTTTCGAACATCCTGTTGTTAAGGACTGACGTTGTAATGATAATTATATATTTTCTTGGTTCGTAACTCAGTGTTCTCTGCACGCTATAGAAATGATTACATGCTACATACACGTGTGGAGTAAACTATAAGTTATTCTGAGAGTTCTCGCTGTGGTCTCCCTTTTCAAGCTGAGCATATAAAGAACAGTACATCTTTCCACGGAGCAACAGTGTTTGAGGACTGTAAATATGCAGTTTATACTCCCTAAACATGAATAGAAACCCAGTTATTTTAACTCGTGTTCTCCTCAGCATCTGGGGCGGAGAGGGTTTGGATGGGAATATGACATCTAACAGTCTGTACAGCCAAATGCTTCTGGGAAGTTTCCATATTCATGGAGCTGTAACTTGTAGTTGGCTTTGCCTACAGCATTAGGGATTATGACGTAATGATCTTTCAGTTCAGAAAAGGCACTGCAGACTTGATGAATTACTTTACGTACAGTTGCTTCACTGACCCATAAATCTCCAGTTTGACAGTGAAGGGGTTGCAGATGCCAAAAACCTGAACATGATCAGCACTTGGAGAAAAGGAGCGAAGGCCTTCCTGTTTGTGATGACAATGCAATTCTGGGCTCCAGCAGTAAAATTATCTCCTCTGCATCTTTCTTTCCTGTCATTAAGTGCTTATCTGGATGGTGGTGTATGTTAGTTTTCATAGAAATAATCTAAATAGGAATATACTAAATCATGTTTAAAAGAACCATTTCACTTAGTCTGGCTTAAAAGGCCACTTTAGTTTATCTGGGGGAAACCAGACCTGAGATCCAAGACATTTCAAAAAGGAACAAAACATGGAATTGGTTGCTAAAACAACATAGTTGGTCACTGTGTCACAAAGATTAGTTCATGCTATGAAGTGCTCCAAGTCTCCCTTTGGCTCAAAATAAATTGTGTTGTTGCATCTTTCTCTAAAACCTTGCACAAAAACAGCAGTTTGGAAACGATCCTGTAGTTTTAACAGTCAGCGGCTAAAGAATACAATAGTTTGTGGACTTGAATGTGTATGTGTGCATATGAAAAGAAGTCCTGCTGTATTCTTCTTCTCCCTTTAGATGTGCACAGTAATGCTCTGCTTCCACTGACAGATGACGCAGGAAATGGCTACTGCCAGTATGAGGGGGAGCTTATTGTAATACACTGCCAACAACTTCCCAAACTGGAGCAGGGAGTACAGGGTTCATCTCCATTGTCCCTCCTGCAAAGTTATTTAATCCTCCATATTGTCCTTTCTATTTAGTTTTCTGCTGCTGGTCCCTATTCAGCTCCTGCCAAAGTATTACTGTGCTGTGGAACTCAAACAATTCTTTCCGGCTGTTGTGTATCGCTGGCAGTTGTTAGAGTGTTTCCAAAAACTTATTCTGCTGCTGCTGCCCAATGAGTGGAAAGGTTGGAGCGTGTGTGATGGAAAGTAGTTGTCTCTTCAGTCGTTTGGTGGCTGCAGTGTGTATAGACACCTGGTTCCTGGGATAATGTAGAGCAGACACTATGTCATTAGTTTATCTGTCTGTCTGCTCAATCCTCAACCATAGACTGTATGTAAGATGTGGAATTAGTCACCGTGACGTCACCCATTGGTTTGTGGGGTGCTGTTTTGAAGCCTTGAGTTCTGCATTTTGCCTGTCGCCATCTTGGCTTTTTGCAACCAGAAGTGACACGAGAGGGTGGAGCAAAGTACAACCGATGCTGAATAAGATTAAGGCAGTTTTTCGGTGAACAAAATGTTACAATTAACTTTCGTGACCTGAAAACACACTGTGAAAGGGTTAGAGTTGTAAGTCAATCACAGGGTAGTCACGCCTTAAAGCATAACCTGCTTTCTGGTCTATTTGACTCTAAATGGGACCATAATTTACTAAATGGACATCATGCTGTATTGAAGAAGACTTGAAACTAGCAATTGAGACCATAAACTCATGTTTACAATGTTTACTGAGGTAATAAATCAAGTGAGAAGTAGGAGGTTGCCCACTGTCCTCAACGCATCACTGGTTTTTGTCAAGTGTGCTTCCATGTATGCATAGTTGCAAAGACACAGATTTCTGCAGTGTGTGTCATTCAGATGACTTTCACTATGACTTGTCTTTTATGCTCAGAGAAAAACTGTTGATAAATCCTTGGCAGGGGGTTTCATTTCCAGTGAGCATGGCAGTTTATTCTTGGTACTGCAGTTTATGCAGAAATCCCCAGGCTGGCAGTTTATTGAATGTAAATCAGGCTGGCTTAGAGGCCGAGGCTGTAGGAGGGCGGCTAATATGCTAGCATCCCCCAGATGGGAGAGCTCTCCCTCTCCCCTAAGCCAGATGTATTAGAAGCTAATTCTCTGTTCGAATGTGGCACATTTTCCACACGGGCTGCTGTGGTGGGACCATTATGGTAGCTCTTGTCAATTTAAGGTACTTGTTTTAACCGAGTTATGATCTGTGTGTGGTTACTAATCTCTTGGATGGATAGAGAGGACTTAGAGGGAACGCTTGTGGTTTTCTTCAGGGAATGCTGACAAGCAGGCAAATGTTTCCCTTCATAAGTCTTTATACGCGTCCACACTTTGGTTCATTTGATGGCATGTCTTGTAAGAATACGAGAGAGATGTATTTTTACTTTTCCTCTAAGACCTAATAACTCATCTCAACTGGATGTGCATGACACAAAGACATAACATACTGAATGTCAAGTCAATTATATTTTCGTTACAGTACAACGCCCTCTATCCTCAGAGTCTCGCTTCAGATAAGGAACTGCATTTTGGCTGCTTAGTATTCAGACACTGAAGACTTTGTGTATGTCAGATCCTGTAGGAGGCATCTGAAACAGGTTTGCAGCTCAGGGTGCACAAATTCAGATATCATCCTCTCAAAGCCTCTCTCAGCACCGTACATAACCCGCAGAACTCCACAGATCGTTTCCTGTGAAGGCGGTGAACTTTATTTTCTCTGCTTCTAGTGTTTTTCTAAAATGGGTCAGCAGATGTTAGAGAAAGGGAAAGAGAGGTGGAGGAGGAGGAGGAGGAGGAGGAGGAGGAGGAGGAAGAAAAACAGCCAAAGCACACTGTTTGCTCTGCAGTGTGGGCTGAGAGGAGAGATAGAGAGAAGAGTGGGAGAGAATGAAGGGAAGAGACTGCATCTACTGTATGTTCTGGTGTGACGCTGCTTTTTCTGGACCGGAGGAGATCACGTTCTGTCCTTTGCCCTCCACGTTCCTTTAGATTCAATGGTGTTGTCGGTGTTTTCTTTTGTAATTTTCTAATAATGTTCCTTCGATATCTGCCAAATGAACACATTTGCGGACCATATTTCATCGCTTTCCCGTAATGTACTAATTGAGGTGTGTGCACCGGCTTGGTTGCACGAAAAGGCGTATGAATGACATGATATTGCGCAAGAAAAAAGTGTGCAATAAGAACGCCGTTCTTGCTTTTGGCGTATCATTTGTACACTATGTGGTGTGTACTGACTCCAATCTAAACGCATCTGCATAAATATGAAGGCAGCCAATTTAAGACATATTTGGTGTTTTCCTCATTTGTTTGATCCAACATTGAGGAGCATTAGAGAATAATTTTGACCACATTTCATCTATCATCACACAGGTGGTGTGTTGAACTAGAAGGCTGGAGGTTGTGTCTGATGCTGTATGTACGTGCTTATGTGTGACTCGGCGTCATTGTAAATGAGTGTCTGCCCTCAATGATCTCTCCGAGATATAAATGAATGAATGAATGAATGAATGACCGTCTGTGTTTTGTTATGTCTTATCTCTTTCTTCTTCTCTACTCGGGTCTCTCTTGCAAAAGAGACCTTGATCTCAAAGAGACTTCCTGATTAAGTAAAGGTTATTATAATAATATTAGAATGAAAATATCTGACATTTTCTGAAGTTTTATTCTTTTGGTTTTGACTGAGGTCTTTCCAAGAGTGATAACATCTACAGCCTTAAGGCCCACAGCTTGAAGGAATTCAGCCTCACCCATAGCCACAGCCCAACCATATACTGTAAAATCTGCTTTGAATAGTTTTATCAAGCCAAATTGCTTTGTACTGCTCTTTCCTTACATGTGTTTTGCTTGTTTTCCAGGCTCACACAACAGAGTGAACCAGTGTCCTGTCAATGAACATGGGTGCCTGGACTTGGATGTGTGTATCCATATGAGCAAAGTGTGTGATGGAGTCCCTGACTGCTCTGATGGCTGGGACGAGGGCCCTCACTGCAGAGGTAAGATGCACACACAAATCTGCTAACTCCCAATTTATTGCAAAACACACTCAGAAGAGATAGCATCATCATTTTCTCTATCGCCTCCTGTCGCACAGAGACAAGAGTGTCGGCCTTTGTTGTGGGTCAAAAATGACCAGCTGGCTTCTCCTCGCTAGCATCTCCTTGTCTTCCCATCCAAAAACTGTAATCTCTATCCAATAATCTCCTCTGTTAGGCCCTTTAATGAGCTGGCCTGCTCTGGTTTGTGCAATTACAATGGAATTTCTCTTTCTGGGGAAAAAAAGTCATTAATTTATCAATCAGCTCAGCTATGAGGCTGTTTCATCAATCCCTGCAGGAATGATGAGCATTCAGCCCGGATGCAGCTGGAGAAGAATCCCATCAAATCCTGTACTATTAATTAGAGTCGATAGAAGAATGAGCGATGGAACATATTGGGTCCATAGTGTTGGTCTTTGTTGCAGCAGACAAAGGAGCAAACACTGGCTGCCTGCAGAGGATTGCCTCAGTACTCAGCAAGTCAGTCCTCAGATAGAGCTGTCTGAAGCTCTGCCTGTTTATAGTTGCAATAACACATGTTGGGATACATACTTTTAATTTCTGTTGTGCACACCCGTGTGTCTGTCTCTCCATTTTGCTTGTTGTAGTCGTGATTCACTGCACTATTCAGTGTCAAAATCCCTTTCCTGGAATATGAAATCACTTAACAAATATTTGCAATCAAGTCTCAATGGACCAAAGTCCTGGAACATGGGTTGGTCTGTCAGCTTCTCAAACAATGTCCGTAATCATGGATCACCTGGATCAACCAAAGCTTCTGTTGTCTATGCCAGTATCTGCAACGGTAAATTGGAGTAATTTTAGATGTTTTAGGTTAATTTGTTGTGGGCATGTTGTCTGTTTTTTTATATATTTGATCTTTATATCAGTTGCAGCTTTAAGTGTTTCTAATGTCAGTTTTTCTATTCTATTTGTATTATTTCTTGCAATGTAAGGCAAGGCCATGCAGCTTTATTTGTTTATTTAATGTAATATTTCCACACCTTGTTCTCCTCTGTATTCACTACTCCTATGTGATAGAGAGCAGCAGGGATGACGTATTTTCGTAGGCCAACCAGGAAGATAGCATCGCACTGGTTCCCTCGATAAATAGCTAATGGGATTTTTCCATTGGGTTTTGAATTATTTCAGAAAATAAGCTCTGTGGCAAACAAACGTTTATGATACTTACACATTTTGTTCAGCAAGATAATCTCCACAAATGAATACCGCTTTTATGATTTTTGTAGCGTAAATGCAATCGCCAGAAGTAAAAAGCTAACGTTAGGCTATAAACGAACTACACCACGGTCGCATGAACACGAGTATACACAACGAGGCTGTAAAGGCGGACGAGTCGGCGTGATGACGTTTAGTAGTCTCATTTAGACACTTGTTAGCAACCGCCTTTTTAAAGATATATAAAAGCTTCAAAATTCACGAATGGGGTATTTACTGACGTATTTTATGTCATAGAACAAAACTTTAAAATCTCTTAAACCTGTTTTAACCACAGACCTTATTTCAGGCAACTAATTAAAAACCCATTCAAAAAACACATCGACTTCGAGATGAGGGAACTGAAAGTGCTAAAATGCTTACTCATTTACGGGTTTTACGACTCATTCCCGCACCTCTCTTTAGAGAGTTTACTTATTGGACTGCACCCTGTATAGATAAAGATCCTCTGCATAGAGTTATTAGATGAAAAAGCTGTAGTGCATTAGTCAGAGCATTTAAGTGTGATACGGTTTGTTTAGCAGAGCAGGAACACTGTTGAGCTGATGAAGTGGACAGTTGTACAGAGTGGGTGAGAGTGTTAGCATCCCACACATTGGTCATCACTGCGAGACAAGCCTTTACACAACACAGTGATGATGTCATCCAATCACAACATGCACTGCCTGTCCCTGAGGACACAAGACCAGCTGTAATGCATGCATATACTCACACGTGCGCACAAACATAGACTCACACAGTCACATTCTCAGAAATACACACCCAAAACACACCCATTACCCCTCACACAAACACATCAGCAGTGTGCCCAGGAGTTGTGGCGTTGCTGTTTGTGAGCTCCCCTCTCTTCAGGGAAAGGCCTGGCCTTTCACAAGCATCCAAGTGTTTGCTTGTACAAACTGCCGGGTTGCGCAAGTATACCTGGGCGCTGATGCCTGAAAGCACACTTTGTCAGTCGGCGTGTTCAAGTGATTCTGCCAAAGTTGTTGACAAGAGTGGTTAGAAAGGGGAGCGTAGCAAGGTTAGGCAGGAATTTTATCTCGCTGAAATAGATTTTCTCAGCATTTTCATAGTGTGTGGCACGGTGTGGGATTAGTTGGCGTGGTTTGTGTATAGAAATGATAGCAAGGGAGTAACCAGGTGGACTCAATGGTGCTGTGATGGATGGTGAAGTGGATACAGGCAATATTGTTCCAAGGCTCAGATACGGTACTTAATCTTGATTTGTGTTTTTTTAATCTTTGCAAAAGCAAACTAAAAAACAAATCAGAACATGCATATATTCTTATGCTGTCATTGGGAATGAAACTGTTTTTTTAGGGCCCTAAAAAGCTTTTTTCTTACTACGAGTGAGCAAATAGGCAACACTATAACGTATGTCAGCTGCAGCACCACCTTTAAATATCAGAATACAGGCTGGCCGTAGAGTAGCCCCATACACTTACTGTAGCTGCGAGTAGCGTTAGCAAGCCTGATAACAATGTTACCTTTTAAAGGAATATTTCACCTACAAAACAAGCATTTGTATATCAATTACTCACCCCGTGTTACCTTGAATTCTTGAAGAAAACTGTTTTTCTTGCATGCCTCTGCGATGAACGAAGAATCAATAAACGGAGAAAAGTCGTGATGAATTGAAGTAAATGGGTGGCCGTGTTTAACAACAGCAAAACTACATCAAAACATCCATTTACAAACTCACACAACTCGTAGCAGTATAATCCAATTCTCATTTATCCGGTCGTGTGCTTAGCACTTCCTAAACACATGCATCTTAGGCTAAAACCTTACTATTTAAAACACAGTACTTCCCAAATTTCCAGAGTCCGAAGTGTTTTTTAATTATTGCGTGTTATTGTAATTATTGTGTGTGTTTAGTTATTTTTTAAATAGTAAGGTTTAAGCGAAGATGCATGCATTTGGGAAGTAGTGACCATACGACTGGATAAATAAGACTTGGATTATACTGCACGAGTTGAGTGCGAGTTTGTAAACAGATGTTTTGATATAGTTTTGCTGTTGTTGAACGCACCCCCATTTACTTCAATTCATCAACACTTTTTGATTCTTTGTTCACCACGGAGGCATGCGAGAAAAACATAGTTTTCTTCAAGAATTCAAGGTAACACGAGGTGAGTAATTGATAATTTTGTCGGTGAAGTATTCTTTTAATCACCTTCTTTGATTGCAATAGATGTGAGTATATAGTAGTCTCATACTTATATAAGGGATTTGCCCTTGGTGCCTTGCTCAAGAGCATGTAAAAGGCATATATTGAGAATGTGTTCCAGTGTCTCATAATATCTAACTTTCTTTACCATCCTTTGTTCAAAACACAAAGTATAGTGCCAGGCCTATATTTAAAAGGCCTTTTTTTTACTAAATGCAGCCCTTTCAGACAATTGGCAGTCATGTTATTTTTCTGTCATATGGGTGAAAGTTGAATCTTTTCATTGATCTGCAGGCCTGCATTTGTCCTTTCTCTGTCATCTTGTGGGTGATGGGGCCTCTGCTGGGGGGCAAGGCCTTAGACCTGCCTCCCTCAGAAGTGACTGATTGATAGGGAAGAGAAAATGGGGTCACGGCAGTGCTCTGGAAAGCTTTTCCCTTTTTTCTCGCCGTCTCAAAGGACTCTCTGATTATTGTGTTGGCCTGATGCTATTGTTTATGCATGCGGTGGGCTTTCATTGTCCTTCATGTCCCACTAACTGTGGAATGAGCATTGGTCTACTTGAGGCTGCTTGTAGTAAGACCACATTTTCATCTTTATTCATGAGTGGGTCTTGACCTAAATGAGTTTATTGGCTGCAGTTAGAGTTGTCTCGCATGATGAGACCTGTTTTATTGCCAGTTTTTGCCCGTCACTGTATTAAGGGACACTACAGTGTTGGGAAATAACTGTCATGTATTTTTTGACTCATAATGGGCTGCAGATTAAAGAGAATCTGAGTATTGGTTTTCTTTGAAGGCAAGTTAAACTGTTGTGTGTTTGGGAAAGTTTTGTGCCACAGTGTGTACTTTGCTGTGTTTGAGTATTTGTGTATGTTTAAGTGTCTGGGGCAGCGTGCTGCCACTGTTTGAGACCAGCGATAGCTACTGTTTGCTCATTACTCAAGCCACTGCCCTGCTTGTGTTTGCATGCGGTTACTTTGCCCCCTTTGACTCTGCAGCTCCACACAACTGCCAGTAAATACACTTTTACTCACAATTGCTGAGCCTATGCTTCCCCGCATACCTGGATATACACATCATTATCTCCTTTGAGTCGGATTTACAGCTCTCGTTGTTCAGTAATGCAGCATTTACCACCAACCTCAATGTGTGATGGAACGCACCAAATAATCAAAAAGTAGTTTCACAGAATGAAATTGTCTTCGATAGTGCCTGATTATGTTTAACTGAGCATGGCGGTCTGCTAAACTTAAATGAGATTCTCAAAGTTTTACTCCATAATAAGTTTTCCCAAAATGTGTGCAATGCTAGAATGCACATTGATTATGTGAAATATCCATACAAAATGATCAGCAATATGTGCAAACAGTTTAGTTTAAGAAGTAAAATCAGGTCATTTGATGGAACCTTTGTTGGGCTCCTGTCAGCTTTCAGGTAGAGGACAGGGACATGTGTAGACTTGTTTCCAGACAGTGAGAGCACAAAGGTAGGAATGTCCTGGGAATTACTTCTCTTTTAAGATGTCACACACCGGAATAGCCTGTTTTATAAAGTGAGTCAATTTATGCTTTCAATTAAAGCCCCTGGATGTAGAAATGAATCTTCGTAAGGAAAGGGATTTGCTTTCAGGCCAGTTGATGGATAGATGAGCTGATCTTTTTAAGGAGTTAGGTTTCTGAAATCATTCAGCCGTTCCAGTTTTGTTGCGTAACTACGGCCGTGACCCCAACACCACCCGGTCTCTGTCTCCCTCAACCTGCGTCACCCTGTTGCACCCGGTCTGTCAGCCCCATGAGTGGATTGTCGAGGAAAATGTCAACTTTCATATATTTCCTCACGGACTGGCCGTGTACAGTGTCCGAGAGCAGTTCTTCTTCTCTTCTTCATGTCTCTGTCGCCACCCCTAATGTTTGTCATCTTCTCTCTCTAACATTGTGTTCCTGTTCATGCTAACCAACCCTTTGACCTTCATTTATGTATGTATTGTATGTGTGTGTTGGTAGTTCCCTCACAAGGCCAGACTAGTTCCAGAAAAATCATATATGCATATCATATGCATGTCTTCGAGGAGGTCGCAACCTCAGTGGGATGCATCTGGAACTTGTGCTGTCATTGTCATACATTCCTCATAGTTTCATCAGCTAGTTATTGACGCCTGTTCAATATGTTTTTTTGAAGCGTAAATGCAATCACCAGAAGTGAAAAGCTAACATTAGGCTATATACGAACTACACCCCGGTCGCATGAGCGCGAGTATACACAACAAGGCTGTAAAGGCTGATGAGTCGGCTGATGAGTCAGCGACCTTATTTCAGGCATCTAACTAAAATCAATTCAAAAAACCCATCGACTTCGAGACGAGCAGACGAAATGCTGAGTCATTTCTGGGTTTTAGGACTCATTCCTGCTGCACTTTATTGTGCACACAAACGTGAGATGTCTTCTGTTGCCTCCTTTTGACAAACAGCCTCATACTCTCACTCCCTGCTTCCTTTTAAAGAGCTATAGATGAGTGAAATTGAGGGTTGCCATCCATGCAGTAACAGGATCAATGGCTTTGGCATGCTTGTTTAGGACTGAAGGCCTCCAGCGTGTCACTGTGTGATTTGTTTGCTTCGTTCATTAACCCCTGGTCAAACGTCTGACACGCTGCTGTTGCTTGTTTGCTTGGAGCTGCAACTTTCTAACCACTCCGTATCCTCGAGCCCTTTATGCACTCGTTACCATCTCTGTTTGCGCTGTCTTCCTCTTCTCCCCCCACTTTCCCCATTCCTCTCCATTCTTCTTCTTTCTTCTTCTTCTGTTGTTTTTTATGTTCTTCTCTTCACATTTTCTGTCCTCACTTTTCTCCCTTCCTCTGCTCTTCCTGCTATCGTACAACTATAAACTCTCTCTGAGGTTAGAACAAGCAAAAGGATTTGTGGATCCACATTCCAGAAACTTTTTTCCCCCCAGACTCTATCAAAGGAAAAAATACATTATTTTTTTTTAGGAATAAGCCATAAAGTAAATCAAAGTAGGCCCTAAGCTAAATTTTCGGATGCATTTTTGGAGGTCATAGAAGCTGGGTGATAAGTATTATCAATACTAACATTTATCATCTCTCCTGTTATTTTATACATGTCTCTTTATCTCTCACTTTGTTGTAGTAGTGATGCACTCTGCTATTCAGCATAGAAATCCCCTTTCCTGGAATGTGAAATCACCAATTTTTAACAGGCTTTGTATCGTTGTATACAAACAAAAGTCTAACCATATCATACTTTATTTAGTAGTATTTATTTCTCAAGTCTAAAGGAATGATAATTTAGATTTAACTAAAGTCTGTCAAAGTAATAGTTCTTAAATTTGACAAAAACGTTCTTTTAATCATAGGATTATAATCATAATGGATTATAACAGAGTTGTTTGGTTAATTATAGGATTTTGTTCTCATAAAACACATTAGAAATGGATGGATGTGAGTTGGCTGTGAATTCTTTGTGTCGTCACAGGTTGATATTGACATAATGTTGATGATAATTAAAGCAATACTAATTTTGTCTATATCGCCCACCCATAGCTAGACACTCGGGTACAAAATGGAACAAAATGACCCTGGACAGAGGTGCATTTTGTGGGTATTTGAGCTCTCTAGCTGCCTGTGGTCTCTCACAGTGTGTGAGGCTCGGTGAATGGATTCGATGTGGGCCACAGTGTTTGCTGGGGGACTCTTCCTTTCAGCGGGTCCACGACAAAAGGGTCATTGTGGCCCAGAGTGCCACAGGCTTTATATAATAAGGGCCCTTCACTGGTCCAATCTCCGCTCTTCACAGCCATGCTATCACTAGCTACTGTACGCATAGTGTGTCCATGACCATTCACTGTCTTTTTTGTTGGATGCCAAGGTTTTTTATTCTTTGTGCTAGTGGAAGCCTCTTTTATTTACAGATCTGTTGTGTGTTTATACTTAGTAAATGATTAAATGGGAATGTTTCTCAACAGGTTCACTCAAGTTTTGAGTGAAGTTTAGCTCTTTAGATCAGCATGGGGGTGTGTTTAGTGTTGGAAGGTCATGTGAAGGCTTTTTCCTAGCTGATACAGAATATTGCTGACTGTGGCCACTGTCCCGGAGCTTCAAAGCATAGCCAGGGGTTGTTACGATGTAGGACCCACATGAATACACGCCTGTCATATTTCACGTCAGCGCAAATCTTAATTTAGAGATAAAAGCTTGCAGAAGTGGAGAGAGAGGATTTTACACATGTGAATTGTGACATCGAAAAGAGTGACGGAGCTGTAAAGAGACAAAGAGAATATTGTTGAATGAATGAGTGCTGATCGTGATCAGGATAATATCTGTCCCTCTGCTCTCACATACTGTCATTTCTATAAATAAGTTGATTGAACTCTGGGGCACCCAATGTGGGTGACAGGCCTGTTCTTGGTGAACACACTCATTACCTAAGTAATGAAATATTTTATCAGCCTGAGTTCAAGAGTGTCACAACACTCTTTATCGGAGGGTTAAAGCTAATAGAAGCTGTTTGAAATATCATTTGTTTTGTAATATCAGACCACTATCACAAACCTAACCCATTTATCTCCTAGACTAGACACACACATCCGCATGCACACACACCCTATGAGGGGCAGTGTGGATGCCCCTCTTTCATTTCCTGCCAAAAGGATGTGTCCTTGAGTTCCCTCTGGGGGCGGGAAAGAAGAGGCCCCCCTAACGCGTGCGCATTCAAATCACCTCGTCTGTCACATGCACAGACGAATACACATGCATGCACGTGTGCGACCCCCACTCTCTCTCTCTCTCACACACACACGCACGCGCACGCATATGCACCCACAATCCTATCTGATCTCCCAGTGGAGATGTGATAGGATATGACAGCGTGGTTCTGTGAAGATTGTGCCGGGATTAAGATTAACATTAGAAAAGTGATCTGCACACAAACCAGATCAAGGATGCGATTACTTAAACAGGCTTCATTTAGTCTCCATTGTTGTCCAGAATTGATTCGCCCTCTAAATCTGATATGTATGCTGCCCTCTCCCTTCCATGTTAGCGTCCACAGTGTTTCATTTTTTCTGTTTTTCTCTGCTTCAGAGCAAGCACCAGCCTGTGAATCCCATGGGTGCCAGTTCCACTGTGCTGTGACTCACGATGGGCCTCTGTGCTACTGTAGCAACGGCTACGAGGTCGCTGCAGATGGGAAGACTTGTAAAGGTGAGTGGGTGATTTGGCGGATTTGTTCTAGCTTGGCCAAAGTAAAAATCATAAAATCCTCTTGATTACTCTGACTTCCTGCTCGCTGACTGGAATTTGCGTGGGGCAACATGCAGAGGAGATTAGATTTCTTTATCAAACTAGTTGCCTCAAGGAAGAAGATAAATGCATGTTCCAGGGTTTGGTAGTAACCTTTGCAGTTTGTTAGATAGTGCTAAAAATGTTGCATCAGGATTAACCTGAATCTAAGTTTCGTAAAAGATGCATTGCAGAGCCAATTTCTTTTGAAAAAAAATAATTGCTACAAACCACAAAAATGTAGCACAACATGAAACGGAAAAACATTTGCTCCAGTGATAAGTGGAACTATATGAAACATTAAATATGCTGTCATATGTATAATTCAGTTTCTAAATGTATCGGTACTGTAAACCTAATTATTTGAGTTACTGAAGAGATGCTATTAATTTTATTTTTTTGCCTCTGTCTGGATATTTATTTATTGTTTCTTTACTTTTTCTTCTTTTTATGAGGTTATATTGTCATGTCATTTATATTGTCGTGTTTGTGTATTTTGCCTGTTTTAAATAAAGAAATTAGCTGTAAATAAGTGCTGTACAGTCTCAATAAATTTCAGCAATGACTGTGTCTGTTAATGCATTGTATCCTTCTCCTGTAGATTTCAACGAGTGCAATGTGTACGGGACGTGCAGTCAGACGTGCACGAACACCGAGGGCGCCTACACCTGCAGCTGTGTGGAGGGCTACCTGCTGCAGCCTGACAACCGCTCCTGCAAAGCCAAAAATGGTGAGAACACACACACGAAAAAGTGAAAGATGCAGTTTATTCTAGATTTCAGTTGTTTTGTTTCTCTGTTGAAAATCTTTCTTGCTGTATTATATCAGATAATCACATCTGCATGGTGTGGCACCCCCTTGCTTGTTTTACAAGCTTGTTTACTGGAGAGAGATGTATTGACCTTTGACTCCTCTCCATCTCCTCCATCTCCTCCTTCTCCACTTGCCCCTGTCCCGATCACCCTCCCCAGAGCCGGTGGATCGTCTACCTATGCTGTTGATTGCTAACCTCCACGACATCCGCTGCACCTCCCTGAGCGGCTCCACGTCCTGGCTGCCCTCCATCGTCACCAAGCAGACCATGGCGATGGACTTCATCTATGCCGAGGAGACCATCTGCTGGATAAATGTGGGTGACACCCCCGCCGCCACCCAGCTGAAGTGCGCCAACATCCCTGACCTCAAGACTGTCATTAACGTCCGCACCATCAACATCTCCCTCAGCCTGCACCGTGAGTAGTAGTTTCATTGACAAAAAACAACTCTGACTGTAACGGAAAGCTTTTGTTTCTAGGAATA
Organism: Sebastes umbrosus; assembly: GCF_015220745.1. Lineage (NCBI taxonomy): Eukaryota > Metazoa > Chordata > Actinopteri > Perciformes > Sebastidae > Sebastes > Sebastes umbrosus. Next base: position 22,454,345 of record NC_051274.1, read on the forward strand.
AAATTTCCTGCTGACACAGAAAAATGTTGTCAGTTACTTTGAGGGCACGACAGTTTAGCCCAAGCAGCGCTCAGGTAATCAGTTTGAGTTGTCAGCTCACCCCCGTGTGAAATTTCCGTTCTTTGCCTCAGGAATCAAATGGTCAACTTTACATCTGCTAGCTCAGATAAATGTAAAACGTGAAGCAACACAGCCTCGTCTCCGAAAGCTGCTCATACCAGCATAAAAGTGCCAAGTAGAAACGCTGAGTCCAGCTTTATTTTTCAAAAGGTTTGTCTTTGAAGAACAGGGGCACCCTGACACACCACTAAATCATCCCATAGAGGCAATGTGTGTGTAGCTTACTTACAGTGATATGATACATATGAGGCTGGCAGCACGCCTTCAGGCATTAATTTGCACATTTCTTGACAGGCAAACTGTAACCCACTGTGTAGCCTGATTTATGTACTGACTACGCGTGGCTATTCAGAAGCCTGGGAATGTATTTTTCCACTGCTCTTGTTTAATGCATTTGAATGTAATCAGTTGTATCCTAACACAGGTCATTGATTTTTGATATGATAACATTTGGCATTAGGTTTTCCCCACAGCTATCCTCTCTGCCTTCATACGTCTTCCCAATTACTGTGCATTTTGTTCTGGAAGGTGTTGTAGATAGATAGCGCATGTTTGTGTGTGTCTTTATAAGGGTGTTTTCACACCTAACCTGTCTGGTTCGGTTAAAACAAACTCAGGTCCATTTGCCCGGCTAGTATGGTTCGTTTGTGGAGTGAAATCAAATAAACCAACCACAGGATTTTAGGATAGCAGGTATGTAATTTTAGCATGATTTCAAAAGCTAAACTACTAATAAATCCATCTTCTGATCGTGAAATTGGTTCACGAAGCGATCTGTATTTAAGGCCGTGTATATAAGCACGTCAGCACGTGTATATCCCTTATTAATAGGTCAAAAGCTGTTAAAACTCATGTGCTTGTATCCGACTCTGTGTACTTTTTCAGTTCATTAACTCCATTAAAAAGTGTGACAGCGATCCCACAGTGCGCGATCATGCGTGTGTCTGTGCACTCCCCGTCGTTTGGACTATGCGTTTGCAAAAGTCATCTGGGAGCGTTGAAGTGCTGCTTAAACAACATTTGATTCCCCCATGTGGGTCCTGATGATGCAGAATGACAATCGCCAAAACTGTCCAATCAACAAGTTACCTGTCAGTGTGTATAACTTCATGTTTACTCCTCTGGTTCATTTGTAAAAAGTCAGTCTGAACAGGAAACTAAACTAAAATGCAACAATGGATAATTTTTTCCTTTGGTCCAGACCAAATGAACCGGACTACAGGTTCGGAAGCACCCTAAGAGGATATTATAGACCACAACTGATAAACAAAGGGAAATGTCTTGCGAAATGTGGAGGTAGTGTCCTCACAGCCATAGTCATCGTCTTAACTCACAGACTCTCACCTCTTGCGCAACACCCAGACTAACATACAGAGCATGTGCACACCTCCCTCTGAGAGACTTGCTCATATAATGCTGACATGATTTATCTCTGATTACATCTCTGACAAGGTTTGTTTTCATTCGCCTGGCTGACAGAGCCGTTACTCCCTAAGAATGGGGGTAGGCAATACATAAAAAACGAGGGTGTGGGTTCGTGCGTGTGTGTGTGCATGCGTCCGTGCGTGTGGGAAGCCTTCCCTTGAGAATTGGCCCCAGGCGTGGAACGGCAGACGTGAAGAAAACAAGTGGAGAAAGGCGGGTGTGTGTGTGTGTAGAACTTGAAAACCTGCGACGCGATTAGAAGTGCCTCGGCTCATATCCACTTCAAATGAAGCCTGTGCAACTGCTGTCACTGCTGACAGCTGGGGCATAGCCAAGGCTCAGAGGCTCAGTGAACCCCAGCGTCCTAAAATGGCTTTTTTTCCAGTTGATTCACTGCACTCTCATGAGTTGCCCATATCCCAACTCGCCCCTCATTGTGTTGGCTCGCCACTGTGGCTTTTTCATCCACCGCTCTGTTAAGTGGTCTGAGAGGCAAATGGGGGGCGAGGGGTGGACGTGTAGAGGGACCCTGAGAGAAAGATTGAAGCAAAGGAGACAAGGGAATGATCAAATGAGAGGGAGAAAGAGAGAAGGTAGTGTTTTGCTGTACCTTAGAGGTGTGTATGTGCGAGTGGTCATGCAGATGGTATTTACATTCCTACGTTGGGTTATGTCAGCCTGAACAGCCCCTACATTCCTCCGGCCGTCTCATGTCCTGTCCAGTCAGGTCACTTCAACACGCTCATAGCTGTAGCTCATGCTCATACACACACAGACACATCGACCCAAATACCTTTGACTCATGCACCTATTACTTAGTGACATATTACCTTTTATGATTTGACTTTTTCCACTCATTCCCGCTGCTGCCACTGTACACATACTGTATCTGTCTATGTGCTGTCCCACTTGTGTACACCTTTAGAGGCAGCTTCTAAAATTAAACTCAGATGTGCAGTTGCTTCAGAATCAGAAATATTTTATTGATCCCCAGGGGGGGAGAATTGGGGCATTACCGTTGCTCTTATACAGTATAAACATAAGAAATGTAAGAAAATAGAAATAAAGTAGTATGTAACATGTCAATTATTTACGTAATGCTACAATATAAACGAAATATATATATATAAAGAAATACAAGTACTAAAATAAAAAATGAGAATATAAAAAATATGTACAAATATTTGCATTAAGACGTGAAATATATAACATATAACCACAGTGCAAAAAAGTAAATACAAAATGCTTATAAATAAATATAAAATGCTGAGAAGTGGGAACTATTAAGTGTGTTAAATATAAATGCCAGAATGGTATAAATAAGAAATGAAAAATAATATTTCTTGAATGTACAGTATAAATGCAGTATTAATGACAGTATTGCACAGTTGAATTATTGCACAAATTATTGAACAGTTAAGTCAGTGTTGTATATAGTATATACTTATTGTATTATATTTTATCTTTATTTGTCTTCCTTTGATGCTACACTAACTAAATTGCAGTAAAACTAGCATTTATCAATATCTAATGTTGGTATCAGAAAGTGCAGTTTGGAATAAGACAACCAGGTGATTGACTTTCTATTAAATTTAGGAAATGGCTCTGGAGTGTTCACACAATGAGAAGGGCAAAGTCTGAGATATGTTATCTGTGGATCTGGCGCTGTGCTGTGATGTACAGTACTACAGTAAGGGTTTCCCCCAGGAAATTGTTCAGCAGCGGCGGTAAGCCACCCAGATCTTGTTGCATCTCATCTTGTAACTCTAAACAATAGCCACACTCATTAAATGTATGACCTTTGCTGCGTGAAGTGGCACAATTCCTCTTTTCCCCTGAAGGTTAATGTTTTATTTCATAAAAAATGTATTAAGATGTTAGTGGTTAGATGGCCCACTTGTCCTCTACTATAACACACAATGGAAAGCCCTGACAGTGTGTGTCCAGGCACGTCTGTTGATGGGTCACTCAGGGAGCCAACAGACAAACAGGCAAGAGGCTCTCTTTGCACTTTGGCTGGCTCCACATTTTTATGTTGCATCAGTCTGGGCTTTCAGCTGTGAGAAGAAAGCAAAAAACCCCTCCGTTAGTTTTGTGGATCTTGGCTGAGTCAAAAGGCCATTTGCTGCATATACTGTATTGTTTACCTTATGGTCGTTTGCTTTAAAATGTAAGCTAAGCTTGACCCGTGTGTTCTTCTTTTTCTTAAAGGTGAAGTTGCTCTTTCAAAACAAATTGTGATCATATAAATGGTGCCACTTTGTCAGCTCTATTCGGTGTTTTATAACGAGCAGGGCTCAGGTGCACTCCTCCAAAGTATGGTGGGCAGACCTGGGGTTTGGTCTTAGATGGATATGGATGAAGGCAGGGGGGGAGAGAGGCAGGGTTCACAGAAACAGGATGATTTATAGCCTCTGGGAGCCTGAGAGAGCAGGTCAGATAAGTAGACGAGGGTTCCAGATGTGGCCTGCTCTGTCTGCATGTGTGAGTCTCTGACTGGGAAGATAAAAGAGGAGCAGAGCCTACCCGTCCCATCCTCTCCACCCGCCGGGCGGAAGTCCACAGCGGGAACCAGCCCTTCTCCCCATGTTCCTCTGCCCATCGTTCAGACCTCCTTCCTCCTTCTGCCTAGCCTTTGTTCTTAAGGTTTCCAGAATAAATCAGTGCACAGAAGGTCTTTATAAATATGTGTCAAGATCTGACTATAAATGTAGAGTTTCATGGGGTCAAATCATCTAAGACATCCTGTCTCATTGCAAAAAAGAAAGATTGCCATTTTTTTTTTTTTACTAGATATTAATGTGCATCTAGTTTAAACAGAGATCTCTGATGTTCTACATTATTCTCTCAGCTGTCATCCAAAGACCACATCTATTCTACCTAAAGGACCTCATTTTGACATTTCGTCATATTACCCCTGTCATCAGGTCTTCCTATCCAGCCAATAACGTCTCTATTTCACTTGCAGCAGACGGGGATTTGCCAATGCCATAACTGTTAGGAATTATAGCTTCTTAACTGGAGGTCATTGGTCAGATCCTTATGAAAAATTATAATCACTAAACTCCAAAACTGTGCTCTTCAGAGGTCAAAGAGGTTTTTTTGGCACAGATTAATAGGATACTCTTGGCAGGGGGAGAATTTTGGAAGCAGCATGATGACAATTCAGATTTTCACTAGGGCTGGGCGATATGGCCCAAATGTTCAATCATGATATAGGTCATTTCATATCTTGATAATTATATATATCACAATACAGCATGTTTTTTGATAATTCAATAAATAAATAGTCTGTACAAGATAACCACTTGGTAAAGCATATTGCTGTTTACTCCTGTGTCAATTAAATACTTGACAAATGAAAAGTATTTTCTTATTTTAAGAAATTGATTGTAAAATGAACATAACAGATTCAAGTGAAATTATAGAGAAAAAATAAATAAATATACGCCTAGCCTATATAGCGATAGAAACAACATAGAAAAATATATATGATAGACATTTTTATCTAGTTTATACGATATATATCATCATATTGCCTAGCCCTACTTTGCACTAACATTTAAATATAGGAATACTTGCACTGATGTGCAAATAGAGGAACTAACATTCAAGTACAAATTTTGTTGGGTTATTCCTGAGTGTAGGCGCCGGTGTGTGACTAGTTTGAAGAACTAAATAGGCTGTGGCCCTGTATGTAAATACCTTTTGCTATTTGGGCAGAAAGCCTGTTTGTTGTTGCCAGTGAGACCCCCTTCAGTTTGTGAAACGTTTCCTCAGAGTAGTGTGAGCCCGTAGGTGTTAAGGGCAGGAAGTGAAATGGGGTTGTGAGGGCAGGGTGGTTGGATGAGGAGAAAGGGGTGGGTTCATGCAGTTTCCCAGCAAACTTTCCACTTACCAGAAGCTCAATGAGTAAGGACGTCAACAGACTGGCTGGGTCCAATAGTTGTAGGCTGTTACACAACACAATAGTCACTGTGTTGCACAACTGGCTCCTCGACTCCATATAGGAGTCTAATCAATGCCTTGTGCAGCCAGGCTTCCAGCTGGATTTCTTTAAAGGAGTTTAGTTTTAGAGCTGATACCAATGGGAGTATCACTATCCCCCTCAACTCCATGACAAACTTTCCCCCATTGTTAGAATCTTGGACTTATATTTACTCCCTCCCTGTTCTTTTGAATATGATTTTTACTAGCTCATGTATTTACAGTTCCCTTTTAGATGTGAGATGGCCACTAGCTTTGCTGACTATCAATAAATCATTTCCAGCTTGAAGGTGCGCCAGATCTTTTAATGTTCTTATTAGGGCTGTGGCAAGAATCTGGTGATACGATATGTATCATGATACTGGGGTGATGATTCAATATATTGTGATGTAGTGCGATACTGTAAGCAAGGGGATATATTGTGTTTTTGTTTTTTTTAATTTAATTTTCAGAAAATTGTCATAGTATAAAGAACACACCAGAAATACACAATGTTGTATTATACACCCCCAAACTGCACGGGATTACCATAAACCGGGCATGTCAAAGGGGAGACTCGTGGATACCCATAGAACCCATTTACATATCTTGAGGTCAGAGGTCAAGGAACCCCTGTGAAAATCGCCATGCCACTTTTTCCTTGCCAAAATTCAGCACAACTTTGGCACAAGCTAGATTTCATACGGCAGTAACTTTAGCTGGCATAGCTTGAAAACTGAGCCTGCTGCAACTTCCAAAAGATTGAATAGCTGTCAGGCCCAAAGGCAAGGGCTGTCAGATTTTTAAGAGGTTAAAGAAAAATCGAGACAGTGTTTTGGAGAATCGATACAGTATCGCGATACTCGTTGTGTCTGTGTATCGATATTTTCTTACACCCCTAGTTCTGATATAGATTTCTTTCACCATCAGTATCTTTCTGTCTGTCTCTCCCAACGACCTCCACAACCCCATCCTTCACAGTTTCCCTTTTTCTCCTCAGCTCTGCTTATATTGTAGCAGGCATACTGTAAGTCCCATGTGGGGCAGGCCTTTTGAAGTTCTGTGTATGTTTGGTAGGTGGGGTGGAGGGGTGGAGGGGTTCTACATTGGGCCCAGATGTGTGTATGCTCTGTTGTGGAGCTTGCTTTGGCTCTGTCTTTGAGCAACATGGTTGTCATTGTTGGTGGAGATCCAGTGCAGATGTTTTCTTTATGAATGGTCAAAAGCTCTGGGACGGGTTAACTGCAGGCTCACTGTACAAAGTGTTAGACCCCATGCGTGTACCCCAACATCAAAGTTGTCGCTCGGATTAACTGGAGAGACACGTGTGGTCACTTTGATACTGTGAGTAGTGAGCCTGTGTGATGTGTATGTGTGTATGCAGTGTTGTGCTTTGAAAGGAAGTGTGGTGGCAGCTGTTAAAACACAAGACTGTATGTATCTTCAAGTCCCCCCCCACTCCCACAGCTGGGTCTCCCTGTGGTCTGGGATTTCTGCACCCAGTCTCATGCAGGACAGAAGATCTCAGAGAGTGAGAAATGTTTCCAGTGCTAACTTAACACTTATGCTGGGGGTATGTCTGAAATAAAGGTCTGCAAAGCTTCCTCTTTTTAGGTTGCCTTAGTAAGCAGTGGGGTTACAAAATGTCAAATTCATTTGGCAGAGGTGTTGCAACTGTATTTTTGGGTCACATTGACTGATCTTTGAGTTCACCACCAGAGTTTTGTGTGTCATGTTTTTGTGCTGCCATGGCAAAGATCTTTTGGCTTGTTTGCTTTTTTTTCTTTTTTTTTTTACATTTCCTGCCCGACATGTCCAGAACTGATACTAACGATTATTTTCATTGTCGATTAATCTGTTAATTATTTTCTTGATTAGTTATTTGGTCTATAAAATGTCAGAAAATGGTGAAAAATGTTGATCAAAGCCCAATATGATGTCCTCAAATGTCTTGTTTTGTCCACAACTCAAAGATATTCAGTTTAATGTCATAGAAGAGTAAAGAAACCAGAAAATAATTAAGCTGCAATCAGAGAATTTAGACTTTTTTTACTTTAAAAATGACTCAAACAATTAATCGATTATCAAAATAGTTGGCTATTAATTTAATAGTTGACAACCAATCAATTAATCGTTGCAGCTCTACACAGATGGATGGCAAAATTAAAGAAAAAAATAAAGGAGTGGAGAACCAAATGCAGATGGCACCAGGGGTCACTGAAAGTTTTGATGCTTATAATAATGATGTGAATCATATTTGATGGCCTTCACACCAAGAAAATTATAGTATGTTCATCCCTCCAGTAGATTCCAGAGAAATGTAGAATTAATGCCAAGCAGTATTTACGCTATTGTCACTTTACCCAGACCCTTCGTGTTGTTTCTTCCTTTAATTGGTCACACTGGTATGTATGTTGCTTGTAATCTTAGATGTAATTATCTTCTTTTTGAAAAGTAGTCGGGAAGCATTTTTCATCATTTTTCTTTTTTTGTATTACGTTAATAAACATTAAAATGTCAGCCCTTCGTCCTAATATTGATAGCAGCAACCAGTACTTCCTTATTTTGTGAATTAAGTTGTTCACAAGTGGTACCTGCTGCAGCATCTGTGGTTAACTATTCTGCGACATTTTAGCCTAGTTCCTCCTCTCGAAACAAAGGTATTAAGGATCCTGAATTCCTCAGAAGGTTTTTGTTCCCGTTTGAAAGTTCCTTTGAAATTGAAAACACTTTATTAGTAGATCAGTGTTGTGTCATGTTGGTTAGTTACGTGGCTCCTATGCAAGCACACCAGGCTAGTAAAACTGATTTGACTGACTTTCTCTTCATAGTCAGTCTTCTTTAGTATTTACAATAAATGAGCCATGCGCACTTATGAGTTTCATCATACAGTATATCCTTAAATTCATCCGAAAGTGAAGTCTTGAGTCTCTCTCCTTACAGGAGTTCTGTGTTATTGCTCCACTGAAAGGAGTTCAGTTTAGAAAGTGCAGGCCTTCACCCCTCACTCTTTATCTGTCACTTGTTGTGTTTCTTTCCCTCCCCCATGCCCTGCTTGCCTTAATCAAAGACAAGTGGAGTACTAGTAATGGACAACCTGTTGGACCCAGCAGTGCAGGAAGATGACACACGCTCATTTTTTAGTTTTTAGTGTGTGGGCGCTCTTGAGGGAGAAGGTTATGGCATCATAAAGCGAAAGGTTTTGAAATGAGGCTGGTATATGACCCAGAGTTATATGACTGTACTCCCATGTTTTTGTAATGTTCTGTCCTGTTCTCTCTCCTCCTCCGCATCCCTCAGATGTGGAGCAGATGGCTATCGACTGGCTGACCGGAAATTTCTACTTTGTGGATGATGTGGACGACCGGGTGTTTGTCTGCAACAAGAACGGCCAGACATGCGTGACCCTGCTGGACCAAGAGTTGTACAACCCTAAAGGCATCGCCTTGGACCCGGCAATGGGGTCTGTACTTCCCTCCACTCGTCTTCTTGACCTAAAAATACCCCCAGTACCATTTTAGCAACACATGAGAGGAAAACGCTGTCTTATGATCAGACGACATGCTGACCAAGACGGAAATCTAGACAGATACTTGTGCACCACAGAAACACTTGCATGTTGGCTGTTTCGGGTTCCTGATATTGACAGGCTGGTATCTTAAGTAGTTCCCTTTTCTTAAGTATCACTTCTCTTTTTTTTATTCTCCTGGAAATCATTTTTAATTCATTATAATGAGTATACAGATATCTCAGTTCTGGTCAATGATCTTATGTCAAGCCAAATTGATAGTCAAAGAGCACATCCAATTTCTTAAGTCATATAATTTCCTCTTGTTAATTAAATTTCCTTTTCTGTCACCTTACCGTCATTGAACCCCCCTTCCTTTTTGCTCTTCTTCTTCTTCTGCTACAGCAAAGTGTTCTTCACAGACTACGGGTCCACGCCGAGGGTGGAGCGCTGTGACATGGATGGCCAGAACCGCACTAAGCTGGTGGACAGCAAGATTGTCTTCCCCCATGGTATCACACTGGACCTGGTCAACCGGTTGGTGTACTGGGCTGACGCCTACCTGGACTACATCGAAGTGGTCGACTATGAGGGCAAGAACCGACACACCATCATCCAGGGCCTGCTGGTGAGCTTTGAAGGATGGTTGGACGGGTGTGCACACAAAAAATACCAAGACATACACAGAGACGCAGTCAAGAATATAGATTTCCCAGAGTCCCTACTGACTTTTCAGAACTTCCCTTCGATAACGCAAAACATCTGTTTTCCATATCTGCATCATCATTGATTTAATATCGTCATCTTTAGAGTCAGTACTGTTTTCCAGTTGTCTTCTGCATATCAAGGCAAAGAGAGCTTTGCCTCTCCCAGGGATTAGTCCTTTTTATTGTCTTGATTGATATTACTTAAAGAGTGTGTGATTTTCCTGGCGAGTGCCTCCCTAAACATATTAGTCTGGCCCTAGCGAAGCTTGGCTCAAACTTAAAGTGGAGTAATGATCTTAATGAAATCAGGACTGCTGTGATAGTGTGTGTGTGTGTGTGTGTGCGAGAGAGAAGTGGGGGAGGTAATATGATCCCAACCCATACATCTTTCTGACAGTAGAGGAGAGCTGCACAGAGTAGACCCTTATAAAAGTAAAACCTATCTCTGCTTAACAGCAGATGGGAAGTGGAGCCATTATGCTGCCCTGAGCCAAGTTTACACAAACTCTCCCTCTTTATCTCTCTCTCTGTCTGTCTGTCAGAGAGTTCTTCACATTTTTAGAACCTGTCAAAATGCGTTTCATACTGATAAATAGTTTGTTGGGAAAGTTTCACTCTGCAGAATTTAGCGTTCAAGATAAAAATGTGTACGCAAACGATATCACAAAAGCCATTAGTCATGCACCATAGGCTGTCTTACTGAGGAACGTCAGCATTTTCAAACACAGGATAACTTTTTTTTTTAATTTTGCTGCTTTATTGTCTCTCTGTGTTTCAGATTGAGCACCTGTACGGGCTGACTGTATTTGAGAACTACCTGTACGCCACCAACTCAGACGAAGGCAACCTCAACCCCAAGACCAGTGTGATCCGAGTGAACCGCTTCAACAGCACCGACTTCCAGGTGGTGACGCGGGTCGACCGGGGATCCGCGTTGCACGTTTACCACCAGAGGCGCCAACCACAAGGTACTCATTCAAGAATGCAAATACTGTAGCTTGACTGCTAAATGATCCTTTGATAACAGTTACCATTGCATGACTGTTGGTGTTTTTTCCACTTTCTCCTGACTTAGTGCGCAGCCATGCGTGTGCCCTGGATCAGTTTGGGAAGGCGGGAGGTTGCTCTGACATCTGTCTGCTGAGCAACAGCCACAAGACCCGTACTTGCCGCTGTCGCTCTGGATTCAGCCTTGGCAGCGATGGAAAGTCCTGCAAGAGTGAGTTTATCAAGACTGAGGGAAACATTTAATTTGACAAGAAGGAACCCCTTCCCGTTAGTTTCAGCAGCGATGATTAATGATGGCAATGAAGTAATGGTGATTACAAAATAGCTGGCAGAAATAATGACAGTTTTTTCTTCTTCTTATGCAGAACCAGACCATGAGTTGTTCTTGGTTTACGGTAAGGGCCGTCCTGGAATCATCCGGGGTATGGACATGAACGCCAAGGTGCCTGATGAGTACATGATTCCCATTGAGAACCTAATGAACCCTCGAGCTCTGGATTTCCACGCCGCTAGTGAATTCATCTACTTTGCTGATGCCACCAGCTATATTATTGGCCGACAGAAGATAGACGGCACAGAGAGAGACACCATACTAAAGGAGGGTACGAATAAAATGATACCTTTGCACAGGATTCTGGGAACTATTTCTGCTCGCAAACCAAATCCTGGAATTTAGGGAGTCGGGTTATTCCATATCATTTTCACTTTATTCTCTTGATATTCATCCTGAACTGGTCGGCTAATAGTTTCTTTTTTGCCCTTGCTTCCTTTGCTTATCTCAGGTATTCACACAGTGGAGGGGATAGCAGTAGACTGGATGGGAGGTAATCTCTACTGGACAGATGATGGACCTAAAAAGACTATCAGTGTCGCCAGGCTGGAGAAGGCGTCTCAGACCCGCAAGACTCTCATTGAGGGCAAGATGAGCCACCCTCGTGCAATTGTGGTGGACCCCCAGCATGGGTGAGACACTGCAGGAGAGAGTATTGTTATTTTAATGGGTATTCTTTTCTCATAAATGCTATGTTGAAGTTGTTAATCCAGTTATAATAAGGGCTGTCAATCGATTAAAATATTTAATCACGATTAATCGCATAATTGTCCAAAGTTAATCATGATTAATCACACATTTTTTTATCTATTCAAAATGACCTTAAAGGGAGATGCGTCAAGTATTTAATACTCTTATCAACATGGGAGTGGGCAAATATGCTTTCTTTATGATAATGTATGTATATATATTATTATTGGAAGTCAATTAACACAAAACAATGACAAATATTGATTGAAAACCTCACAGGTACTGCATTTAGCATAGAAATATGCTCAAATCACAACATGGCAAACTCAAGCCCAACAGGCAACAACAGCTGTCAGTATGTCAGTGCGCTGACTTGACTATGACTTGCCCCAGACTGCATGTGATTGTCATAAAGTGGGCATGTCTGCATAGGGGAGATTCGTGGGTACCCATAGAACCCATTTTCATTCACATATGTTGAGGTCAGAGGTCAAGGGACCCCTTTGAAAATGTCCATGACAGTTTTTCCAAATTTAGCGCAAGTTTGGAGCGTTATTTAGCCTCCTACGCGACAAGCTATCTTCACTCTAGATTTAAAATTGAGCCTGCTACAAACTAAAAATTGTAAGTTGGTTAATGCGTTAAAGAAATGAGTGGTGTTAAAACGAATTTGCGTTATCACGTTAACTTTGACAGCCCTAGTTATAATTTTTGGGTGAAGCGGCATTCAACCTGTGTGGTCGTGTTATCACTTGTAGTGTAGTGGGAGAGGATGGTCCGAGGGTTTGTTACTTGCAGCTGTGTGGGCTGCTTGCTCTGTAGATGTTCGTTAAACTCATTGGTGTATGTGTGTGTGGGAGCGGATGAGTTTTCAAGGGTTTTTTGGATACTATTTTGTTGTTTTTCCGTGGGATGATCTTTCAAAGGGCATCAAAACTAAAAAGCTACATTTCGACGGCTCCAGCTATCACAGAAATGTCTTATCTGACACGGCTGTTTGAACATGGTGATACCTCTTCTCGTCTCCCAGATGGATGTACTGGACCGACTGGGAGGAGGACCCCACAGAGAGCAACAGAGGGAAGATCAAGAAAGCTTGGATGGATGGTTCCAATCACCAAGTGTTCCTGACCAGCAAGACAGTGCTGTGGCCTAACGGCTTGAGTCTGGACATTCCCCAGGGCATCCTGTACTGGGTTGATGCTTACTACGACCGTATCGAGTTGGTTTACCTCAACACCACTGAGCGAAAGGTTGGTAGATGATAAAATAGATACTACTCCACATTATTAAATGAAAAAGCAACAAACTTTTTGGTCTGAATATCAAGATAATCAGTTTGTTGGAATGCAGGTAATATAATCTATTCTCTTTCTTGATTTAACAGGTGGTGTATGAGGGGCAGGAGCTTAACCACGCCTTCGGCTTATGTCATTACAAACAATTTCTCTTTTGGAATGAGTACCGTGGCGGCAGCATCTACAAACTGGACCAGTCCACCAAGACAGTCACCCTTCTTCGCAACGAGAGGCCACCCATCTTTGAGATCAGAGTGTATGATGCACACCAGCAGCAAGGTATATCTCCCTTCTACTCACTCTCACCTCCTGACTTACTAATAAATAAATATAACACAATGATAATAATATTCTACCTTTCTTCTTGGTTTGTGTTTTCTTTTAGGCTCCAATGCGTGTCGAGTCAACAACGGTGGCTGTAGCAGTCTGTGCCTTGCTATTCCTGACAGCAGGTCCTGTGGCTGTGCTGACGATCAAATCCTGGATGTCGATAATGTCACCTGCAAAGGTACTTAGCAGCTTTACCAGTAGAAAGGTTTCTCCAAAGATCAATGTGGAAGGTTAAGGAAAATTCATTACTCAGCAGGAGTTGAGGCTGTTAAGGAATTCTAAGCTGTACTTTCCATTTGCAAGCTATGCTATATGCTGTCTTTGCCAAATCTGCAGAGAAGTTTTAAAAACCTCCACTAATATTGTTGCAACTTTAAAGAGAGATGAAGGCACCAAAAGGCTTTGTTTTGTTTGTTGCTCAGCTCTTGTGTCAATGGCCCATCTGTTTCTCCTCCTACCCCTGATCTCATCTCCAGCCAACCCCTCCTACGTGCCCCCGCCGCAGTGCCAGCCCGGGGAGTTTGCCTGCAAGAACAACCGCTGCATCCAAGAGCGCTGGAAGTGTGACGGGGACAACGATTGTCTGGACAACAGCGATGAGGCCCCTGAGCTCTGCCGTAAGCGTGCCACGTCATTGTCATGGTTACACAGCAACACATAGATAAACAAATATTCAGTTTTAAGGGTCTTAGCTAACACGAACAGACAGAGCGCAAACTACATTTTCCAGGATTGTCTCTTTCCATGCAGCGTAATGTGACTGTAATTTCACTGGCCTCATCAGGTCGATAGTGACGACCAGGGACTCATATTTGTCTTGGATGTCCTCCTCTGTTTTATACTTCATTTAAAGTGACATATTTAAAGGGTGAGAGGATTATTTAGCAGGCTGTATAGTATATTAAACACAGAAAGCTTTGATAAATCAGGTAGCTGGGTGTTCAAGAAATAGAAATACAAATTTTGAAAAGGAAGATGTTTAGGTGTCAGAAAAGCACTGGCAAGGTGATAGGCAGCGCTTCATCGACAGTGACGACACCAGCGCCTTTCTAAAAAGTTATTAAATATATATTAATAACATATTATATTAAATTCAGAGCGCTCTGAAAAAGACGCTGGGTGCAGCGCTTTTTCTCTAAGAAAAAAAAACGCTTTATTGACACTCAGCCTTAATGTATACTTTTCTATTTTCTTCACCCAGACCAGCACACCTGCCCAGCTGACCGATTCAAATGCCAGAACAACCGCTGTATCCCCCTGCGATGGCTGTGTGATGGTGACAATGACTGTGGCAATGATGAGGATGAATCCAACACCACCTGCTCTGGTACATACAAACCTGGAGGTCTTTGTAGATAGAGAGCGTTATAGTTTTTCATTCAGCTTTTGTTTTTTTAAGATAGGAGATTTGATTTTACAACAATTCATTTGATCTGCAACTAGGGTTTCTGCTGTTAGATGATAAGTATTTCAAACAGAATTATCAATAGTTTGTTAAAAGTGGTATTCATGAGAAGAAGCCATCTATGTCGAGGTTAAGAGAGATATTAAAAGTGAAAATAGAGAGACATTAGACCAATGAAACTTTGGGCAGACAGACAAGTTGCAAGTAAAGCAGACATATTGGGATCTGTTAGTTAATTCAGTTACGATTTGTGCGGTGGATGCCAGCATGAATTTACAAACAGTCCAGGAGTATTGATCTACAGCATCTATCATAATGGTCTGGAACACAGCGACAGTCCTTGGCTAACAGCGTTTCTTTGCTTTTATAAGAGCTGTCTCGGTGATGGGAGATTACAAATAGTCTTTAACTTAATTAAGATAAAGTGAGTTTGTTGTTTTGAGGTTAAGAGCATTTTATATCAATAGAATATGTGGAATTACGTTGTCAGTGTCTTATTTAACGGTGATGAGTCATTGCAAGCTTGAATGTTGAGTCAGGGATATTATAAGAGGGACATTTATAACACCTTGTTCCCCTGCCAGCTCGCACATGCCCACCAAACCAGTACCCTTGTGCCAGTGGGCGCTGCATCCCCATCTCCTGGACATGTGACCTGGATGACGACTGTGGAGACCGCTCAGATGAACCAGACTCCTGTGGTGAGTCTTAACTTTTATCTTGTTGCTTTTCCTCAAATAGCGCATTTTAGTTCAAGACAACAAATGTTCTTATGTTTTTTTAACATATTCTCTCTCGTCCTCCTTTTTTTCAGCCTACCCAACCTGCTTCCCTCTGACTCAGTTCACCTGCGCCAACGGCCGCTGCATCAACATCAACTGGCGCTGCGACAACGGTAGTCATCTTCTCAGAGTTCCTTCACCTTCTGTGAAGCTGCATTTTAAAACAATCCAATAACCGAAAATGAAATCTTTTGTGTGCTCATGTGCAGACAATGACTGCGGGGATAACAGTGACGAAGCAGGCTGCAGCCACTCCTGCTCCAGCGTCCAGTTTAAATGCAACAGTGGCCGCTGCATCCCAGAATACTGGACCTGTGACGGCGACAATGACTGTGGGGACTACAGTGACGAGACTCACGCCAACTGTACCAACCAGGGTAAGAAATAATTACTGTGTGTACCAAAATTAAATAGCTCTGCTCTAAGCTTTTTTTTTACGACATTGTTTGTAGTTTTTCCAGCTGTGCTCTCATCATATCCTGTATTGTATTTCACTATGTTTACGTGTTGCCGTCTGCTGTTGTAAAGAGGTTGTCACAGTGAAGACGGGATCGTCCTCCTCCCCGTTCCGTTTCCTCTGCATGCCCCTGCCTGCCCTCTGGCTCCTACTTATCACTTACAGCAAATCCTCTCTGTTGCTCTGTTCAGGATGTGATTATGTTTTGTGGTTAGATAACAATTAAACTCCTTCACGGTCTTGTGCAAACGGCACAGATGTTTTGACTCTGCTGCAGTGATATGGATTTACATGTTTAGAGTTTAAAATAGCTGGTGGCCACGCTTGGCTGATTTGGAACATTGAGTTTTGCTGGTTAACCACTCTTTGTAACAATGTCACTGCACAGTGCCGCACTCTGTCTTCAGCCTGCCTGGAAACATACGCTTCCTCTACACTGTGTGAGTTGTGAGGTTGTATGTACTGTTTGATCCACGTAGAAACGCAGCCAACTGCTGTCAAGTCCCAGCATGCAAAAACGGGGCCCAGCGTGACCTGTTGGTCTAATGAGCAATCTGTACCGTGTGTGTGTTTGTGTGTGTGTGTCTGGCTGTGTGTGTGTTTGTGGGCTCTCTTGGCCTGCCGTCTGGAAGTCATTAGCTGGAATAAAAAAGCAATACTATCCCCTTCCCCTCCTGTATATTGTAGTTCTGCGCTGAAAGGTCCCCGGCCCATTTCCTGCTTTAGCCGTGCCAAGAGCTGACCTTTGCCATGAGGGGATGTCATTGTGCCACCTCCCCACTGGTGCCTTTAATCTGCCTGTGACATCAGTCACTGCGCTCTGTGTGTCATTGTTGTTTGACTTGGCTCAGGGTCAGGTTGTTAACCCAGCATCCCAGCATACCTACACATTAATTAATGACTAGAATGGCCTATTCTTTGTCCTCTCCGTTTTTGGCCCAAGTGTGTGTGGTCTGTGCAAGCATCGTTCGCTGGTTGTGATTCCAGTCTAGTCCTTTTTCAGTTGCTGACTTCTACTGATATTTTATTGCTTCTATGACATTGGCTAAACTGCACACTGTCACACTTTGTCTTACTGTTTTCTCTCCAGCTACCCGTCCCCCAGGCGGCTGCCATGTAGACGAGTTCCAGTGTCGGATGGACGGCCTGTGCATCCCCATGCGCTGGCGCTGTGACGGGGACACGGACTGTATGGACCTGAGTGATGAGAACAACTGCGAGGGTGTGACCCACATGTGTGACCCAGCAGTCAAGTTTAGCTGCAGGGACTCTGGTGAGGATGCTTTCAGCTGGCCAGATGTTAAGGGCAATGAACCTTTTTTGCAATGTTGTTGTGTTAGTATGAATAGGGTTTTATTCTCTGAATGAAATAATAAGTGCTTGGTCACACCAGAAACTGGCAGTGGAAAACTAATTTGCACATCCGTCATGCGGCTAGTTTGTGGTTAGTTTAATTTATGGCAAACTGCATACAAAGAGGAAAGTTATGACCGTAGCTTCTCATTTGGCGAGCAGGATTATACAAAATTGGTTGGCGAGAGCTTCCTCCATTTTGGACTCTCCCGTTTTCTCCACTCTCTCAAAGGTCAGCACTATCAAGATGATTTGCAACACGTCAACGGATCGAATTTGCATGTCAGTTCACCAAAAGTTGAATTCACTTTTCCTTCCTGATGCAAGGAATGAATTGATATTTTGTATAAATGCTGGTGTGACCAAGTCCTGAAACTTGTTTAAAACGGATCTCTATGAATATATTAAGATAAAAGCCTTAAAGCAACACAAGCTGAATCTAACAAAATGGATATTATGTGGTCTTGACAGCTCGCTGCATCAGCAAAGCATGGGTGTGTGACGGCGACAGTGACTGTGAGGACAACTCGGACGAGGACAACTGCGAGGCGTTGGTGTGCAAGTTGTCTCACCACATGTGTGCCACCAACGACTCCATCTGTCTGCCTGCTGAAAAGCTGTGTGACGGCACCGACGATTGTCCGGATGGCTCTGACGAGAAACTTTGTGGTAAAACATTTTTAAACACAAAAACCTGCAACATGAAAATGTGTTCAGCACCGGCTTCTTTTGTCCTGTTACCTTCCATATTGATGTTAAAAACAACACAAACGGAACAAATAACTCTTGTGTCTCGGATATATATTCCAACTCTTTCATCTGTTTCTTGCCTGCAGACTTGTGCTCATTGGACAACGGCGGCTGCAGCCACAACTGCAGCATCATTCCTGGGGAGGGATTCATGTGCTCGTGTCCCCTGGGCATGGAGCTGGGAGCCGACAACAAGACCTGCCAGATCCAGAGCTTCTGCGCCAAACACCTCAAGTGTAGCCAGAAGTGCGAGCAGGAGAAATCCAGCGTCAAGTGCTCCTGCTACGAGGGCTGGGAGCTGGAGGCTGACATGGAGAGCTGCAAAAGCACTGGTAAGGAAAAACAGGGAGTTGTTTTACTCCTACAAACTGAAGAATTTGACTTCTAATTGAGAGCAAAAGTATTTTTCTTGAGCTAAAAAGGCTCTACGATACTAATTCTACTGTATATATACACAGTATTTAATGCATTATGGTGTTGAAGATATGTTTTATTTCCAGTAAGTGAGCAGCAAACCTCAGTTATTCAGTTTATTTCTTTGAAAGGGAGAGATGGAGGGGGAGACTTTGCAGAGACAGCTGTGGCAGGATTTCATCCAAGACCAACAAGCGATTTTGTGAATCTGGACTTTGAGATGAGATTTACTGTGTTGAGACACTAACACTTCTATGGGTACAACTTCTTTGCCCTCAGATCCCTTCAAGCCTTTCATCATCTTCTCCAACCGCCATGAGATCAGAAGGATTGAGCTTCACAAGGGGGAGTTCAGTGTGCTGGTTCCAGGCCTGAGGAACACCATCGCCTTGGACTTCCACCTCAACCAGAGCACCCTATACTGGACTGATGTCGTAGAGGACAAGATCTACCGCGGGAAACTGTCTGATAATGGAGGTGAGGCTGCCAGTCAGATACAGCTTTCAGTAATTTTTAAGTTATGCAGAAAGAAAGACGAGGTGGTGGAATGAATAGCCCCTTAGAGCCGTCTAATTTACATAGTAATAAGTTCATTTTTCAGTGTCATCTTTTTGTAAAGTAAAATAAAAATAGTAAGGTGGATTGTTCCTTCTGAGATAGCAAATCCTATTTGTGCTTTTGACTGAGCATTTCTCCGAAATTAACTTCCGCTGAGCACTCTGTAATTTCTCAAAGCCAAATGTTTTTTAAAAAGAGTCTGTGGTCAGCAGCGGCGGTCTGTGACCCTGAATAAATGGCCAGGTCATGGTCGGCCTTTCCTGCTCCAAAACCCCAGGTCTCCTCGCCAATCAAGGTTGTGTTCCCAGCACAGCACTTAGGGGGCACACGGAAGGCTTTGTCTCTTCCTATTTGTCTCAGTACTCGATGTGCGTGACTGCAGCCAGAACACTGATGTAGCGTAGGAGGCTCAATACACTGCAGTTTCAGTTCCCAGCCCTCCAACTTCACCATTAAAACAGGACTCCTGAGCAGAGACACTGTGACCAACATAGATCAGCTCCTGCTGCTTGTTATTGAAGCCATTTCAGAAAATCTCGAAAGTTGTTGGCATACACTGTGTAGTGCACACAGCTTCACAAAGACACCCCTACCCACACACATACACACAGAAAGGCGGCCATAACTCCAGCATTCCTTTAAGCAAACTGTGAAGAAGGCCCATCATTCTCCCTCTAATTACTACTGGAAGGCCTTGTGAAGAACTTGTCTGTCGCCCTCAGCCAGCCAGAGATGATCACACATTTTGGTTTGCACTTAGTCTGCATGTTCCCGTTGTTTCTGGGAAAGATTAAAAAGAGTGGGGGATCTGATGTTGGATGTTTGTTTTCTTAGAGGTGGGGCAGTGGGGTAGGGGAGATAGCTCTGGTCGGAGCCACACTGACAGACACAGCAGCAGTGCGTACCATTCACTGACAGATTCCATTAGAGTGAAGAATCTTAAACAATTCATTGTTTGTCAGGGTTTTTATTTTCTTTTGCGATGAACCATACAGTATGTGCTGGCTGGAGATTTGTTCTCCTCGGTGAAAGTGTTATAAGCCACGCTATTATACTAAATTAGCTGAATTACAACTGCTATTTTTCTACTTAAAATTACCACTAACATTAAAGGTACAGTGTGTAGGATTTGGTGGCATCTAGCAGTGTGGTTGCAGATTGCAAACCAACTGAGTACCCCTCTGCTCACTCCTCCCTTTCCAAGACTACGATAACGTGAGCCGGGGAGAGTGCAAAACCGTGGTAACGTCGTTCACCTCGCCCATAGGCCATCCTTACCATATTAACACTACTTTAGGAGCAGCAGAAGTCAGACGACGGCTGGCGGTGCCACGATTTAGCACTCTCCGACTCACGTTACCACAGTTTCACAAACATTTCGGAGAACTACGGTGGCTTTCAGGTAACGGCTCTCTCTAGAGCCAGTGTTTGGTTTGTATGAAGGGCTCTTTCTAAGCTAATGAAAACACAATAGTCATTTGTTTCAGGTGATTATACACTATTGAAAACATAGTTATGATATATTATATTTAATTTCTGCCAATACTTGCTATTCTGTTGTCAAATGTATAAGAAATAACTAAACACCATCCTAGTTTTAAGTCCCTCTTTCTCTGTGTGTCCCATTCAGCCCTGACCAGTTTTGAGGTGGTGATCCAGTATGGACTGGCTACTCCAGAGGGCCTGGCTGTGGACTGGATAGCAGGAAACATCTACTGGGTGGAGAGCAATCTGGACCAGATAGAGGTAGCCAAACTGGATGGGACTATGAGAACCACCCTGCTGGCTGGGGAGGTGGAGCACCCAAGGGCCATTGCCCTAGACCCTCGTGATGGGTAAGAAGCACAGATCTAGCGATTCTGAAACTGGAATGACCCTTTTAGAAAATGTAAAGTTACTGGAATTTCCAAATACCTTTTAGCTTAGGATATACAGTATTTCTACTGCAATTTCTATTATGTTCTGATGTGACAATCCTCTGCACAGCTGTGAAAATCCCTTCTCACATTGATTTATTTCCTGTTGGCAGTATTCTGTTTTGGACCGACTGGGATGCCAGTCTGCCCAGGATTGAGGCAGCATCTATGAGTGGTGAAGGCAGACGCACCATCCACAGGGAAACAGGCAGTGGTGGCTGGCCCAACGGTCTCACTGTGGACTACATGGAAAGACGCATCGTCTGGATTGATGCCAGGTAGCATTTGCCACTATCAGATCAGAATCAAAACTATGTTATTGATCCCGGGGGGGAAATTGGGACGTTACAGTTGCTCTTATATAAAAGCATAAAGGAGTATGTAGAATGCAAATTATGTACATAATGCTACGATATATAACACAATATATGTAGAGTAATATAAATAAATAATAAAAAATAGGACTAAGTGATATGGAGAGAATCAAATATCACAATATTTTTGACCAAATACCTCCATCTATATTGAAACAATATTGTAAGTTTGACTTTTGGTGCTTTCATAAAATATTTACACAATGGGATTTTTGATAAATAATCATCGGTAATGTGGATATAAGGAATAAAGGCAAACAGCTAGAACAGTCTGGTAGGTTCAGAAAATTACGTCACTTTACTGTAATGCAGCCTTTAAAACCAGGAAAAGACAACACGTATGCCAAATTACAATATTATAATATCCAAAATCTATGCTGATATCTAGTCTCATATCACAATATCGATATAATATTGATATATTGCCTAGCCCTAAATAATAATAAGTAATAAGATATATAAGAAATATGTGCATCAATCATATACAATATATAACCACAGTGTAAATAAGTAAATTTAAAACTGAAGTGAGAAGTGGGATCTTTTAAATGTGTTAAACATAAATGCAAGAATAGTACACATAAGAATTAAATACAAATATTACTTGAAATGTACAGCATAAATGCAGTATTAATGCCTAGTCTCTGAATATACAGAGCGCTCGCATTGCGCTGCATCCGCCCACTCACTCATTACATCACCCCCTCGCTCAGCCTTGTTTTTGCTTGCCATTATTATTTTCTTTAATAAACATGCAGATGTGTTTTGCTTATGTAATGAGCAGCATGCATACACTTAAGTTGATGCACATATTATGTAAAATATACATCTCTGCTTTAATCCTCCTCCAGGTCCGATGCGATCTACTCCGCTATGTACGACGGCTCTGGGCTGATTGAAGTGTTGCGGGGTCACGAGTATTTGTCCCACCCCTTTGCTGTCACCATGTATGGAGGCGAGGTCTACTGGACTGACTGGAGGACTAACACTCTGGCCAAAGCCAACAAATGGACAGGACACAACGTCACCGTAGTCCAGCGCACCAACACACAGCCCTTTGACTTGCAGGTCTATCACCCATCCAGACAGCCTCAGGGTAGGTTGCACACCAGATACATAAACACTCAAAGAGAAACACACACTCACAGGGAGAGAGAGAGAGCCTCTATATCTCAGATTCACCCCTGCCTGTCAGCGTGGCTTACTGAGTTAACTCAAAGGAGAACAGTGACGAGCTCACAGTTCATTGCTGACCGCGTTGATTCACGACTCCTTCTCTCCAAAGACAGCTGACCTTTCAGAGCTGTGAGACGTGTTGTCTCCTCACACCGGCAGCAATTTGGACACCTCCCGCTGCCTCGTTGATCAAAAAGTCCCCTCACTGTTTGGCATTTCCCATCGGCTGGGAGGAAATAAAACCCTCCTCCTGGGACTTAAATGTCATGTGTTGATCTCACAGGTACACATGATTGACAAGATGACAAAAAAGATCTGCAGTTATTCTGTCACATTGAACTGTCACCTTGATGTTTAGTAGCCAATGGCTATGTGATCCCATAGGGTGTGTGGGGAGCAGAGACGCACTGGGTCCTGTAATTGGAGGCAGGAAAAGAGACATCTCACAGAATCGTTGATTGACAGCTGTAACCAATGCCCATGACAGTGATGAGGCAGCAAGCTGGGTTGACAGACGGGCTGTATACTTCCTATGTCTGTTCCTTGACCTCGATGGAAAACGTCATGAGGTCAAGGAAAGATGTGAAGAAGAATTCATAAGGATTTAGGAAAAAAAACATGGTGGCAAGAGAATCCGACTGCACTTACACTAGGCTACGTAATTATGCGACGGCGGATGCTATTGGCGTGGTGCTGCCGCAAGGAATTGTGGGGCAGCATTGTCTTCTTTCCTTTCACAAAGGATGGTCCAGTGTATCCTATGCTAAATGAGATAAGAAAGGAAGCATGGAGGCATCTTTCTTTAGCATTTAGAAAATTCAACAAGCTCTTATCATGGCTGCCACTTCTTCGGGGTCATTTCATTCAGTTAGAAACCTTCCTGAGCAATGACGGACTATTCAACCACAGTCTAAGTCTTTTTCTGCGCTCTCACTTTCCTCATTGATGAAGAGGTCCATTACACTGTTGACTGTGATACTCTGGAAATAGCTTCTCACTTTAAACTATTGGCTTCTTGTATGAATTTTATTGAGATGCTTTTTGAAACTATATACACCGCAATCTGCAGAACATAGTGCTCCCCTCTGTCTTTTTGTCTCTTTCACCACTTTTCCTCTATGACTCTTTGTTTCTTTCTTTCAGCTCCTAACCCGTGTGCCATCAGTGATGGTAAAGACCCTTGCTCCCACCTCTGTCTCATCAACTTCAACCAGACTTTCTCCTGTGCCTGCCCTCACCTCATGAAGCTCCAGCCTGACAAACGCACCTGCAAAGGTAAGGAGACATACTGTTACTCACAAACACCTACAGACTTATTCTCTTAACTTTTTTTAAAAATAAAAAAAAACACTCAGACCAAGTGTGTCCATGCAACGCTGTCATACACAATCTATGTCATCAATGAGCCAGGAACAGGCTCTTTGATTGCAGGACTCTTTTCTCACGACTGTCATGACGGCTACGGTGCACTCAGCTCCCGAATGTGACATCAACGTCATTAGCTGTCATCTCTTATGACAGAAGATCTAATTACTTGTCCTCTGTTTGTGCCACGTGGCCTTCTTCACTCTCATTTCCATTTAATTTCATATAAAAGACTGTCACAAGTGATGTGCCTGAGGTCTTCATTTATTGCGGTGGGGTTTCATGTAGGGCTGAAACGATTCCTAGAGTAACTCGATTACTAAAAATCATCGCCGCATCAATGCTTCGTTCTAGCAAAAGAACGTCATGATTGATAAGATGACAGACATCAGCGCTGCAGAGAGGAGAGAAGTGCAGCGAGACGACCCTGAATATCAATTAATCAATTTCGATTTTGAATTCAAACTAGTGTTGTCAAAAATATCGAAGTATCAATGCTGAATATTTGAAACGGTTTCATTTTCCACAGTTACACAGGTACCAGCTGCGCTTTCTGCTCTCTCTTTTCTCCAGAAGCGAGTGGACACACTGCTATTTATCTTTTAATAAAATTCTAATATTTAATGCCCTCAATGTTGTAAATTTTTCACCGTGGTATCGAATATCAATATTTTTCACGGTATTTTATCGAATTTAGAAATTCCATTAACAACACTAATGACAACACTAATTCGAACACATCATCACAGTTTAATCAGTTTAAGTTATACAGTAGTACCTTTATAAGAGTATCCCATAAGTAATTTAAAATATTTTTTTTATTTGTTTGCATTTCCGAAAATGTTTTTTTTTAATAAAACTCAGAATGTAATACGGCACTTAAATGTACTAAATAGGTTTTGACAGATAATATTATTGTATGAAATTTAAGCAATAAAAATGTTGACTTTTTTTTTTAAGGAAACCAATCAGCTGTTCATTTTAAGAGACCTGTCTTATTTTTTCTTTTGTATATTTACTATTGCTCTTTAATAATAAAGCAAAAGTATTTCTTATATTATTAATCAACAGAATAATTGGTAGAATACTTGATTACTAAAATGATCAATAGCTGCAGTCCTAGTTTTGAGGGGTAGCTATGGGCATCTGTGTGCATATGTGTCTGTCTAAATGTTAAGCATTCTACAGAGCAATCCTCATCTCAGCAGTGTAGATTTAAGGATAATTGGATTAGAGGGCGTCTGATGCATTCCCCATCAACACAGGAATTTTCAGGGAGCTGAGCAGAGTCTCAGCCAAACTGAGGTTTTCCCTGAACTCGGACATATTCACCACTTAAACTTTAAAGTTAAAGATGCATGAATTTTTGACTGAGAGGGAGTCATTTGTTATCTCCACCTCCCATCTCCCAGGAGGTAATCGAGCCTCGACAAGGGCAACATGTCACTGACTGGTCAAGTTGACCCTCTTGAGCTTCTGTGTCCTGGGATCCAGCTTACTCCACCCTTTGATCATATGGCTAGTCCATTGAGAAGAAGCCTAATCTTAAAACCGATCATGTCTAGAGTTAAGCAAGTTAGAAAATCTGCCTAACTTATTCTATATACATTTGTACTTCCTTTCTCTCTTCGCCCTTCCCATCAGTTGTAGATAACTTCCATAAAAATGCAATAGAAGTGATTCAAATCTTTGTTATTCTCAGCGCATGTTTTTTTTTTTTTCCTCCCCAGAGTCCCGCAAGTTCCTTCTATATGCTCGCCAGATCGAGATCCGGGGTGTCGACATTGACAACCCCTACTACAACTACATCATCTCCTTCACCGTGCCAGACATAGACAACGTGACGGTGGTGGACTATGACGCCGTGGAGCATCGCATCTACTGGTCAGACGTCCGAACGCAGACAATCAAGAGAGCTTTCATTAACGGCACAGGGGTGGAGACTGTTGTGTCTGCTGGTGAGAATGATTACAGGAATATTTGTCATTCACATTTTTTTAATTCTTTGTTCTGCTTTCAGTTTATAGTTAAAATTTTCTGTATGTGTCTGAAAATTAGATTAAACACTAACTTTTTCCATTGTGGTTCTAACATTTGCCAGACCTTCCTAACGCTCACGGGCTGGCAGTAGACTGGGTGTCCAGAAACCTCTTCTGGACCAGCTATGATGCAAATAAGAAGCAGATCAATGTGGCCAGACTGGATGGATCTTTCAAGAATGCCGTCATCCAGGGCTTAGACAAGCCTCACTGTCTGGTGGTGCATCCTCTACTGGGGTGAGTAATGTCTCCAGTTAGTTGAAGTGAATTCTCACTGACTAAGTGCTGACTAAGACCAAAAGGGGAGCCCACATTATGCCTATTTTAAAGTCTTTACCCTGGTTACATGTTAGTTTTTATATTGATTTAAAAATTACTTTATTAGTTTATAAGGCAATACATGGCAATGCACCAGACTACCTCTCAGAAATGCCTTTGTTTATTAACGAGGAAGGCCGCTCTGATCCTCCGGTTCTTCTCTTTTAGCTGTTCCACAAAGCAGAACAAAAACTTGTGGCGAGGCTGCTTTCAGTCATTACGCCCCAAGCCACTGGAACAGAGGATCCGAGAGGAAATATTGATATTTTTAAACGTAAACTAAAAACCCATCTATTTAGTCTGGCTTTTATGTAGTGTTTAATCATTTTTGTGGTTTTATTATTCATACTTACTCGATTATACTTTTTTTTATATATCTATTTTACTCTATTTTGTTTTATCACAATTTTACTACTTTGAGTAATTGTGGATCATTATGAATTATTTTACTATATTTTAATTTATTAACATTTTACTACTTTTACTTTTAACATCCTAAGTTTTGTCAGTCGCTTGTAAAGCACTTTGAAGTGCATTTGATTTCTTCAAAAGGTGCTATATAAATAAAGTATGATTGATTGAACGACCAAGTCTCTATTAACTGTAATGATGAAACTATTTTCCTTTTCGTAATTTACTTTACTGCCCTGGCTGCCTCTTCTCCCCTTGGCCTGCTAGTTTTTCCTCATGTGGTGTTCCTGTTGTGTCTCCTACTGTGATGCTTCTTTGGTAGAGCATTGCTCTTTTCCAGAAAATAAATGTCTCATAACATTAATATCCCTCCTCAGGAAGCTGTACTGGACTGATGGTGACAACATAAGCATGGCTAACATGGACGGTGGCAACAGCACCATACTTTTCACCGATCAAAAAGGACCAGTAGGTGAGCAGATGTACCACCTACTGTGAAATAATACTGGATCTCTACGGGGTAAAAGCACAGATTAAGCAGATTAGACATGTATGTGTATAATAGCACCATTATTCTTTCCACTTAGGCCTCTCTATTGACTATGAAAAAGAGCAACTGTACTGGATCAGCTCAGGAAACAGCACCATTAACCGCTGTCAGATGGATGGATCTAAACTGGAGATCCTGGAAGGTGTTAAAGGCAAACTTACCAAGGCTACTGCACTGGCTATTATGGGTAAGTTGAAAAAGATGATGACTTCAAATATACCCTCTCTGTTTTCTATTTTTTTTTTCCTGATCTGAAAGTTGATTGTTACATCATATTACTGCTTATATGTGAAGAAATCACTCGCTCATGTTAAATATGTAAATCAATTTCCCACACTGTAGGAGACAAGATGTGGTGGGCAGACCAGGGAACTGACCAGATAGGAACATGTGACAAGGAGGACGGGGGAAACTGGAAGGTTTTGCGAAACAACACCTCCCCTATGATGCACATGAGGATCTATGATGAGGATGTGCAGAAAGGTAAGAAATATCACTTGAATTAAAATATCACTGCTTGTGGTTTTTGTCAGCAATGAGTCAAAGAGTAACCCTA
The DNA here is from genome assembly GCF_015220745.1 of Sebastes umbrosus. Classification (NCBI taxonomy): domain Eukaryota; kingdom Metazoa; phylum Chordata; class Actinopteri; order Perciformes; family Sebastidae; genus Sebastes; species Sebastes umbrosus. The sequence goes on from NC_051274.1 coordinate 22,482,152, forward strand.
CATAATTTGTAAGACTTGGAAAGCCAATTTAGATTAAAACACTTTGAGTCTCATGTTCTAAAGCGGATGTAAAATTCACCATATTAGCAAAAAACAAGAAGAAAAATATTTTTCTTTCTCTTTGGGCCTCACTGATCCTCTCCTTTTCCTTTAGCGGGTATCAACCTGTGCAGTAACAACAATGGAGACTGCTCCCAGCTGTGTCTGCCCACCTCACCAACAACCAGGGCCTGCATGTGCACTGCTGGATACAGCCTCAAGACAGGACAGCAGTCCTGTGAAGGTAAGACTTCACAGCTACAGCTAACACATACAGCAGGAATGCAGTGGGCCCTAAAAACAAACAAATGTGTTGTCCTGTCTCTGAGCAGGCATGGGCTCTTTCCTGCTTTACTCGGTTCATGAGGGAATCAGAGGAATTCCACTCGACCCGGCAGACAAATCTGACGCCTTGGTGCCAGTGTCTGGCACCTCTCTGGCCGTCGGCATCGACTTCCACGCTGGTGAGTGACACTGAGGGACATCAGTGACTAGATGGCCTCGATTGAGTGACATTTTAAAGCTGTCATTATCTCAGTGAAGTGAGTATTTATAGGATGACACAAAAGGCCTCTCCGTTTTCAGAGAATGACACCATCTACTGGGTGGACATGGGCCTGAGCACCATCAGCAGGGCTAAGAGAGATCAGACATGGAGAGAAGATGTGGTCACCAACGGCATTGGCAGGGTGGAGGGCATCACAGTCGACTGGATAGCAGGTCTAACAGATGTGAAATCTTATTTTAATTCACTTGTATATATTACACAAAGGACCACATAGCTGATTTGCATCCCTGTTCTTTTATAGGAAATATTTACTGGACTGACCAGGGCTTTGACGTGATCGAGGTGGCCAGGCTGAATGGCTCCTTCCGCTATGTAGTCATTTCCCAGGGCCTGGACAAGCCCAGAGCCATCACTGTCCATCCAGTTAAAGGGTGAGTCCGTTTAATTCTGCCTTCTGTAACACTGTTACCTTTAGGTGTTCGCAATGTAGTTTCAACCGTGCTACTATATTTCTATATTTCTTGTTAAAATAACTTTCTGTGCGTCCCTGTGTGTAGGTATCTGTTCTGGACTGAGTGGGGTCAGTACCCTCGTATTGAGCGCTCCAGGTTGGATGGCACCCACAGGTTGGTTCTGGTTAATCAGAGCATCAGTTGGCCCAATGGGATCTCCGTCGACTACGAGGTGTGGACCACAGCCGACATCATAGCACTTAAGACCTAAACACATGTCCTTATTAATGTGCTTTCCTTGCTAGTTTGAACAAATATACTGTGACTTTTTCAAAGACTGGACCATTGGCCATATGGGCTTTCATGTAATGAGAATTACCCATAATTTTTTACTGATTTATATTATGGTAGTGGTTCGTTATATGCCCTGTGATTTCATAACATTTATTGTAATATGTAATTAACTCTACTTAATGTAGCCAGGACAATTATAGTTCAAAATAGTTATGTTTAGGGATGCACTGATACCAATAACAGTATCGGGTATAGGGTATTGGGTCCGATACTGTGCTCATGATCTCGTACTGCACCCGATACCACTTCACGGCAATGGGACATTAACTGCCCAGCTGTTTTAAAAAGTCATTGTTAGAACTGTAATGGTATTACAGTAGTACTCATATACTGGTACTCGATATCCGCAAGTCCATTTATGTAAGAACTTGGTCTGAAAAAATGTGGAATTGGTGCATGCGTAGTTACGTTTATTCTCTGTAAAGTCCCCCATATAACTCTATCTGCCAGATGTATGTAGCTTTATCATATTTTTTATATAATAATTTAGTTTTAAAGATGCCACAAGTTCTAATTGTTACCCATGATGGTCACCTAAAATCACATATAAAAATCATCCAGTATTCTATATTAAGGCATTAGGTGCTGTAGCGAACAAGCTAAAGCTGATGTGTTCATGAATTAACAGAGTACCAACTGGCCAGTCTCCCTAATACCTTTTTGGTTTCGTTTAGAAAATGTGACCTCCCCTGAATAATTAACTTTTATTTCTGCTTTGTCTCTGCAGGGGGGTATGCTGTATTGGTGCGATGCCAGAACAGACAAGATTGAGCGTATCAACCTGGAGACTGGAGAGAACAGGGAGCTGGTGCTGGCTAACAACAACATGGACATGTTTGCTGTGTCTGTTTTTGAGGAATTTATCTATTGGAGCGACAGGTCAGTTCAGAGGTTAATTAATTTGATGAACCAACCATTGAACCATCTTTTTCCATTGCTCTGTTACATAGCCATACTTGTTAATGCATGACAGCTTTTGAGTCATGTGGAAGATTTCATATTGTATTGTATTGTGCTGTTAATTGACTCAGTTTTGTTGCCTCTTGTTTAGGACTCATGCCAACGGCTCCATTAAGAGAGGCAGCAAAGACAATGCTACAGATGCTGTGCAGCTCAGGACTGGCATCGGTGTACAGCTGAAAGACATTAAGGTTTTCAACAGGGCCAGACAGCAAGGTAGGGACACACACAAAACACCCTACAGACCCCCAAAAATAAGATTTTTTGCTATGAAGTCTGGCAAAAAATGTCCTCACAAGAAGAATGGGCTGCCTTGAGTTGGTTCTTTACATGTATGCAAAAACAAACCCTCAGAAACACAATGATAAAAACTTACTCCACACCCCCAGGAGTCGATGACATTGTGTTTAACAAGGCTCATTATTTATTTTAACAACACACCTCATAATCGTGTCACACTCTCCCCAGGCACCAACGTCTGCAAAGACAACAACGGCGGCTGTGAACAGCTGTGTCTTTTCCGTGGCAACGCACGTCGCACCTGCGCCTGTGCTCACGGTATGCTGGCAGAGGACAACTGCGGTTGCCGCGACTATGACGGATACCTGCTGTACTCGGAGCGTACCATTCTGAAGAGCATCCACTTGTCGGATGAGACGAACCTCAACGCGCCAATAAAACCGTTTGAGGACCCCGACCACATGAAGAATGTCATTGCTCTCAGCTATGACTATCATGGCGGCGGAGGAAAGGGGTCCAATCGTATCTTCTTCAGTGACATCCACTTTGGCAACATCCAGCAGATCAACGATGACGGCACGGACCGCAAGATTGTGGTGGACAGTAAGTAGGGAGTCATCAATCACATGTCTTTCTTTTCAACACTTCAGAAAATCTCAAACCTTTCCCTCCACTCTGCCTGTCTACATATTTCAGCTGTGTTGCCTCCTGGTACCGTTCCATTTATCCTGTCCATTAATAATTGAATGTTGTCCCTCGTCTCCTCGACACTGTAAACAGCCATCATCATGCATTTTGACAACACAAGCACCCAGGAGGATCCACTGTATGTACACACAGCTGCAGCTTCTCAACTAGAGGAGATTGACATCACTTAGGGCTATCACTTGAAGGAAGACACACACACACACACACACACACACACACACTCTCACTCGTGCTCTTGGCTTGTTTCAACACTGAAGTGTCTTTTAAATCCCACTCTCTTTAAATGATTCAAGAGAAGGTTGTTGAACTCCATCCAGAAAAACATTACTTTTAAAAGCCCTGGACCCAAAGATGTTCTTAGCAAGCAGTATTCAAAACATGAATTCTGAATAGGAAAGGCAGGAAAACAAGTAAAGTACATGGGGTTAGTGTGTTTATTCATGCTTTTTTGAACAGATTTTGAAAATGATGGCTAGTTTTTCCACTTTTGTTTTTCATCCACCAACACCTTCATCCACCAGGAATAAACCTTGACATGGCAGTCTTGCATTGCCCTGAACTGTTTATTTCACTACAATAACCCACTAGCTGTACATTATCGCGCTTATTACACAGCTACTGACTTGTCAAATCAATAATTTGACTCAAAAACGGTCCACCAGAGTCTGACATCAGAACTGCACCCGTCGCGACAGTCTGTTATACATTGCTAACCCGTCATAGAGGAGTAAAGAAACCAGAAAATTATTCACATTTAAGAAGCTGGAATCAGAGAATTTAGTCTTTTTTTTTCTTCAAAAATTACTCAAACCAATTAATCAATTATCAAAATAGTTGGCGATTCATTTAATAGTTGACAACTAATCGATTAATCGTTGCAGCTCTATATATGATCATATTGTGTCACTGTTTTACTACATTCTGCTGTCCAAATTAACACATTTCTAGTTCTCAAATTAAAAAATCTAAGTTTTTAACAGATTTAATACAAAACAATGGAATGAAGTTCATTGCATTTAACATCACTTTGAGTATTGCATATGCAATCTTTCATTACATTCCCATACAGTGATATGTGAATAGATATAGATATAGATATAGTAAAGTATGAATTGAGTGATGAGGTAGCAGTGTTTTCTTTCTGGCCACAGGGTCAGTTTTGGCCTCTTTCTGAGGTTGTGTCCAGCTCAAAGGGCTGCACCATGTCCCTGCCCATCACATTAGGGCAACCAGTCAGACAGCTTTTGCACCAAGCCCAGCGCTCTCTCCCCAGCTCTAGTAAGTCTCGTCTAAACTTCTGAGACATAAACACATATAGTACAGGGTTTACCACTGCTGCCGAGGATGCCAACAGTCTGGCCAGGATGGCAATGGCGTTGTAGCCAGGTGAGCCTATTATGGTTCCTCCAATGAAGGAGAACATGAGGCCGTAAGAGGGCAGCCAGAGGAAAGTGAAGACCACGACCAGGAGAGCTGAAGTGTGAGTGACCTGGCTCTGGTAGCGCTCCAGCTGGGGAGCGTTCCCCAGCAGCCGTGCATGACGAAGAAAACAGTAGATCTTGGCATACATCAGTACAATGATGCCCAGCGGTAGAGCGAAGCCGACCAGAAAGAGGGCAATGCTGTAGACCAGCTGGCTGAAGTCGGACAGGAAGGCAAAACAGTACATGGCGCTGGAGGCGGTGACTGTGCGGACGGCAAACTGCGGCGCTGCCAAGGCAGAAGCAGGGACCCAGAGCAGAGCTACTGTCAGCTTAATGCGCCGGTGCATTCTCGAACGGTACGCCCAGGTGGGGTGTACCACTGTAAGATAACGTGTCACAGCCAAAGCTGCCAGGGTGAAGACTGAAGCAGCTGAGCACGCCACTCCCAGGAAGCTGATGGCCTTGCACAGGAAGCTGCCGAAAGGCCAGAAGCCCAGGGTGATGGCGGAGGTGTGGAAGGGCAGGCAGAACAGCAGCAGCAGGTCAGCAGCACTCAGAGCCAGCAGCAGGGTGTCCGTACCATGCGGGGGTTGACTTCCTTTCCTCCTCCTGCCAGTGAGAATGGTGATGACCAGGGATTGACCCACCAGGCCAGTCACCAGAATGAGTCCATCCAGGATGGGAACAAGGGCCTTAATCAAAGCCTCATCTGCCTTGTTCATTTGGCCAAGGCGACTAGTGTTTACTTGCTGCCCCAAAGTCTCCATGCCGTCACAATAAAAGTCTAATCGAGTACTTAATCTAATGGCCTGTTAATGTTAAGCATCAGAGCAGCATGTTCACGCAGTGTCTGGGTGATGCATCTGTTGGCTCCAGTTCATGTCTTAAATTGTATTAATTACAGGTATGACCACAGTCCATTAAGACCGCTAGTACTCTTATAATGATAGTGCGTTCTTAGCTGCTAAACTAATTGCTGACTTCTTCACTGACATTTGTAATCTGTCTACTTGCAGAAAGAGTATATTCCAGTTTATTTTTAGTTTGTGTGTGGCCAGAGATAATCAAGTGGTTAAGTCTTCCTGCTCTGGTTGAATTTGTCTCTCCCACTGTGTCACCTTCACTGTTTTTTCCATCTATTTGAAGAAATTCTAACTACTTAAAAATAACTGGATAGGTAAGAAAAAAAAAAATCAAACGATATTCTCTTGGGTTAAAATGTTGTGCTGTTATCCAGTTTGACTCAGAAAAAAAATGATCGACATGACCTTAAAGAGCAGTCCTTGCACACTGGCTTTTCCTTGGCTCCATCAGCATGTCCTCCATAATCCGAGGAAAAGGAGGATAGGAAAACCGGAGAGATGTCAGTGCAGCAGTTACTCTATGGCTGTATTGATTTCTCGAAACCAGGCAACAGTGGACAAATTCATCCGAGCGGCTGCTAACAGACATTCCACTTTAAAAGCAGTCAATGCTACTTGATGCTAAGTGGTCACCGCGGCAGGAGGCGTCTTGTCCATTTAGGAGCTCCCCAGAGACGTCACCAGCAGAAGAGTACTGTACGAATCACATGACCTTCAATCGTTGGAGGAAGAAATAAGTAATGAACGATCTTAAGATGAACAGTAACAAAACATGAGTTATTCTCAGGTGGATCACTACTCTACTCCTGTGATAGTCAGAGAGACTCTGTTCTGAGTGGCTATAGTCTTCCCAACAGGTCTCCACTACTGTTTGCACAGTAACCAGGGGCTGAGCTGATCTAGGCAAGGGGAGGGGAGACTGTGCTGTTTCTCATTACATAATACTGGCTTAAACTTACTTTATTTAGCTATGTTTAGTGTGTGAACTTCCCTTAACTCCAGCAATTAGCTGCCCAAGTACACCTTTTTCTCATTTCTGTTTTTTACAGCCTGATCGCTGAGGGTGTGATTTTGTTCGCATGACTCTGTATTTGACCCTAAACTGGTCTTTTAGTTGCATTTAGTTTGGTTAACAAGGTATTCAGCCTTAAAATTGTCCTGCATTAAGGTTGATTATGGCACTTTCTCTTTCATTTGAGACACCTATTAAAGGGCAATTTTTGACTTTCAGCCGAGAGCAAACAGTTGCGTGCGGTGTTCAGGTTTTTATTGTTGGGAGTAAGTGGTCATAAATGTGGTTGCTAGTGTGACCAAGAACAGATGGATGCACACCTAGGAGCCTGTGAGGCTGCAGTACAATGCCCTTTTCCACGATGTTGTGTGTCATGTAGGCCCCACAGTTAAAAAATATTACTTCTACTGTATGTGCTATGAGTGGGGGACAAAAGGACGATGGCTATCAAGAGCAGCTTCTTCATCTTTGCCGCTCACGACTGACTTCTTCACCCTGGTCTATGTCCCTAAAGTGACTCAAGCTGTTCCAGTGGCAGTTTTCTTCCCCAGAACAAGAAGTCACCATGAATGAGAGTATCCACAGGGATCTGTATTTGTATGTGCAGGCAGCCAGCCATGAAATGACAGGATGATGCAGACTCTTTAAACTCCCTCCAGGAACAGCAGGCGTGGCATATATTCTGCTCTGTGTGGTACCGCTTCCATTTCACTTTTTCCTTTTCACTTTTCTATTTAACCTTCTCGCTCACAGTGTTTCACCATTCATGAACTGATGTGGGAAGATTGGGATAACATTAGAAGCATTTACCACTGCCTCTTTAAGGAAGTCTCACAGAGTTAACCATGGGGGCAACCTGTTAAACTATGACAGTGATTAATGATTTGTTGAACTCTCGCTGAGGGTACTCATTAAAGCTCCCCCTGAGAGTCGATATTTTTTATAGGGAAATAAAAAGAGTTTGTTCTTCTCAAGCTTTTTGCTTCTTACAGCTTTGGCTGGACGACAACAAAAGAACTATTGTCCGAAAACCTATCGGCATGGGTCCAAAATATTTACATAGGGCCAACTTTTTCCTTCTCTGCTCCACAGATGTAGGGTCAGTTGAGGGCCTGGCATACCACCGTGGTTGGGATACACTCTACTGGACCAGTTACACAACCTCCACCATCACTCGCCACACTGTGGACCAGAGCCGCTCTGTGGCCTATAACCGCAACACTGTGGTCACTATGTCTGGAGAAGACCACCCCAGAGCCTTTGTGCTGGACGAGTGTCAAGAGTGAGTCTTTAATATTGAAACTTGGAGCTCTGTGCTGTATCAGGACACGGTTCCAATACTGTTTCTTTTTTTTTCTTTCTTTTGAACAGTAGATTTATTTTAGTTCAGTCAACCGTGACTTTTATACCAAGACATTTTAGGAGCTCCCACTGCACATTATTATGCTTATTATCCTGTCTTTGCTCCCACTACAGTCTCATGTTCTGGACCAACTGGAATGAGCAGGCTCCAAGCATCATGAGGGCCTCTCTGAATGGAGCCAACGTGCTCGCCATCATCGGCAGTGACATTAAAACTCCCAACGGCCTGGCCATAGATCACCGGGCTGAGAAACTCTACTTCTCTGACGCCACGCTGGACAAGATTGAACGCTGCGAATATGATGGAAGCAGCCGTTACGTAAGACAGCCCTTTAATTTTTCCTTTGGCTACATCGAGACGTTGACTTACACTTCAGTGTTCGGTGAAATGATGCCTGTATTTTTTCTGCTTTAGGTCTTGTTGAAGAATGAGCCTGTGCATCCGTTCGGCCTGGCTGTGTACGGAGACTACATCTTCTGGACTGACTGGGTGAGGAGGGCCGTCCTTAGGGCTGACAAATACACAGGAGGAGACATGAAAGTGCTACGTGCTGACATCCCTCAGCAGCCAATGGGCATCGTTGCTGTGGCTAATGACTCCAACAGCTGTAAGTATTATTAAGTCCATTTTTTATTATCCATGCTAGTGGCGTGGCTTTAGGGATGTCAGTCTGTTGGTCAATCTGCCAGTCCACCACTTTGGTTCAGACTGAAACGTATTGAATGGATTGAATGGATTGCCATGAAATTTGGCACAGAAATCCATATCCCACTCAGCAGTGCCTGAATTGGACCAAAAAAGGTGCCCCAGTACCCTAATTCAGCAGTTACATGACATGATCATCACATGTCGCTTGGATATATTTGTATTTATACGTACATACGTAATATATCCTACTTAAAATAGTTTTGTATGCATTTCATTACATACATTAGGCCTACATACAACATACATCTCCACAGATTTGGTTAATAAAAGCTTTTTATATAGCTATTGATACAAATCAAATTGTACAGAAATATAATATTTCAACGTAAAATATGAAATCTGTCAGCCTACAGATTAAATTGGATAATGAGAAGGAATACCAAAGCCATTTTCAACGCTGTTTTCTCAGCATTAAGATAGCTATGCGTTTATACCATGGATGTTGTGCGCAACTAGATTAATCAGGAGGTGGCGGTAATCATGTATATTAACCGCATATCATTATAAACATTACATCATGCTGGGCTTTCTGCCAATCATTTGAAATGCTGAGTAAAAAGTCTCCACAAGGAAATAACATGTAACATTACTACTCTAACTAACCCTCCTGTGTTATTCATTCCTCAGGTGAGTTTTCTCCTTGCCGAACAAATAACGGAGGTTGCCAAGATCTGTGTCTGCCAACATCTGACGGACGGGTCAACTGCAGCTGCCGCGGAGACAGACAACTCCTGGACGACAACACCTGCTCTGGTAAGAGAAAGTCTTCAATCATTTTAGGATGCAGTCTTAAAAGCCTCCTTTTTGATTAAAAGGTCGAATGTTGCTGAATTCAAATGTTTTCTACCTCACCAGCGCTGAATGTGTCGTGTGGAAGTGTGGATGACTTTGAGTGTGGAAACGGCGACTGTATCAACTACAGCCTGACCTGTGACGGCATGGCTCACTGCAAGGACAAGTCTGATGAGAAGCAGTCCTATTGTGGTGAGTGTTTTATGGGGCTATTAGTTGGTGAACAATGAGCTGGCACAGGTCATCATTTATATTTTGTCATTTGCAGATAATTAGCTGATGGTCATTTTCAAAGCAATTTAGAAATGAGTGCAAAAATATAATAAATTATTATTAGATCATTAGATTAAAGGAGAGTGAGGGCTGATGTGACTATAACCAAGGAGATAAATGAGCTAAGTGGAGGAGTAGAGGGACATTTAGTATGTTTGATACAGAATATATAACACAGTGTATTGGTTTCATTTATAAAATAGTGAATTGGTAGATAAGGCCGTATTTAAAATATGCGGAAAAGAACTCTGGACTTCAGCTAACTCTAATGAACTGATTTTCCTCCACAGCCAATCGGATTTGTAAGAAAGGCTACAGGCGCTGCATGAATGGTCGCTGTATCGGCCACCAGTTCTGGTGTGATGGCACGGATGACTGTGGTGACCACTCAGATGAACTACCCTGCAACAGTAAGCTATTTATGTCCATTTTTTTAGCTGCAACTGATCTAAAAATCATTAGTTAACTGTTTGATAGATGCACAAAGAGAAACTATGTTTGCCTGGTCTCAGATTATCTTTTTTCTTAAATGTTTATTTTGAATTCTGACAAGCACTTAGACTAATATTTAAATGTTTCTGGTCTCAGATATTGGCACAATTTTAACTGTTATGCCCACACGACACCGCAATGTTTTTGCATACCTGATCAAATTGCCTCTTGCTTTCCATCTGTTAAAACTTGTGTGCATCCTGCAGTGACCCTGTGCAAAGTAGGAGAGTTCCAGTGCAAAGATGGAAGCTGTATCTCCAACTTCAGCCGCTGTGACCAGGTGGTCAACTGTGAGGATGCTAGTGATGAAATTAACTGCCGTAAGTAATCTACCATAATAATTACAAAAAAATATATTAAAAGGGAAAGCTAGAAGGAGATTACATGGTGGAAAATTAGTTTAATGGATTAGTTAAGATTTCTTCAAAGTTATTTTTTTCCCCCCATTATTCTCAGAACCCACCGATTGCGCCCGTTTCTTCCGTCTGGGAGTGAAAGGAATTTCCTTCCAGAGCTGTGAGAAAACGACTCTGTGTTACTTGTCCTCGTGGGTGTGTGACGGCAACAACGACTGTGGAGACTATTCAGATGAGAGAAACTGCCCAGGTTGGCTGCTTTGTTTCCCCCCTAGAATGCTTTCGGCTTTTCTTAAATTGTCAGAGATTCAACATCATGTTCTTCTGTTGTCTTGCAGATAAACGGAAACTTAAATGTCCAGTGAACTTCTTTGCTTGTCCCAGTGGTCGCTGCATTCCCATGAGCTGGACCTGTGATAAGGAGAATGACTGTGAGAACGGAGCTGATGAGACGCACTGTGGTCAGTCTACAAAGTTTTCCCCTAATGCCCTTTATTTTTTCCTGAATACACAAATCATACCAGGAAAAACAGACTGTTCTTCCCACTGCACATGGAAAAACTTGTGGTTAGGGTGAATTAAACAATTTCTCCAAAATGCTGAGCTCTTTTTTGCCCTTCTTTGCAGACAAATTTTGCACATCCACCCAGTTTGAATGTGGGAACCACCGCTGCATTTCCAGTCACTGGGTGTGTGACGGCTCTGATGACTGTGGTGATGGTTCTGACGAGGACCAGAAATGCAGTAAGTGACCTATTACTTACACTCGCCAATGTAAAAGTGCTTTCTCCCACGCCCAGCGGAGGCATTTGGCTGTATGCCTAAGATTTCCTGACGTTATACATCATCATGCAACTTTCCCATAATGTCATCACAGAATCCAAGACTTGCAGCCCCGAGGCTTTCCAGTGTCCCGGCTCTCACATGTGTGTGCCTCAACGCTGGAAGTGTGACGGAGACAATGACTGTCCTGATGGAGCTGATGAGAGTGTCAAGGCTGGTTGCAGTGAGTGGCACAATTACAAAATCAGCCCATGGGAAAAGCTGTCCTCCCAGAAACTCTCCCAACACTTTTCCATTCCATGTCCATTAACCAAAGTGTGTTCATTTCCACTTCCAGTGTACACCAACAGCACTTGTGATGAGAATGAGTTCATGTGCCAGAACAGACAGTGTATCCCCAAGCACTTTGTGTGCGATCATGACATCGACTGCTCCGATGGCTCGGATGAATCCCCAGAATGTGGTGAGTGTGTGTGATTGTGATCCTGGAAGAGAAATGCAGGAAGACTGAGCGGAAAGATAGAAAATTCTGACCACAAAGTAGGTTGTGACTGATTTTTATGTGATAGGTTAATGATAAACATACTCTTGTTCTGGCGTAGAATACCCAACATGTGGTCCAGAGGAGTTCCGCTGTGCCAACGGCCGCTGCCTCAACCAGAAGAAATGGGAGTGTGACGGAGAGTTCGACTGTCAGGATGGCTCTGATGAAGCTCCCAAGAACCCTCGCTGCACTGACTCAGGTAGAGATTCTAATCACCATTTTTTAATAAATAATTTCTCTACCAACATAATGAAGTATGAGTCATATGAGAAAGTTGTTGTTCAGAAAGGACACATCCTGTTTCAAAGTAACACTAATGTAACGTGCCATTTGTCTTTGATCTCAGAGAGGACGTGTAATGAGTCAGCCTTCATGTGCCTTAATAAGAAGTGTTTGAATGAGACTCTGCTGTGCGATCGCAATGACGACTGCGGTGACGGCTCTGATGAACTCAACTGCTTCATCAACGAGTGTCTCAACAGTAAACTGAGTGGCTGCTCGCAGCTCTGCGATGACCTCAAGATTGGCTACAAGGTAAGCCGTCTAATTGGTTGTTCTAATGGGTTTTTTTTTCTCCTCCCCAATTGTTCAAGAGTAACTAAAGCAAATCAAATTACTTCATGAACTCACTGACTTTAATTGGCCAAGAAATTATGCGTCTAATAGGCACACAGTTACCTCACAGAAAACTTGGGGTGTGTATACTATTAATGCTGAGTTACGGAGGACCTGAAGTAAAAAGGTTGGGAACCACTCACTTCAGGCATGCAGTTATGTAAGACAAAAACATGTTTTGGCTCTCTTCCTCGAAAGTAGGAGGCTGATCTCGGAACAGCTTGAACTCTGTGTGAACTCTCATGTCTGTGATGTTGAGGCTGTGGTCAGAGCTTCATTTGAAAATTATTTTGCGCACCGAAAGGATTCACTTTTATGCTGGCACAACATTAAATTGTATATAACTTCACCATCACAGACTTGCCCGGGTGTGTGTGACTTCCTTTCTGCGACTTAGTATCCTGCAAATTCCCTCATAATGGCAAAGGAGTAGAGTTTGGAAGTGTGAGAGAGTGCGTTGGAGTTCTTTTTAAAACACAGATGTGCTTATGAGAAGTGACAGGTTAAGCTGATTTTGACTAGTAATGAATACGTGTTTTGCTGTGCCTTGTGGTAGGATGATATTCATGACACTTATTTGACACATAACACATTGGATGTCAGCTTATTTTTTTTTACCCGTGCTCTCTTTTATAAGAGTATTTTGCGAATGCGATTCGTAGCTATTTATGCACCTTATCTGACAGCAGCAACTGGATTTCATGACAGTGTTGAGCTATTAGTACCACTCTACATAGGAATTGGGACAAAAAATGGAACAACACATGTATCAGTTTGACTGTCGGAGGTTTTGTGACAGGCAGTGGCAGGCCCTAGCACTGTAATTGGTCCATACTAAATGGGAGAAGTGCCAGAACCCGTCGGCAGTGAGATTTTGACATATCTCTTGTGCTCTTGGCCCCTTCAGTGCAGGTGTCATGCTGGCTTCCAGCTTAAGCGGGATGGGAAGACGTGTGTGGATATAGACGAGTGCACAACCACCTACCCCTGTTCTCAGCGCTGCATCAACACACACGGCAGCTTCCACTGTCTCTGCGTGGATGGCTTTGAACTCAGCCCCAATGACCCCACCATCTGCAAGTCCACGTCTGGTGAGGCACGCTTCTGTGTGTTTTGCATTTTGCCGGTTGCTCATTGCCAATTCAACCCTGACGCAAATGTTTCCTGTGTGTGTGTGTGTGTGTGTGTGTAGAAGAGGAGCCCTACTTGATCTTTGCTAACCGTTACTACCTGCGAAAACTCAATCTGGATGGATCCAACTACACTCTTATAAAACAGGTGAGACACACTGGTGCTCAATTTGACCTACTGAAACCGCAACAAAGGAGAAATTCTTATTGTTAGCTCTCCATTCATCTGTTAATACTGTACCTACCTCTGTTTCAGGGTCTGAATAACGCAGTGGCACTGGACTTCCACTATGCAGAGTCGATGATCTACTGGACAGATGTGACCACCCAGGGCAGCATGATCCGACGCATGCTTATGAACGGCAGCAACATAGAGGTCAGTGAGGACATCAAACGCCCTTTTAGCCAGCCAACACATTAACCATAGTATTAACTTCTTTTTGTGAAAGTTGCGTAACTCGTGTGTCTAACTCTTGACTGACGTGGCAGGTTTTACACCGGACCTCCCTGAGTAACCCAGATGGCTTGGCAGTGGATTGGGTTGGCGGGAACTTGTATTGGTGTGACAAAGGCAGGGACACCATCGAGGTGTCAAAACTCAACGGGGCATACCGGACTGTGTTGGTCAACAACGGCCTGAGGGAGCCTCGTGCTGTGGCTGTGGATGTGCGCTATGGGTGAGAAGCACAGCTTATATTAGGTTATCAAAACACTCTCATCTGGTAATGGTAACTGTTGTTGAGCTATATTTGAAATTTAAGGTGAATTTAATTTAGATTCACTATACTGTAACTGTAAAACCATCTTTATCCCCTGCTGGTTAGGTACCTGTATTGGTCTGACTGGGGCGACAACCCTCACATTGGGAGAATCGGGATGGACGGCACCAACAGAAGTGTCATTGTAGAGGATAAGATCACGTGGCCCAATGGACTAACCCTGGACTTCATCAATGACCGCATATACTGGGCCGATGCCAGAGAGGACTACATTGAGTTTGCCAGCCTGGATGGCACCAATAGACACACAGGTAACAGAGCAGTTCACACTCAGACACAGATACCTTTTTGTTACTGCTTAGAGCAACTAGACCCCCCCCCCCCCCACAAAAAAACAAATTTTTCAAAACAAAAAAAGAATAAAATTTAAAAAAAATACATAAATAAATACAAATAATTTAAAAATAAATAAATAAATAGATAAAACGAAGAGCAGAATTATCACATTAACCACAGTATGGACAAAATAATAATAAGTAATAATAACAATACATATATATTTTTTAAAACATACATAAACAATCAGCAAAAAAGATCATAATATAAACATAAATACACATAGTCACACGGACAGGTAGAGGTACATATTAGTCACAGTTGTCTGTAGCAAATCTATATTGTAGTTTGGTTTGGATGAGAATCAGTTACGGAAGAGTACACAGTTTTAGTGTCTTCATATATGTCAGAAATGGGTGCCATGTCTCATAAGACTTACCTGTAGAGCCACCCAATGTACACTTTATTTTCTCAATGTGTAAAAACCTAATAAGTTCTGCAGCCCACTGGACATGGTTGGGAGAGGCCTCCTGCTTCCTCTTCATAAATATATAAGTTCCCTGGCAATTAGGGTAGCGAAAGCAATAGCATTTGAGTAATATCTGATAAGGAGAATGTCCTCTGGTACTACATCAAAAATTGCAATCAAAGGAGAAGGGGTGAATTTGACTCCAAAGACACATACTGTGTTTGCATCTTCAACTTGAAATTGACAGAAGATGCACTAAAGACACACAGTTGATGCGTTTATTGATTTAGTCTTTTAAATAAAGCTGGTGGGGAACTGGGAAGCTTTAAGTGTTTTTTTTTTTTTTATTTGTCCGCTTAACAGGAGAAGCAATTTATGACAAAATCACACTGGTAGTGAAACGAGGAAGTGCAGAAACTGAATATTCAGCGGATTAGGGTTTGCTGTGGTTACATTTTGTAGCGTGACCGGATAATGGGATTGTCAGCTGTCTGAATGAGTTTCCTCTTGTCAAATAGTCATGCATACATTCACATACTTGTTTGGGAGCCACCGAGCATAAAGCAGGCAGGTCAGATGGTTGCCCGCTGTGCTGGAGTCCTGCAGCACAGACCAGGGGACAGAAGCCCTTTTTGTTCTGACCAGTGAGGCCTCTAGCATGTATGACGTCTGCATAGCACTCAGTTGTTTAGCACACTCGCTACAATAGTTGATATTGTCACAGCCAACCAGGCGTGCAAAAGAATTTTGCTGCTCAGCCGGGCGTCTGTATTGTTTCATTCGCTAAGCTCTGCTCAACACATATAGATGGCATCCCTCCATTCTTTGGAGGAAGAATGATGTGAGAGAGAATTGTACTATGAGTTTTCTACATGTACACATTTTGTGTTTCATCCAACACAATGTTCCAACATATAAAAATAGAACATTTGACATTTGACTTACATTAGCTTGTGGTCTTCATCCACCAGTAGTTTGTCCAGGGAGTCATTCACCCATCCTTTGACATACACACACCATACAGACACCAGTGTGGCCTTGTGTGTGTTTGCTGAACAAGACTTTGCCTGTTTGAATTCAGATAAGGACCGACCAAAGGGGGCTTAATGCTAATCTGACTAATATCACAGTTCAACCTGACACTCCCATCACATGATAACAACACATTAACTGTTTAAAGCACCTCATTTGTTATAATCAATACTGAAACCATGGTCACCTAATGACAAGATGTTCTCCACTTGTGCCATGCGTGTGCTTCATGTGTATCTTCTTATATGTGATTGCTGTGTTTTACAACAGAAAACTAATGGTGTGTTTCCATAATGCACCGGCTTCAAATACTGAGAGCAAACACATGAAAGACAAGAATATGGGAGCAGAAAAGGTGCAATTAGAGTGTAAAGCCTAATGAGGCATAGAAACCATTATACAACACGCAGATAGTGTGGAGCCACTATAGCTGTGCAACCTACCCTGCATCTGTTTTACATTAACAGTACAAGAGTGTCCAAACAGTTTCTCTTTGAGAAAAGGTTTATTTTACAACATTGCTTTAATATTACTAGGGTTCCCATTTGTCAGTGAACTTCTAGAATATCACAGAAATGTGAGGCATGTATTATGAATGGGAGAAATCTCAGGTATTTACCTATTTTTCATATTTATTTGTATTTTTTAGGGCGGTCAATGGATTCAAATATTACATCGCAAATTAATCACACATTTCACATCACAGTATCTTCACATTAGCTTTAAAGCTGAGCCTGCTACACGTTGAAGAAATTAGTGGCGTTAAAACAAATTTGCGTTAACACATTATTATAGCGTTAATTTTGACAGTCCTAGTATTTTTATATTTACTACTTCTCATGCATACCTCCCCACTGTTTGGGAAAGCAGTGTTTATTACTGAAGAGCATTTTTAAGCCAAAAATATTAACAAATCAGGAAAAGATTGATTTTTGGTCAACTGCACTGATTAGTTATAGAAAGTCCTTACTTAGGATAACAGTAAGACAGATTTATAGTACCTAACAACTCATGAACAATGTGATTTAATATTTGTCTGTTGCTTCGCAGTTCTCACCCAAGACATCCCCCACATCTTTGCCATGACTCTGTTTGAGGAGCACATCTACTGGACCGACTGGGAGACAAAGTCCATCAACAGAGCTCATAAGTCTCTGGGTACCAACAAGACCACCCTGATTAGCACCCTGCATCGGCCCATGGACATCCACATTTACCATCCCTACCGCCAGCCCGAAGGTAAGAGACGCACTGTAGCAGGAAGCATGTAGCAATGGATGTGTAAAGGTTTGGGAATTTGACAGAATATAACATGTAGTCTATCAGGCCTAACACACATAATTACACATTATTGTGCACCCGCTGTGTATTTGTTGTTGTAGTTAAAGCACTATAACCTCGGTGTTGGCTATGTACAAAAATGGGAACGGTACTTTGTTCTCACATAAAAGTCTTGGACAAATTTCAATTGTATTAAGTTGAGGCACAAAGGCACCAGGGGGAACTGTGGAAAAACATGTTTTAATTAATATAGCATTTATATGGTATCTGATTGGGATTAATATACATGAACTGTTTTAATCATGTTTTTTCCAATTCCCTAATAAAATGACAAACAGATCTTACCTGCCTTTGTTTCAATATAATGTATACCAACGGCTCATCTAGTCCAAGAAAGAAGATTTTAAAAGTATTAAACCATGTTATGGTCTAGGATTTCATTGTATGTACTGATAAATAACAAAGATGCAAAGACTCTATAACACATAATTATTATTTTCCCTACTTCAATCCATATATCATAAAACCTCTGTCTTGTGCAGCAAAACATATCGGTGCAGTCAGAGGTTAAAACATTTCCCCTCTTTCCATCTTCCCAGTGCTCAACCACCCGTGCCAGACAAACAACGGCGGCTGCAGTAACCTCTGCCTCCTTTCTCCTGGAGGAGGCTACAAGTGTGCCTGTCCCACCAACTTCTACCTGGCCAATGATCAGCGCACTTGCATGTCCAACTGTACCGCCAGCCAGGTAAGGAGACTGTGTAAACATCATCATCAATGCGAATGTGACTGAATGACTACAGTTGATAAGTGGATTTTCATATCTCCATGTGTCGCTGTGTCTTGTTTGATGACCAGCTTATGCCTGGTGATTGTCTATTGACAGCTGGCTGCCAGCCCAGCGCTACAGTAGCCAGCTCTTGCTTCGTCAACGCCGTTGACGCAGAGGAGCTCTGGTATTGTGCCCTATCATCACTTTGATTAATTCTTCTCTTCCTGCTGTAGTTTGTGTGCAAGAACGACAAGTGCATTCCTTTCTGGTGGAAATGTGACACAGAGGACGATTGCGGTGACCGGTCGGATGAGCCAGCAGACTGCCGTAAGTGTTTGAGAAAGATAATTAGGAGACTATAGTGTGTCCTGTAAAATGTGTGATTCGTTTTGAAATACAAGGGACAGTGTTAGAAAAAAACAGAACAAATATTGTGGTATAACTTTTCAGTGTAATCTTGACAAATTGTGATTCTTTTTTTCCATTACAGCTGAGTTCAAATGCAGGCCGGGGCAGTTTCAGTGTGGCACAGGTATCTGCACCAACCCTGCCTACATCTGTGATGGAGACAACGACTGCCAGGACAACTCAGACGAGGCCAACTGCGGTATGACTCTCTCTTTTTTATGTATTTCATTCCTAAATAATTATCTTGCACATTTGATAATCTGCATCCTGCCCTGTTTATTTTTTTTGTATACTACAATCACCCCTCTATAGCTCATTACTTTGTAGCATCAAATCTGTTGCTTGTTTCTCCTCTTGTCTGCCTGTGTAACGGCACTGCAGATATTCACGTTTGCCTGCCCAGCCAGTTCAAATGTTCCCACCCAAGCCGCTGCATCCCAGGCATCTTCCGCTGCAACGGCCAGGACAACTGTGGAGAAGGAGAGGACGAGAAGGACTGCCGTGAGTAGAAGCTTTTATTCAGTTACATCATATATAACACAGTGCCAGCCTTGATATACTATTCTTTCACTTTGATGCGTAATTTCACACAGTAACTATAAATCTGTTATTCCCTCCCACAGCCGAGGTCACATGCGCGCCCACCCAGTTCCAGTGTGCCATCACCAAACGCTGCATACCTCGTGTCTGGGTGTGCGACCGCGACAATGACTGTGTGGACGGATCTGATGAGCCCGCCAACTGCAGTGAGATTCCCGTTTTGTCTAGTGTTTTTGTTTATCCTGAGTCATCCTAATCAGCTCTCAAATGTAACCGCCTCCAAATGTTTCCCCTCTCCAGCCCAGATGACTTGTGGTGTGGACGAGTTCCGATGCAAAGACTCTGGACGCTGCATCCCCGCTCGCTGGAAGTGTGACGGTGAGGACGACTGCGGCGATGCGTCAGATGAACCGAAAGAGGAGTGTGGTAAGAATACCGTCTCCTTTTAAAATTAGACAGATGAGCTAAAGAGGCATTTGTGGCACTGATGTTTCCAAGTTTTATTTTATTGACTGTAACATTTTCTGTGATCTGTACAGCTGAGAGGACATGCGAGCCATACCAGTTCAGATGTAAGAACAACCGCTGTGTGCCGGGCCGCTGGCAGTGTGACTACGACAACGACTGTGGGGACAACTCGGATGAAGACAAGTGCAGTAGGTGTCATTTTCAGCTTGGAGACGAGGCCGTCATACAGTGTATTGTCAGCATCTGTTATCTCACCTCGTCCAGTGTCACTTACACTCATGCCTTCTTCACTGGTAGCATAGAGTACTCACTTTGCACCTTTAACCTGTTAACTGCATACTAAGTCACTAACTCAGCGTTAACATCCATTCTCTGTCATTTCTGATGCATCTCACCTCATCTGATATTTGTTTCATTTCATACTGTCCTATTGGCATGAGCCAGAGGTAAGTTACTCCACCTTCATATGCCACCTCTCTGCTGTGTCTCCACACTCATGCTCCTGTCAATCTGTGATCCCCACCCACCTGTGAGAGTCTGCAAGCTGAGCTCTAAATAAATTAATGTTCTGTTTCCCCTTTGCCACTTGATGCCACTGCATAAAGCTTTATTTTTAATGCTAATTTTGATTACTATCACAAATATAAACCTATGTAAAACACATTTAATTAGTTATATAAAATACCATTTAGACTTATTGAGCTCCTTTCATTCTCTCACATCACCTGCAGTGTCTACAGTTTTCTTCTGTGGTTGTTTCAGCCCTCTTCCTGTGTTTTGTGCTGAAGGCTAAAATAGCCATAGCTCACTAATAAAGGTGTTTAACCTTGTGTTATGTCACTGACCTTGTCACCTCGTTTTTCTTCTTCTGTAGTGCCTCGACAATGTTCAGAAAGTGAGTTCGCTTGCACGAATGGCCGCTGTATTGCTGGGAGGTGGAAGTGCGATGGAGACCATGACTGTGCTGATGGATCTGATGAGGTGCAGATACTTAGTGTTTGGGCGTCCTTTAAATAATATCTTGTATGTGTGTGTGAGTATAAAAGCTGATCCTGCGGGCTGTGGTGTTTCTTTAGAATGGATGTGATCTGAAGTGCGACAACGACCAGTTCCAGTGTAAGAACGGACATTGTATCCCCATCCGCTGGCGTTGTGATGCCGACCCTGACTGCATGGACGGCAGCGATGAGGAGAACTGCGGCAGTGCTGGTAAGTGCATGTTTGTGTCTGTATATATATTCTGTTTTGAATTGTATTACTTATTATCAATTTATGCTGCTATTCTAATAGTTTGTTGTTTCTTTTAACCAAGCCAATCTCTTCCTTGTTTTTCTCAGCTGGGCGTCACTGCCCTCTGGATGAGTTCCAGTGTAACAACACTTTGTGTAAACCCCTCGCCTGGAAGTGTGACGGGGAGGACGACTGTGGAGACAACTCTGATGAGAATCCCGAAGAGTGCAGTGAGTGCAGCCTTGTGAATCACAGACATGTTGAATGTCTATCAGTCTTCATCTTTTGTCCTGACCTATTTTCTATCCTCTACCGTCTTTGTCCCTCTTGTCCTCTTTCTCTGTTCGGCTTTTAGGGAGGTTCCAGTGTCCTCCCACCAGAGCTTTCCGCTGCCAAAATGACCGTGTATGTCTGCAAGTGTCAAAGAGGTGCGATGGTGTCAATAACTGCGGCGACAACACGGATGAACTGAATTGCCGTAAGTTGATTCAAATAACTGTGAAATCCCCTCCTTCCTCAACTTAAGGAGATTGCTGACATATGTGTGTGTGCGGTGTTATATGTCTACAGCGGCCCCTCCAGCTGTTCCCACATGTGAAAAAGACGAGTTCCTGTGTGCCAACGGCAGATGCATCAGCTCCACTCTGCGCTGTAACTTCTTTAACGACTGTGAGGACTATGGCTCTGATGAGATCCACTGCAAGACAGGTGCCTCATGTCAAAACTGATTTCTATATTACTGCTAAACACAGATTGGATGTTTCAAATGTTAAGCATCAGCAGAATCACTTAAACTTTAAAATCCACTGACTCATGTTTGACTTGTGTTTGTGTTCAGACACCAAACTGAATGACTGCAGGAGTAACAGGACTCAGTGTGGTGATGGAGACGAGGCCCACTGTGTCACCAACGGCACAGACTCCTTCTGCTCCTGCAAACCAGGCTTCCAGAAGACAGGACATCACACCTGTGGAGGTACACGTGCACAAAATACTGCACCTGACAAATGATAACTCACTTCAAATATTGAAATGCTTTGGAGGTGAGGAGCTGGGCTGGGATATTTTTTAAGACTTTCCTTGGCTTTCCATTTTTCAGATAAGAATGAGTGTCTGCAGTTCGGAGTGTGTTCCCACATCTGCAACAACACCAAAGGCTCCCACAAATGCAGCTGCCACAAGTACTTCACCAGGATCAATGACACCTGCAAGGCTGACAGTGAGGACCAGAACTGCATCTGTTTTATATGTTGCTTATCCTTTTAGGCTGCTTTTTAAAACTCTCATGATAATTGTTCATTTTAGTTTCAAAGTGACTTTTTCTCTTGTCCTTCCAGGCATGAACAGCAGTCGACAGATTCTCTACATAGCCGACGACAATGAAATCCGCAGCCTGGACCCCGGCATGCCCAACTGGCGCTATGAGCAGACCTTCCAGGGCGACGCCAGTGTGCGTATTGATGCGATGGACCTGCACGTCAAGACCAACCGCATCTTCTGGACCAACTGGCACACGGGCCGCATCTCCTCCTATGAACTTCCAGGACCGTCCACATCATCATCATCCTCCTCGAGTGAGGGCAGGATCACCAACCTGCAGGTAATGCTGATCAAATGCGTGCAGACACACAACAAACTCTCATACAATGATAAACTATGGATGTCACAAGAAACGATACTTGGGTCCCAAGTCTATGATAATGCTACATTGCAAACAACAAATCCGTGTTGAAATCAGCAGAGCTAGTTAATGTTAGGTGTTAGCTCCGTGCATGACTGTGTTGCTTACCGGATGCTAACAGTTAACGTTAACTAGCTCTCATCCTGCCGATTTCAACACAGGAGGTGCCATTGATTTACATTATGATGCCTTCGGGCTCTATTGAGTAAAATGAATATTAGGCGAAGGTAAATTCTAACCATGATGTGTTCAAATGTAATCTTGTAAAATGTAGTTTTTTAGTGAGAAACATGAATAAATACAGCTGTTTGAAGGCGATGTTTTCACAGCAATTTGTTTCGTATATCTAGATCAAAGAGCTGAAGATGCCTCGTGGTATAGCGGTGGACTGGGTGGCTGGTAACCTGTACTGGACCGACTCCGGTCGAGATGTAATCGAAGTGGCTCAGATGTCAGGCCAGCATTGCAAGACCCTCGTCTCTGGCATGATAGACGAGCCGTATGCCATTGTAGTGGATCCACAGAGAGGGTAAGAGAGAGTGCTGAGCTCTTTGACGGTGGCCTCAATACAATATATGATTTCTATCATGGCTTTTTAATGCTGTTGTATGTTTTTCTAATTGTGTGTTCCAACTCTGTGTTTCCTTTCAGTACCATGTATTGGGCAGACTGGGGGAACCACCCTAAAATTGAGACAGCTGCCATGGACGGCACTCTGAGACAAACTCTAGTTCATGAGAACATCCAGTGGCCTACCGGTCAGTACAGCAGTAGCAGCACATTCACAGCTTTATTCTTGGGAGCTGTCCAGCAGAATGGCAGCCTTTTATTCTATATAAGCTGTCATGTCTTTATCTGTAAGGCTCTTCCGTTCTGTCTCTACAGGTTTGGCTGTGGACTACTTCAACGAGCGTCTTTACTGGGCAGATGCAAAACTCTCAGTGATTGGCAGTGTTCGTCTGGACGGCTCGGATCCTGTCATTTCTGTCTCTGGCATCAAAAACAGTTGAGTTCAAAAACAAAACTGTGTGAAACATCAAAATTCAGAAATCTGGCATTAACATGTTGTCTGCTGATTTTTCTCTTTTTAACCCATTTCTCTTTTTCCCCCCTCATTCCCAGACCTGCTCCATCCATTCAGCATAGATATCTTTGAGGACTACATATACGGGGTCACCTATATCAATAACTTTGTTTTCCGGGTCAACAAGTTTGGCAAAGGCCCCATGGAGAATCTCACCACAGGCATCAACCATGCTACCGACATAGTCCTTTACCACCGTTACAAGCAGCCAGAGAGTGAGTTTCAAACATACTGTTTCTTGCTTTTCTACACATATAAATATATTGTTACCTTTCATCCTGTGTGTAAGTCATAAGTTTAAGATGTACAATTATTATAGTAAACTAAAGCTGAAACTAAATAAAACTACTGTATATCCTTTAAGAAATATTAAAACTAAACTGAAACTATATAGAATAGGTAAAAAACTAATACAAATCAATTAAAAGTGAAAGTGGGTCATTTAGTTTTTTTTTATTTATTTTTTTTATAATATATCGCTACCGAAAAAAGGAGACAGCATGAATTTCTGTCAACTCTCGTGACGTTGAACCACAGAAATTAAACGAACTTGACATTCCAGGAGATGGCACTATGCTACAAATACTTCACATCGGACACTAAAGTAGCGCAAAGATTAAACATTATGGCCATTCCTGTTCTCCAACTATGTATTTTCATTTTGTATGTATATGTAGCTACATACATCTGAGATATTATACCTGGCCCTAACAAAAACTAACTTAAACTGTAAAACTAAATATAAAAACTGAAAATAAACCTAAAACTTAAACTAAAATTAAATGTAAAAGTCAAAACTAAAATACAATAAAAACAAATTAAAAACTATAATAACCTTGATCTTGTCTCTCTCTGCACCAGTGACCAACCCATGTGACAGGAAGAAGTGTGAGTGGCTGTGTCTGCTCAGCCCCAGTGGACCGGTGTGCACCTGCCCCAACAACTACGTGGCCGACAACGGCACATGTGTGGAGAGAGCGGGCCCCACCCAGTCTCCGTTATGTAAGTCTCCAGATACAGTACACTGATGTACACAGTAGAGCAACAGCCCTACTTTCGCTTTATCAAACTCCGGGTGGCTTTACATTCAGATGCTGCAAAAAAAAATGTTGGTTCATGAAATTGCCCCCCTCCCTTCCACAGCTCCCCCCTCAGGGCCCTGCGATATTCAGTGTCAGAACGGCGGGAGCTGCTTCCTCAACGCCCGTCAGGTGGCCAAGTGTCGCTGCCAACCCAGCTACACCGGAGAGAGATGTGAGATCAACCAGTGCAGGGACTACTGCAAGAACGGAGGCACATGCACTGCTTCTCATACAGGTAAGAGCACGACACATGTGATCTCCTTTCCTTACTTTGCAGTTAAGCAAGAAGTCAGTTACGTAATGTTTAAAGTTTCTTCCCTTTTTATAAGAACATATGTAGGTTTCAGTCGTGTATATTTCTGTAGAATTCAAAATGGTAAATGGCTTTTGTAATGATTTTGTTACACCAACGTGAGTGGGAATACCGCAATCTGCCTGGAGGTTATTAAATAGGCACTTTTCCTTATTTCTAACTACCAAATTATTAAGTGAAATAAACATGTTGTGTCAAATTTGATATGAAATAATGATTCTTTTCTAGCAAGTAATTTATGCCACTGATGGCAGCTGAACAGACACGTATTAATTGTTCTGAAAATCGTTTCCACCCACCCTTTTGGTGTCTGTGAAAGCTCTCTGGAGTATCATTAGTGGCAGCAATCCCAAGCCAAAATGCTGCAGCAGAGAGGACATAAATCAGGTGATTAATATCACCAACTGTCTTCTAGGCTAGTTGCATTTATTCTATAATGTGTAAAATCGGTGTAAATTCCAAGTAACGGTAAACTAAAATTGGGCAAAATTATAAAATTCTACAGCCTGTAAGCCGAGAGACAGCAGTTGTTGAGATGCATAGCTGCGTCCTTTGTGTAAGCAATTGTAGTTATATTCATTTATATTGGTCTCAAATTTCTTTGAACTCTTAATTCATATCTTACCTGTGTCCCAGGTGCCCCAACCTGCAGATGCCCAAAGGGCTTCACAGGGCCCAACTGTAACCGCCACACTTGTCAGGATTACTGCCTGAACGAAGGCAACTGCTCGGTCAACATGGGCAACCAGCCAACTTGCAGCTGCCCACCACAGTACAAGGGAGACCAGTGCCAGTACAGTAAGTGGTAACATTGTCTTACTTCACCACAGATTGTGGAACTTCTGTTGAACAAATGGCATGTGAAAAATTTTGCACATATTGTCACAAAACAATTTTTAACTTTTTAAAGATCATATATAATTGTTTTGGGGAAGAAAAAAGCCCCACTAGAAATACAATCCTATGGAACAACGTTTGAATCTATGACAGTACTTTGCTCTTCTCACGCGTTCTCCTTCCCATCCTCAGCTAATTGTGAAGGGTTCTGTCACAACGCTGGAACCTGCTTACAAACCTCCAACGGCACCAAAATCTGTCTGTGCACCACTCAGTACATTGGATACCAGTGTGAGTTGGACAAATGTCTATTCTGCGGAACGGGCAAGTGTTTGACGGCATCCTCAGGCGAGGTTTCCTGCAGGTATGTACACTGTGGACAGCGTGCACAAAATACATTAGACTTAGATTTGTAAATATTTATTTTTGGACTGCTCAATACCAAGTGGGCAAGGCTAGACATCAATGCATGCACATTCATATATGATCATTTGAAACCATGGGCTGCTATATCAGGACTATTAATGAACAACATGATTCATTTTTTATCCATTTGTGTCTGTGTGTAGCTGTCCCAACGGTCAGACCCAACCCAGCTGCTATTCCTGTTTGGACTACTGCTCAAATGGACAATGTTCAGTTGACACTCGCACCCTGCTGCCTCAGTGCAAGTAAGATATGACTCCGAACCCACTCATTAATACACCTTCTCTGTCTTTCAAACTCACACACACAGGGTTCATGCAAATTCCCTTTTAATTCCTATTTATACTGTGTACAAATCAGTCAATTTGGCACAAACGTCCACTTGGACTCAATGATCAACTGATTAGATTTTAGTGGTCAAAGTTCGAGGTTGCTGTGACCTCACAAAAATTTTATTTTTTCAACATACTATATACTATGACTTTTTTTTTTTTTTTTTGACATATTATACTACGACTTTATTCGACATACTATACTAAGACTTTTTCTTAATTTTTTCCACATACTATACTATGACTTTTTTATGTTTTTTTGCGACCTACCATACTATGACTTTTTTTTTCCTGACATACTATACTATGACTTTTTTTAATATTTTTTCGACAAACTATGCAATGACTTTTTTTTTTTTTTTCAACATACTATATGATGATTTTTTTTTTTTTTTACTTTTTTTTTACATACTATACCATGACTTTTTTCGAAATACTATACTATGACTTTTTTCAATTTTTTCCACATGCTATACTATGACTGTTTTTCGATATACTATAGTATAACTCTTTTTTTTTTTCGACATTGTATACTATGACTTCTTTTTAATATTTTTTCTACAAACTATACAATTACTTTTTTTATTTTTTGAAATAATATATTGACTTTTTTTATTTTTTCGACATACTTAATGATGATTTTTTTTTTTTTTCTTTTACTTTTTTTGACATATTATACTATGACTTTATTCGACATACTATACTATGACTTTTTTTTTGACATTTTGTATAATGACTTTATTCAACATACTATACTATGACTTTTAAAAGCAAAAATGATTTCCGGGTCAATCGAGGAACAATCAAATAAGGGAATTGAATTGGCATGTACTCACACACACACATACACACTTTGTAACTCTGTCTCATTGTGTGTGTCCAGGTGTCCTGTGGGATGGACAGGATACAGATGTGAAATTGCAGTAGCTACAATGGATACTTCTACTTCCAGTGGAAGTAAGTCACACAGTTCAGAGAGTCTTGTTAGTAAAACATGAACTTTCATGCTCTTTGCTCACATTATTTGCTCACTTGCAGGTACTTCCTCCATCGTCATCCCAGTGCTTCTGCTGCTGTTACTGGCACTGCTAGTGGTCGGTGCCATCTTGTGGTACAAGAGGAGAATGCGCGGGTGAGTCCTTGTTTCAGAGACTTTTGATTCGCACTCCATTTTTTCATCTGCTCCTCACACTATCTTCTACCTAGCTTCTCTTTCTCTCTTACCTTTTGATAACCATCTATTTCCTGTCTCCCAGGTCTCTATGGCCGGGCAAATCTCGTTCTCAATGCTCGCGGTAACTTCATAGGGTTACATAATTCACCTGTTGACCCACAAATCCTGTCCCCTCCCTTCCCTAATATCCAGTCAGATTGGCCATGCTGTTTGTCATTCCATTTGTCCACTCTGTTGATCATCGTAGAGATCTGTTTGTCTTTGCTTGCTATCTCCTGTTTGCCTCCCACTGGGTTTCCCACTAAGCAACACAGGGACATATTAACTCTTATCTGATGTAGCTTTGCTGATGCTGCACAAATAATTGAACTGTTTCGTCCTTCTTGCGTCTCCATACCTTCCCTTGTTTACATGTGTAAATGTTAGGCTTACGCTAAGTGCTTGCATCGTAAAATATACAACTGTGCATCTATGAAAAATGTTTATGTGCTTGCAAACAGATGAATATTTGCAATGTGAAAATCCAGCATTCTCCACATTAGACATGCTGCAGTATATTTTCTGGGTTTCATCAAATGACCTTTTGTCAAAAGCTCATTTTGACAACCTTTAATATATGTTGTCTTGATTGTGTGAAATGTATGTTGCTGGTGCTGAGTCAGTACCTGGTTTATGCCAAGTTGTGATAATTTTAATAATAATTTTAAGGTTTCCCCCATAATTAGTTAATGATCTTCTTTTTCTTATTGCTTAGATGGTTAATCAGTTTGTTGATCTTTGTCTGTCTGCAGTGCGAAGGGCTTCCAGCACCACCGAATGACAAATGGAGCCATGAATGTCGAGATTGGGAACCCTGCCTATAAGATCTATGAAGGAGACCCTGACGATGATGCTGGGGAGCTCCTGGATTCAGACTTTGCTTTGGACCCAGACAAGGTAACGTAGCTAAAGCACACAGCACTATACAACATTATAAACACGATAGGACATATCAAGCCAAATAACAAACCAAAACTATCTGCAAGGGTTCTAGTGGTAAGAGGGAAAATTTTGGGCTTTTCTTTTTTGGGTGAACTGACCCTTTAAAGGGACTGTTTGTAACTTTTTAAGCGTATAAATGTACCAGGTCGGGACACATGCGCGCTCACATATGCGCGTTCGCGTGTAGCCGCTCTCTGCCTGCTTGCCTTCACTCAGACAGCGTGCGCGTTCTCACTCAGCTCGCTCCACCTCTAGACGTGAACGCGCGCTAACTCCACACTGCAGAAGAGTTAGTAGCTCTGAGAATATCTAGTGAATGTTCAGTGGACGTTTGTGCAGAAATAAATACTGCAGCTTCTCCACACCAACAGAGGTTTCCCGTGTCTTGTGAAGTGACGGGGCTCTGCAACGAGTTACGTTGTTGTCTTGTTACCGACCGGGTGCCGGTGTCTTCCTGCTCTCTCCGACTGCGGGCGAAGAGAGAGCAGGAAGACTCGCTGCAGAGCGTCGCTGTCTCAGCTTGCGCTGAGGCAGGAAAAGCCAACACTAGGATCAGATCTAAATCATGTTCATGGAGAGACCTTCGTCTGGTCAGCTAACATTACTGCCAAGCAGGTGAAATATAGAGTGATATTGTGGTTTTAGCTGACGTGTGTCGCCTCACTATTTTGAGCGAGCAAGCGCGAGCCCGACGCTGACTTTCGTTGATTTCACGGCCACAGGTGTCACTGTTAACAAGCATTTCTGAAAGTTACAAATAGTCCCTTTAAGAGACAAAATGTTTTTTGTGATTTGAATGACCTGACCTTTTCAAGCACATTTAAAAGAATCTCTGTCACCATGTAATTTGCTTTGCTCCGCAGCCCACCAACTTCACCAACCCAGTGTATGCCACCCTGTACATGGGCGCCCACAACAGCCGCAACTCTCTGGCCAGCACAGATGAAAAGAAGGAGCTTCTCTCCCAGGGCGACGAGGACATGAGTGACCCGCTGGCGTAGAGCTTGGCATGGATTGAACTCTGCCAACATTGCCCTGCCCAACCCAGTGCTGAGCCAACGAGCGCTCTCATCGTATGC
This sequence comes from Sebastes umbrosus, assembly GCF_015220745.1. NCBI lineage: Eukaryota > Metazoa > Chordata > Actinopteri > Perciformes > Sebastidae > Sebastes > Sebastes umbrosus. The sequence continues at coordinate 22,512,012 of NC_051274.1, forward strand.
CTTTACCAACTGAAAAGAAAAGCAACAAAAAAAAGAAGCGAGAACACTGTATAAAATGTATAAAATGAAGGACTACTTTTTTAAGTGATTGCAGTATTATATTTTGTTCTTTGACAAAAAAAAAAATCCTCTGGTGACGAAAAGGAACCATTTTATAGACATTTATTCAGTTCTTCTTTTTAATTTTGCTCACCTCCTCCTCACAACTGTCCCTCCCCTCTCACGCATATAGCCACTACCTCTGTGCAAATGTAAAAGATAGAGAGATACAAATGGCAGTGGAAAAAATTTTAATTTTTTATTTTTGTATGAATTGTATAGGGGGGAAGAGAAAAAAAAAAAAGAATATTGTTCCATCCTAGAAAACGTTGCCAAGTCTTTGTTGTTCATGAAAGAGAGGAGAAGTGTCAGTGCTCACTATGAATGCTTCCTGGATGCTGGTTCGGCTCAGTCTTTCGCATTATGTGTACGTGTACGTTTTGCTGCTGGAGGTCTAAAGGGAGGCCGAGGCTGGGAGAGTACACATGGAGGACTCGGCATCGCAGACGGTGTCTGTTCTGTTGTCTCAAAGAACTACATTCAAGTGATTGTCTTTTACCTCCTTGCACAGACTAAAGTTATATATATATATTTGCATATATATAAACCTATTAACAAAGTGTCTTGAAAATATACCCAGGAATACAAACATCAGTAACAAATAGCTGTCTGTACTTTTTAACATTTTTTTTTTTTTTTTTAAGTCATTGTATAATTGACATATTTTGTGTCAGCAATGAATGAGTCAATGGCAGTGTGCGAGGATGAAGATGATTGTAAACAAAGTCCACATTCCAGGATGAAAAAGTCTGGGATGGATATCCGTGGCCTTGGTTTAGTCTCCTGCAGGACACTCTGGACAGGAGTCGGATTTTGCTCTGAATCTGTCCTAGAAAGTTCTTCTTGGGAGTGACGGCAAGCTTCTGTGAATTTCCGGTCATCACTGAAAAACAATCTGCGACGAATAATTAGCTGAGAATGGTTGCATTTGGCTTTTGTTCCTTGTCTCTTGATTGTAAATGTACTTTCAGGAAAGGCCGGGGAGACCATTTGATGGTACGTACTTCTGTGCGAGATTTTTTTTTGTCTTTTTTTTTTTTAAATTGTATGTAATTACATGGATGTGTAATTTAGGTTAATGCTCATTGTTAAGTGCATTCCCAGGAAGGGGACTGATCATCTTCCTGATAAGCATTCCTTTGTTAATTCCTTTGCCTTGCTGCTAACGCTAACCATCTGTCTGTCAGTCAAACTGGTTTTTAGTCTTGAAAGTGTTGCTCTCTCTTGTGTCTCACTGCTCACCACGCTGCTTTTAACTGAGCTTATCAGCCATACCTGCCATATCACTCTGCAGGGTGCTCTCACACACCCATCCTAGAGGAAACTCTCCGGCTTTGCCCCTCACTTGTTAACAGTATTCATCACATTTTTTTTTTTTTTTTTTTTTTTTTTTTAAAAATCATTCTCTGTTAGATTTTCACCTGACCATGTAAATTAGAACAATCATTTTTTCAGTTGGAGAATTTCTTTTGGTGGCAAAATCCCACATGGATATTTGTGGTTCTGATTGTTTTGTTATGATTCTATTTCTTTTTGATATAAGAAATTAAATGGATTTTTATAGTAGAAATGTACGGTGGCTCTGTCCGTCATTTGGAGAGATGGAAAAGGAAAAGCAATCGCTCGTTATTTCTGGCTGGAGTTTCATCAGAAGTGAACATCAAGTATCCTTTTAAAGAACTCAAGAAATAAAACATGAACATGTAGTAATCACTTGTTTTGAATGTTGCTTTGTCGAAAAGAAAGAGCAGCCTGAGGTGTAATGACAGTCTTTGGTCTTGTAGTTACATAATTCCTCTTATTTATTAAACAGGAAGAGTCATCTTTCAGTCAATATCATGGATCATTTCTTCTAAAAAGTAAAATTTCTTGATTTGAATGTACATTAATATAAATGTCAACTTTAAAGAATAGTGTCTCATACAATCTTGAGCCAAATTAAGTAGTGTAAAGATGTATCACTCCCTTTGTGCCAATGTCATGTAAGTTTAAACAGATGTTAGGAGGCACGCATCATCTCTATTATTATAAAAAAAAAAAAAAAAGCTTAAAACTTAAGACCTCATAGGAATGGAAACGTCCTTCATCCATCACCACATCTATAGCAGGTTATCATCTGGGCCCTTAATCAGCAGTCCATGTGGAAGCTTCTTCATTCATTTGTCACTTCCCAAATGTCACTTAAAGTGTGACAGAAAGTGTCGTCAAGGCATATAACATTCAGTTTTTAAGAACTACTTGGACAAGGCACAAAGAAATGTCAATCACGTAAAGACATTGATGTACTAAAGAGGTAAATACAAGAGTAATCTTAAAATCATTATTCCCTCTTACCTTCTAGCATGACTTTAAAGCTGCAAATTGTAACTTCTGCATATTGTTGTCAGTATTATAAGACTAATGTTATAGAACAAGGCAGTAAAAAATACAATCTTTAAAAAATGAAAGATGCAAAATAAACAAATTATGGCTGACTCGTGAGAAATATAACACTGTTTACACAAAAAAAAAGGCACTTCTTTAAGCAAAACATGAGACATCGGATGAATTTTGGTTTGGCTAGCTTGTTCACAAAAGAACCAGTAGAATCAATGTTCATTCCTCTCAGATACATGCGATTGATATCTAAATTGTCAATAATAAGTCTTGATTGAATGTGCTGACTTGGCTTAAAGTCCCCAAATGTCTCATTATAACATCGAAGCTTCTCTGTTATTTGGAGGGATGTTTTGCAAAGTCTCTTCAAGGCAAACATCCCAGCAGCAGAGTTGGCATCTTCCCTTGGCTGACTCCCAGTCTAAGTCCTGCTACGACTGCATAATCTGAGGAAATTAATGGTCTTGGGGAATAAGATCCACATGTTGCCAGGCACTTTGTTAGTGAAAGCAAAGTTCTTCCTGCTTTGTGGTCCACCAGTCCCTCAACTCACCTCACCTGTTTTGTAGTCATCCTCCCGACTGGTCTGCTTCTCCGTGGCAGCAAAGCAGGGAAAGTCTTGTGTTTGCAGTGAGACACGAGTAACCCATTGTGCTTCTGTAATGATGTCGCTCACTTTAAGTGGCTGTAAAAGAGCCTCCATAAATAAATAAATTACCCAGCTATAACAAGGGGCTCTGTCCTGTCCCTCCGTTCAGTCTTTGTGATCTGCAGCCTCAGGGTTGAGATAGACCATCGGGACACAGGGAGGGAGGTTATAGTGGGGAGGGGAGTATAAGTGACGAATAAGTGGTTTAGGGTCTCTTCCAACCGCTCCGGATCAACGCGTCAGCTCGTAGGAAAGGCTGGTTTCGGAGATCTGTGAGTGGGCATGGAGAGAAGGGTGAGAGACAGGGATGGGGGACACACATGTTAGAGGAGCCAGAGGTCAATCTGCAAACTTACTTCTACTTGTTTTAAGTACTTTTTTGTTTGTTTGCAGTGCTAACAGTGTGTTAAGCCATAAATGTAGTGGACATACACTCAATTACTCAATTTATCAGGTACACAAAAGTGCAGGTGCATAAAATAATTAACAGTATAGTATCTGGAAAAATGTAATAAAGTCATAGTATGTCGAAAAATGTCATGAAAAAAGTCATAGTATAGTATGTCCAAAAATAATTTTAAAAAATCATAGTATAACATGTAAAAAAATAATAATTAAAAAAAATCATAGTATAGCATGTCGAAAAATATCATAAAAAAGTCAAAGTGTAGTATTTCGAAAAAAGTTATAGTATGTCGAAATGTTTTTTAAATATAATGTACCATGACTTTTTTTTACATATTATGCTATGACTTTTTTATGACTTTTTTCGACATACTACACTTTGTCTTTACTATGATTTTTTTTCCACATACTATATATACTATGACTTGTTTTTCTGGATACTCTCCAATTACTTTTTTTTGACAAACTATATACGACTTTTGTGTACTCTTTTTTTGACATGACATTATGATTTGTGAAATAGCTCAGTGTGGTAGATAACTGGTTGGAATACTGAAGGTTGTGGGTTCGATCCTTACGTGACACAGTCTGTTTTCAGGTCTAACTTCTAATGACGAAGTCAAATATACAAAGAGAAAAGTCTGAAGTGCGTGTGGCATTGGTAGCTTGGTTGCTAAGTTCCCGGTTCTGGCTGCAGCAGAGCGGGGTTCGATCCCCACCCTCACATCGATGCCCGACAGTGGAGTGAGATGAGCGTCTCCTCCCAGGATTTACCAGAGATACAACTGGGGGGTTATGTAAATTATACTGTTAAAATATATAACCCTGACCTATTATATACTTAAAATATAACCCTAACCTATATAATATATAACCCTAACCGTAACCTGTATCCTATATAACCCTAACCGTAACCTGTATCCTATATAACCCTAACCCTAACCTGTAAAATATATAAACCTAACCCTAGCCCTATATAACCCTAACCCTATCTGTATAATATATAACCATAACCTTATATAACCCTAACCTGTATACTATATAACCCTAACCCTATATAACCCTAACCCTAACCTGTATACTATATAACCCTAACCCTATATAACCCTAACGTGTATACTATATAACCCTAAAACTTTCTGGTTTTCTGTTGCATAATCCCCCAGTTGTATCTCTGGGAGGAGACGCTCGTCTCACTCCACTGTCAGGCACCGGGAATTGATGTGAGGGTGGGGATCGAACCCCGCTCTGCCGCAGCCAGAACCGGGAACTTAGCAACCAAGCCACCAATGCCACACACACTTCAGACTGTTCTCTTCGTATATTTGACCTCATTAGAAGTCACACCAGAAAACTTTCTGTGTCACATAAGGATCGAACCCACAACCTTCAGAATTCCAAGCAGATATTTTTTATGAAATTTTTCAACGTATGACTTTTTTATGAAATTTATTGAAATAACATACCATTCATTTTTTTCATGAAATTTTTCGACATACTATACTATGAATTTTTCATGATTTTTCAACATAGTATAGTATGACTTTTTTAAATGAAATTTATCGACATACTATAATATGACTTATTTTTAGAAATTTTATCGACATAATATACCATGTCTTTTTTCATAAATCTTATTGATATATTATACTATGACTTTTTTCAAAAAATTTATCGACATATGACTATGACTTTTATTTCATGAAATTTTTCAACATGCTGTTGAGCTGTTGAAAAACATCATAAAAAGGCATATAATAGTATAGTATGTCAAAAAAAGTCATGAAAAAGTCAAAGTATAGTATGGCACCAAAATGTCATAAAAGTCATATATTGTAAAAAAGTGATAAAAGGCATAGTATCGGGCACCCCGGTAACTGCACATTTGTGTGTGTTTGTCCTTCGACTATCTCGAGAACATTTCATCTGATCTACTTCACACTTGGCGGGTGTATTGCTCGGAACCCAAGGACATGCAGTGTCGAAATTGGTGCGACACCTTAAAATATTAATAAACTTTGAAAAAACCAGGGATAGCGCTCTGTGCAGCAGCAGCAGGGGCTTCAGGGATCTACGGATTGAGTCGAGTATGTCCTCCGCAGCGAGCGATAAGCGGTTCTCAACAACGCTGCAATCAGCAATTATGGGGGTCAAGCAATTGGCCCACTGGCACTGCACCAGTTTATATTAATGAGGGCTCTCTAAATTACAGAAACACCTCTCTGTATAATGCAGTATAGTTCAAAAATGCCTCAAACAACATCCTCCAAAATAATCATAACGCTGAATCAACAAAAACTGAACATTATAACCATGAAGGTCGGAGTTATTGTAGGACTGCTGCATCAGACTGCATTGGTTTTAGCTAGGTGTACCTCATAAACTGGCAATTGAGTGTATATTTCTATATTTCAATCTAGCAATTCTAAAAAAATCTGCAATAACTTCTGCAGTTAAACTTTGCTTACTGTGTATTACACATATCAAATTAGCAAATAAGGGCATAAACAATAAAGACTTAACATTGAATGACACATTCCCATAACCTTGCATTTTAACTGGTAGTAGTGAAAACGAGTGAAATTCAAGGCTTTGGGAATGTAGTTATGGCAACTTTGTAAGACTAAAAATGCAGCAATAAAAATAAAAGTAGCCATCATTATAACAGTTACAGTATAATGGTCAACAAGCTCTTCAAATTGCTGAGCAACAATCAAGCTGAAATCCTCTCAGCGCTGTAATAAAAACTTCTGGATACAGACTGTGTTCATGTATATTTGACTGACTGTGTATTTTTTCCAGAGCCTGTTGACCAAATAGCTGTTCAGCACACCGCGAATGACAGTTAGCAAAGACAAAACATGGCGGACGTTGTTGACAGGTGAGAGGTAAATGAACACTGGACAACATGCAACACATAATAGGAGGGGGTGAGGATGACGATGATGATCTTAAGGGTATAGTTGTGCATTTAAACTGAACAATGATGTTTTTAAAATACCACAAAGGTTTCTTTCTCTGAGGCAACGAGTTGCTGGAAATTTAATGGCTGTTGGTTGGGGCAAGTGATTTTGCATTTCTGTAACTCGTTTCTTATTTAACCTTCAATAATCTTGTTTTCTAACTATTGTGTTGTAAAGCAAATCTCAGTGCTGTGAAGCCTTTATTTAAATTTTGCGTCCAAAGCACTAGCTGAAGCAGCCGACATCACTGTAGCAGCACACAGGAGCTCGAGGGCCAAGCGGGCCGGGTTTCAGCCGGGCTACCTTCCTTACCCTCTCTATACTGTCATTAATCTTCTTTTCAGCTGGAAGGGGTAGAATGAACAGTGGTGATTGAGGAAAGAAGAGTCACATGTTAGCCGGAAAACCAACACCAAACAAGTTAGTTTCATGGAACAAGGCAATGTTGATAAAACCAGTAAATTAGCCAAACCTCTTTATGTTATGATTGTTGAATTCATGAAAGAAATATATATATATAATAATATATAATAATGCACAGCCTTTTAAATGTGTCATGCATGATGATAATTTAATCCCAGCCATGGCTGATTGTACTGGGAGTGTATCAACATATTTTTCACGCACAAAAATATGTTGACACGCTGTACAACTTTTGTTCCATGGAGATCTGCGCCAGGCAAAGAGGTTTGGCTGACTCCTATCACCAGACAGACGCCTGATAGGAGTCCTCTTAAGTAGAACACAAACAACAAAGTGACGGCCCAAGTTAGTTCATAGTAGTTGGGGTTGGTGTTGGGGTGGGTGACAGGGATCATGCTGCATGCACAGTGGGGTCAGGAGGCGTACGAGAGACACCTGGACAACCTTGGCATTAGGGGGGAAGGGCTAGCAGTTGGCGTCGTCACAGAGGTTGGCTTCACAGAAGAACCGTGAGCCGCGTTTAGCAGTGCGGGCTGTGAAGGGCACGCTCTTCAGTACTGGGGGAGGATGGGGAGGGAGAAAAAAACACGTCACACCTGAGACACTGCCCTTCTGGGGGAGGGGGGAAAAAACACTGGACCACCTTCAAATTTCTTTCCGGAGACTGTAATGAACCTGTGCCATTTCTGTATGTAGCACAGATCTAACTAAGTAAACCTCAGGAGGGTTTTAATAGGATTAGGGGCAACACTTTACTTCAAGTCCCCCTATTTTGCATATTTTGCAAGCACTATATAAACATTTAATACATGATTTATGACACTATAATGTAGCTGTAAGCAGTTTATTGATGTATTTGTCTACAGTATAACTCCTCCTGTTATATATGTTATAAATATGTCTTCATAGGAGAAGTTTATAACATAATGACATGACAAATACTACACATTAAAAATGTCCTTATAACTACATATAACTACAGTATGGTGTGTTATAAACCATTTATTAAATGCTTGGGTAGCACTTTTTATGATGTCTATAATGCATTATAAACACACTTATAATGTGTTATAATATGCTTATAGCACGGTATAATCATAGTTATAAGCACTCATAAGTATTCCTAATTATTCATAACAATAATCACAACACATTACAAAGAATTTTATAATGGCTTATAAGGTTAAGTATCATAATACTTTGTAATTACTGGCTGACATTTTTTTGCAAGCCCGTGTCTATAATGCATTATAAACATACTTATAATGCATTATATGATTATACTGCATATATTATATGATTAAAATGCATTATATGGCATTATAAAAAAGATTATAATGTATTATGAGAACTATGAGAATTATGATACATTATGATCCTTGCAAAAGAAATGTCAGTGAGAGACCAGCAATTATGACGTATTATGATACTTGACCTTTTTAAGTCCTTATTAAATGCTTTATAATGTGTTGTGATTATTGTTATAAAGTATTATGAACATCTGTGAGTGCTTATAATAAATAATTATAGATATGGGCGTCATAGAAAGTGTGAGTATACTGCTTATAAATGCTATATAAGGGGACTTAAAGTAAAGCGTTATTGGATTAGGACGCACTGAGCATATCTTGGAAAGGCATCAGTTGCATATTAAGCTGTTACCAGCTCTGATAGTAGTGGCATAGAAGCATTATTAACATTACTAAAAATGACATTAATGCAACATTTATGTTATTTATATTTTAAGTGTTGATTAATTATCGGGACAAAAACATCAGTTAGGTTATTACATGTGCTATCCTGAGGCTGTAGACTGATTTTTTTTTCTTCCGTTAAAGCCCCTATATGTGGGATTTTTAAATGTCTGACTTTGGCGACTCATAGTGGTAAATTCAAGAAAGACGCTCGCCAGTTTTTACTGTCTTATTTTTCATCGGGGTACTCTGAGTCTTCACATAGCTGCTTTGAAGAAGGATCCTGTAAATAAAGATCCTGTAAACTAAATTTAGTGTACACTTGGAGTCAAACTGCCTGTCTGACTATCTGACATATTGAGGCCCAACAGCTTTGGTGTAGAACATTTCTAACTAGACATCACGTCATGGTTAACTAGAGGCTGCTGTGCTGCTATGTGCTGTGCTCCAGATGTGGTGGTGTCTGGACTACGTAGCACAAGGTGCACTTCAAAGGAGCTGAACAGTCAATGACCACAGTCATCCTCGACCTGGGACGACCAGGGCTGCTGGCACCCACGTGGGGTCTTTTTAGAGTGTTGTCTGGCCCACCTGTGATGATGTCTTCAATAGTGCCATCCTTGCCCTCGTACACGGGTCGGTGGTCTTTGGCTTGCCGCTTGCGCAGCTCTGTGATCAGCTCGTGCTGCTGCTGCTTCTTCTTCTGTGCCTGGACCTGAACAAGCGGAGAGGATATTTGTACTGTGCTTTTTTGGCACGCCACAAAGCTTTATTTAGCACTGAGTAAACATCTGATAGGTTTCTTTCAGCTCAGTTGCATGCACTTTGACTGTACCTTGGGGTCATGCTGTTTAGCCTCCTGAGCCAGTAACTTTTCTCTCATTGCTTCCTCCTGCTTTTTCCTCTGTTCGTTTTGTTCCGTCGCATCCTGTTGAGAAGAGGAAAACGTGACCGGTCTGCGACAAGAAACTGAAGCTCAAATAAATCCAAGTCAACACACTTGTGTGGCCCTTTAAGGATAAAGAAAACAGGTCAAAAGTGCAACATAAACAGGACACATGCACAAAAACACACACACACACCCTTTGATGGACATAACCAATCATTAGTAATGTATTCTTACTCTTTCTGCCTCCCCCCTTTAGGCTTTTAAACACACACAGCTACTTTATACATACACTAAATGTGCTTTAAAGCAATAGTTCGACATCTTGGGAGTTCACTTTCTTGCTGAGAGTTAGATAAGACGATTGATACCACTCTCATATGTGTACCCTAAATAAGAAACCAGCATCCAATTAACTTAGCTTAGCATAAAGACTGGAATCGATCTTCTTATCTAACTGTACAATAACACAAGTTAGTTCTGTGTATGTTGTTGCAAGGCTAATGTCAGAAAGGTAGTGATTTTGCAGTCAAATTTAATCAATTAATTATTTTATGTCACTGTTTTTCAAACCAACTCCTCATATTCGTCACCAGATGTTATGTTACTCCTCTCTCCCCTGGACCAACTTGGAGTCGTAACAAGCGTATTTCCCCAAATGTCAACCTCTAAGTCACTCATACAGACACACACAGAAATCCTTGTGTTGCACATTTCCTTAAGCAGATCCCATAAATCCAGACTGAGAACAATCTCAGGAAGTGTGCTGTGTGGTGGGGCAGGGCGAGGCTGTCCGGGGGTAAAGGGGATGAGGGAAGGAGGGGGAGAGGACCAGTCTAAACACCACAGCTGCAGCTCTGGATTCAGACCCAGCTGGCCTTTCCTGTTATTTGGCCTCGGACTATACGCCACGTCCTGTGGCACAGAGGCAGCCAAAGCTCTGCCCTGCTCTGCTCTCACTGACACTGACAACATACAAGTCTGAAACCAGGGAACTTCCCATCTGACCAGGAGAGAAAGCTGCTGCGCCCCGTCACTACAGAAGTGAGATACATAGATGCTGCTCGGCGTGCTCACCTTGTAGGCCCTGATGAAGCGCACAAACACGGGGAAGAACACCGAGGGCGGCGTCGTCTTGGCGCTCTCTCCGAAGTAGTTCACCACATTGTTGAAGGCTTCCTAGAATCGGGGAAGACAGTGCCAGAGTGGAAGCAATGTGTGTGTAAACACTGTCGAGTCATGATTGGTTGTGTGTGAGAGGTCAGTGAGCTGAATCTAGGACAGAGGTTTGCCTCAGGTCTATTTTCATGTATTTTCCCTTTGAGGTTAGGAGGTGAGGACAGTGTTGGATACCTCTGCTGTCTTGGCGTCCTTCTGCAGCTTGTCCAGCTGTGTGTCACTGGCCTGGACGAAGCCTTTCAAGACCGAATGGTCATGGAGGCTGCACTCTCTCCGGATCAGGTCCATGCCTTTCCCCAGCTCTCGAACATCCAACAGCACATTTTCCAGAGAAACTGTTGTACAAAGTCAACAGGGAATATGTTTTAAAAGGGAGCTATAGTGTGCGGACCTTCTTCTACATTTTTTATTAACATTTCTTCTTAATGCTTTGTCTGAACTCACCTGCTGCAGCTTTATCCACAAAGTGCAGTTCGTTGTAGAAGTTGGCCAGTTCAGGGTACTTCTCTTTCAAAATGAGAGCTATGTAGTGGAGCAACGTCATCTTCCTGTCTGTAGACTTAGTGTCCAGCAGCTGTGTAACAATAGGAATGAATGAGAATATGAGCAAAAGCACAGCACAAATGAACCGTGTGGCATATTTTTGTGCTTAGATAAACTGAGCACTTGAAAAATGTCTACTACGTAATACTCACCAGATCAAGACTTTGTAATTTGAAGCCATAAACGCAGCCTCGCTTGCTGCTGTTCATGTAGTTCCCCAAGGCTAAAATGATCTACAAGCAAACCAGAAGAAGAAATGAATATGCTATAACAATACAAATACTGCTGATATAAAAAAAACAAACCTGACAAATAAACACTTCTTACCTCGAGCACTCTTTTCAACTTTGGTGCAGATTTCACTGAGGCAGAAGCAGCGATGACTGCGTTGAGCTGCGGCGTGAGCATGTTGATGTTGTCAGAAAAGTTCCCAACAAAGGTGATGATGTTCATTCTCTGCGTGAGCCTCTCGATCTTGCTGAAAAACAACATAAAGCGATCTTCCTCCGTTAGCTGGTCCAGTGGACGCCGCTCACGCTCGTACTGACGCATCACCTTCACCTCGCCCTCCGTGGGCAGGAAACGCATCAGGCACTCCACAAAGTCGACGGGTAAGGCCTTGAGGTCAAACCTGAGTAGACATAACATGTATTAGTAATTTGTTCTATCTTGTCTATGGTTTATTTCAAGTCCAGGAAAAGTGCGTACTTCTCTATTGCTTTGCAGATCTCTTCTGTGCTCTTGTTAGCCTTTCGCAGTGTGATGGCTAAGTTCTTGGAGCGGTTGGAGTCCAGAAGGGAGACTTTGTTTACCGCCTTCTGAGCTACTTTGCTCTTTGTGCAGCAGAAATCCACAATTGGACCCTGGGCTCTGGTCTTAAACAGCTCCTCAAACCTTTCCAGATCCAGCTCCTGCACACAAGTGACAGTTTACTTACTACCAAACTTATATTAGAGGTCATGAAAACACATTTTCTCAATGGTGAATGGACTTGCATTTATATAGCGCTTTTCTAGTCTTCCGACCACTTAAAGCGCTTTAGTCAATCAGCTTCTTACTATGAGCGACGGATTTATACTATTTTCTGCCAAAGATAATCAGGATTTAGCAAATTTACCTGAGCCTTTGGAGTGTAAATAATTAGTAAATAATACATAAGGATGTTCTTTTTTTTCAAAACTTTAACTTTGTTGCTTATTTAATCATGGATATTCGATGATATTGAAGATTTCAGGGACTTTTTTAGCAGTTTTTACAAGCTTGATTTACCTCTAGCACGCGTTCATCATCAATCTCGTTGAAGACGGTGCCGTTGATCTGATTGGGCTTCAAGGCCGTCCAGTTAAACACAGGCAGGCGGAACTTGGTCTTGATGGGCTTCTTTATCCTGATAGCTGTAGTCGAGAATTAATTAAAAATCAATAACACGTTATATGGAGGTCAGTTAGAAGTTATCAAAACACATACAGTAGAGAATTGCTCTAACATATAACAAATTATAAATTCAAAGTTTATGAAATGGAATAATGTCTTATAAACATCAATATCACGCTACATGACTGTATAATGTTATTAGCAATTGTTTAATACTATAACACACTTATGAGGAATTATGAGCTATATTTGCTGGCTGAAAGTAAAAAGTAAGACAAAAAAAAATGTCACAATGATTATCAAAGCCATGTCTCAGTTTTTGCTTGGTAGGGATATTTGTAATTGCGTGGTGGTGTCTCTGTCTTTGGGAGGAACGCTGTTACGACAACTCACTTGACTGCTGTATACAGACCATCGTGACCATTTGTGTTACACTTTACTTGCAGCCAGCAAATACTGCTCGTAAGTCCTCATAAGTGTGTTATAGTAGCATATAATTGCTAATAATCATATAAAATGCTGTCACTTTACTTAACGTTTAATTGTTGTTTATAAGACATTATTCCATTACAGAAACTTAGAATTTATAATTTGTTACGATACGTTCGACCAGTTCTCTATGTGTCTTTATAACTGGCTAAAGTGATGGTAGTTATAATGTAACTCAGGACTCTTCTTTCAAACACTGTTGTCTCTTTGGCATGGAGGTATAAGGCATTATGAATGCTGAACTTATAATACATTATGTTCACTACTTATAATACTTGATAAACCTTGTAGTCATGCATGATTATAAACATTTATAAAAAGTTTTATAAAGCCTGATCTTCATATAAAGTATAACCATGTTATCTTTTGCTTTATTACCTGCAGTGGAATAGAAAGCAAAAAAGTACAAAAGTGCATAACAATAATGTAATGTTATATCAGCTCTCACCTGAGAGACCCACACTGAGGAAAACTGACGGAGAAGCCCCTGGCAGAGGTGGAGCGAGAGGAGGTGGCGGTGGGATTAGTACACCGTGGCCTGCAAGTAAAGTACAATATAGTGTTGATATGCTTTTTACTGGAGCAATTGAACAAAAGATCCATTTTATGTATTCATTTTTTAAAAAGTAATTTCATCAACCCTATATCATCACTTTGATCTTCTGTGTTTTGTGATCCTTTATTATTCTCTTTATATTTAATTTAATTCATTATAAGCCTGTATATATGTTTTGTAACCTCTGTGTTTTATGTTCTACTGTATGCTGTGCTGTTATCAACACTCCTGTAAAAGAGATTTTTTAATCTTAGAGAAGCTCTTTCCTGGTTAAATAATAAATAAAAGAGCTGAAAACTGCTCTAACAGCTGGTACTGTTCCTCCTGTGCTACAGTCTGTCTGCCTACACACGCTCACAAAGGAAACAACTTTGTATTTCCCTTTCCTGTCTGGGGTAAAAACGCACTGCTGCGACTCATCACCTTGCTTGGCACGAATGAACAAAGAACGGGAACTGAAAATAGGCCGTGTCTGTGGGTCTATAGTGTGACAAAGTCAACTTTCACATAAATGTGTCACCAGACATAATCACAGTGAGTCATGGTCCATCACCTGAGACAGAGGGGAGAGGAGGAGGAGGCGGAGGAGGTGGAGGAGGGGGTGGAGGGGCTTCACTGGCTGGTGGTAAACTGGTGTCTGGTCCTCCTGGTTCGGTCAACCCAGCTGTTGAACCCAAAGACAGCTGCCTGATGTCACCCAGTGGGATCCCAAGGCCACTAATCCCAACTCCACTCCCGCCCCCGACAACCAGCGGCTCGATGGCGATGTCTCCATCGGCCTTCTTGTGCAAACGGATGGTGCCTTGCTGCTCGAGCTCCAGCAGACGCCTCTCGATGTTGAAGTGTCTCTGGTAGGCGGCATCCTTCTCCTTGATCACCCTCCTCAGGGTGGTGACCTGGGTGTTGGTCGACTCGTACGTCTCCTGGACAGTCACGAGGGGGCGATAAAGAGCACAACACAATGACTCCACATGCCAAAGAAACATCCTGTTTCCTGCTGACCTAATTTGCTATCACAGCAATTTAGCTTCATGCATTTGAAACTGATCTTGTGAAGTGAAGTGAAGTGAAGCCTTTCTGATGCGAGGCAGGCAAAGCAATATTACATCATTAACGACTGCCAGCTTACCCGTATTGCATGCAGGTCCTTATCTTTCTGAAGGAGCAGCTTCTCAAGATCAGCTACTTTCATCATTGTGTCATTCTCAATCTCCAGCAGCTTCTCCGTCACCTGGGAAAGAAGACGGAGAGAACAACAACAGAGAGATGAGAGGAGGCGAATTCAAGAATTGATCCACAGCACGGGCATCTCTCCCAGTTCCACTCCCTCCCCTATACACTGTGCATCATCAATATGAAATAAGAGATACCCAGCAGCATGACGCAGCAACAGCATGACACAGCTTTTAGTTTTGATTTTGAACAGATTACACATGTTGCACAGGAATTCACAGATATTCTTCACCCTCATCCTCCCCCATCATTCCTGACCCCTGAGAGCAGAGTTTGTTATGAAATTCCTCGAGTGATGTCAGGGCTGCCCACGACCTTTCTATGAGTAGAAGGTCTTTGCAAAGCAGCGTGGGATACGAAGGCAATTGCCCAGAAAGAATGAGCCAACAACAAGAACAATATTAAGCTTGTTTCACGCACAGTATTTTGCAGCATTCTCCACCCCGTCATTATTCTGAAACACTTGTAAAATGCAAACACCGAGTAGATTTTTTTAATCACCACGTAGAAACAGCCAAGTTAAGTACACGTCTGGTGAACCACAACAATCTCAT
The DNA here is from genome assembly GCF_015220745.1 of Sebastes umbrosus. Lineage (NCBI taxonomy): Eukaryota > Metazoa > Chordata > Actinopteri > Perciformes > Sebastidae > Sebastes > Sebastes umbrosus. Next base: position 22,527,435 of record NC_051274.1, read on the forward strand.
GAACGGGACCAAGAGAGCCGTGTTGGTGGTCCAGACTGGGTGGTGCACTTACATGAGACAGGTGCTCCTCCAGTTCATCCACCTTCTCCAGAGCTGCATTCTTCGTCTCCGCGTCTTCCAGCAGACCACCCACGTCAAACACGTTATCCAGGTAGGCCTGGATCTGCACCGACAGCTTGTCGCTCTCCGTGTGTTTACATTTCTGACGTGAGGGAGAATGAATCGGCATTAGAGATGTACTGAACAATACTGTACAAATAGTCTCCTCTAGATGATATACCACAGCATCGTCACCGTACCTCCAGGTAATCATCCAGTCCCAGCTTGGTGAATTCATACTGCAGATGGACTCTGAAGTTCATGTCCTCAACCGAGTGGACCACAATGTTGATGAACTGCATGCAAGCAACCTGGACCGCAGACACAGACAGAGATACATCAAAATATATTAAATCAGACAGACAGACAGACCCAAAAGAATACATACATCCATAATACAAAGCTTATCCTACCATGTAGTCGATGTTTCCCTCCTCACAGCGGAAGTAATCCATCAGTCTCTCAAAGCGCTGCTTCTCCTTACACACCTAAAATGCAAAAGATGCAACAATACAGAGGTTGTTTTTTGAATAGTGATGATTTCCAAAAGTATTTTAAAGGCACAGTTTGTAAGATTTGGCAGCATTAAGCAGTGTGGTTGCACTTCAGGAGCAACGGAAGTCAAAAGGAGGCTGGTGGTACCAAGGTTTTGCACTCTACGGTTCACGTTATCGCAGTTTCACAAGTGTGTCAGTACGGTGGCATTCCGGTAATGTAGAAACGCGAAAGGCTCTCTCTAGAGCCAGTGGTTGGTTTGTCCATTCTGGGCTACTGTAGAAACATGGCAGAGCAACATGGCAGACTCCGTGAAGAGGACCCGCTCCCCATGTAGATGTGAAGGGTGCATTCAAAGCTAACGAAAACACAACGATTCTTTGTTTCAGGTGATTATACACTAATGAAATCCTAGTTATGAATATTATATTCCATTTCTGCTAATGGATCCCTCAAAATCCTACACACTGTGCCTTTAAAAATGAATTATGATATTACAATTTCAGTTGAAATGTAGGAGGGAACAAAAAACATAACAGCACTGAAATGAACTGAACATGGAATAACAAAAAGCCCAACATGTAGAGAATCTGAATGAAAGGGTCAAAATGAGTTACTTAAAAACTCCTTGTCTTGTGTTAAAATATACAAATCTGACTTATGTTGGAGAGGTTGGAGTGGCTGTGGCAGGGCACTTTGCCTTTATCTTTTGGGAGTGCCCGAAACTCCTACAGCATTGACAAAATGTTTAAAAAAGACATTCAGTCTGTTTTGGTATTAATTTGACCCTGAACTCAGCACGTTTTGTTCTTGGTGTCTTATCTGAAAACATACCGAACAATAATTTAAGGTATCTATTAAGGATATTGCTTTTAATAGCAAAAGGAAAGATCACAGTCTCCCGGTCAAAGCGGCCTCCACATACTGTACAGTGGCGTGAAAACATTAAGTTGGTTTGTGCCATGAAGAAGATCAAGGCGAAGCTGCAATTGAAAACAGAGGTTTTTATGTAGAAATGGGCACTGCTTGTACGGGCTGTGCCAGAACTACGTACTTCAGAGTAAAGGCACCACTGTCTTTTTTCCCCTTTAATTTACTACTTATCTTATTATCTATTTCTACTTGCCAACAAGATCATAAACTCTCTTTGTTTGTGGGTTGCTCTGTTGTGTCTTGCAACAGAAATAAAGTTTAAAATATATGTCAAAGGTCCTCTAAAGTTCTCTATACATCTACTGTATTACATTAATGTGACAAATCATAAACATGAAACACATTCCAGGATCAAAGAAGAGCTTAGCTGTATATAAACAGAGAACAGCTTCCTCCATTTTTCAACAACAACCTCTTCTTATTATCATAATTCATGGGAAGGGAAGCCAGCGAAAGATAAAGACACGGGACCCATTTATTTAGCCAAATTCCTACACAAAAATACACTGCAGGGGGAAAAAATGTTTTCCATGTTCTAAAACGTGAATTTTCCAGTACTGTACATGCCCATTTCTGACAATCCTCACTACAAATAGTAGTGGTTGTGCTGTGCTGCAGCCGTGGTTGAATACCATACAGTAGGTGGCCTTCTTGAGTGATTTCAAAGACCTGTCACCTTGTATTAATGTATCATTTAAATAAACACCACTACAGAAATACCATATAGTTTTGACTAGTGGGTTGATTAGCTCTCGAGTCTCTCTGGGGCTTTTTCGACTGCGAGGTAATTGTCTTGTTCCGGTGTTTGGATGACTGTGTAGGCAGAAACCGAGAGGCTAAGCAAACCTTTGTGGTCCGCTGGCTCCCATCAGGGAGTTGATCCTTATCATTGTTCAAGGTTGGCTCACATCTGGTGTCTTAATGAGACTAATGACCTCAGACAGGCCACCGTAGAGCTTCGCTTACACCCTCAGTAGACATGAAATCTCCCAGAGCTCCTCCACTTTCATCCCTCTACACTGGCCCTTTATGCTCCCATGCACATCAGAGATGTGGGGAATGGTGGCAATTCAATTAATGTCAGTTAGATATTTTTATTTTTTAGCACATTCAATCCTCACAGGGTTAGACACGTATTACCACCAAATATAAACAGTGCAACTTTAGATGATACAGGCTTAAGTTTCATTAAAACATTGCTTTGGGCACCTCTTTGAAGTTGTCAAATGCTGAGAGGATGATCTCGTGACCTCCTCGGACCAGACAGACGGCAGCCAGCAGCTCAAGGACCAAGGCTTTTGTCCTAGAAGACAGGAGACACTCGTTAAGACAAACCTGGATAAAGTTCAACTGCAAACACCAACTCTCTCAAATTAAAGGTGCAAAAGCACAATATTTATATCATCTATGCTACCAGAATGTAAGTCCTCAAAATTAATGCAAATAAGAGCTGCAATGATTAATCAATTAGTTGTCTACTATTGAATTATTGAGTCATTTTTTAAAGAAAAAAAGGCACAATTCTCTGATTCCAGCTTCTTAAATGTGATTATTTTCTGGTTTCTGTACTCCTCTATGACAGTAAACTGAATATCTTTGAGTTGTTGACAAAACAAGACATTTGATGACGTCATCTTGGGCTTTGGGAAACACTGATTAACATTTTACACCATTTTCTGACATTTTATAGAGCAAACAACTAATTGATTAATCAAGAAAATAATCAACAGATTAATCGACATTGAAATCAATCGTTAGTTGCAGCCCTGATGCAAATACATGAACTTATGAGTTGAAATCTATAATCCATACTGAAGTCTGAAGAGAGGGCAGGTCTTTATAGCTTTTTAAGTGGTCCTGGCGTTCATTATGAAGTGATCAGCCCTGGCGGTTTACCACTAATCTCCCTATAGTAAACATTCCTTTAACAGCCTGTATACACGCCTCTGATCCCCGACTTCAGAGAGAAGCTGAGCCCCATGGAGAACGAGAGGCATATCATATGAACTGGCTGCAGGGTTTCCCCTATTGTTTGACCCAGCCCTGCATCCATGGAGACGTGGGGGCCTCGGTTCTTACCGTGAGTTCTTATTGTTCAAGCTGAGAGCAATTTCGTTGACTGCGTGTGCGTGAGACATGACCATATTGAAGCCATACTGCATGAAGAAGATACACAGGGAGAGAGAAGAGAGAGAACAGGATGTGGTGAGAAAAACCTAAGAATATGTTGTGCACAGGAAACACATAATCCTCACATTTATCACATAATATCCGTGACAGATTGTGTATGTTGTTACCTGGTAATTCATGATTGCTCTCAAGCACATGATGCACACATGCACGTCGTCTTTTTGGCTCACGAGGCGGGAGTTCTTGATGGTTTTGCTGTTGGAAACTGTGCCATTGCTGCAACGGATGGCAGAAGTTAATATTCTGTAATCAAACTTTTTAAATTTGATGTTTAACCGTAGCTTGTTTCATTTATTTCTGGAGTTTATCTGGTACTGTAGTCATATGATTCTTGTTTTAAGTGTGTCACATAGAGAGAGGCAGAGAGAGAAAATTACAGAGCACTAAGTCTGACAGAAAAAACTTAGATGGCTTTTGAGGTTACAGATGCATCATGGGAGATGCCTGGTTTCGTTGCTGCTGTCAACAGACTGAGGTTTATGCACAGCACACACACTGCAGTTATGTAACTGTATTGCCCAGTCATCATGTGCACATAGTATTACTTTTTCTCGTGCAGTATATAAATGGATTTTACAGCGTCTCGTGATCCAACGTTTCTGAATCATAAAATTTCCCTAATACAGATTCAGCAGTAATTTTAATCTAAATGTTATGAAGCCTGAAAGTTTTCCTGTGGACTATTTTTTCTTTTCAGAGACTTTACGTCTTGTGTCTCTTCATCTCCTGTCTGTGTGTGGCTCATAGATGAGAAGACAACTGTCCACCATGTGCTGCAGCTCACAGCTGGCTCTCATCTGAAGACAGTGCAGACGCACATCTGGACAGATGTGGGAGGACCGTTAACAAAGAGAGACTCATAACGCCAAAAGGTCAAAGATTTTAGCATCTATCTCTGATACGGCTTGTCCTCGGATTGAGTCTGTGCAGAGTCTCGAGGTCATAACTTATCAACCATTCCGGCATCGTCTTGAAACCGAACAGCACCGAGACAACTGGCTTGCATGCTAATACGTGTTTACAGCATTCAAGGTTAGCAGAGCGAGGCGATAACAGGGAGAGGTAACAGCAGGGGAAGCTGGCTTAGCAATACGTACCGGAGGACAGACTGGCGGGCAGAGCGCACCAGTGTGTTGCAGAAGGGTTGGGTGCTGGAATGGTGCAGATCCTCTATGGACCTGCTCCAAGATTTAGCCTTATCCAAGAAGCCATCCTCCCCATTCTCCAGCCCCTCAAAATCCAACCTGGGCCGCATACAGACAGACAGAGAAGCCAACACAGAGGCACAGGGGGGTGTAGAGGAGAGGCAAGGGGGGGAGGTAAGGTCAGCAAGGCAGCTTGGTAGAGAGCCGGGGGTTATCACAAGAACTGTCATCGAGCTGCACGATAAAGCTCAGCACAGAGATTGTGTCCCGGTCAGGCAAAGGTATATAGCTCAGCACTACACCACGTAACACATTCAGTTTGCCAAGTGTGCACCAAGTCATACAAACACATCCAAAAAGCAAGAGCACATTTTTAGATGCACAAGCAGTTTATTACAGGACACGACGTGTTAAGCTGAATCCACTGCCCAACCCAGCTCCTTAGGAAAGCTTTTTGGCTACAGTACATCACGAAAGAGGTGTGTGTGTGTGTGTGTGTGTAGGTGTGTATAAAGTGTACTTGTATAAAAGTACTCACATGACAGCACACTGTGCGAAGGAGAGGTACTCCACCAGGACGTCAAGGCCTCTGTTCTCATCATTGAGGAACTCCCTGACCCACCTGTGACGCATGGGAACACAGAGGGGTTAGCAGGGCACCAAATCATGAACACACCCATATATCCTTTTATCCTTTAGGACTTCATTTTACCCATTAATGCAGAAAGAGAGAGAGAGAGACAGAGAGACAGAGAGAGAAACAATGGAGATTGGTGTAATTTCTAAGATCCATAAAAGCCTTCTTATAGGACTTGTACTTAAAGGATCAAGTAGGCGAGTGGATGTGTATTAATATTATTAAATATTTAGATATGCATGTTCACACTGATTTGTATGCATGTTTAAGCATGTATGAATTAGTACATAATGTCCTCTGACTTTCCTGATGCTTACTGAGATTCACTGTAGCACAGCAACGATTGAAAAAAAAAAAAAAAACTATTTTACTAATCGATTAATTGTTTAAGTCATTTTAAAAGCAAAAATGCCAAACATTTGATCTTCTAAGTTTTCAAATGTGAGGATTTGGTGCATTCTTGGTTTTTCATTAAAGTAAATTGAATAAATTGAGATTTTGGACTGTTGGTAAGACAAAACAAGACATTTAATGATGTCACACTGTGCGCTAGAATATTGTGATTGAGGCATTTTCCACCGTTACCTGATGTTTTAGAGACCAAATGAAATCGATTGATAATGAATCGCTAGTTGCAGCCCTATCCCGGTATTAAGAGCACATCTATTTTTCTTTCTTTCATTTTTTCTTGTTCTATTGCTTATAATTGGTAATATTGTTGATGAATAAATTCTGACTACGACACCTTCAAAAATGTTAAAACAAGATGATGAACGATGTATGAAAAAAAGAAAGACTTTGTGCTGACCAAGTTAAGATCTGTGAAGAAGTCAGACAGGGCAAAAAAAACACAGACGATTACACGGTTTTGAATGAACACACAGGTTAACCAAAATGATTAGGAAATAAAATAAGGAAATTGTTACACAAACAGTCTGTTGATCCATCTTGCCATTGTATTGCATGCACACAATTATACAGAAATTTAGGTTGCAACCACTTTTGGTTTTACCAAGAAAAATTGTGTAATCTGACAAAACTTTCAGCTTCTTTACAACCTGATTGTCAGCTGGTGTTTCTTCCCTGTCTGACTTATTATTTTAAAATGCCACCATGTTGCAATATCTCAGCAACGATGTTATAATAACTGATAGAAATTATAGCCAAAAATTACAAAAAATAAGACCCAAATTGTAATAAACCGGAATGATCCTTTAAGGCAGCTCTGATGGGGGTGTCGCCCCTCCCCTGACTGAAGGAACTTGGCAGGAATGTCATGGAAAGTAAACCAGACCGAGGCTTCACATTTCCTCCACATTTAACTCCAGTTTTTTGGAGAGAGAAACAACTCCAAACAAAGGAATTCCCACTGCGATGAGAGAAAGAATGTGGAGGGCATATGGCTTAAGGAGCTGGGCTCAGGTCGAACCCCTGACAGTCAACAGTATTTAGTCTGCCTCCCCCCTCAAACTCCCTTCACCTCCTCCCCTCTTCTTCAGGGAACTCCAGGGGGGGGGGCAGGATTGGGGTAAAAGGTTCTTAAAATAGTCTCGGAGTGCTGGTTATGATGACAGACTGCTAGTCAGCCAATGGCGAGTCAGACAGGAAAGCAATCAGAGCCTCAAAGTAGCGGAGGGAGGGAAAGGGAAGAGAGGTGAGGAGAAGAACTGAGGAAAGCAAACAAAGCAGTAAGAAGACTGGAAGGAGAAGAGGAGGGGGTGGACAAGGAGGAGGGCTTGATCATCAGTTTCCTGTCTACCACCACCACCACCACCCTCCCTCCCATTTCTCCCTCCTTGCCTCTGACCCTTCCTCTCTCTCTCTACTTCTCTCCGACCGGTTGCTATTTCAGATTTCCTTGGCAATTTCTGGAATAACAACATCAGAACGGGCCCAGGATTCAGACACACACAATAAACCAGCATCTGTTACACTTAATCCCATCCACAAAAAGTCTTCTGAAAATAGCTCTCTCTTTTCTTTCCCCCTGTGAGTCTTTCTGGGAAACTCATTGAAACCGACTCTTTATTGATGAGGCCTAATAGAATATGAGTTATTCATCTTGGAGCTCAATGAACGCTATGGAAAATCAAAGCCTTTTTACAGGCTCCTTTTGGTTTTGGGAATTCAGTGGCAAGTCACTGCAGCACATGTTTTATACGTGAGAGTAGCTGTGTGACATCAGATTGTAAAAGTCAAGGATCGTGTCTGCAACACTGAAGATAAAGAAAGGCTTTACATAACATCCACACGCACACCAAGTGGGTTTGTAGTGAGCTGCACAGTATTGCATGTCTATGACAAAACAATAGAAAAGGATTGTTTGCTTTAAAATGTGAGAAATGTGTAAACATGAAAGTATCCTTGTGTGTGTGTTTTCACTGGGTTCAGCATTGGTCAGCCAGGCTTCCTGTCCCTCTGGCACACACAACAAAGCTTCCTGCTCAACACTATGGGGGAGTGGACGAGGCAGCACAATAGCTACCATCTGGGCATTATGAGGACCAGCTCTATGAAGTGGAGCTGCAGAGCTTGGCAAGTTAGAACAATGGGGGATATCTGGGCACCAGAAAGAGCACTGGGTCCCTGCAGCAGCAGAGAGTACAGAAAGGACTATTCTTTACCAGGCAAAAAACAATCATCTGGTTTCCTTCAGGTTCGTGCACCATTAAATGGACCTGTGTAATTGCCCAGATACACTGGAGAGATAAGTATTGATTACCCAATGTGGTTTGTCCTCAGTGAGATCTCCAGCTCCCTCAAGACTTTTGTAGATTCCTGCACACGTCTGCGAAACTTCTGAAACACATAATGAAAAGCACAGAGTTTTGCTGAAGAAATATCATTGTGCAAGTGCTGCTTAATAAAGAGGGAGAGTTTACAGTTTTTTTTTTAAAAGAGTACTCCACCGATTTAGCATTACACTTTTGTATCTTTGATGTACTGCAAGTAAAAAAGTATTAAAATCGATTTTTGATTTAAAATTTTTTTTTCAGCACTGACAGCTATGCTACTGTTAGATTATCAATTCTTGATTCATAAAGATCAACAGATCATTGGTTTCATGCACTGACAACTGTCATTTACATGTTTAATTTCTAAAAGAGCGTTGTTTTCTTTGCTGATGGGGCAGGAGGATTTTCAAGTTCTGTTATTTCTCCGTCATCTTCGACTCCGGCAGTGGCCATGGTGTCTTGATAAGTGCACCTGCAGTCAAGATAGGCTGTGTCTTTTTTTAAGTATTTTGTTGTTTTTTTCTTCAGACACGCGCAAGTAGGCGGGGCTGGAGAGAAAAAACAAATACTGGGAGAATCGCAGATCTCGCTTTTGACTTCGAAGGTCAAAATCGAGAGCTCATTTAGATTGATTTTCGATTTAGAATCAAAATCGTGACACCCCCTAGTGCTTACATTACCCACAATGCAACTCGACCACCGGCAGTTCATTCTGGGTTTTGGGTGTGTTGTGCTAGTACTGGCTAATGTAGCCTTGAGATGTTACCCTCGAGCGGAGATGAGGAGCGGGCTACAAAGGTCTGGCAACCTCACTTCACGTCTTCAGCCACAACCGACTTTATCACACTTTATCAGCCACAAAAGGCTTTATAAAACTTTTTTTTTCCACTTACGCAATATACCTCCCCAACACCTGTAAACAGACTGTGATGTGTGAAAATCGGTGGAATTCCCCTTTAAGTGGACTTTATATTTGAAAGGTCATTGGTACTCTCTCACCTTTCGAGTGACTCCAGGGTCTAAGTATCCTCGTAGCTTCTGGATGTAGGTGTGAGGCGGATTCTTCACCTGAAATCTCTCCTGAAAATACACAACAGAGTAAATATTGTAATGTGCAGTTTGCTGAAGTCACTGTGTTGGTGCAGAATGAGTAAAGTGATGACGGCAGGTGAGTGCTGGTTTGGTCATTTTTGAATAAGAGTTTATGAATGCACCTGGTCGCAGATCAGGTCCCACTTCTTCTCGTTGTCATACTGTCTGAGCAGCCGCGCTTTGTCCGGAGGCAGGTTCATAGAACTCTGAAAAAAAAGAAAAAAAAAAGGAATTAGTTTCATTTATAACCACATATTTCCCTTTTTCTGTTTATTTGACTATTTAAAGCAGCTGTGTGTGTGTCAGTGACTGGTGCTTTACAGGCCTCTGGCGCCAACAGCAGAGAGCCGCCGAAATTTTTGGGGACTTACACCATGACCTCATTTCCTGTGTTGGTTGACACTCAGCATCCTGCTGCAGGAGATGATCCGCATCTCCTCTGCACTCTCAAGTCTCAGCATCGTTCAAGCGACACTTTTCTTTTAACCACAACAAGCCACTACCAAAGGTCGAGCCTCTTACCAGACCTGTCATCTAATCCGGCCATAAAGAACACTTGAACGCCACACGAGACGTCCCGTGGCGGCCAGTTTAGTGTAGCTCAAATTAAACCCTAAATGCTCTAATTTGTGTTTGGCGACCAACCCACTAAATCTTTTTATGTCCTCATGACAACAGTAAAAAAATAACACAAACTATACGACACAAGCTTTTGACTAATAACTTCCTTTGCTGAGCCAAGAGCTTGTAAACACGCGTTGACATGGAAATCTTAAAAATGAAGAAGCACAACAATATGAGGGAGCTTGCCAGACCCTGAAACTGATCACCTCAGCGTTTCTCTTTGAAGAGACATGAGGGATTGTTTGCACTGGGAACCCTCATTTACACCCGCATCAACTGAACCCCGCCAGCCCGGCCACAAACGGCCTGTCAGCTTGACATTTAACCTCAAACTATAACTCAGCCTCCCGTCTAAAGCGCAGCACCCCGTTAACCCATCCCAGGCCAGACGTGATGCTCACACTGGCATTTTCCCACTGGTGGAGTGTTTGATGGATGGAAAAATGACATACTTGTTCCTATGACAACCACTCAGTCACTGGTGAGGGTGGAACAACACGTGTGTGTATTTTAAAGTTTTCCACATCGGTATTGTTCACTCCATCAGCACATCATGAATCATGTTGTCTACAAGAGGACTGAAGTGCTTCTGCATTTCTTGACAGCTGACTTATTATTTCATAATTAAATAGCATATTTTTGTTATCACAAATTACAACGCACACTCAATAACACATACAACCGTATCCTAGTATACACAAACAATTCTAGTTGTTGGAGGGAATGTGGGGGAAAATAATGCTGACCATGATACACATATATTCTTTATATGTGAACAAATACAAACCTACTGGTCGGGGTACCTAGAAAAACACGTTATACTCCTGGGAACATGTCACAAAAGCCTACAAAAAGAGGAATTATATATTTTTTGGATCGTGAGAACTACAGCACTCAAACAAATAACAAGAAGTTGGAAAAAATTGGAACCTCCCAACGTAAACACGGGGCTGGAAACAGTAGAAGATAAATATAGTACGGAAAAGGTCATTTATAAAATCAATAAGAACGAAAAGTTGCTGGAAAAAAGATGGGCCTTCTTAAATTAAGTAAAGGTAATTGACTAATAACATACTATATTATATGTAATATTAAATGGATCATGTTTTGTGAAGATGTTTTAAGTGATATGCATGATAGAAAATTAAGCCACAGTAGAAATATCAACTGAATTATCAAATGAAACTGTTTTGTTTTTTTGTTTGTTTGTTTACGTATGCACTGTGTTTAAATGATGTTTAAATAAGATGTTTGAATATATGTTTAAATAACAGAAAGGAAAAGAAATGTATCAACGATATGTGCTGACACAATAAAGTATATAAAAAAAATAACACATGCAGAAACCTTAAACTGCTGATGGATGCCAAAAAAAGGCCTTAAAAATGCAGAAATGCCTGACGAAGCTATAAGTGTAGGTGGGAAACAGTGCTGCAGAGATGTTGCATATGGGACCTTTGACATAACCTGCTTTATAAAACCCACGCAGACAGAATAGTGAAGCAACGTGCATACCAGATGTCCAGAATTACAGGAGGAATGTGTCCTGTTTATAGTAGTAGTTTATAGTAGTACATTTTCTCTCTTGTCTGACCCCCAAGCTACTCTCTCCTCCTTCGTCTCTCCTGGGAAAAATCTTTAGGAAAGTCATCGTACTAGGAAGTGAAGAGTGCTATCTCCCATCTGTATCTGTTTCTAAGAAATTATGGCTCTGAGCAGTTTTAACAAAGACTGGACATATACTAGTACAATAAATAATAATCTCCAGTTGGTGATCATCATAAGAAAACAGAAATATAAAAAAATCACATATTCTAAGAGCTTTCACTTTTTTCATTTAGGTCTATGAATAAAAATCATTAGGATTTAACTGCAGAGCTGAAACAGTTAGTTGGCTAATCGATTAGTAAATTGACAGAAAATTAATTTGCAACTATTTCAGTTGTTATTCAATTCAACAAAGCCTAATATTTTCTGGTTCCAGCTTTTCAAATGTGCAGATTTAATGACGTTTTATTACTGTATATCACTGTAAATGGAATATTTTTAGGTTTTGGACTGTTGGTCGGACGAAATAAGACATTTGAAGACGTCCCCTTGGGCTCTGGGAAACCGTGACTGATATTTTTCATTATTTTTGGACATTATATAGACAAAACAACTAATCGATTAATCGAGAAAACAAATTATCATTTGTTGCAGCCCTAATTTGTAGTCCACCTAAGCTATAAAGGTGCAGTATGCAGGATTTGGCGCCATGTAGCAGTGTGGTTGCAGATTGCAACCAACTGAAACTTCTCCCGTATGCCAAGCGTGTTGGAAAATTACGGTGGCCAATGCAAAAACATGAAAACGCGAATGGTCCTATTTAGAGCCAGTGTTTGGTTTGTCCATTCTGGCCTTGTAGAAACATGGCGAGGACCCACTTTCTATGTAGATATAAACGGCTCATTCTAAGGTAACGAAAACACAATAATTCTTATTTTCAGGTGATTATACACTAAAGAAAACATACTTATTAATATTATAGTCCATTTCTGCCAATAGATCCCCCTAAATGTTACACACTGTTCCTTTAAGTGAACTGATCCTTAGGCGTAATCGTAATGAAGTAATGACTGAGAAGTACCAATTGCACAAAGTACATCTCTTTAATAAACTCCAAATAATGTTTCATAAGCTTGAATTTTGATGCAAACACCTGGGTGGTAAATGAAAACAAATAAGCCCAGATATCTACTCCAGCATCTGTCCAGGCCCAAAGCCTAGTTCCTTTTGTTTTTCTCGATCAGTCATGCATACTAAAGTAGAACTGTGGGGCAAACAGGCGAAGAGCAAAGTCCCCTTTTGTAGTAATTTAATTCTGAATTACTGGAAAACAGACCAGACACACACATTCAGATGTTCATCTATTTAGACAAAAGGAGCAAAATAACGTAAAAACCTGCCCATTTGATTTTGGATTTGAAAAATATTTCACCTATAAAGACATGAATTAGAAGTGAAGAAAAGTGTTTCAGTAAAGGATCAGTGATGAGCAACAGGTTACGAGCCACGAGGACATGCACAAGACTTTGATGTTTAACACGGTTCAGGCTCTTTGTCAGTTAGAGCCTCAGGTAATGTAAACAAATACAGGTGGGACTGTGAGCAGATGTGTGGGTCTACAAATGTTATGGGTATAAAAAGTATCCCTGCGACGATGACAGAGGGGGCAGAGAAGAGGTTTCTCCTGCGACGAGGGCAGAGAGGATGTTTTTTCCTTTCTGACCAGATTTGAGTAATTTGAGCCAAGTAACCCAATTTAGCTAATTTCATTTCACTTTCCTCCACCGTGATACAATCTCACCCTTCCTGTGTTTATAAGAAGCAAAAGAGAAGTAGTTTTATGGGGGAGAGGGAGCACTTTATAGTTTTGGATTTGTTGTTTTTGTCCATTTTAGGGCTAAAATACTACAGAAATGCCAAAAATGTTTGGTGCTTGTTGTGTTGCCCACATACTCTCTCCTCCAGCACGGCCTTTCTCGTTTGACCTGAGACTGGCTCGACAAAGGATTCAATGTGCCGCTTTGTTTTGATTTGGTGCGGTGCCATTCCCATCCTTTGACATTTGAGTTATTTTTTTCGTCATAGAAAATCGCTAACAATGGCTAGTGGGCAGGGTCAGCGTATGCCCCCTGGTGCTGTGTAGAGCAAAATCCGGTTAAAACACAACACCAGTACACTGCGCAACCAGATAAACTGGTTCCATTATCACCGCTATCTCTCCGATCATTAGGTCCACATTGTGAGCCGGAACAGGAGGATGAGAATGAAAAACTCTCTCACTGTATTCAACTCTAAAAGACCAGAACACTATTAGTCTTTTTTTGCTTTTTATGTAGAGATCTCTTGCACACAAGTCAGCTACAGAAAAGAAGTAAATAAATGCGTTGACAGAAGATATAATGGAGGAAATAAGATGGAATAATGAATCGTGGATGGTAAGAATATTGATCAATATTAACTTAGATTCAGTTAAGGCTGGGCAATATATCGATATCATGATATGAGACTAGATATCTTCTTAGATTTTGGATATCATAATATGACATAAGTGCTGTCTTTTCCTGGTTTTAAAGCTGTATTACAGATGTAATTTTCTGAACTTTCTAGCTGTTCTATTATTTGCATTTACCCAATTAGTCATTATATCCACATTACTGATGATTATCTATCAAAAATCTCATTGTGTAAATATTTTGTAAAAGCACCAATCAACACAACATCAACACAACATCGATATCGAGGTATTTGATCAAAAAATATAGTGATATTTGATTTTCTCCATATCGTCCGTATCGCTCAGTGAATAATTGTTTGAGAAATACTAAACATTTGTTGGTTTCAGCCTCTTAAATGTGAACATTTTTTGCTTTTCTCTGTTTTTTATCATTGTAAATTGAATGCATTTGGGTTTTGGACAAAACACACAATCAGAAGACGTTACCCTGGGTTACATATAGACCAAAGATTAAACAATTATTGAAAAAAATGATTTATCGTTTAATTGATAGTGAAAATAGTGTTTGATTGCAGTCCTAGGATAGATATCAGGTAAATAACCTACAAAATAGAAACTTTTATGCACAAACAAAGGGGAATACACAAAGTAGGACAAGTGTTTAGAGCAGGGTAGCCCAAATGTTTTCCCTTGGAGGGCGAAAGCTGAAACTTAATGGGGGCCACGGGTCAAAAACAAACTTGTATTTTATTGTATTCTTAAGATACAAAATGGTACTAGAATCCCAAGTTCCCTTAATTGAAATGCTTTTTGTCTTCGTAATAATTAGGGATCCTACATATTTAAAGTGAAGTGCATTTTTACCTCACAAAAAATAAAATGACTTGAACATCGATTTATTTTTTTCCGCTAGAAACATCTGGCAGGCCAAATTGAACCTTATGATGTGCCACGGGCCCCACTTTGGGCAGCCCTGGTTTAGAGGTAAAGGGGTGTTGTGGAGGAGAATTAAGCACAGAAGTAACACCGGCCAACAGAGAGGACATAAAACTCTAAAACAGAGAGACATTTGAGCCGTTGACAAAGGCAGACAGAAGTTTTAAAGACTCAACAGTTAAAGTAGTTGAGGGGGTCAGGTTGCAGGTTAAGGAGCCATGGAGAGTCCAGGAGAGCCATCAGGGACTCAGCAGAGCGCTCAAAGTCACGCATAGACCCCCACAACCAAAGGGGGATGCTGCAGAGCCCACGGTCACTTCAGACATCGGAGTCAACAGGGCAACTCCATCTGCCCTAAACTGGACAGCTTCCTAATCCGAGCTGATTTACAACCAGCCTGGAGTTGAGTTCATGACTCAACTCCCGCCAGAGGCTCCCAGAGAGACAAATGGAGAAAAGTGACAGGATGTTCCCCCCCTGATCTTTTTCACGGCTTCACACTTTCAGTCAGGATAAGATATAACACCAAACTAAACTAACTCTTCACTCTGAATTGCCACAGTTGTTTCCTAAGTTGCTGCCAAACATGCGACAGAAGTTTATTTCTGGAAGATCTCTTTGGTTAAGACGCAGCTGTATTTTCTTTTATACTATGATGGTAAAAGAATGTGAATTTTCAATTAAATACCCTGACATATTCTGGTGTACAGATGATCAAAAAGACTGAAATTGTTGTTTCATTTTGATGTAAGTTCATTTACTTTGTCTCAAAAGCCTGGTAGAGAAGGTAAAAGTGACTATTTGACCAGTATTTACTCTATATTATATAGTAAATGTTTTTATCCTTGAAGGTCTGACAATGACGATGATTTGAAAAAGAATTGCTTTTCTTTTCTTTCTTTTTTGTAGTATTGTTTTGTGCAGCATTCTGGATCTATCTTATATGAATTTGTGGTGGCTTGTAAGCCCATGCAAGCTGGACTTAGCTGTATGCAAGACACAATAATAAAAAAAGGTATTGTGCTTTGCCTTATCCCATGTGAATCAAATTTTCAAACTGAAACACCCTACAAGTGGCCTACTAAGCAGATGCACTCAATGTGATTCTGTCTTTTGTGCATGCTCTATCGGTGGGTTACGCAGAGTCTGTGTTTTTATCTACTTTGATAGGTTTTCACAGGCCAGACTTAGTTGTCATCAGCTCAGAGGGAAAGGAGTGGGCGGCCTAAGAGCTCACTATGCTGGACAGAGCCTGAGGTGGTTCAGACATGAGGCCCAGACATTCCCCTTTACCCCCAACACGTCTGAGTGTCTGTTCATCAGGGTGGAGTCCAGGAAGAAGGGACCCACGTAACGACTAAAACGTAAGACAACATAATCAAAGGGTCACAGCCGCACAGGTATGGCACATTTCTTATACAATTCCAGGTGCTAAATTCACAAATTGTATTTTAGACAACCAGTACCAGATAAACAGAACAAAGACCAATATATTGGGTTCAATTATTTGACTGTACATTTACAGTAAATTACTCCTACTTTCACAGTAAGTTACTGAATCATTTTTACAGTAATTCATTGTGAAATGACGGCTGTATACGGTGACCTCACAGTAGTTATGCCAGTATATTACTGTGATTGAGCAGTATGACGTTGTAGTATTACTGTATTTAACAGTAACTTCAGACAACAGATTAATGCAATTTAGCAGTATGTTGCTGTAGAGTTACTGTATCTAACTGTAACTTCACAGTTAATGTCCATCAGATTACCGCGATTTAGCATTATGTTGTTGTACTGTATTTAACTGTAACTTCACAGTAAATGTCTCACAGATTACTGTGATTTTAGCAGTATATGCTGCTGTAGAATCACTGTATTTAACTGTAACTTCTCAGTAAATATACATCTGATTACCACGATTTAGCAGTATGCTGTTGTAGAATTACAATGTAAACAAAAACAACAATAAAAGTTATAAATCTGAATATTGAAGGAATAGTTCGACATTTTGGGAAATTGGCTTATTTGCTTTCTTGCCGATTCCAATATCGTGTCTGTACACTAAATATAAAAACATATTTCCCAAAATGTCGACCTATTCCTTTAAAAGGATAAGTGATGATACCAGCGTCAACAGAAACTAACGGTGGTCCTAACCCATCAATTGATTTGTAGACATGTAACATCATTTTAAAATCAATGCTTTGACCTTTTAGTTAATAGTTTAGAGACTTGAGAGTTAATGTAATATTGTTACAGCTTCAGCAGCTGAAGCCTGAAAAGAGAAGTTACTAACCCACTGGAAATAAAAGCAAAGATCAGCTTTATCGGATCCTGTTTGGTCATTAATCCTCTGACTCTTGTTCTATTTTTCAGAGAATAAAAGGCTGACGTTGTAAGTGATTTCATTTGGCTGCCAGGACTCGGATATCTGGTCTGAATTTTACTTTTCAAGAACAACAAAGTGGTAAATGGGATGTGCGGCCTGTTAATGTTATCATTAATAACATCAGAGAAATAAATCTTGTCTGGCTCTTTTTCCTTAATCCAAATAAAAGCACTGGCATATATTGTTTCAATGCACCTCAGCTATGTGTGAAGAAGCAACACATTTCTGAACGTATTGCAATGATCAGGTGACAAAGGAAAAATACTGGAGCAGCCAATGAGGGGAAAGATAAGACCAGTAGCTCTGTAATGAAGGTTACTGTCTGAAGAGGTTGGAAAAAGCCAGGCCACTGATCCCTGTAAGGAAGCAGAGCCAACAAGGAGGCAAAGAAAACAGAACCAATATGGGACCTGGCATGACTGTGTTTTCTTTAAGCTTATTTCAGGCCTTCACAATGAGAAAAAGAAAGTGATGCAGCAGCTCTAATGCCAGATATGGCTGGATATAGTTCAAGATAAATGTGTCCCTCAGGGGACAAAAAGAAAATATAACCGTCTACACCCTCACAAACGCTAAGAAGGACAGGAAGGGTGAATAGAGAATCTGGGCGTCTGGGTGTCATGGACTGTACATGTGTCACATACACTGATGACTACATGAGGTGGGGCTTAACAAGCCAGATGACCTTATTAAATGACATCATTTATGGTAAATAAGTGTGAATCACACCAGCTTCTCATTAATGAATGTGTTGTCAGTGCTATTGTTTGGATTCCTCCTTTTCCTTGCTATTGAAACACAATGAGAGGAGACAGGATGAGATGTTGTCGTCACTGGGCTGCAGGGACTTCCTTTAACTCTTCAGGAAATCAAAAACTGTCCTGAATAATGTCAGGGTTTAGCTGTTACGTGTAATTCGAGCGTGTGTGTGTTTTGTTTGCGCGTCCACACCAACAATGAGTATGAATGAATTCTAGGTGTTTTTCCAGCTCCCAGGTAAAGCCCCGTGGAATAGAAAGCGACAGAGCAGAGTGTGAGAAAACGCTGGCCACCCTTTCTCCGAGCAGACACCCGATCACCCTATCGCTCTTTAGCGAGGTAACCCGAACCAGGCAATCACAACAAAGCATGAGTCCAACAAAGCAGACGCTACCTCTCCCAGAGATAGGGACTGAAGGTGAAGGTGGGAGGGATACAAAGCAGAGGGGACAACATGTTTTTCTAACAGGCGGAGATGTGAAGTTTTCATGGAGCTCAGTACTCCTCCCTCTCAGCTCTTCCTCATGCATGTCCTTGTTTACAAAGCAAATAGACTCAGTTAAGAGCTTGTTTATTGAGATATTAGCATAACAGGTATAAGGGCACACCTCATTTACATGCAAACGTTGTGGAGTCAATGTCCAAACCACATTCTTGAGATGTGAAACTTCAAACATGTTGTAAGTGAAAACAATGTCACATGATTAACGTACTTTCCATTTCTCAAGCCTCAACCAATACACAACTTAAACTATTCATATAGTTTTATAGTAAGCTATTAGATTAGGGCTAAAAATAGAGATTAATTATCAATAAATCTGTTGATAATTGTTCCCAATTAACAGTGAAAGGTTTAGTCTATAAAATTTATCATTTTAAATCACTATTCCCAAAGTGCAAGGTGACATCTTCAAATTGCTAGTTTTGTCTAAAAATGCAACAATTAATCGATTAATGAAATTGAATAATCTATTGATCGGTTTGAGTAATTTTTTAAGAAAAAAAAAAAGTCAAAACTCTCTGATTCCAGCTTCTCAAATGTGAATATTTTCTGGTTTCTTTATTCCTCTATGACAGTAAACTGAATATCTTTGAGTTGTGGACAAAACAAGACATTTGAGGGCGTCATCTTGGGCTTTGGGAAACACTGATTCACATTTTCTGACACTTTATAGACCAAACAACTAATCGATTAATCAAGAAAATAATTGACAGATTAATCGACTGCAGAAAATAACCATTAGTTGCAGCCCTACTCTCAAAGATATTACTTTTACAATGAAGTAAAAACAGAGAAAAGCAGCTAATCCTCACATTTGAGAGGCTGGAACCAGTGAATTTGGGACATTATTGCCTGATAAATGACTGGAAATGATCATAAAAGATGATGATAAATGATTCATCAATAGTCAGAAGAATTACCGTTGATTTATTTTCTGTCAATCGCATATCTGATGACTATTTGTTTCAGCAATAGAGCACAAATGGTCAAAACTGAAAGCTAACACTTCTAATGGCTCAAACTTTCCCTAAGTGGCGTTACAGCTCCAATTATGGAGTGTTAAATCCCCATTAAATCAGGATTTTAAACACAGTTTGCAGCTGTGGCGTGATGTTTTTCAGACCTTCTTCTCTGCCCTCCTGGTCCACAACCTTCCCTTCTCCTGCCTGAATGCTCTCTGAAGCCTCCTCTCTTCTCCCATGAACTCACATCTTCTACTATGTGACCTCTCCTGTGACTCACTCTGTTGAGAGAAATAACTTTCCCCCAGTCTCTACTTTACAACTCAAGACCAAATGGACATTCCACAGCCAGTCAAAGCAACAGGAAGTTGGGTTTCGGTTGATAAATCAAGAGCTAAACTCCCAGAACCCCATTTGCTAGTCCGTTTATTTACCCGGTGACACAGCAGTGATCGACAGCGGTGATAGCTGGGTTCAAGCGAGAGACCGTTATCATCACAGGGTTCTTTAAAAGTCGAACAATCGGCCAGATAAAGATGAAAATGTCCTTCTGAAGCCAGATGTTCTTCAAGCTTCAAACGTGAGCGAACTTGAAATGCACATTTGTTTACATGAGCTTATCGGAGAGTTGTTGTGTTCCAAAACAACAGTAGCTGCGTCCCAAATCTCGCTCTACATACCCAATATGTGTACAATTGTTCAACATACTTTTGTAATAATAATAATAATTATTTTATTTTATTTATACAGCACTTTTCAAGCAATAAGCACAAAGTGCTTTTCAAGCAAATTCAAAACATAAACTATAAAATAGGTAAATAATAATAATAAACAGTAGTTTGTATCTTCTCTGACGCACTGCGCAGTAATTTACTTCGTCACTTCCTGAGATCATCCTTGCTGGTTGGAGATGCGTAACCGTGGTAACCTGTGCCAACCTCATGTGACTAAAACGTAAATTTGTGAGAATCAAAGTCTGAATTAATTTAAAATATATATTACGCCTAGCAAAATTAAGTCTTATATTTACACTTAAATTGAAGCGTTATTGATGTTACAGAGCTCTCTGTCAATGCCTGTTATGAACGTGGTTGTCACTACCGCATTGCATTGTGGGATACTTATGCTGCCGTAGTGTCCAGCGTTTACACACTGTAATATTTTACAGGAAATAGTATACAATTTGCGCACTATTGGTTTCATACTAAGGTTTCTGACATATACTAAAAACTCTCACATACTCTTTTAGTGTTGGATTTTGGATGCAACCAATGAGATAAAACTATTCCAGCAAGCAATCCCACCTGACAACTATATTGTTATTTGTTTTTTTAAACGTACTGTATCTAGGAAATGTGAACACAAACAAGGATATTATTGAGATTAGGATTGAGGTATAAATAAATACAACAATCGGTCATGAATTGGAGGTACTCGTTGGTTCCTGTGTGGCGAACATCCTGTTTATTCTCCTCTGTGCGTCCGGGCAGGGAAGCTCCAGCCAACAGATGATATACACGGGGAATGTCGGGAATGCAGGTACATGAATGCCTCAATAACTCATGCTTGCCAGGCCTTTTGACACACTGCCCAGTTAAAAAGTTGAAGGTCAGACAAAGAGAAAGGGCAACAAATCTGTGTAGACATAAAAGTTATGACTGAAAAAGGAGTCATCTTCTTGGTGGAGGTTTGTATTGGAGGGAGGGGGAAACGGTGATAATAGAATAAAGAGGAATAAAAACTAAAACCAAAATACAGTCATGACACGCAGACTACGCCTGAACTACGTTACCAGTCATACGTCTTAAAAAGTTCCCCTTTGTTTCTCAATATGACTTCATTACTGTAAAAATGCAGAAGCAGAAGTCTTGAGAAATGAGAAGATAAAGAAAAGCTACTGTATGTCATTTGAGGAAGGCATGGGAAATAATGACATCATGTCACTAGTGTGTAGGAGAGGTAGCCGCTATAATCCACTGGCTCTTTAAACGGGCTTACAGCAGTTCTTCTGAGCGTCCGTCTGCGTAAAAAGAGTGTAGCGGCACAAAGGGCACCAGGGGATGAGGCCCCCTTTCTAAAACAACACTGACTGACAGAGTCCCCATTGTATTGAGGAGGAAACCACTTCTCCAACCTACAGCCGTGGTGCAGCTGCATTAGAGCAGCATGCAAACCCCCCACTGACACGCACAAATGCACGCATCAAAAAAACACTTACATATGCATAGAAATGGAAAACACATGCAGCTTCTTTGCATAGATGAATAAATCCAGATCTACACACATTTAGGTGATGTGAACAAACAACTTGCTAGTTGCTGTTTCTGAGGACGGAGAGTTGAAAAAGGACAAATTTGTCCCAAAAAAGTATCTGGAAAAGTACAACAAATAACTGGTTGTGCATAATCTCTGCTGATCTGCCTGGCTTTAAATGTAATAGATGGCATTTTTGTGAAATTCCACTCATGTTTGTATGTTAAATATGAAACTACAGCCAGCAGCTGGTTTGCTTAGCTCAGCATAAATACTGGAAATGGGGAAATAGCTATTCCGACTCATAGACTAGATAGATAGTTACATAAGAAGTGGACGTAGTCACCGTGATGTCACCCATTGGTTTGTGGACTGCCGTTTTGAAGCCTTGAGTTTGGCATTTTGGCCGTCACCATCTTGTTTTTTTGCAACCAGAAGTGACACAAGAGGGTGGATTTAAGTACTACCGAACGCTGAATAAGACATGTTTAGGCAACCAAAATGTTATAATTAACTTCCATGAACTGAAGACACACTGTGAAAGGGTTAAAGCTGTAAGACGACTGGGCTGGGACATCTCCCACACCGGACAACAGCAATCACAAGGTAGCCACGCCCTAAAGCATAACCTGCTTTATGGTCTATTTGACTCTAAATGGGACCATAATTTACTAAATAAACATCATGCTGTATTGAAGAAGACTTGAAACTAGCGATTGAGACCATAAACTCATATTTACAATGTTTACTGAGGTAATAAATCAAGTGAGAAGTAGGCTCATTTTCTCATAGACTTCTATACAATCAGATTTCTTTTTGCAACCAGAGGAGTCGCCCCCTGCTGGCTATTAGAAAAAATACAAGTTTAAGGCACTCCAGCATTGGCTTCACTTTTCAGACCTGGAGATTGCCATTTGGCCTGGCTATGTCCAACCAAACGTTGTTTTTATACTTTGGTTTTTGTATTTTAAACAAACAAAATATAACATGTTCATTAGTGAGCTTTAACGTGCTGGCAGGATTTTACTTTGTACAGAACCAGGCTGGCTGTTTTCCCCTTGTTTCCTGTATTTATGCTAAGCTAAGCTAACAAGCTGCTGGCTGTAGCTTCATATTTACCATTAAGACACAAGAGTGGCATTGATCTTCTCATCTAAACTCTCGGCAAAGAAAGCAAATAAGCTGCAAATAAATTTCCCAAAGTGTCAATATGTGTGGACATGTTATGTCTGCTCAGTCATGGTCTTTAACTTGACCTCTACGAGAGGTGGAGAAGCACTAAAACTGCCCATAATGCCTGGTCCAGATTGGGGAATTGTAGCCCGAGGGTGGAGAGAGCCAGGTGGACAGCCTTGTGCTGAACCCCCCCCTCCGCCTGCTCTGCTGCTCTAAAACCAAGTTAACTGTGTTCACTCAACTCCCATGATCCCCCTCTTCCTGGGACACAGTAGTGGGTGGCTGAGCCAGATGTACACACTCTTCCAACTTAAAACACGTTTTCTCTTTTCAGAAAGGATGATGCGCGTGAGAAAGGGAGTGGTAGTCACATAAATAAACTGTGGCCGCCATTAAACAAATAAAAATGATTTAGGTTTTAGGTCCAATAAACACATCGCACAGCTTGACTCCATTAGTTCCACTTGAGTGGCATCTATCAGACACTGCAGCTTTCTTTAGACATCAAGAAACACTGATGTCAGACAAGGCGCTGGAGTCGCATTGTCAGCATGTCTGACTTCACTACCACTGATTTTCATCTGTAGTTTTCCCAACATTTGCTGCTACTTAACGGTGAGACAATCAAATCTCAAAAGAAAAGCTGCAACGCCACAGTCGTGACGCAACTGGATGTCACAGTATAAATAGATGTGGGGAGTTGAGCAGGCAAATCGGTTAGGATGGTTTCAAACGCAATCAAGTGGTGAAAATAATCCCAAACTGCTCCCGTAACAGCTCTTAAAATATGTGTGCGCTGTTTAAAAATGTTGGTAAAGTCATTACAACCAAGAAGAACAGTGGCAGACCGCCAGTTCAAAGGGAATTTTCCCTTTCTGGAGTTCTCCTGTGGCCTCAGCCTCGACTAGACCGCAGGAATCCAGCCGCGGATTGGCTCTTGTGCGCTTTGAAAGAGGATCCCAGGTCCAGGCGTGCACCTTTGAAAAATGCCACTCACTGATCTCACATCATTTTCTTAAGGACAGAGTCATATGGAGAAGGTTATTTTGAGACCCACAGTGAGAGTGAATTCGGGGAATGGGAAGGTTGGAAACACTGAGTGAGCAAATGAGAGGTTCCACTTTCATTTGGAAACACACAAAGCCAAAGATAAGTAAGAGTTAGCAGGGAGAGTTACAAACTATCAAGACAAAAGCTACCAAAGACTGAGATGTAGCTTTATAGATACGGCTTCTATGCTGTGTGCATCTGTGAGGTCTAGGTAGATCTGTATCATTACTAGCTGAACTAATGGCATGTTATGCACCAGTAGCAGCCTGCAGGAACACAGTTCTTATTGTAAAGCGAACCAACCACAACGACCACTGGCTTCAATGCAATTTCCCCTGTAAAACGAAGAAAGGAAAATGCCAGGCAGCTGTTTCCAGCCACAAAAGACAGAGCTAAGGCTGTTTGAGAGGATGCTGGACAACAGAGACGAGAGGGAGACGATGCCTTTAGCACATGCTGCCGGTTAGAACGGACCCATGCATTTTATTAGCAGACCGCAAGAAGTAGTCGAAGCTAACCCAGGGGTCTGCTCCCCTCCGCACCGTCTACAGTAGAGCGCTCCTGTTAAAGCCATTAGCCCTGGGATTACTAGCGAAGGCTGCTGCACCCATGACATCATTATGGGCTGCTGTCAGTCCGGTGGGACGTCTGTGAGTTGCGTCTGAGAGGAGAGAGGGCAGTCCCAGCGCGCAGATCCAGACACATCCATTCACACCAGCGTGCCATCATGCAACAGGAAACGCAGTGGTCCAGAGGAGGGGAAATTACCCATTTCAGAATAACCATTTATGGAGAGCTTGTTATTTCTGAGGTTGTGACGAAGACAATTATGTCCCCGCTTAAAAATAGTGAAGAAAGAAATCTACTCAATTTAAAAAAACAAACTATTTTTGGCATATATGTTACTTTAAAGCCGCTGCCAGACATCAGATCCGTGACCTTGTCTTCCTGAAGAGCTCCAACCACGAAGACAGAAGCTTTTGATGTACCTTTATCTCGCAACAAGGGGCCAGCGGGGCAGAGAGACGACCATTGTCTGATAAGAGCACTAAAATATACAAGCATGTTGTTCTTTCCCACAAAGTAAAGGAAATCTGGAGCTACTGTGGGGTAGGGTGGGGTTAGAGAGCTTTTTCCCAGTGAAAAACACAACTGAAATGTTGAGTCTACCGCCTCTTGCATAGAAATCATCTGCTCTGCACGGCTGAACATAATAACAGGGACTGACTTTGTGTTGCAGGGCAGTCAAACAACTGAAAAGTTCCAGCTCCAGTCTCCAGGCAGGATGTATGTTGAACTTTTCTCTTTATGGGAAATGTGACGCCTACAAAATCATATGGAAAAACTTCATCCAAAATGTCCCAAGCAATGAGCCATCTGCGTGAAAGAGACACGTACTTGAGCTGTCATCTTACAGTGTATAATTTTAATAATAGCTGAGGATTAGCACAGCAGTCAACAAGCAGGGTTTGAATGGCTTCTTGCTGTGCTCGTCTCTTCATACGAGGGCTTTACTCTGTAGCTGCTGATAACTCTGGCAAGCAAATAATGGCTTTATTCCAGAAACATGGAGGATCTTTGCTGCTTGATGCTGTAATTAAGGTCTTAAACAGCTGAAGATCAAGGCCGGGTGTGGTTATGTTGAAATAAGCACCTGTGAGAAACCTTCATGCTACTGTTTAACACAAAATAAACAGCTAGTATAGTCTCTATGATAAAAAAAAACTTTTTTAATTTATGCATTATATGATTCTCTCACTCTCTGGTGCTGGATTACTCACACTGTAGTAGGATGGATGTTACTGAGCTCTCTGTTTGGATATGCGTGGAGCATAGCATGGGTGGAAAGAGCACTTGCAACTCAAATACAGGTTCTGTGACTAATACTGCGGGACTAAAATGTTACTCAACTAACAAAAAGTAGCTCTTCTGAATTATATCAGTGTGAAAAGGCCAAGTGGCATCCTGATGTAACCATTTCAATAAGTACACCGTATCATCCAGTTCTCTAGTTCAGGCCAATTCTCTTCAAAGTGGCGATGATAGTTTTTTTTTCTCAGATATTGCAAATTCAATTTCTGTCCAAAGCAAACCGAAATGGAGTATTACCTTAATTGTGCCATTATTGCCTCACTGTAGGGCAGTGGTTCCCAGTCTTTTTTTGGCTCGTGACCCCTTAAAATGAAGCAATGTCTACTCCACATCACAGGTTTTTGTGTGTGTGTCCCACTTGCAAGTGTGTATTAACACTCTAAAAGACGCTCTCTTGTTTTTGAGTCCTTATTAAACAGAAATTGCCTCCACAGTATGGATTAAACAACAATAAACAGGGGTATCAGTCGTTCTCATCGAATTCTCGGCAAGAAAGTAAGAAGAGCATTTCCAAAAATGTTGAAATATTCAGTTTTAAAGGGTGTTTAGACGCCCAGAAGAGGTGAAAATAGTAAACTATGTCACAAGAAAAAAAAACACACTGTTGCATGTAATAACTTAATATATTTTTCAGACCTTGATCAGGTAAAATTTGCATGAATATGAATTTTACCTGATGAAGGGGAAGGGCTGAGTTCCAAAACATTGTGAACAAAGTGAGTAGCGATGCACCTGCCTGTATGACTATCTGGTCTACAAGAACTTTGTTGACGTTGTAAACTACAAGAAAAAAGCTACATTTTGAGAAAAGAAAGAAAAAGTTTCTGTGACTGATTTTTTTTAAATTATCTCTTATCTGGTGACCCCTCAGATTTATCTGGTGACCTCTTGGGCTCCTGCAACTCCCGACTCCCAGATTTGGGAACCACTGCTCTGTAATTGTAGTTGAATAGAACACTTGATCAAAAATCTACTTAAGTTATTTTCATTATTCATTTTATTTTCTCGATTCATAATTTGGTTTATAAAATGACAAAAGATAGTGGATAATTGTCCATCACACGTTTCTAAAAGCCCAAGGTGGGGTTTTTTTTTAACCAACAGTCTAAAACCCCCAAAATATTCAGTTTACTGGGGTCGCAACTGACAAATATTTTTATTTTTTATTTTCTAACTTAATCAATTAATCATTTGGTCTATAAAATGTCAGAAAATAGTGAAAAATTACAATCCTAGTTTCTCAAAGTCCAAGCTGATGTCTTTAAATGTCTTGTTTTGTCCAAAACCCCAAAATATTCACTTTAATATGATATAAAACAGAGTAATCTCCATATTTGAGAGGCTGAAAAACAGCATTTTTCTGACATTTTTGCATGAAAAATAACTTCAAAGGTGAATCAATATTATTGGCGAATATTATTTTTAATCAACTAATGATCAGTCAACTAATAGTTGCAGCTCTATAGTTTACTATCACATAACCCAAAGAAAAGCAGCAAATCTTCACATTGCAGGAGCTGGAACCAGTGAGTGTTTGGTATTTTTTGCTTAAAATATGATTTAAAATGATTAATCAATGATCAAAGTAGTTGCTGATTGTGTGTGTGATGGACTAATAAATGGATTCAAGGGTTAATGGTTTCAGTTCCAGTAGAGTTATATTAGATATTTTCCAGTCCTGGGAGATGACTGGACTGCAGCACCCACTCACTCACAGTCACACTGAAGTTATTCACACATTATAGTCCACATGATTGTTTTTCTGTAAACTTGTAAAGTCCCCAATAAAAGAACTGTCCCCTTGACGTAGGATGACAGAGTCACTTGACTGTTGATAGTCAGTCAAAGTGGGTGTTGACTGTGTGCTCAAGACAGCTCAACTCCAGCCTGATGCAGAGAGGAGGGAGGAGGGAGAGAGACTGGTTGGGTGTGGGAGTTTTGGGGGAATTCAGAATATGCTGTTTTCAGATGGTTAGCCTGCAGCAAGAAAACTTTAAATAAACCCAGATCAAGGATACAGTATAATCCCCCCCTACTCTCTCACCATGCTGGGCTCAGTGTTTGCCATTTCAGCCAAACGCTGAGTAGTCTGACTTTTAGGGGGAGACAAAAGAACCACAGGAGAGGAGAGAGGAGAGGAGGAGAGGAGGGGGACAACAGCACAGGCAGGTCTGCTCATTAAAATACCAGCAGCTCATAATGGATGATAAAAGACATGTAAATTACACACTTTCATGTGAGTTACAGATCAAAAATCAACTCTTTTGTCCACTATTTTGAATTTGAATTCTGTAAAATGATTAGTTTATGAGGCAGATGGAGTCAACTTAAATTAGAATTACAAATGCACAATATGACAAAGTGAGATGATCACAATAAACTCACCAAAACGATGGCAAACTTCTCCTCCAGCTCGTTGGAGTCAGGCATGGGGACCTTCAGAGGCATGATGTGATGCTTCATCTCAGACTGGCCGTCCACACTCTCTATATTACCCATTTTTCCCTCCTCACTCACAGATGTGGCTGTTTATCCTCAGCTTGAATCCTTCAGTTTCTTATTTCCAGTGATGATAAATCCAAGCAAAACAAAAATATTCCAATAGTTTCATTAAAGGATTAATCCAAGAAATCCACAGACAAGCCTCTGATAGTGCAGTAGTCTCCTATCACTGTCCCAAAATGCCATTTACACTGATTTTACTGAGCGCGTTTAGGTTTACAGTGAGCTCCACTGTAGTTTCCCTTCAAAAAAAAAAAAAAAACTTTTAAAAGTAACAATCAAAGTGCAGCTGCTTTCTTTTCCAAAAGAAAGTAGTTTCTAATTTCCAATCCATTACTTTAAAATAGATTTCCAAACGCAGACCAGCTAGTTTCAGAGTTGCTCTGCTCAACTTTCTTGGCTACGACGTGTTTCCATTCATTATTGTTGTGTGATCCTGATTAAACTGTTTTCTGATGCCTCCACTCAGAGGGCAGGTTTTCTCCTCTAGTCCCTCCCCCAAGCTGGAGGAGGAGGCGCTGCTGTTGGTTAAAAGACCTGCCAATCACTTTGATTTCCTTTTTTCCCCGCCCCTCACATCTGCAAGGCAGTGCGCCCACACAGCACTTTATTACCACCTGGTGGCCAGATAGGAGTTAAGGTTAATTGATTTAATCAGAACTACCCACAAAAGGTTATGTTTGGGAATTATTTATTATTGATATATTTATTTATTTATTATTATTATTATTATTATTATTATTATTATTATTATTATTATTATTATTATTATTATTATTATTATTTATTTTACTTTATTTATTTATTTATTTATTTAGCAGATACAATGAAATACTATGAATATTAAGGACTGTTTTTATATATATATATATATATATATATATATATATATATATATATATTCCCCCTTTCACCAATAAATAAATAAAGAAAGAAAATAATAATAATACAATGACAATAAATAGTAACTTTGATTTAACTATGTACAGGTATCAGCAGTCCAAAACAACAGCCTGAGGGTCAGCAACCACTAGCTCTTCATTTCTAATGCTTGTTTCGGTGTCTGTATTATTATTATTATTATCATTATTATTATCATTATTATTATTATTATTATTATTATTATTTTTTTTTTTTTTACTTTATTTATTTATTTAGCAGATAGAATGAAATACTATGAATATTAAGGACTGTTTTTTATATATATATTTTTCCCCCTTTCACCAAAAAATAAAGAAAGAAAGAAAATAATAATAGTACAATGACAATAAATAGTGACTTTAATTTAGCTATGTACAGATATCAGAAGTCCAAATGACGGCCTGAGGGTCAGCAACCGCTAACTCTTCATTTCTAATGCTTGTTTCGGTGTGTGTATTGTTATGATTATGATTATGATTATGATAATAATCATAATAATAATAATAATAGTATTATAACGTTTTATTTATTTATTATTTTATATATGCATTTATTCATTTAGCAGGTACAATGAAATACTATGAATATTAAGGACTCATTTTTATTTTTTGGCCCCCCTTCACCAAAGGAAAAAAAAAAGAAAATAATAGTAATAATACAATGACAATAGATAAATAAATAACCAAGCCTTCCTTTTTTAACATAGTGGATAATTTAATGATAAAACAAAACAAAAATGCAAAAATACTGCACTGTAAATTATTTAAAATGTATTGACATGCATTGACAGCGCTCATCAATGGTGAATGCTTCATTTGTCCTGTAGTGACTTTAATAATTCATTTTTATTATTATTTATCATTATTATTTATTTCTTTTATCTATTTAGGTATTTCTCTGTTTTTCTTCTTTCCTCCGTTTGTGATTAGTTAATTTAATTCCATGTTTAAGTTGCCAAATCATCCCTGTGTACCACACTATCTCAATCACATCAAAGAGGAATGGGGGGTGGGCTCATAGGAGCCCTAGTTTGAGATAATATGGTACTAGGATACTATTGTTGCAAAAAATGTAAAATACCTGTCCCTTTATAATTGTACTGTTGTACTATACCTTTTGTGCCAATAACATTTTTTTTAACATAACTACATAATTAATCATTGGGCCCAAAACAGACTCAAAGATTAGATTTAGATTTAGATGACCCCCTCAAGTTATACTTAATTTTCTTCTGTGTGCTCATAAAGATGCAAAGGCAATACTATCCTTTGTTTGACGACCTGGTGAAACCCAAGAATTGACGTTTTTTTAAAAAAGCCTCAGCAAGGTGTTTGAAAATAGCTGTCTAGTAATCTTGAAGACAAGGATAAGACCAAAACATGTGTCTGTGACATGTGACATCTATTAGACATCTATCTGTGACAGTGGGATATATTTTGGAAAGTTTGGAGTTGGTAAAATGGATGCGATGAGCAACCTTAAATTGTCTTAAAATACAATTAGATTGACCCTGGAACAAGACGTACTGTCATTCACCCATTGTCATCTATACCTATGTTAATAAGTTCATCTTCCCAATCGTTCATCAAGAGAGGCCCCTGTAAGATTGAAGTCACAAAACTGGTTTGATTCATGAGTGCAAACTTTAATCAACAACTTCAGCAGATACATGATGATATGTTCAAATAATGTCAAAGTTCAGCAGTTTTCTTCTTCAGTTCTTCTGACACTTAAAAACACTATTTTCTCTCCATCACCACAAATCAGTGCACAAGCCTTTGTGGTGAGGTGACAGTGGTGGTACATAGAAGATGTTCCACTGCTAGCACACAATATAGGCCCATTTCACATCTGCCATCTTGACATGTAATTGCAGGGTAAACACAGATGTAATTAATAAAATGAATTATGGTCCTGTTCTATTTAGTGTCACAGCCACTCTAGTGAGTCAGCATGGACAGTACCAGGGACCTGGTCCACTTAAATGGAACAAGGCCATAATTAATGTTATTAATTACACCTGTGTTTACCCTGCAATGACATGTACAAATGGTTGCCGTGAAAAGGGCTCGCTTCTCATAAGGTCATAACTGTTTTGCTTGAAAAATAAAGTCTAAACGCGGCCGACAGCTTCAGCCTGTTGCATTTTTAGCACTAGGAGCACGTACAAACACAACTAAAGCATGGGTGCAAGAACACCAGCAATGTGTTTTCAGTATCTACAAAGTTTTCTCTTCATAAAAGCACAGTGATTTAGACTCTGCTTACAGTATCATACCTCTGTTTTCAGCGGTAAATGTGAGGGTCTAGGTTTGTAATACTTTTGATTTATAAAAGCAACTTTAATAGAGCTCTAGTTAAAACATATAAAACTTCATTTGGAACATAATTCATAAACACTGACAAACTGTGCACAGTTTTGTAATACTTAAGGCAATAATATAAACGTATATAAACAAAGTAATATCGGGAATTATTTGAAAATTGTAAAAAATAAAATTCAAAGGAATTTCTCTCTGTTGTTGTGTTGGATGTTGTAAATCCATAAAACAAACATTAAGACATTTACCACAGCAAAAGCCCTTTTTCTGAATAAAATTCAAAGAGGACTTTGACATGCGTTTGAAAACATATAAACTCGGTAGGTTGAGCAACATAGTTGCATTATTATCAAACATCTATTCAGCCAAAATATTCTACTGAAGAATCTGACAGCATGGATTCACCACAGTTAACACTTTACGGATGATAAGCTACATGTAAAGTTTCATAAATACTGAGTTTTTGTGGAGCAGTTATGTCATCATTTTTGTCTTCAGTGACGGTGGAAATTTTCATTTAAGCTGAATATACAAACACACAAATCACAGATCACAGAAGCAACACTTAACATTATATAGTACTTAATTCTTCTAGTTGGTCTCTGCTACCAAATCGTACCTGGAAAAACAGAAAGGATACAGTTTGTTGTTTAAATAATCTTGAAGAAAGTAATATATGAACATAAAAACTCTATTATTAGGGCTGTCAATCGATTAATATATTTGATCGTGATTAATCACATGGTACTCCAGAGTTAATCGTGATTAATCGCAAATTAATCTCACATTTTTTATCTGTTCAAAATGTACCTTAAATGGAGATTTGTCAAGAATTTAATACTCTTATCAACATGGGAGTGGGCAAATATGCTTACTTTATGGAAATGTATGTATATATGTATTATTAGAAATCAATTAACAACACAAAACAATGACTAATATTGTCCATAAACCCTCACAGGTACTGCATTTGGCATAAATAATATGCTCAAATCATAACATGGCAAACTCAAGCCCAGAACTACATCCTAAAAATCGCAAGTTGCATTAATGCGTTAAAGAAATTAGTGGTGTTAAAACAAATTTGCGTAACAAATATGCATTATTGTCACGGTAACTTTGACAGCCCTATCTATTATATACAACACTGTTCAGTAGATGTTTAGATTATTACCATTGTGTGACACCAGCCTTGAGGTCAATTTGGTCCAGGTCCAGCTGCAACTGAGGGCAACAAGGAAAAGCAAAAGATGATGTTTCACATTTCTGTATCTCTGGCGTCTGGTGGCCAAAACCACAACGCCAACATCAAGGAATTTATGCAATATTTGTCAATAACTAACTGCATTTCAGACGATGATATATATACCTTGCCGATGAGCTCCCTCTCTCTGCTCATGAAGGAGACGTTGTTCTTCACAGACAGGTCAAGTCTTCTCTGTGTGGCCTCCTCCAGAGAGAAGTCAAAGTCAAACCTATGGAGAAATAGAGAGAGAGATGTCAATTAATATCCTCACACTTCCTTCGCCATCGTCAGTCTTGTTTGTGCGTCTTGCCTATCGTTGAATTCTGGGTTGAGGTCTCTCTTCTTGGTTGCAGTCCTCCTCTTGGTGGTGGCCTTTTTGTCAGGCAGCAGGATGAAGGTAATGTAAGGGTCGGCACCATCCTTGGAGCAGGCAGCCAGGGCTCTGTGGGCACACAGCCATCACATATTTACAACATGTGTGTTCCAGGAAAAACAAATGTGATGATAAAGAAGTGACATGTAGAGACCTGCAGGAGTAAATGGTGATGTAAAGTCTGCTCTCCTCAGCGGAGTAGCCGATGGTGAGCTTCACCTGGCCTGCTGAGTTTGGGTTATCATTCCTAAAGACACAGTGTAGAAAACATGATTTACATTATGAAGTCTTTGAATATTTAGGGCAAAATAAGATGAAATAAAACACTAAGGAAACCCTGATCGCCACAGTGAAGGCAGTGACTACACAATGATGCTATCATGTGTGACTCACATGTTGAATCCACTTCTCTGTCTGAGGTCTAGATGAGAAGGAACCCATCTGGGTATGGCCTCCTCTCCACCGCCATCAGTACCTGCTTCCCCTGGAGCCTTACGACACACCGCAAGCTGAGTGTCCAACACCTGCAAGACATACGGATCATAGTTTAGCATGACATTGCTGCTGCATAATAATCTTTTACCTCGTGTCTGAATAAGGACTCAAATTTACAGACTAGCTTTGCAGCAAGACTTGAAGTTGGCTGCTGTGTTGCCACTGCTGTTAAAGGGGAAATCCAAAGTCAGATTCTGGTACAGAGATATATGGCTGTGATCTCCTACATTTCCCAGGATGCCTTTCAACACCCCTGTGTTGATTGACATCT
Organism: Sebastes umbrosus; assembly: GCF_015220745.1. Classification (NCBI taxonomy): domain Eukaryota; kingdom Metazoa; phylum Chordata; class Actinopteri; order Perciformes; family Sebastidae; genus Sebastes; species Sebastes umbrosus. The sequence goes on from NC_051274.1 coordinate 22,561,419, forward strand.
TGCCAGTATCTGTATATATATGGTGGTTGTGTCTTTTTGGTGTTAAAGGAATAATTTGACATTTTGTGAGCGGAGATTCAAGAAATATACTGGCACATAACCCCCTGTAAAATTACTACTTCTCGTTTTTACAGTACAGATTTTGTCATATTTTATTACCTTTGGACAGAGCCACGCTAGCGGTTTCCATCCTGTTTCCAGTCTTTGTGTTAAACTAAGTTACAGACATGAGACTGGTATCCTTTCTCAAAGAAAGTGAGTAAATGTATTCAATCAAAAATATTCCTTTAAACTTACCTATGTAGCAAAACCCAGTTTAGTAAAGTGAGTGACAAGTGCAGAGACAATGGGCCTCATGCAGAAACATTCTCTTAAATTTCTCTTAATTTTCTGTTAAGAGAAAAAATAAGAGTCAACTCCAGATGCACCAAACGTTCTTAACCATCCAGATCTGCTCTTTATACCCAGGTGTGCTGAATAATGAATCCCACTTGATCATACATTAGAGGCGTGTGGCAGATTGTTTATTATTAGCATTGATAACGCCCCTTAAACACTATATAAGGGCAGGTGTTGTGATGTGTGCAAATACTCTGGCACATGCCCAAGAATTATAGAGATGCCACCAAAAATGTTAGAAGTGGAAGAATTTTAGTGAAATTTAAAAACTAAACTAAAAAGTGAAAAATGACTGCTGGGACTGGTAGTGCAAGATCTGTAGGAAGTGGGAGATTATGTCAGATAGAGAGAGAAAAAGAGTGCGAGTTTTAGTGAGTCTTATTGTGCAATAACAAAGTTGTGGTTTAAACTTCCTTCGCAACATTACAAACAAAGATAAGAACATAAATAAACTTATCTACACAAAGCATCTGCAAAGATGCTAAAAGGGCTGTAAGAAGAAGAAGAACTTGAGATACTGTTATATAAACTTCAATAAAGTAAACGTTCTGACGTTACAAGAAAATCAAAAAGCATCAAAGAGCAGTAAGACATTCAGAAGCTGAACGCACGCAATATCATTCAAGAGTTTTTATAGACTTAATTGGGATCAATGGACCAAAAGTATTTCTTTAGCAAACCAATTTAATAATCCAATTATTATAATTACTCTAAAATATAATAATCTAAATTTGATTATATGATATTATGGTGTTTTTTTATGTACCTCAAATTTAAAACATGTGTTTCCTTGTCCAACGGACAACTGACTGTGAAAACAAGATGTTGTTTTTCTTATCTTGGTATAACTGGTAAAATGTTCTCTTACTTAAGAGAAGAACAAAAATAAGAAAACATTGGTGAATCCCAGAAATCAATGGTTACTAACAAAATAAGAAGAAATTGTGGATACAAACAAAAACAAGAGGGAATTTGTTCATATAACACGTCCTGCATGAGGCCCAATGTGCTGTATATCTGCTATCTTTCAGTCTGCAGCACGATATTCAGTAAGAAGTGCTGCACTTTACTGATACTGGACCATCAGTTAAGTATTCAATGCATTGCAATATTGGTTCTATACAGGAAACACAAGTGATAGATTACAGAATTAATAACATTCAGGGCGTTACTCACATGGTCACATACTGCAGTATATTGGTAGTGTAGAGAGAATAAGCAGGATATGTTGTCAGTACCTTGAGCGTGGCCCTCAGTAGTATCTGGCTTTCTGGCAGCGCTCCATCCAGATTGAGCCAGCGGTCCAGCACCAGGCCCTGCTCCATTAGCACCTCTCTGAGAGGAAGTGTGAAGGACCCAAGGGCCTGACCCCAGCTGTGGGAGAGCTAAAAAAAAACATACACAAACATTTTTCAGACTGCATTTTAGAATAATAAATGGTATAAATTAGTGTCATCTGCATTACGGCTATATAGTTCAGACAAAAAGTGAAAAATGCTGTTGATGTCTATGACTCTCACCTTCACTGTAAGTATTTCATCTCTGGGGTCGCGAACCAGAAAATGAAAGGCTTCGTCCCATCGAGGGGACGTGGAACGCTCACAAATCTTAAGAAAGAACGAACAGCAGAATTTAATGACTTTTCAAACAACACTTTTCTTTTGTTGCATTCACAAGCTCATCTAAGAGTCATGATCCCACCTTGGTTTTGTGTGAAACATTTTTGAGGATAATCTCAGCCCCGACTTTCGGCTCCTTCCCACTCTTCTTCAACTGAAATTACACGCAAAGAATATTGTAATACACACATTGTAATCCACAGCATCTGCAGAATTAAAAACACTCATTACATCTATATATAAATGAGAATGCAGCTGTATTGGGACACAACAGTGTTTTATACAAAACATGGCCACTAAAAG